>NC_077230.1:380008179-380608179 GCF_027887165.1 Monodelphis domestica | reverse complement strand
AAACTTGAAAGATCACATCCCTCTCCCAGAGGCCAAAGGACTTGCTCTCTGAGCCTGTTTTTCTACAAGTACTAGGCACACTCTCTCGCCTAATAACCTAGAATACGCTTTACTTTTTCTTCCATACAACCAAAATTTCTTTCTTTTTTAAAAAATATAAACCCTTACCTTCCATCTTAGAATTTATAATTGTGTATTGGTTCCAAAGCAGAAGAGTGGTAAGGGCTAGACAATGGGGATTAAGTGACTTCCCAGGGTCACACAGCTAGGAAGTGTCTGAGGTCACATTTGAACCCAGGACCACCCATCTCTGGGCCTGTCTCTCAATCCACTGAGTCATCCAGCTGCCCCCTACAACCATAATTTCAATGAGAAGAAACAAGTGATTAAACCACATTTACCCTTTGACCCAGCTGATACTACCATTAGACTTATAACCCAATAGAGCAGTGGTTCTCAACCTGTGGGTTGAGACCCCGGCGGGGGTTGAACAATCAAAACACAGGGGTCGCCTAAAGCCATCAGAAAATACATATTTCTGATGGCTTTAGCTGCTGAGAAATCGCGCTACTTTACAGCAAGATCTCGGAAAGAACGGGGACCCTGCTGCCCGCACATTGTACTAATATTAGTTACCTATCAGCAGCCCTCCCCCTATGAGGGGCGATGGCTTTACCCTTTTGCCTGGAGACTGGACTCAAATAGAGACCCAGAGAGAGCACTGGGGCGCTGGCTCTGGAGGGGTTAAGAACGAGTCCTAGAGCAGATAACTCCTGGAGCAGATAATGGAGCCAAGTAACCTCAGCAAAGTGAAGCCTCAGCTCGAGCTGGAGGGAGACGACAGGAAGAAGAAGGCAACGTCTGTGGACCCCCTCCCCAGGCAGGACTTACCTCCTGCCCCAGCACTCAGGCTGCCTCCTGCTGGATTAATATTTCTCAACATATAATTAAATATTGTTTTTGTGATTAATCACTATGTTTAAATTATGTTTGATTTGTAGCAATGAGAATACATAATGCATATCAGGTATTTACATTCCAAATCATAACTGTAGCAAAATTACAGTTTTGAAGTAGCCACCAAAATAATTTTTTGGTTTGGGGTCACCGCAACATGAGGAACTGTATTGCGGGGTCACGGCATTAGAAAAGTTGAAAACCACTGCAAAAGAGTCAAAGTCAGCGAGAAAGGTCTCATATACAACAATAATTATGGTAGTATTTTTGTAATAACCAAGAACTGTGTGGAAAGTTGAGTGCCCATTGATTGGGAAGTGGTTGAATAAATGACAGCATATGAATGTAAGAGTGCATTACTGTGGGGCAGTTAGATGGCTTAGTGGATAGAGGGCAAGTCTTAGAGTTGGGAGGTCCTGGGTTCAAATCTGACCTCAAACATTTCCTAGTTGTGTGACCTTGGGCAAGTCACAATCCCAATTGCAATACTTGTATTGATTCTAAGACAGACGATAAGGACTTAAAAAAAATGTAATATTGTGCCTTAGGAAACAAAAAAATGCCAGGAATCTGGAGAAATTTAGGAACTTATATATGAAACAATACAGAACCAGACGAACAAGCCCATAGGGGCCACAGTAATGTGAGGGAAAAGGAGAGTGAAGGGGCTCCAGAGCTCTCTAGTCACTGGTGAAACACATCATGGCAGAGAGGTGGTAGACTACATGTGCAGAATGAAGCATACATTTTGCAGACATGGCCAACAGGCGATTTTTGTGTGACTATACTTCTTTGTTAAAAGGTAGGGTTCTGTGTGTGTGTGCACAGCACGTGCATATGTACATGCACATGTGTGTTTAGTTTAAAGTGAAAAGATTATCAAATTTTTAAAAGAAAAAAAAAGACTCATAATTCCTTGACATGGATTCTCCCTATGCCAACACAAACTGCATGCCATCCCACAATGCCTTATGGAACATCATAAGATGTTGGGGCTAAAAGAAGTCATCACCTGGTGAGCAACCTGCTGGTGATTAATGAGCTTCTGCTCCAAGCCAAGTGGCCCTCAGAGGACTGAAGCACATGATCTAGTCTTTTCAATGTGGTGGGACCCAATGAAGTTTTTGTTCTGTTAGAATGGCCTAAAGGAACCCCAGGATGAGCTCCACCCCATGGTGAGACAGTGGGCAAGGCCCAGGGTAGTAAAGTGGTTTGCCCAGTGTCACAAAGCATGTCAGTGGAAGAGGTGAGGCTTGAGCCTAGGAAACCTAACTTTTAGTTTCACATTCTTTCTACAAATTCATTTAGCTTCTAATCATATTTTCCTTTTTGCAAAAAATCTCTGCTTTCCGAGCGCTTTCAACCTAGATCAGTACCTACTCTACTGTACTGTACCAAGTAC
This sequence comes from Monodelphis domestica, assembly GCF_027887165.1. Classification (NCBI taxonomy): domain Eukaryota; kingdom Metazoa; phylum Chordata; class Mammalia; order Didelphimorphia; family Didelphidae; genus Monodelphis; species Monodelphis domestica. The sequence goes on along the minus strand of NC_077230.1, from coordinate 380,605,820 downwards.
TTTGGCCCTCCAGGTGCCCCTCATCACTCCTCCAGAAGCAACTCCCTATCCCTCTTGCAGCCCTTTCACAATTCCCTTACCAAGGTGTTTCTGTAGGAATGCCAGCATGGCCTGTACCACAATCTCCTGACCCTTGTATGGGTCCAGCTTCCCTCGGGTTTGGGTAGAGAAGAGTTTACCAAGCAGATTTCCAGTCACAAATGTGAAATCACTTTGACTCTGGTGAACAGAACCACTAAAAGGGAAGAAAAACAAACAACTGCTTTAGAGAAATGATATATGTCACAGAATTACAGAAGTTTGGGGCTGGAATCCATAGGGAATAGACCATTAGATCTGGAGGAGTTTTAGAATGGAGGTATTATTAAATTTGGCAGGCTAAAAGTAGAACCAGATTAAAATATAATTGGGAAATGTTTAACAAAATAAATAAAAATATAACATAAAGTTGTACTTTTCTAAATCAATAGATAGCAGAATCCATTTCTAATTGAATTTGATATCATTGCTCAAGAATGAAGTCATTCTGTTCTTTTAACATCTAGTCCAAAGTTGACTTCTGTATAGCTGGGTCTAAAACTCAAATCCTAGTCCAATATTCTTTCTGTCAAACCATTCAAGGTCCAATACAGAATTTTGTATAAAACTTAAGTGTTCCAGGGGATTCCCAGATGGTTCATTCCATTAGGAGATGGATCCAAACACTTTCTGGGAAATCCCAGGAAAAGGAAGGACCCAGAGAGCTGGTTTGAGAATAGGTAGAATGACTTGACATTCTACAGAGAGACACTCACAGGATGGTTATGATCTTGGTTTGGTTGTGACAGGCACAGATTTTCTTCATTCGGCTGATGCTCTCAGCTGTCTGAAAGTTCTCAGTGTTGATGAAGAATACAGGGCCTTGGGCCTTGGGGTAGAAGTTGTGTTCCAAGGGAAACATCCAGGCATCCAAAGCTATTGCACATCTAGAATGAGAGCACATGTCTGGAAATGGTAGCTAGCTGTTCTGGAATCCAGAGCTATAAGATAGCAGTTGTAGGACTTGCTTTTTACAGATTAGAAGAGTGGATGCTCTATATAAAGGGAATGAGAAGCACCTGCACCCAACTATAGTTGGGTCACTATGTTCAATTCACTCCAAACTTCCCTACCAGAATGTAAGTTCCTTGAAGGTAAGACCCAAAGGGCCCTTTCCTCTGGATCTGTCACACAGAGTATGCTCAACATAGCTTGAGGACTAAGTCACATGCTACATGCAATGGCATCTCCAAGCCACCAAGAACCAAGGAAGGCTAACCAAAGAAAGTCCTCCATCTCAAAAGGAAAGGAGGAGATAAAAGAGGTCTAAGAAGAAGAGATGATCCAGAACTCCTAAGAATGTCTTACAGAATTCAGTTCTCTAATTTCTACTATGGGCCTTTCTAGGCCCTAGTTCCAGGCCTTCCCTGACAGAGCTTATGGTATCAATGATAAACTCATCATAGGGGGAAGCTGGGTTGCTCAGTGGATTGACAGCTAGGCCTAGAGATGGGAGGTCCTAAGTTTAGATCTCTCCTTTGACCCTTCCTGACTGTGTGACCCTGGGCAAGTCACTTAACTCCCATTGCCTAGGCCTTACCACTCCTCTACCTTGGAACCAATACCTACTATGATTCTAAGGGGAAAGAGAAGGGTTAAAAAAATGATAAACTCACCGAAACTGAGGATCCTTGGTCAGGGCTAGAATGGCTGTTGCCCCTCCAAATGAGTGTCCCATCACAGCCACCCTACTTAGGTCGATGCTGCCCTAAGAACAGGAAGAAATGCCTTAGCATTTGTGTTCCTTCTTCTCCAAGTATTTGGGAAGAAGAAATACGAGAGGAGGCAGTGTTGGTCATAGGCACAGAAGTGGGAAGGTATTTCAACAAGCATCCAGTGCAACCTATACCTGAACAGTAATCACCTTCATTACATTCCCAAGTGACAATACTGCACTCCCACTTATTCTTCAGTGATGAGGATATCACTTACTAATTCTCCAAAGAATGCCCATTCTACTTCTCCACAGGAGTTTGAAACTTCTGACCAGTGGAGGGCAGAGGCTCAAAGCCTTCTTGATACTTATATGAAGAACTCCTTGGAGACTTAGTGTCTTCTTCATCAGACTAGAGTTCCTCCAGGGCAGGAAGCATGAGTTCATCAGTTTCCCCACAGGGTAGAAATGTCTTCTTTTGTCTGGACCTCTTCCCAGGCAGGGCTGGGGGATGGTGTGGGGTGATTGGCACATGAATAAAACTGGGAATGGCCTGGGCTCTTCTGTTTCTACTTGTCTTGTAGGACTGTGGCTGGCTGGTAAGAAGAAGTCAAGTTGGTCTCCCAACCCATCCCATAAACTCAACTCACCTAATGACCCAGAAATCTCACCAAAATCTCAGACATCTGTCATGCAGGCTCTGTAGGAGGATTTCCAGTGATGGAGAAATCACTGTTTCCTAAAACTGTTCATTTTACTTTTAGGCAATTCTAATTGTTATTAAGTTTTCCTTACATTGAGAGATTATCTCTATGGGCAGCATAAGGTAGAGGGATGACACTGGTCCTACTAGATCTAGAAGGGAAGACTTGGGACAACAGAGGGAAGTAATAAAGAAGCAGATTATTACAAGGAGGTCCTGAAAATTCTACTTTCCTATTTCATTCTTGGCACAGCTTCACTCCAAACCTTTCTCTCTTCCTTAAATCTCTAGCTATAGCCCTTTTTCTCATACTTAAGAGTCTTGAGGCACATGACCAGACTTCTAATTTATGAAGAGAAATTAGGGTTATCTAACATCCTTAAAAATCCTCTCTTTAATTTCTCAAAATTTATCAATATCACCCATTCACTCTCTTCCTTCCCCTCCTGATAATAAAAAAGGTATTTCCACCTAAAATGAATTCCTCTACTTCTCTCCTTATACATTCTTGCTTACCTTCTCTAAGACTTTGCTTCATCAGTAATTCCCTTTATTATGTACCATTAAGCATTCTTCCACTGGATCCTTCCCATTTGTGGACATATACCTTGTCTTTCCATCCCTTGACCCTTTACCTCATCTATCTATTCTCCTATCTTTTTCTTTCTCTTCAATGTCTTATTTCTTGAAATAGTTATTTATACCCAACACCTCTACTCCCTCACCACCCACTTTCTCCTCAACTCCTTACAATCTGGTGTCCATTCCCATTTTACTCAAAGATTATTAATTAGTATCATTAATGATAAAATCCAACAGTAATTTGTTTTTGAGTTCCTATCCTCCTAGACCACTCCATGGTACACGATTATTCCTTCTGACTACTCCTTTGGCTTCAGAAGTGCCACACTCAGTTGTCCCTCTACCTCTTTAAGCACACCTCTTCTATTTACTTATCTTCTTCTTGACCCTCTGGAAAGTGGCCCCTTCCCAGATTTCTGCACAATCCATCCTTCTCTTCTCTCGGCACTATGGCATACATTCTTACAACTTCAACTATCATGTCTACGCAAATGACTCCCAAACCTTTAGGTCGAGCTTGAGTTTTCTTCTGAGATTGACAGACTATCTCTATTTGGATGTTCCACCAGTATCTCAAACTCAGCATGTCTAAAACAAGTTTATTCTATTTTTGGTTACTCATCAGCCTTCCATGTTCAGAAGCTTTACGTCATGGTTGCCTCTTCTCTATCCCTCATTTCTTATACTCAGTCAGTTGTGAAATTTACTTCCATAATGCTCTCTGACATCTGCCTCTTACCTCAACTCCATAATCGATTTCTTCTGCCATCACCTTGGTACAGGCCCTCATGACCACCTACATACAATACTGAAATATCTCCCTGCCTCTACTTTCTCCAATCCAACCTTCATGGTACTTGGATAACCTAGTCAAAGCCCTTCCTTGCTCAAAGACCTTTGAGGCTCCCCACTTCCCTTGGGTTAGTCTAGTACTCTGGGTCTTGATGGTCTAGTCTCCCTCTACTTTTCTGAGCTGACCCACATTAACTCTTTTTGGGTACCATACCTTTCAGCCAGATTAGACTGTTACTCTGCTCAGTGAACATGCCTTGCACAAGATTATATAAATGCTCAGTACTGAGCCTGGCACACAGCAGGTGCTCTCTAAATGCCCATTCCCTTCTCTCCACTTTCCCACCTTTGCTCATGCTACTCCCTAGGTTTCCTAATTTTTTAAGTTTTATTTTTTTAAAAAACCCTTATCTTCTGTCTTGGATTTGAGACGAAGCATCAGTTCCAAGGCAGAAGAGTGGAAAGGACTAGGCAATGGGGGTTATATGACTTGCCCAAGATCACACAGGTAGGCAGAATCTGAGGCCAGATTTGGACCCAGGATTCTGTCTCTAGGCCTGGCTCTCTATCTACTGAGCTGCCTCCTCCCTACATTCCCGATGTCCTTCCCCTTATCACCTACTGATTCATACATATCCTTTAAAGCCCATCCAAAGGCCCAAACCTTTGACAAGCTCTGCCCCCAACACACACTCCTCCTCCATGCACAGACACAAACACATAGACACACAGACACCCCTGCCTCTCTTCTTTCCTCCCACCTCTGCCTCTAGAGAATGGGGAGAAGTCCTCAACTAAGCCAGAAGCAAAGGTTCTAGGGGACTGAGGTATTACCATTTCCCTCAAAGGTCCTTAATCTGCAGTTCATCTGTCCCCTACGTTACACTTAACATGTAATACTATGGTTGTCTGTGCCTTATCTTTCTAATAGGCCAGGAGCTCCCTGAAAACTTGGCCTGTATCATATTTAAACTCTGAACCTACCCAGCACTACTAAGCACAATTCTCTGCATTCATATGGTGTTTAGTAAATGTTTGCTGAATTGCTAAGGAATCAAGTTTCGAATCAAATTTTAATTAGCGCTCTCCAAAAAAGGGGCCCATTCCAGTCCCAGTTGTACTAGATATCTCTAGTTTCTTCCAGCTCTGAGATTCTAGGCCTTGCTTTTCACAGTACCTAGCACATGGTAGGTGCTTAATAAATGCTTGTTGTCTTGACAAGACATGTCTTTTTATTTATTTATTTTTTAAAACCCTGACTTTCCATCTTAGAATCAATACTGTGTATTGGCTCCAAGGCAGAAGAGTGGTAAGGGCTAGGCAATGGGAGTCAAGTGACTTGCCCAGAGTCACACAGCTGGGAAGTATCTGAGGCCAGATTTGAACCCAGGACCTCCTGTCTCTAGGCCCGGCTCTCAATCCACTGAGCTACCCAGCTGCCCCCAAGACATGTCTTTTTAAAGGAGTTCAGGCCAGTGACTTTAAGAGGAATAGGCAGAAAGGACCCTAAGACCAAACATACTCTCCAGGATGGGAACCAGCCCTGGTGCAAATGGAAAGCCAGTGTACCTTCAGGGTCCTCAGATCCAACCCGCCAGGTAGGATGTTGGAGATATTCTGGCCCGTGGTAATGCCCTGTAGGATCCTTAACACCCGAACACATTCATTGGCTCGCTGATGCACCTGCAATGAACATTCTCCATGGTGAGGCCCATCATATAATGTTTCTCCCCATACTGAAGTAATTGGCTTGATTCTCAGAAGCCTGAGAAAACCAAGGCTCCCTCAGACCCTGGGGCATTGTGTATGAATAGTATAGTCAGTGGAGTCCAGAGCCATCGTCTGGGAATTAAAGGCAGGAATTCCTGGTTCTGATTTTATTCCCTAAGTATTTTTGCTTCCCTCAGCGTCTGCTTCCTCATCTTTTCTATCTTAAGGGTTGTTGGACTCATAAACTGTTAAGGGCTCTGGACATGTTAGTTATCGGTATTACCCAAAGACATATCTATTTGGAGGAAAGGTCACACAGGGCCCAGGAAGAGCCTGAGATCTACTGGGGAGTTTTTCTGAATCAGTATGTGGCCTACAGGGATCCTTATGTGGGGGTTTGGTGGCCCTATTCCTACTGGGAGTTTGACACCTTTGAGTCAGGATGTCTCTCATGTTCCTGCTCTTGGGGAGAAGCTTACATTCTGCCAGGGGATACAAAACGCACAGAAATAAGCAGCGTAGAAGATAAACTGAGGGAGAGACAACACAAAGTGGGATAATCAGAGACGATTTCACAAAGCTGGAGACTTCCCAGGCAACTGGAGGCCTTGAAGAAAGTCAAGGATTCCGAGATGAAGGGGAGAAAGAAGTTCGTTCATGAGGTGGAAGCACAGAGATGGAGAGCTTAGACAACCACTAGTCTCTTTAGGCTCTGACCAGGGTCAGAAGAAGCAGATCTAAAGATAAGGTGGTAGCCAAGTTGTGACAGGACTTAAATGTCAGGAGGAGGAATCAATTACAAAGTAAAAAAAGGTACAAGGGGCAGAAATTGTAGGCCTGCATTTATATTTTGCCTAGAGCCTATGAACTGCCTTCTGAAGGTCCTGGAGCAGAGGAAGGATGGGGTCATACATTATTTGGTTGTTTGATTGGCCTTAGGCACTTCTCAGCTGTGTGACTCTGGGCAAGTCACTTAACTCTGTGTAGAAGTGGACCAAAAAGGGTAGGAATGGAAGCAGGGGGAACAATGAGGAGGCTTCTGCAACAGTAGGCAAGAGGGAATAAGGCCTAAATGAGGGCAATGGGAGGGAGTAAAGAGAAAAAGTCTGATGTGAGAAATGTTGAAGAGGTAGAATCAAATACATTTGCCATATTCTAACTGGCAACATGTTTTATCTGCATACGTGCCTGAGCAAAGAAACTTGGCAGGTCTCTGAGCACAGACGGCCTCCCATCTCCACCCCCTCTCATGCTGGAACAGGCCTGGGCTTTGGCCCTCAGGATTCGACTGCTGGGCTGCCCTCCATGGGGAGGGCATTTAGGCAGAGTACGCCATCATGGAGGTATTATTTGCTTTAACACCAAGGGGAACTGAGTACCCACTAGAGAACGGGCAGGAATTTGACAGGAAAGGAGAGGAAGAGAAGACATTCTAAGATAAGCTTCTTAACATACAAGGAAGGTCCTTCAGTACTAAAAATGAATGTGTGGTTTGAGGAAAGTGGAGTTTAACAATTCACCCGCCTCCCCCCAAACCATCACAGATCCTTTTCTTCAGGTGCCCTAACAGGTTTTTGTTGTTGTTGTTGTTGCACATATTTAAATGAACACTTTTGAGGGCAAGAAATATTTCATTTCTTGTCACTGCATTCCTAGCACTTCGCACCGGAGTTGGAAGATGTTATGTATTTTTTTTTAACTCTTACCTTCTATCTTAGAATCTGTATTTGTTCCAAGGTGGAAGAGTGGTAAGGGCTAGGCAATAGGGGTTAAGTAACTTGCCCAGGGTCACACAACTAGGAAGTGACTTCCTATGTCTCCAGGCCTGGCTCTCTATCTCCTGAGCCACTGAGCTGCCCTTAAGACTTTAATTTTTTTTTATGATATTATAGTTTTATTTTATCAGAGTGGGTAGCTTTACATTGCTTTTCTTTTTTCTTTTTAATTGTATTTAATTGATTAATTTAGAGCATTTTTTCAGGATTACAAAAATAGTGTTCTTTCCCTTCCCTTCCTCCAACCCCCTCCCATATCCGACACACAATTCCACTGGGTTTTACATGTAAGACTTTAAGTATTAATAAATGCTTGTTGACTGAGTGAATGACACCCCTTCATTGGCTCCTGGGTTTGCTACTACTGGGTTTCCCCATTTGACTCTTCCTGCCTTTCTTCTGTCTCCATTCCTTTTACTTCACTTGGAAACCTCCAGGCCTGCCAGGCAGGAGGACAAAGTGGTGACAGTGGGTAAGTTACAGGCTGGGCCAGTTGCACAGAAGATGCCCAGATAAGGAGGCTCCATTTTAGTCTGTATTTCAGATAAAGTATGCTTTTCTGTTATGTAATTTTTCAGGTTCTATTACGGTCTGAGCTAGGATAGCTGAAATGAGCCTGGAGAAGAGGGGATGGATGTGAGAGGCAGAAGGTCACAGACTGTAGGAGCTGCTCACGGTCCCTGGATCCAGGCTCCATCACCAAAAGTCTTCTGAGGACCAAGGACAATTATTTGTTATTTTTTGCTTATATAAATGAATGTGTTAAAATGTATAAACCAGTACAGATGAAGGTGACTAAAAATAACTTTGGCATCAGTTGAAGAGAAAATAACAACTTTAAATTGAAGAAAAATATATATGCATATGTAGATGTGTGCATGTGTGCACATGTATAAGTACACTCGATACATGTATGCACATACAAGTATATGATGTGTGTGTACATGTGGGTTATGTATTTTGTATGTGTGTTAAAATGCCCATATTTGCAAGTGTTAGGTGTGTGCAATGTGTGTGCATGTACTATACTGATACAGTGATTTCAAATTTGTTTATTCTGTGTCACGATTCTTCTCCCTAAAGAATGCTACACCCTGGTCTGGGCCAACTCTCAATTATGTCCATGAGGAGACAATTCTTACCAGCCAGGAAGGATCACTTTGCATGCTTTGGGAATGCAAACCCATTTGGCTGTAAACTTGAGCAAAATATAACAAGGAAAGGGCAGCTAGATGGCTCACTGAATGGAGAGCCAGGCCCAGAAACAGGTGGTCCTGGGTTCAAATACGGTCTCACTTATTTCCTACCTGTGTGACCCTGGGCAAGTCATTTAACCCCCATTGCCTAGCCCCCATCACTCTTCTGTTTTGGAACCAATACTTAGTATCGATTCTAAGGCAGAAAATAAGGACTTAAAAAAATGTAAAGAGAAAGGTAAAATGTGTGTTGGCAAGTCAAGTGTTTATGGTTTTCAGATTAATTATTGCTGGGGATTCTCTGGGCCTCCCATTTGTGTGGCTGACTGACTGTAGTTGGGAAGGGTAAAAGGAAAAGGCCCTCCACCTGGGGTTACAGGCCCAAGTTCAAATTGGGTTCAAATCCTAACTCGGTCACTTCCCAGTTATGTGATGTGGGGCAGGATACTTCCCCTGTGAGCTTCAGCTTCCTCTCCTTGTAAAAGAAGGATAATAATACTTGCACTATCTCACAGGTTTACTGTGAGGTGAGAGCTCGGAGAATATGCAAGTCCTGGAGAAATGAGATTGAAGAGAAAACCACAAGGATGAGGTTTCTAATCAAGGCTCCCCAAAGTCTTTTTGTTGCTGGTCTTCTCCACAATTCTGAGGGGCCACCTCAGACTCCTTGGAATAGAACATCTGGGTGGGTGAGGGGGAGTCAGGCCTTCACCAGCACAAACTCACCTGGGGGTTACGAATCCGGAATTCCTTCTCCCCTTCCTCTACTCTCCTGTAGGTGATCCACTCTTCTTCCAGGGACTCAGTTTGGGGGCAGCTATCCCCCTCTGTATGCTTGTAGAAGTAAGTGGCCGAGGCAGAATGGTCCCTTGAAAGACATAGGGCTGTCTGGGGGAAGGTGAGGGGAAGACAGAAGGCACTCTTCAGCCCCACTCTCCCCCCGCTCCTGCAGTTCTTGATAGGGACTGGACTTTGGCCCATACTTTTTCCTGGCTCCTCCTAAGGTCTTGGCTGGAGAAGAAAGCTAGAGGGCAGTTTTCAAAGCTGCCACCTCTCCCCCTCAGGGACTGTCCCTCACCTGTGTTCTGGTACAGCCACCACGAAGCCACGGGAAGCCAGCTCCATGCAAAAGGCAGAGTACAATGTCCTATGGACACAGGAAGGGACAGACAGGCTGATCAGAAGATAGACCTCCCTGTCCCAGAAACAGCCCTGAATGTTGATTCTGAGGATGACTTCTGTGGGGTCTTTTGCTTCCAGGCTCCCTCTTCGGGCTTGTAATACCTATCCCTTTTGTCCCATTTAAATTCCTGCTCAAGATCACCTTCTTCAGGAAGCTATGAGGAATTCACCATCATAGTATCAGACCTTTTCCTTTCCTCCTTGGCATTTTGACATTGTTTTGTTTGCTGATAACAGAATATTAGCATCTTAAGAGTGGGGACTTTGTCTCAGAGTTCCATCAACCTCCCCAGGAATCCCCTCAACAATATCCTGGTCAAAAGGTCTATCCTGGATCTTCTATTGGTCTGTGAACTCCTCAAGGGCAGGGACCTTGTGAAAATGGGCCCCTCTCTAGGTTCTCTGAAAAGGAAAGGCTTCTCTTCTCTCTTGCTTCACATTCTCTGGATTTCATGCCACCTGGCTATTCTTTCCACCTCTAGAGACCTTTTCCCATCAGTGAGGTTTCCCTGGAACTTCTGCTTTGAGGAGGGCCCCAGGGGAGCCATATCCTTCACTCTCCTCCATTCCCTCTGCTTTGGTGTGTTGTCTTCCCTCATTATAATTAAGCTCCTTGAGGACAGGAACTGTCTTTCTTTTTGCTTATATTTGTATTTGCAGCACTTAACACAGTGTGGGGCATATAGTTAGTGCTTAATAAATGTTTGTGGTGGGGCAGCTAGGTGGATCAGTGGATAGAGCCAGGCCTGGAGTCAGGAGGACCTGGAGAACCACAGTTCTCTTCCAATGCCTTCCTGTGGCACAGTGTGTAACCTACCCTGCTGGAATGGCTTCACAGATACTGATCTATAGTATGTTTTGTCATCTGAGAACCCAACTCATCCCTAGAAGACCAGAGATGAATTTTTTGAGCACAGCAACTCACTAAGACTTATCAAGAAAGGGGAAGCAGGGCTTGGCCTAGAGCAGAGGAAGGAATACCCAGAATGATGAGATACTAAAGCATTAGCTGCGATTAGCACTAGATCGATATCTGTCAATGAACAAAAACAAAGGGAGAAAATTCACAAGATTCAGAGAGACCAACACACCGTATTTATCAGGCTATAAGGCACACCAAGGTTTGGAAGATTTAAAGAATCTCATTAGGAATCATGATTGGCTTATCAATTGGCAATTTCTGGCCATTTCCTTCCATGAAAACAAAGGGTACCAACCATATGGCCTGATAAGTACATCTGAGATTTCTCCACATCATCTCACATCCTTGGAGGCAAATTTCCTATATATCTCAGTGAATACTGATACATTGGAGGGGAAGGTATCTGAGCTGGTCACTCCAGAAAGGCTTCACGGAGAAGGAACTTGAGTAGAAGGGGAATCTTAGTGTAATAGTTGACCAGGGCACTGGATGTGCAATCAAGAGATGAGACTTTGAGCCTCTGTACTACTTATTTTTCCTCATCTATAAATGGGAATAATGATATTTACACAGCAGTACCTGCCTTATGAGGTTATGAGCAAAGTGCTTTGTAAACTACAGATTATGATGGAATGTTAGCCAATTTGGATAGTAACAGGTTAAGATAGCCAATGGATAGAAACTCCTGTCTCTATATTTGGCCACTGCCCTTTGACAGCTAATATCTAGGGCAAGAGGTGGTAGAAACCAAGAAGGGCTCTCACCTGAAGGCTCCCAAGCCATGAGAGAAGATGATCAGTGGATACCCAGAGCGCTGCGGTTTAAAGTGGCCATTCCAGCTGATGGGTAGACGGCAGGATCCTAGAAGAGACACAGTAAATGGAGCTTTGGGGATTGAATAAACATGGGTGGGAGCAATCACCCCCCCACACACACACACCTCCCAGCCAGCAGGGTGCTAATGGCCTGTACCATCACTATCTTACTGTCTCTTGGGGAGGGTGAGTCTAGTATAAGAAGGAGAGCAATCTAAAAAGGCAGGGTTGAGGATGGGGAAGGAGGGGTGGAGTGTTGCTGAGAAAATACCCAGGTTATTACATTTCTAGAGGGCAGGACTTCTAGGGATAGATAATGTTACTTGGGAAGGGAAAATAGGGGAGCAGAACATGTCAGCTACCTTGGTAGCTCACTGTAAAAAAGCAGTGGATCCAACCCCATCCTTGTGAGCAATGATCCCTGGGATAATCCAATCCCACCTTGCTTTGCAGACTCTGTTCCTTTCACTTCAAAAGTTATCCTGCCTCTTTAGGGCCTTCTCCAGGAGCAGAGAAGGGAAAGAAGCAGTAGGTCAGTTCTACCCTTACCCATAGCTACATTGAATAGCATTCCCCCCCAGCGTTTATTGATGCGTAGAAAGTCAGCCAGGCCAACACAGTATTCATATCGGGGGATCCACAGGGGCTGCTCGACTTCCCCCTCTGGTTCTTGGCAGGGGTAGAAGAGGCGGAAGAAGCTCCCCTGTTGAAGATAAGAAGGTAATGGCTGCTCAGGGCAGGCCACCTCCCTGACTCCCTAGAGCCTAAGTCCTAGCAATATGAAGAATGTGGCCCAGTGTACACAAGGCAGAACTAGCAGGTTACAAGGATGTGGCTTTTGCTGGCCAATCACAAGAAGAAAGCAACAGATTTATCTTACATAGCAATAGACAGCAGAGCTAGCAGCAACTGTGCCCATGGTAAGGGAGAAATCAGAGTGAGAGAAAAAGAAGTGGAAATGAGAGAGACAGAAAACAGAAGAAAGCAAGAAGAAGAGAATGCCAGACACAGGGAGGGCGGAGGGGGTGGAGGACATGACAGTGGAGGGAATTGTACCAAGAGATGCAGGAAGGATTTCTTCCCCTCTGCAGAAATGGGGAGCCACAGTATGTCAACCCCAACCTCAAAGGGGCCAATTCAGACAGATGGACTATGTAGCCTAACCCACAATCAATCTGTTCCTCCTTCATGCCTAGAAGTAGCTAAAGCTGAGATCAGAGAACTTTCTCATTAGGGTACCTGTTCCCCCCCCTTCCCCTGCTCCCCACAAAGGTTAATGGACCTGAAACTCCCTGGTGCCTGAACTCTAGAGGCCTTTCCAACTCTTTCTGAGCCTGTTCAAGGAAACCAACCATTAACTTTCTTTAAGGATGTTTCTAACACAAAAGAAAGGGGAAGAATCTAAGAAGATTGATCTGTAGATTTTAAAATTAATATCCAATACTCCAAGTATTATATTTAATAAGATTTATTCATATTTAACTTGAAGCAAAATAAAACTAACAGGTTAGAGTCAAGAGCGAGCTTACCCAGCCACACACATGGGAAAAAAAAGAGAGAGTAGGAGGAGTTTCAAAAACTTATATACAACACAAGAATGCACGTAAACAGAAAGGGAAAAGGAATTTTGGGCTGAGGAAGGAATTCTGGGAGATGAAGTCCAAAGGACATAAAATTTCCACTTATAGAGATCCTTAGGCCTCTATCACCCGAATAACTTCAGTTTCACATTTTGGAAATTAGAAGTAAATTGTCATCACATGAAGTGTTGGGAGAAATGGAGAAAAAGGAGTTTTTCAGCAGTCAGAGGAAGGGAGAGATGAAGTATTGAGGCAACACAACATACCTGGCGAGTTTGGCCCTCCATCACATCTCCACAGCCTACAGGATGGGGGCCAGCTACGGGTGGGAGCCCCAGAGAAGGGCTGACTCCCATGGTGTGCGACGGCCTGGTCAGACCTAGGAGAACAACACAGGAACTGAGCCTGATGGCTAGGACAGAAGACCAGAGCGGGGTGCAGGGAACATTCTGCCACTGGCTTCCTCTATGGGTTTCCTGTTGATCACTCCTACTACCCACTAGTCAGACTTTGAGACTTGGGCAATGCTGGGTCAGACAGAATAGCTCAGACAAGGGCCACAGAGAGAAGGACTAGAAACCTGCATTCCTTAAAATGATAATTTTTCACTACATTATACTGAATTTACTAAGTATCCATTATATGTTTATTCAGCATTATTCCAGATAACTATAAAGCAGAATTATTATTATTATTTATATAGTTCTTTAAGGTTTTCACTATATAAATTCTAGTTGTTATTATTATTAATAAAGTGGCCCTGGACAAATCATACTTAATGCTGTTTGTCTCAGTTGCTTCGTCTGTAAAAAGTGAGCTGGAGAAGGATATGGTGAGGCAGCTAGGAAGCTCAGTGGTTAGAATGACAGGTCTGGAGTCAGGAGGATCTGATTCTAAATCTGGCCTCAGACACTACCTAGCTGTATGACTCTGGGCAAGTCATTTAACCTCAATTGCCTAACCTTCACTGCTCCTCTGTCTTGGAACCAATATTTGTATCAATTTTAAGATAGAAAGTACAGTTAAAAAAAAAGGAAATGGCAAACTATTCAAGCATCTTTGACAAGAAAATCTCCAAAGGGGTTACAAAGAGTTGGACTCAAGTAACTCAACAACAACAATTAAGGTTTGCAAAGTGCTTTACAAAAATTGTCTCATTTAATCCTCACAACCACAGGAGGTGGGAGGTGCTATTATTCTCCCCATTTACAGCTGAGAAAACTGAGGCAAACAGTGGCTACATGACTTGCCCATTGCATCATTTAGCTACCAAGCATTCATTCCAACAAGTTCCTTAAGCACCTACATGTGCCAAGGGAGGGGCAGTATGGTATAAAGGAGAGAACACTAGTTCTGAAGATCTTGGTTTAAGTCCTCCCCTCTGGCAAATGACTGTTGAAATCACTTATCTGTTCAGCCTCCTAAGCAGGCAGCTCTCTTAAGGCATTAGTTCAGAGTTTTCTCATCTGAGAGTTGCCTAGCCTAATGGAATCCTGGGTACAGTCCCTTTTCTCTGTGCCAGACACTGTCCTAGCAGCCGACGGTACAAAAATGCAGTCTTTGCCCTTGAGGAGCTTAAATACTTTTGGGGGGAAATACATGCACATAAGTTTATTAAATAAATATAGGTATATGCACACACACAGAGTAAATGCAAAGGCAAAGGGAGGAGGGAGAGCAAACACTAATCAGAGGAATCTGGATAAGTCCTGAGGAGTATGTACTTAAGTTGGAATACTCTGCATAGGGAATAAACTTTGCAAAGGCTCAGAGGTGGGAAATGCTGAAATGGGGAAGAACAATTAAGCCAGTTTACTTGGAACATAAAGTTCATAATGTGATCGTGCAATCAGCCTGGAAAGGTAGGGGAGAGTCAAACTGTGAAAGACTTTATGCTCAATGGGAGTCTGCATTTTATGCTGGAAGCAATAGGGAACCCTTGGAGCTCCTTGAGCAGAGGAATGATATGGTCAGCTCTACACTTTAGGAATATTAATTTGGCAGTTGAAAGGATTGAATTAGAAAGAATATAGATTAGAGAAAGAACAATTAGGAGACTATTTTTTCCCATCTGAATTAGTTTATTTAGTAAATTTAGAACATTATTTCTTAGTTACAATAATCCCGTTGTTTCCCTCCCTCCCCTCCACCCATCCTTCCCACATCCAACCCACAATTTCATTGGGTATTACTTGTGCCCTTGATCAGAACCTATTTCCATGTTGTTGTTTACACTAGGATGTTCATTTAGAGTCTACATCCTCAACCACATCCCTTTGACCCATGTAATCAAGCAGTTGTTTTTCTTCAGTGTTTCTACTCCCACAGTTTTTCCTCCGAATGTGGATAGTGGTTTTTCTTGTAGATTCCTCCAAGTTGTTCAGGGTCACTGCACTGCCACTAATGGAGAAGTCCATTACATTCGATTGTACCATGGTGTATCAGTCTCTGTGTACGATGTTTTCCTGGTTTTGCTCCTCTCACTATGCATCAATTCCTGGAGGTTGTTCCAGTCCCCTTGGAATTCCTCCACTTTATTATTCCTTTGAGCACAATAGTATTCCATCACCAACATATACCACAATTTGTTCAGCCATTCCCCAATTAAAGGGCATCCCCTCATTTTCCAACTTTTTGCCACCACAAAGAGCGCAGCTATGAATATTTTTGTACATGTCTTTTTCCTTATTATCTCTTTGGGGTACAAGCCCAGCAGTGCTATGGCTGGATCAAAGGGCAGACAGTCTTTTATCACCCTTTGGGCATAGTTCCAAATTGCCCTCCAGAATGGTTGGATCAGTTCACAACTCTACCAGCAATGCATTAATATCCCAACTTTGCCACATCCCCTCCAGCATTCATTACTTGCCTTTGCTGTCATGTTAGCCAATCTACTAGGTGTGAGGTGATACCTCAGAGTTGTTTTGATTTGCATTTCTCTGATGTTTAGAGATTTAGAACACTTTTTCATGTGCTTATTAATAGTTTTGATTTCTTTAACTGAAAATTGCCTATTCATGTCCCTTGCCCATTTTTCAATTGGAGAATGGCTTGATTTTTTGTACAATTGGTTTAGCTCTTTATAAATTTGAGTAATTAGACCTTTGTCAGAGGTTTTTGTAATGAAGATTGTTTCCCAATTTGTTGCTTCCCTTCTAATTTTGGATGCATTAGTTTTGTTTGTACAAAAACTTTTTAATTTGATGTAATCAAAATTATTGATTTTACATTTTGTGATTTTTTTCTAGCTCTTGCTTGGTTTTAAAGTCTTTCCTTTCCCAAAGATCTGACAAGTATGCTATTCTATATTCGCCTAATTTGCTTATAGTTTACTTCCTTATATTCAGGTCATTCACCCATTCTGAGTTTATCTTGGTGTAGGGTGTAAGATGTTGATCTAAACCTAATCTCTCCCATACTGTCTTCCAATTTTCCCAGCAGTTTTTTTATCAAATAGTGGGTTTTGGTCCCCAAAACTGGGAACATTGGGCTTATCATAGACTGTCTTGCTGAGGTCATTTTCCCCAAGTCTATTCCACTGATTCTCCTTTCTGTCTCTTAGCCAGTACCAAATTGTTTTGATAACCATTGCTTTATAGTATAGTTTGAGATCTGGGACTACAAGTCCTCCTTCCTTTGCAGTTTTTTTTTTATCTTGATTTCCCTGGATATCCTTGATCTTTTGTTCTTCCAAATGAACTTTGTTATGGTTTTTTTCTAATTCAGTAAAAAAGTTTTTTGGTAGTTCAATGGCAATTAGGAGACTACTAAAATAATATAGGTAAGGGGCAGCCGGGTGGCACACCAGGCCTAAAGCCTGGGTTCAAATCTGGCCTCAGATATTTCCTAGCTGGGCAAGTCATTTAGCCCTAGTTGCTTAGTTCTCACTGCTCTTCAATCTAAGACTAGAAAGAAGGTAGGGGTCATTAAAAAACAAACAAACAAACAAAACTATAGGCAAGAGGTGAGAGGGCTCCAATTGGAATATGTTGCAGGAAAAGCCACACAGAGGTAGAACTAAGGTCAATAGATTAAGATGAAGCCTCAGAGATATGTATGCAATCTCTCTCCACCCTCAGGAAGTTTATAATCCTGCTGAGACTACAGAATTTTCCAGGCATGATGCAATTCTGGGCCAGGTAAGTGTTAAGCCCCAGCCCTAACCCAAGTACAGTAGTACAGGGAGGACACAAACTCAGGGCAGAGTCAGAAACAGTTTCACAAGAACTGGGGCCTCAGCTGGGTTTTGAAAAATGAGTAAATAGGCCACAGATAAGAAGAGGCAGATAAGAATCACAGAATGTCAGGGCTGGAAGGGATGGTAGAACCGAGAATGTTAGAGCTGGGAGGGGCCTTAGAACATAGTATGTTAGCACTAGAAAGGGACTTAAAAGATAACTAATCCAACCCCCTCATTTTAAAAAGGAGGAAATCATGGGGCAGCTGGGTGGTTCAGTGAGTGGAGCACCAGGTTTAGAGTCAAGAGCACCTAATTCAAATCTAGCCTCAGTCACTTCCTAGCTATGTGACCCTGGACAAGTCACTTAACTTCCCCTCCCTTCCTCCCCCCCCCCCCCAATTGCCTAGCCCTGACCACTCTTCTACCTTAGATACTAAGACAAAAAGTAAGTTAAAGAAACAAACAAAGGAAGAAATTCTGGGTCCACAGAACTGATATGTTTGCTCTAAGGAGTGGCAGAATAAGGCCTGGAATTGAGGTCTTTTAAGTCTCAGTACAGTGACCTCTTAACCACCTTCCCTAGGCTGGTGAGAAAGCAAAGGAAAGAAAGGCAAGTCAGCTGGCATGGGGAGCTACTGCTTCTGAAACCATTAGTTAGGCCTAGTGTTGCAGAATTCCTCAGCCCAGTATTCAAAGTTCTCTATCCTATGGGCAGTACCTACTCCTCCAGCCTTTCTTCCCTCCTTACCATACTGGGCATGCATTTCATTCACTTGCTACGAAGCATCCTCAGGTGGGGAAGATGTACGAAGCAATTAAACACTAAGTGACCCAGGTTCAGATCTCAGCTCCGATTCTTTCTGGGCTATTAAACATGAACAAATCACGTTACCTATCTAAAGGCTATGTTTCCTCATCTCTAAAACAGAAATAATAATACTGACATTGAGATATCTTATCTCTACAACAGAGATAATACTGGCACTACCCGCCTCTCCAGATTGGGTTGGGGAAGCTTTGTAAACCCTAACACACTATAGAAGTGAGTTATTCTTAATAGAAGGGCCTTTCCTAAAAATAATAATCAGTATCTATCTAAAACCATCAGCAAACATCATCTGCAATGGGGATAAACTAGAAGCCTTCCCAATAAGTTCAGGAGTGAAACAAGGATGCCCATTATCACCTCTATTATTTAACATTGTACTAGAAACAATAGCAGTAGCAATTAGAGAAGAAAAAGAAATTGAAGGTATTAAAATAGGTAATGAGGAGACCAAGTTATCACTCTTTGCAGATGACATGATGGTCTACTTAAAGAATCCTAGAGAATCAACCAAAAAGTGTGTCGAAATAATCAACAACTTTAGCAAAGTCGCAGGATACAAAATAAACCCGCATAAGTCATCAGCATTTCTATATATCTCCAACCCATTTCAGCAGTAAGAATTAGAAAGAGAAATTCCATTTAAAATCACCCTAGACAATATAAAATACTTAGGAATCCATCTGCCGAGACAAACACAGGAACTATATGAACACAACTAAACACTCTCCACACAATTAAAACTAGATCTAAACAATTGGAGAAACATTGATTGCTCATGGGTAGGATGAGCTAACATAATAAAAATTACAATCCTGCCCAAATTAATTTACTTATTTAGTGCCATACCCATTGAACTACCAAAAAAACCTTTTTACTGAATTAGAAAAAAACCATAACAAAGTTCATTTGGAAGAACAAAAGATCAAGGATATCCAGGGAAATCAAGATAAAAAAAAAACTGCAAAGGAAGGAGGACTTGTAGTCCCAGATCTCAAACTATACTATAAAGCAGTGGTTATCAAAACAATTTGGTACTGGCTAAGAGACAGAAAGGAGAATCAGTGGAATAGACTTGAGGAAAATGACCTCAGCAAGACAGTCTATGATAAGCCCAATGTTCCCAGTTTTGGGGACCAAAACCCACTATTTGATAAAAAAAACTGCTGGGAAAATTGGAAGACAGTATGGGAGAGATTAGGTTTAGATCAACATCTTACACCCTACACCAAGATAAACTCAGAATGGGTGAATGACCTGAATATAAGGAAGTAAACTATAAGCAAATTAGGCGAATATAGAATAGCATACTTGTCAGATCTTTGGGAAAGGAAAGACTTTAAAACCAAGCAAGAGCTAGAAAAAAATCACAAAATGTAAAATCAATAATTTTGATTACATCAAATTAAAAAATTTTTGTACAAACAAAACTAATGCATCCAAAATTAGAAGGGAAGCAACAAATTGGGAAACAATCTTCATTACAAAAACCTCTGACAAAGGTCTAATTACTCAAATTTATAAAGAGCTAAACCAATTGTACAAAAAATCAAGCCATTCTCCAATTGAAAAATGGGCAAGGGACATGAATAGGCAATTTTCAGTTAAAGAAATCAAAACTATTAATAAGCACATGAAAAAGTGTTCTAAATCTCTAAAAATCAGAGAAATGCAAATCAAAACAACTCTGAGGTATCACCTCACACCTAGTAGATTGGCTAACATGACAGCAAAGGCAAGTAATGAATGCTGGAGGGGATGTGGCAAAATTGGGACATTAATGTATTGCTGGTGTTGTGAATTGATCCAACTCCAGAAAGGACACTTTCCACATCCAGAGGAAACACTGCTAGAGTAAAAGTACTGAAGAAAAACAACTGCTTGAATACATGGGTCAAAGGGATATGGTTGGGGATGTAGACTCTGGATGAACATCCTAGTGCAAATAACAACATGGAAATAGGTTCTGATCAAGGACACAAGTCCCAATGAAACTGTGCATCAGCTGTGGGAAGGGTGGGTGGAGAGGAGGGAGGGAAATAAAGTGAGTATTGTAACAAAAAAAAATTAAATAAAAAAAGGAGTTATTCTTAATTGTTTCCCCCTTTTCCCCCCTACCTGGACTTTTATAATAGCATCATAACTACTATTCCTGCTTTTAATCTCTGCATCTCTCTGATGAAGCAATTTGATTAATACATATCTCTTAGCCCTGCCCCTTCTCTACTCAAAAGCCTATGGTGGGGGGGAAGCTAGCTAGGTGACCCTGGGCAAGTCACTTGACCCCAGCTGCCTAGCCTTTACTGCTCTTCTGCCTTGGAACCAATACTTAGTACTGATTCTAAGAAGATAAGTGTTTTAAAAACTAAAACTACAGTGGCTCCCTATTGCTTGCTAAATCTAGTACAAGCTCCTAGTTCTGACATTCAAGACCTTCCACAAACAGGATCCAGAGGACCATTCAACCTTATCTCACATTATTCTCCTTCATGAATTTTCCTTCCTGCCCAAATTCTCCCCATTTTCATCTCATCTTCTTCTTTCTCTGGGTCTTTTCTCATACTTTCTTCCATGCAACACACAGATCTCCTCTCTATTCATTAATGTCCCTTCCTTCCTTCAGGGCCTCACTCAGATACCATCTCCTTCATAAAGCTTCCCTATTTCCTCTCCTCAGATGAAAATGGTGTGTCTCTCCTCAAATCTCTCACAATCTGGACTTCTGAGAATCTATCTATCTCCTTCTCAGTTGTGTCATACTACTTTATGCCCCCATTATATTTCTCCCGCATGCTTGTTGGAGTATCAGCATCCTGAGGTTGGGCCCACAGCAGACACTTGCTAAATGTTTACTGCCCTGCATTGGCATGTCAGTAGAGTGAGGTTACTCAAGTAGCCTACTGTCATCCTGGCAAACAGAGAGCCTGGCCCTAAGGGGATGGGCCAGGAGGCAGAAGAGAGGAGAAATTCCATAGCAGCAAAACTGGAGTGAGGGTGGACACTAAGAAGAGAATGCCCAAGGAGCCAAGCACCTGGGTGAGCCTGTCTGCAGAAGGGGATGAAGAATGAGAGCTTTCGGCTCTTGGGTATTCTGTTTGCCTCCAAGTCTAGGGATTCATCATGGGTCCATTAGGACCTTGTGTATCAATGCCGGGCCCCTGGAGTGTTTTCAAATCTTATCTTCACCTATAGAATGCCTACCTGTTCCATCTAGGGAATGCTCAGTTCTTCCTAGGTTTACTCTGGTCTCTAATGTCAGCCCAGGAACCATTGCCAAGTCTGGGCAGAAGAGGAGGAGGAGGAGGTAGGCAGTTTGTCTGCACACAGTTTTTGCTCAGACACATGTAGACTGAGTAGAGTACAAATCAGAATCTGGTAAATCTATAGGAGGAATCCAAGCCTAAGCCCCTATCTCTTGGAGCTTTCCTCCTGTTCCCTTAGAATTGGCCTGGTTCAAATTCCTGGGCACCTCCCACTTGAATTATTGTAAAGACCTCCTCATTGGTTTCTGTGCTGCCAGTCTCTATCAGTTGTCTTTCACACACACCTCTGCCAAAATAATTCTTAAGGCAAAGATGGAGTCATTTCCACACCCAAAAACCTTCTGTGGCTCCCCATGGTCTCTAAGAGAAAATGAAAACTACTTACCTTTGATCCTTCACAATCTGGCTCCTCCCTAATGTTACTTCCCTTCCCAAACTCACTGTTTCAGCTAAACTGGAATATTATTTCCCAAACTGGATTCACCATTTCCAGCCTCCAAACATTCTCACAAGCCATCCCCTGTTGTCCCTGACAATGTACTCCTCTCCTCATCTTGGCCTCTCAGTTTCTGACTTCCTTCAAGACTTAGCTGAGGTGCCACCTTCTTCTCTGTGAAGCTTTCCCAGATCTCTCCCACCTCCAGCCCCCTCCTTAAGTATGGCCTCCCTCAGTTTACCTTGTATTATACTAATTGTGCTTATGTTGGAGCCAGTAGACCATTAGATTCCATAAGGACTGTTAAACTGGTGTCTTTGCAGCTCAAGCATGGTGCCTTGCAAATAGCAGAAACTCAATAAATGTTAACTGAATTGAATTAAAAATAGGTATTTCATGTACAAGGGGCCAAATCACAGGTTGGAATTAAAAACAAAAACCCCCAAACCCTTACCTTCTGTCCCAGCATCAAATCTAAGACAGTAGAGTGGCAAGGGTTAGGCCATTGGGGATAAGTGACTTGTCCACAGTCACACAACCAGGAAGTATAAGGCCAGATTTGAACTCAGGTCTTTCCAACTCCAACCTTGGAACTCTATCCACAGTGCTACCTATCTGCCCCTCAGGGTTCAAGTTTGAACTACACCCCCCCCCCATTTCTTTTTCTTTTTTTTCTAGAGATGATACCCTTTTCTTCTTTCCCAGACACAGTTGGACTCAAGGGAAAAACTGTCAACTTTCAGTCATCCCTGCTAATGGAAGAAGCAAGCCCATGGGTAAGCTAAAAAGCCATTTCTATTTGGCTTTGGGAAAGTGAACATTTGGGGGGGGGGGGTTGTTTTTGCCCCAGGCTGAAGCAGACTGAACTTCATCACAGTAGTCCCATGCTATTATTAAAAAATAAATAAATAACTTCCCACATACAGAAAGAGGCCAATACTGACTCACTGTCAGGGGATGTGCACATTTGAATGGTTTTTCCAGGCTGGTGGATTGTGCTGACTCGGCTGGATGCTTGGTCCCAGCTACCAAAGGGCAGCTACAAAAGTAAACACAACTATAGAGTCCAAAGGGTGAGAGAACCCATGACCCTGGCCTCTGGAGCCCTTATAGGACACCATGTCTGTCCTGTTATACTCTGGGGCTAGATGAGAAATACTATTCATATGTCATGGGCAGCTAGATGGGATAGTGCAGTGATGGTGAACCTTTTAGAGATGGAATGCTGGCTCCACTCCCCCCCAGACTAAGTGTCATACCCTTCCCCCCTGAGGGTGGCCTGAGTACTCTTCCCTTCCAGCTCTGCCACCTGTGAGTTGCCCACCTTACCCACTGTGCGCTCCCATTAGGCTGCTGGGCTGAGGGTGGGGGATGTGGAAAAATGTCAGGGACAGTGGAGAGGGGGTGGGGAGCAGCTCCACCCAAGTCCCTTTGCCTTTCTAGTAACAAACTGGGGTGGGGAGGGTGGCCACGTGCCCACAGAGAGCTCTCTGCATGCTGTCTTTGGCACATGTGCCATAGGTTCTCCATCACTGGTATGGTGGAGAGAGTGCCAGACTTGGAGTCAGAAAGACTCCTCTTTCTGAGTTCAAATCTGGCCTCAGACAGATGTGACACTGAGGAAGTCACTTCACCCTTTGCCTCAGTTTCCTCATCTGAAAAATTACCTGGAGAAAGAAATGGCAAATTATTCCAGTATCTTTGCCAAGAAAATCCCAAATGGGTCAGGAAGAGTCTGACACAACTGAACAACAACAAATTCTGATGTTGTAAAGCCAAGGCATTCTTCTCTCTTTTGCCAACGTGTGAACAAGAGATAGAAAGGTTCATAGCCAAGGTCGAAGGAGGAGATGAGATAGCTAATATGCCTATGTAATAACATGTACTGGGGTGACAGTCATACCTAGGAAAATAAAGAGCACCCGTGCTCAGTTTGTGTCTGTAGTTATAATATAATCTAGAGTTGTATATGGATGTTTCAAACTTGATACCCTGTACACACTTCAAACTCAACAGGTCTAAAACAGAACACATCATCTCTCTTCCTAAGTCCTACCAGAATCCCTGTTACTATGGAGGGAGCCACCATTGTCCTAATCACCCAGTGTCATCCTTGACTCCTCACTCTCCCTCACCCATGTATCCAATCTGTGGTCATGTCGGATCACCTCTACCTTTATAATATCTTTTGTAAATGCTGGCCTTCTCTCCTCTGACAGTCAGCACCATGGCACAGGTCCTCAGTACCCCTGATCTGGACTACTACAAAAGCCTACAACAACATTACATAACCAGTGTTGGTCTTCCTCCCTCAAATGTCTCCCCACTCTAGTCCAGCTATCAGTGATCTTTTTAGTGTACAGACTGTTGTCACCTCCTACTTGATAAACACCAAAGGCGCCCTTTGTATCTCCAGGATCATTCAGTCAATCAATAAATATTTATTGAGGGCCTGTTAAATGCTAGGCACTGTGTTAAACACTGGGGATACTGAGAAAGGCAAAAGATCCTTGATCACATATAAAATTCTCTGCTTGGCTTTTAAAGCGCTTCATCATCTGACCCCTTCCTAACTTTCCAGGCTTCTGACACTTCTTAATCCCCTCTGGGATTCAGTCACACTGGCCAGCTTGGCGTTCTTCACCCATAAACCTCCATATCCTTTTCTCTGATGGTCTTCCATCCCTTCCATACAGGAGGTCTGCCTCCTGGCTTCCTTGAAGCCTACAGCTACCTTCTGGAAGAAGCCCTCCCTGATTCCCCTTCAGTGCCCTTCAATGCTAGTCCATTCCTTGGGGACTGCCTTCCATTTATACTACATATATATTGGGGGCTGGGTAGAGAGAGAGAGAGAGAGACAGAGAATTACAGAGACACAGTTACTTGTACATTATCTCCCCTATTAAATTGGAGTTCCTTGAGGGCAGCGACCATGTGCCTTTCTTTGAATACCACCAGTGCCGACTGACTAGTTCTACATCACTTCATAGTTTGCAAAAGTCATTTCTAAAGTAGGGTGGTGGACTTGATGTCAGGAAGAACTAATTCCTCCATCGGATACTCTGGCTATGTGGCATCCATCAAATCACTTAATCTCCCAAAGCCTCAGTTTCTTTCTCTGTCAAATAGGGTTAATAATACCATCAACTCATAGAGTAGTTGCAAGGATTAAATGAGATAATGTACATGAAGTGCTTTGCAAACCCTAAAGCACTATATAAATGTGAGCTATCAACCCTGCCTCAGTGGTAGGATTAGAGCAAGTCAATTATCCACTTTGATCCAGTTTCCTCATCTGTAAAATGGAGATAATACTTGTATCACTTACCTAACAGAGCAGTTATGATGAGTGCTTACTTAAAAAGCACTAAAATATGAGTTATTATTACATCTTTTTAGTTGATCTGTGAGGGAAGTAATAATTTCTATTTTTATAGGCTTGAAGATTTCCAAAATGCTTTTTTTTGCAATCATCTTCAGAGGTCAATAGTGTAGATAGTCTCCAATTTAACTTGATTCAGTAAATGTTTATTAAATGCCCATTACATAAAACTAACTCAAGGTGCACAGATGGGATGGAGAGGCAACAGAGTCCCTCAACCTCATGGTGGCTCATTCTGCTGGGGAATATAATATGTGCTCAGATATGAGTCAATACAAGATGACTAGAAGGTAGAGAGAGCACAACAAATAGGGTAGGGAAAGAAGGATAAAAGTATGCTGCACGAAGGAGGTGCCATCTAAACAGAGGGCAAGAGCCCTTAGGAAGAGAAGAATTGTGAGGGACAAAGTTAAGGAGGAGTGCAGCCCAGGCATTGGGCAGTCTGCAATCATAGAATGTTGATGGAATGCTGCATTTGGGGAATAGATAGTGACTTGGCTGGAACTGAAAGCTCAGGAGGGCAATTAATAATATAAAATCAGGCTGGAAAGGTAAGTTGGAGCCAGACTGTAGAGGGCCTTAAATGCCAAGAAATTTATCCTCAAGATAACTGTGAATCACAAAAGAATTAGTGAAGGAAACTGAGATATGAGGCAAAGTGATTTGCTTGTGGCTTTACAGCTTATAAGTAAAATCCAGAATTCAAACCCAGATACTCTGCCTCCGAATCCAGTGTCTCTTCTACTATTCTACACAGTCTCCCTAACTTGATAAATTCTTTTGCTTCCACTTAATCTGCATTCATAACATCTACTATTTGCTTCCCTGCCTTCAGCTTTCTGAACTCCATCCTGCATGGACTAATAGATTAATCTTCCAAACACACAAATTGTGTAACTCTTCCTGCTCCCTATGGTGGTCAAGAAGATAAAAGACTCCTTACCTGGCATTCAAGGTTCCTCATCATCTGACTACCTTTCAAATTTCATCTTCTAGTATTCTAGGACAGGGATGGCATACATTCAACCTGCTGCAAACAGTTTCAAATGCAGCCTGAACCAGACTGAAACATAATTGTGAAATATTTAAGAAAATAAATAAAACTATAATAGAACAGATAATGTTAACATGTGGTTTTTTGTTAACATGTGACCTGGGGATCAGCATGTACAATCATTTCTATTTGAGTTTGGTATCAATGACCCAGTAGATGAAGTGTGGAAAATAGGGAGGAAACAGCACAGTGAAGGAAAAGTTGGATTTGAAATAAGAGGTTCCAAGTTAAAATTCTAGCACAGCTACCTGTGGGACTGGGTAAGTCACATCTCCAGGCTTCAGTATCCTCATTTGTAAAATGAGAGGTTTGGATTGGATTACAAACTTTTCTTTCAAGGAGTTTGTAGCTTAATAAGTGGGAAAGACATTTATTGCTCAGAGTAGGTACTTAAGATTGTTGATTGAAGGTCTTGTCCACCCCCCCTTTTTTTTCTTTTCTTATTCCTCCATACTTCAAGGTGCTATTTCTCCTTTAAATGATCCCTGGCCCAGGTCCCTATCCCCAAGCTCCTTTAATCTTTCACAACCAATCTATTTAGCACAGGGGCTGCTCTGCTCTGAGCTCTTTTAGAACTTAGAATGTCCCTACCCCACTGAAAGGGGCTCAAAAACGGATTAGGTACCAGACTCAATTCCACGATCTGTCCATCTGTTCATGGGACTCTGATGGATTGGGCAGCAGAATCAATAAAAGACTTGTAAAAAGATGATGGCCATCCAAAGTGGCTGGTAAAGCTTTTATCAATGCCAATATCAATTTCCTATTCAAAATGGAGTTTAAAAGAAGGAAGGCCCAGGTGACTGACTCCTTTGAGGCAAAATTCTTGGGGAACTTGATTCTGTTTTGTCTCTGGAAGAAATGAGATGAGATAAGAAACTATTCTCACCTTATATAAATGGAGATACCACCCAGTCAAGGGATGGAGTCTGAGTGGTAGAACCATTCAGTTCCCAAAGGCCAAATTTCTCCTGTTCTAGTACCTTACTACTTCCACAATGGCTACCCAATTTCAGACCCTTATCTTCTCCCCCAAGGTTGCAGCATCCTATCTAGGCTCTGTCCCCAGCCTCTCAATCTCCAATCTATCTAGCACACTTTGGCCCATTAATCTTTCTAATGCATAGTTCTGATCCAACCACTCTTTTGCTCAAAAATCTTCAATAGCTCTCCAACTTCCCACAGGATAAAGTCCAAATTCTTTATCCTGTCCTTCATGGGTCTCCAAAATTGGAGTCCCTCCACATCTTCAGCCTTATCTCCCCGTGTTCCTATCTCACACAATCTTTTTGTATTCCCCAACAAAACTGTACTTGTCAGTGTGTGAGGTAGTGTCTATGAAGGGCTCAAGGGGTCAGTGGAGGGTCACTGGAGAAATCAAGAGAGAGACCAGAAGAAAGGCTGAAGAACCAGGAACAGTCAATGAGGGATCTGAGAGGGGTCAGGGAGCAGGGATGTAAGGGAGGATATTAGAAAACATTAGGGAGAGTCAGTGAAAGGTTTGAGGAGGGTCAAATATGGGGCAGTAAAAGGAGGATATGAGAATTTAAAAGGGTGACTGAGAAGTGGGGGGTTGCATTATTGGGGGTCACTGAGGAGTTTGGGAGATGTCAGTAAAAGGGCTATAACGAATCATTGAGGGGGTACCTTTGGGATCTGAGGTGGGTTAGTAAAAGGACTGTGAGAGGGGCTATGAGAAGCCATCGGGATTACTGAGGGATATTAGGGGAGAGTTATGAAAGTTACTGAAAGGTATGAGGGAATCAGTAAGGAGTATGGCAGGGGCATTGAGAAGTCATTAAGGGCCACTGAGAAACTTGAGGAATGTCAGTGAGGAGACTATAATGAGTCTTTAGGATTACTGAGGGATTTGGGGGATGTCAGTGAGGGAGCTGTGAGAAGGCTATGAAGAATCATTAGGGGTCACTGAGGGGCTTGGGGGATGCCAGTACAGAGGCTGTGAGGAGCCATGGGATTTCACTGAGGGATTTGAAGGTGTCAGTAAGGAGGTGATCAGAGAGCTCTGAGGAGTCAATGGGGGAATCACTGAAAGATATGGGAGTGTCAGTAAGGAGAATGTGATGGTGGCTAGGAAGAATCTTTAGTGGTCACATAAGGGTTTGGGAGTGTTAGTAAGGGAGTAGAGTATGGCTGTAAAGAAGAATTCAAGGAGTCTGTAAGGTCACTGAAGGGCTGGAGTATCAATAAGGGGACTGAGAGATACTGAAGATCACTGAGGGGTTTACGTAGGTATCAATAAGGGGGCTATGAGGAGCTGAGGTGTCAGATGGATGTGAGGAGTCATGAGGTTTCATTGAGGGGGTCACTGAATGTAAGACTAACGGGGCTGTGAGTTTTAGGGGGTCACTGAAAGGCTAGGATATCAGTAAGGGGAGCTGAGAAGAGTCGTGGGGGGTTCACTAAAGGCTTTGAAGGAGTCAGTAAAGGGACTGTGAGTAGTCTTGGAGAATCATTAAAAGTACTAGTAAGAAGTCTGTGGAGTTGCTGGGGGTTCCTGATGGGCTGGGGTATCAGTAAGGCGGGACAGTGAAGAATATTTGGGGGTCACTTAGAGGGTCAGTAAGAGGCGGCTATGACAGGGTCGGTGTTTCGGGATCAAGGAGAAGGGGTCATAGGAGGTATCTATTAAGAGACTCAAGATGGGGTGCAGGGTCCCAACAAGTCACACTCACCCCGCCTCGGATGACCCCTCAAGAATTCGACCACTCACTTCCTCGTTTCCGCAAGAGTTGAGAGTAGTGACTCCTCCCTGAGCCCCGCTGCCTTCTGGGAGTTAGAGTTCCCAGAAGAGAGCGTGAGGGCGGCGGACGCTGAGGAAACCTGGCTGGACCTCGGGTCATTACTACAATTCCCAAAAGACATTGTGCACCACTTCGTGAGAGCAGGCTTTCCGGCGAAAGGACTACAATTCCCAGAGGCAAAGCGATTCCACCTTTCTTTCTTTGCGCTAGGCTTTCCAAGCCTACATCTCCCATTGGCCTTTTAGGCCAGGCTTGGGATACGGTGCTGCTGCTCCCTCTGGTGGGCCTAAAAGGACACGCCCTTTCTGATAGAGAGAAAGGGGGAGTTACAGTTTATAGTCCCGGTTAAGAGTACTTTTGTTAATCTTTACAGTAACCTTCCGCTGCACTTCTTGCCGAGGTGATGCCCCGGGGTAGTCTCTGAAAGAGCCAGATCCGGTTCTATTGTTTTTTTAACACCTAGGAAAGTGTGTGCTTCTCATTTGAAAGAAAACCTAAAAGAAAGGGGGAAAAAAAGCCACTGAATTGGAATTCATAAGATTAAGATTTGAATACTGTCTCCATTATATCTAGATAATTTGGGTCAATTATTTCCTCACCCTGGACTTCAGTTTCCTTCTCTAAAAATGAGTGGTTGGACCAGATGGTTTCTGAAATCATTTTCATGTTGAAATCCTGTGATCCTAGTGCTTGCTTCAGCAGCATATATACTAAAATTGGAACAACGACACAGAGAAGATTAGCATGGTCTCTGCGCAAGGATGGCACAAAATCCTGTGATCCTAGCTGAGTACTGCAAGCATTGTTTATTACCTCCATTTTATAGAGGAAGAAACAAGACCAAGAGGGAGAATATCTTTCTTTCATGACAGTACTGCATCTGTGAAGAGATGTAAAACCCAGGTTATTCAGCATCCCCATTCACTTAAAAGCACACTCTTTTGGAAATAGAAACCCACCCAGATGCTTCCAATCCAGTTAAACTGTACTAGATAAAATCTGTTGTCTCAGCCTTCATACTGGTACATATTGCATAAAGGGCAAAAGTCAGGGGGTTATGTTGTAGATAGAATGTGGGTCAGAAGACTAGAAGGCAGTGACCTATATTTTATCATAGATCTAGAGCTAGAAGGAACTCCAGAAACTATCTAATCCAACCTCCTAATTTTACAGATGCTTTGTGGTTTTTTTTTTTTTTAACTCTTACCTTCTGTCTTAAAATCTATTGTTCAGGGGGCAGCTAGGGAGCTCAGTGGATTGAGAGCCAGGCCTAGAGACAGATGTCCTAGATTCAAATATGACCTCAGATACTTCATAGCTGTGTGACCCTGGGCAAGTCACTTAACCTCCAATACCTAGCTCTTACCACTCTTCTGCCTTGAAACCTGACAACTTGGAATCTGGAAGGCCCCAAACTTGTAGCCTAGAAAGATTAAATGAACCCCAGTTTACTTAGCTTAAGGGTGAAGGCTCCTGGTTTGACCTTGTCACATGCGAGTTTCCCTTGATTAAAGAGTGATTTTGACTATTTAATAGTTCTGTGTTTTTTTCCCAGTCAACAAACCAATACACAGTATTGACTATGAAGTGGAAGGTAAGAGTTTAAAAAAAAAATCTATTGTTCATAAGGCAGAAATGCAGAAAGGTGTAGGCAGTTTAGATTAAGTGACTTCTCCAGGGTCACACACTGAGGTCATATTTGAACCCAGGTCCTTTGGATTCCAGGCCTGGTACTCTTATTTACTGTGTTTTCTAGCTCTGTCCCCTAAGGTTGTTTAATAACTTGCTCAAGGCCAAACAGCTAATAAGTGTGTTTTTTGCCTTTTTTTAGCATTTGTTTTTTGTTTGTCTTTATTTTCATGCCCATCACATCAGATTTTGGGATTTTGGTTTGCTTTTTTTTCTTTTTCCTTTTCCTTTTGCAGTCTCTGAAATGAATTTGAAGAGTATCAAAATTAAGAATAAATGGAAACACAAAGATTTTTTTCACTCTAAATATGGAGGCTATAAAGGACCACAAACTTAAAATCAGCACCAAACACAAGGAAAAGAATAGATTCATCTTAGTCTATGAGAGCTCTGACTTTTGTTACAGTTTTTAGCTAGATATGGTGACTTTAGCTTTAGTTATGGTGCAAGAAACTGTTACAAACTTTGAAAGGGAGACTATGTATCTTAATAGATGAGAATGGATAAAATAGGAGAAGGCTCTGAAGAACTAAAGCACAGTAGGGTAGCAGAAAGAAGCTTGATAACCATGAAATCGGCATAGATGCCTGTTAGAACTACATGCTCTGTCAAGACAATATATTTATTGGAAAGAAGTATGATATTGCACATTGGCTGTGCTATGGCATCAGAGGGGTGATTTGTCCTGAGTGAAAGTTTCCCCTAGTCACACATATATCTACTTTTATACATTTTTAAAAGGGCAAAAACTAGGCTAATGGGGTCAAGTGATTTGCCCAGGGTCACATAGCTGGTAAGTGTCTGAAGCCAGACTTGAACTCAGTAAGTAAGAGGAGTCTTCCTGATTCCAGATCCAGTATTCTCTCCACTGTGCCACCAAGGTACCCCTCTAACACATGGTAGCACTTTACCCAGAGATCGTGTTAATTCCCCCCCCCCCCTGAAATCTTCTCCCTTGGCCAAACAACCCTAATTCCTTCAACAGACATGCCCCAGACAGAATTTCCTATCTTTCTCCTGACACTCACTTCTCTTCCAAAATTCTTCATTTCCCCCAGTGACGCCATCATTTCCTTCAGTCTCTCAGGTTGATAAATTCAGCCTTATCCTCTCCTCAATCCTTCATTCGCCTTCACCCTACATGTCTAGTCAGTTGACAATCTAGCTATTTTTACCTTCCAACATCTTTCGCACCTGATCCCTTCATCTGGCTCACACCACTGCCAACTTCCTTTGGCTCCTCACCACTTCTCCCTCAGATTCTCATAGAAGCCTCCTGTGTGCTGTTCCTACCTCAAGTCTCACTCCTCTACCTTCCATCCTTCTCATAGCTGTCAAAATGATTTTCCTTCAGCTATATCACTCTCCTATCCAATTAGCTCAGATTCCCTTTTGCCTCTTGGATAAAATAGAAAAACTCCTCCATTTAGCTTTGAAAGACCCACACCACCTTGTTCCAAACTACCTTTCTACTCTCATTGGACATTATTTCCCTTCCTGAACTCTATGATCCATCAAAACTGGTCTCTCACTTTCTAGCTGTGTGACCCTGGGCAAGTCACTTAACCCAGATTGCCTCACCCTTCTGTCTTAAAGACAGAAAGTAAGGGCTTAAGGAAAAGAAAGGCTTCTTACTCTGATTCCATACAAGTTACCTGAATGAGACATGCATTTCTGGCCACAGTCAATGTGGAAATTCTTTTCCTTGACCTTGCATTTGTCCCAAGAGTTTTGTTTTTCTTTCTTTTTTTTTTTAAGTTGGGGGAAGAGAAGAAAAGATTTTGGTGGAAGTACAAGTTAGACAAGAAGTCTCTCTTGTTAGAAAGAGCTGATAAACAATGGATGATATAAATGTTAAAACAAAATAAATAAAACCTGGTCTCTCTGTTCCTCAGAGACTAACATTTCACCATCTCTCATCTATGTGCTTGTAATGTGTGTTTTGTAATCGATACTGTGTGTCAGTTCCAAGGCAGAAAAGCTGTAAGGGATGAGCAAATGGGGTTAAGTGACTTGCCCAGGGTCATATAGCTAGGAAGTGTTTGAGGCCAAATTTGAACACAGGACCTCCCATCTCCAGGTCTAGCTCTTTATCCCCTTAGCCATCTAGCTGCCCCATTTATGTACTTTTGCACCTGGCCCTCTCCCCCTCCTGGAATGCGCATCTATCCTCACTTCTACCCTATGAGGGTCCCTCTTCTTCCAGGCACAATTCAAAACCACTTTCTTTCTCCATGGAGAATTTCCTGGTTCCCCCAGCTGCTAGGGCTCTTCTGCCAAACTAACTTGTATTTCTTCACTTTAAATAGGTTCTATCCATCCATCTATCTATCCATCTATCTATCCATCTATCTATCCATCTATCTATCTATCTATCTATCTATCTATCTATCTATCTATCCATCCATCCATCTATATCTATCTATCTATCCATCTATCTATCTATCTATCCATCCATCTATCTATCTATCTATCCATCCATCCATCTATATCTATCTATCTATCTATCTATCTATCTATCTATCTATCCATCCATCTATCTATCTATCTATCCATCCATCCATCTATATCTATCTATCTATCTATCTATCTATCTATCCATCCATCTATCTATCTATCTATCCATCCATCTATATCTATCTATCTATCTATCCATCTATCTATCTATCTATCTATCTATCTATCTATCTATCCATCCATCTATCTATCTATCTATCTATCCATCTATCCATCTATCCATCTATCCATCTATCTATCCATCTATCTATCTATCTATCTATCTATCTATCTATCTATCTATTTTTCAATCTATCTATATTTATGTGTTTATATATTTACTTGCCTCCCCCAATAAAATATTACCTCTTTACAAGTATGGATTGTTTAATTCATTGTATCCTTCATGTAAATAAATTCATCAAATACTTCATATGTAGTACATATTATCAAACTTAATTCATTACATTATATATATAAAATATAGTGCCTAGTCCGTAGTAGTCAGTTAATCAACATTTATTATGAACCTACTGTCTGCCAGGCAGTGGCACAGTGGAGTGAGCCTGTGACTTCATTATTATAAGGTAAAGTAATTCATTCTACCAGTTTATGTTATTAGCTGGTCTGCAATTCACAGTCTTAAAAGTTGCCTGGTGGCCCTGAGGGGTCATCTGTTGCTATCAAGGAGTTGCCCAGAGCCCCACAGCCCAGCTGTATCAGAAATATAGTGGAAAGCAGACTGGATTTAGAGTCAAAGAATCTGAGTTCAAATTCTAGTTTTGCTGGTTACTACCTGTGTAACTTCAGGCACGTGATAACCATTCTGGGTCTCAGTTTTCTCAACTTAAAATGAGGAGATTGGACTAAAGGATCACAGAAGTCATTTGAGCTCTGAATCTATGCTTCTATGAACCCAGGTCTCAAAGACAGGTCTCTATCCCCTGCTCCACAGGGCCTCTCCCACAAAAAGAATAATGATCTAAAGCAGGGGTCCCCAAACTGGGGGCCCCTGAGGTCATTTATCCAGCCCCCAATGCCCTTCGGAAGGGGCACCTCTTTCATTGGTTGGCAGCGAGAGGAGTACAGGATGCAGATGCAGAAAGCTGTCAGGGACCGATTTAGGCCCGGGCTGCCCGCTCAGGGCGCTGCTAGGCTTGATGGGCAGCAGTGAAGGCAGTGGCAGAGGGGGAGGGGGGCCACTGCTGCTCTCTGTGCTCCTACTGAGCACCTACTTTTTCTATTGCCTGTCTGGCCTTTGCGCCCCCGCTAGCCCCCCTCCCCTTTGCAGCCCATGGTGCCCCCAGCCACTCGCAACCCTCAGTCGCCATCCTTGGCACTGCGGGCCTGGACCGTTCCTCCCAGTAGCTGCAGCTGAGTCTGAGGTTCCCCCCGAGCCAGAGGTGGAGCGTGGTGGAGCATGGCGGAGCCCGGCTGCCTCTGGTCAGCAGTTTCCGGAGCCAGAGCTTCCCACAGGCACTCATCCTGGGTGTGAAGAAGGGTGGCACGTGAGCCTTGCTGGAGTTTCTGAGGGTGCACCCCACGTCCGAGCTCTCGGCACTGAGCCCCACTTCTTTGACAGGTGCTACAAGGGGCTCTGATGCCTGATGCCATGGACATTGGATGGCCAGATCACCCTGGAGAAGACCCCAGCTATTTTGTTACAAAGGAGGCTGCTGGGCACATCCACAACATGCCCCAGGACACCAACTGATTGTGGTTGTAGGAAACCCTGTGAAACCCTGTTACACGGGCCATTTCAGATTATACTCAGACATTGCCCAAGATCCCATCCATTCCTAGCTTCCAAGCACTGGCCTTCCGCAATGGCAGCACTGGACTAGTAGATACCCCTGGAATGCTGAGCGCATTGGCAATTACACCAAACATCTGGACAACTGGCTGCAGTATTTGCTGTCCCACTTTCTACTGTGAGTAGTGAGAGGCTGGTGAGCGACAGAGCCCGAGAGATGGGCTGAGTGCAGGATTTCCTGGGCCTGAAGAGGTCATGACAGACAAGCACTTCTATTTCAATGAGACCAAAGGCTTCCCCTGGCTGAAGAAGCCAGAAGGCAGCAGCTACTCTCCATGCGTGGGCAAGTCCAAGGGATGACCTTATCCCCACAGTGAGGAGCATGTGGTCCAGCTCCAGCAAGAGTTTTATTGGCCCTTCAGCCTTAAATTCTACCAGATGATGGGGCAGGACTTTGGGTGGGAATGACCCAGACTCTGAGTAATGTAAAGGGTGAATATTAGGGCTGAGACTGAAAAAATCTAAATTTAAATGGTCGCCAAGGGAAATCCCAAATAATAAAATACCCAAGTCAGCTGCCAAATTCTTATGGTGATTTAATTACAACAGGAGGAAGAAAATATTAGAGGGAGAGAGAGAGGGAGAGAAGGAAAGAGGGTGTGATATGGAAATCACTTTAAAAGACTGATATATATTAATTTAAGGTCGCCAAGGAATTCAGCTATGTAATTCCTAAATGAAAACTCAAGTCAGCAGTCAACCTTTTATGGAGTTTTTAATTACAAACAGTAGGAAGAAAGGTATGAGAGAGAGAGAGAGAGAGAGAGAGAGAGAGAGAGAGAGAGAGAGAGAGAGAGAGAGAGAGAGAGAGAGAGAAAGGGGAGAGAAGGGAATAGGGCTTAAATACCCACTCTGCTTAGGCTGGGCCAAAGGCCCAAGGCCTTGGATAGCCGAGACAAAGAAAAGAGATCAGTTCCTATCACTCACGTGACCAAAATGGAGAAACAGTCTGAGGGCCTCCACTCCAAGCACCAGGCTCCAACCACCACCCTTCCTCTACACAGGAAATCCCCAGCCTCCTCAGCTGTCCTCTACCTCACTTCCTGTGTCTCACCTGTGCCAATGGTGGCTCTAGCTTCACCCAGGACCGCCCAGAGGTCTGTCCCCTTTGCAGGTGTCTGTTGAAGGCCATATTCTCAAATAATTAAATCTTGAGCTTTTGTTGCAGCCCTTTCTAAATCCTGTTACCTTGAGTAGGGTGGAGATTGTAGTTTCCAAGACCTGATTCTGTCATTTCAAGTATCTCTATTGTTATTGATCAGGAAATAGCCAAATCCCATCCTCTAAAGAATGGTTTGAACAGGGTTGAGTAGTTTTGAAATTCACAAGGGAGAGAAGAAAAGAAGTTTAACTCAAAACCACTCTGGCTCAGGCTGAGCCAAAGCGGGCATTTGGAAAGCCAAGGCACAGAAAGGGGTCAGTCCTTATCACTCATGTGAGCTGTCTGTGGGGCTCCTCCAAGCTCAAGCTCCAGGATCGAACTGAACTCTAGCCCCCTCCCCAGGAAGTCACAAGAACTCCAGAGGCTGTTCTCTACCTCACTTCCTGAGTCTCACATGTGCCAATGGTGATTCAAGCTTGACTTAGGACAGCCCAGAAGTCTGTCCTTTTTTAATTTTTTTGCACATGTCTGTTGAAGGCCATTTTCTCAGATAATTAAATCTTGAGTTTAATGCAGACCTTCCTAATCTTGTTAAACTAAGAAGGGAGGAGAAATGTAGTTTCTAAGACCTGATTCTGTTATTCCAAGTATCTCTATTGTTATTGATCAGGAAATAGCTAAATCAGATCTTCTAAAGAATGGTCTGATTAAGGTGGAATAGTTTTGAAATTCACAGTACCTGGATGGTAGTGGGGTGGAATGGGGAGCCCTTGGCAAGGAGGTTACAGCCAAGGCAAGAGAAAGATCTCAAAAGATACCCACCTAGGACTGGCTTGGGCTTGAGCCTAGCACCAGGCTTTGGAAAGTTTAACAATGGTGCTAATTTATATCTGCTCTCCTGATAGAGAGCAAGCAATTGTACACTTACTGATTAGAGAGAGATATTTAAGAAATAAAACCATCAGATAAATAGCTGCAAAGTGGGGCATCGCTCATGTACTACTTCTGGTGACATAATCCTTTGACTGGAGCCTTGTTCTGAGAGTAACTGAATGAGAATTGGGCACCGGGCAAAGAATTATGTGGCTGCACAATGGAAGACGTCAGCATGGTGAGCAGAGATCTGGGGGAGGGGATTCTGCACTGTGTATACTGTTGCCCAGTATAGTGGTGATGGTGATGGGCCTGTGCAAGGTGTGACAGGTGCATCCCAGCCAGCGCGGCAGCCTCTGCTATCTCAGACAGCAATATACAATGTCAAAGACCCAGCACTGCCTCCAGTACTGTATACAGAATTGTGACTCTCTGAAAGACACTTTCAAGTCAAGCAGCTTGCCTAATTTCTATGCATCTCTCCCCTCTGAGACAAATCCTAATCTCAGGAACCATGCATTCAAAATGGCAACCATCTTTGGCAACACTTATGTCTGTGAACAGACGTTTTCCAGAATGAAACATCTGAAATCTCCAACCAGATCTAGACTAATTGATGCACACTTGCATCACTTGTTATGGCTAGCAGTGATAAATATGGGACCGGACATTGACCATCTCATTAGCCAAAAGCAGGCCCATAGTTCCCATTAAAATACTGGTCAGTTTGTTGATTTAAATTTACTTGTTCTTTATTTTAAATATTGTATTTAGTTCTGTTTTTTAACTTTAAAATAAGATATGTGCAGTGTGCATAGAGATTTGTTCATATTTTTTTTATAGTCTGGCCCTCCAATGGTCTGAGGGACAGTGAATTGGCCCCCTGTATAAAAAGTGTGGGGACCCCTGATCTAAAGAGTTCTTAATAGGTCAGAACAATGATGGCTTCCATGCAGGGACCTTCCTGCTAGCTCTGATCTCATATTAGAGTCAGGGTTGGGAGAGTCTGTTGTGAACATCTCCATCCCCATGGGCAGCGCCCTTGAGGCCACACCACAGCCTCTTGCTCAGAGCCAACATAAAGTCTTTGGGAGGGAGATGGCAGAATCTCACAGCAATCCTTACACCCTGGATCTAATTAAAGCTGTGGTTGGTGGTTGGCTCCCACAGTCTATAAAAAGCTTAGTGCAGATCAGAGAATGGCTCCTTAGGTGATTAATCTAGCCAGCAGGAGCTGTGGATCAAACAAATAATCCAAAGTCTCTTCTGCACAGGGGGGCAGGAAAAAGGCCAACTGGTCCAGACTCTTCCCTCCCTTCAAGCTGTTCAACCCCTGAACCATTGAAAGGATGTCTAGAGATAGAAAGAGCATAGGGGCATTTTGATAGCACAGTGAATGCCAGGCTTGGAGGTGGGAAGAACTGGTCCCAAATCTGGCATGACCCTAGGCATGTCACTTAACCTCAGTTGCCTAGCCCTTACCACTCTTCTGCCTTAGGATTGATAATAAGATAAGGGCTTAAGTTGAAATTATTTTAAAAAGAAGAAAGGAAGGAAAGAAGAAAGGATAAAAAGAGAGAAAGAGAGAAGGAAAGAAAGAAAGAGAGAAGGAAAGAAAGAAAGAAAGAAAGAAAGAAAGAAAGAAAGAAAGAAAGAAAGAAAGAAAGAAAGAAAGAAAGAAAGAAAGAAAGAAAGAAAGAAAGAAAGAAAGAAAGAAAGAAAGAAGGAAAGAAAGAAAGAAAGAAAGAAAGAGAGAGAGAGAAGGAAAGAAAGAAAGAAAGAAAGAAAGAAAGAAAGAAAGAAAGAAAGAAAGAAAGAAAGAAAGAAAGAAAGAAAGAAAGAAAGAAAGAAAGAAAGAAAGAAAGAAAGAAAGAAAGAAAGAAAGAAAGAGAAAGACAGAAGGAAGGAAGCAGAGGGGGGAAAGAGAGGGGGAAAGGGAAAGAGAGAGAGGGAGAGAGGAAGAGAGAGAGAAAAAAGAAAAGAAGAAAATGACAATTCTTGTTCATGCCAAGGGTTATCTTGTGGAAGGCAGATGAGACTTAATCTCTTTGGTCCTAAAGGGAAGAAAACCAGGAGTGATGGACGGAAGTTACAGAGAGGCTTTTAGATTTGATAGAAGGAAGTTGCTTCATCATTTGGAGCTATCTAAAAACAGAAGACTGACTCCCAGTCCACTCCATGGTGTTACTCAGGAGGCAGGTAGCAAAAAGTATGATTATCCCCACTTTCACAGAATTCTGAATTGGATGGGACCTCAGGCATCATCAGATCTAACACTTACTTGAACAAGAATGTTTTCAAGGATATATCAAGTGGGTGGCTTTATAGCTTCTTGGAGGCCTCCAGGGAAAGAGAAACCACTATGAACATTTTACTAATTAGGAAGACAATGAGGCTCAGGGATGAAATGACTTACTCAAAATCAAATAGGTAAGGGAAGAGTTAGAACAGAAATCCAGGTCTTCTGAAGGTTCTCACTCTTTCCATTCTACTATCCTACCTCTTTCTTGATGTTGGCCTGAAAGGTTGGGGACACCCACTTTTTCCTTTTTAACCCTTTGGAGCTCTAGTATGTATGAATTAATTTAAAATGCTCTTTAAAAAATTTCCCCCTCAATTCTAAGGGTCATGAGTTCAACAAGTTTACCACCTATCGTTCTATGGATGACAAAGTCCTGACTTAATCCAAACTGAGAACATAACTGAGCTTCATTAATGCAATTCATGGTTAGAGATTTGCCTAACAATCAATACAGGCAAAACAGAGTAGATAAAAAATGTTATCTAGATTATGACATGCAGTTAAAAAGGGAATTCACTGACTTGGTTTTTAAGTAGAAACACTTTGGATAGACTGTGCAGATGGGAAATCAACTGGGTCCTTACCTGAGTAGGAGAAGAAGAGCAGGTAATCTTGTAGACTAGAATATTGGGTTGATTTTTGAAATTTAATAAGGATAAATGTGAAGTTATTCTTGATTTTAAGAAATTGGCTTGATGAGTATGCAATAGGAAGAAGTGCAGTTAGTAGTTTGAAGAACATCTGAGGTTTTTAGTCAACACACTCAATATGACTTGATATGATATGTTAGCCAAAAAAGTTAATGTGATCTTGAACTTTAACAAGAAAGGTATATCTTAACCCACCCAGACTGAATTGCTCATCAGCTCTGGGTGCAGGGAGGAAAGGGAGGAAGGGAGACATATAACTTCAGAAAACTTAAGTGGAAATTTGTTATTACATGTAATTGGTAAAAAATATATATCTTTATAATACAAAAAGGTTTATTTTACAGAACTGAGAAAATAGTCTAGAATCTGTTGAATATTAGATCAAAGGTGCATAAATGATTAGGTATGCATAACTCAACAGTAAATGACAACTGTAGCCTCATGTCTGACAAATCCAAAGATCCAAGATTTGGGGTCAAGCAATCAGTATTTGACAAAAATTTCTGAGTAAACTGGAAAGCAGTTTGGCAGAAACTAGGTATAGACCATCATTTCACACTGTATACCAAGTGAAGGTCAAAATGGGTTTATGATTTATTTATTTATTATATTTTGGGGGGTATGATTTAGGTATAAAGGATGACATCAGCAAAATAAGGGATCATGGAATATT
The DNA here is from genome assembly GCF_027887165.1 of Monodelphis domestica. Classification (NCBI taxonomy): domain Eukaryota; kingdom Metazoa; phylum Chordata; class Mammalia; order Didelphimorphia; family Didelphidae; genus Monodelphis; species Monodelphis domestica. Next base: position 380,565,330 of record NC_077230.1, on the reverse strand, counting down.
TTACCTCTTAGATCTATGGATAAGTGAAGAATTTGTGACCAAACAAGAGACAGAGAGAATAATATGATATAAAATGGATAATTTTGATTACATCAAATTAAAAAGGGTTTGCATGAACAAAACCATTGCAGCCAAGATTAGAAGGAAAGCAGGAAACTGGAGGGGGAAACCCCTTTACAGTAGGTTTGTCTGATAAAGCCCTCATTTCTCAGATATATAGAAAACTGAATGAAATTTATAAGAATATGAATCATTCCTCAATTGATAAATGGTCAAAGGATAAGAACAAGCAATTTTCAAAAGAAGAAATCAAATCATGTCAAATGAAAAAATGCTCTAAATCACTGTTAATTAGAGAAATGCAAATTAAAACAACTCTGGGGTACCATCTCACACCTAGAAGATTGGCTAATATGACAGAAAAGGAAAATGATAATTATTGGAGGAGATGTGGGAAGATTAGAATATTAATTCACTGTTGCTATAGTTGTGAACTGATCCAAGCACTACAGAGAGCAATTTGGAACTATGCCCAAAGGACTATAAAACTCTGCATGCCCTTTGATCCATTAATACCATTACTAGGTCTGTATCTCAAAGGGATCAAAGGAAAAGGGCTTATATGTTCACAAATTCTTATAGCAGCTCTTTTTGTTGTGACAAAATTAGAAATTGAGGGGATGGCCGTCAATTGGGAATTGACTGGACAAGTGGTGGTACATGACTGTGAAGGAATACTGTTGTGCCAGGAGAAATGAAATGTAGGATAATTTCAGAAAAACCTGGAAGGACTTATATGAACTGATACAAAGAGAAATGAGCAGAACTAAGAGAACACTGTACACAGTAACAGCAATACATTATAACAGTCAACTATGAATGACTTAGCTGCTATTTTTAGCAATCCCAGACAATCCCAAAGGACTTTTTTTTAAACCTTTACCTTTTGTCTTAGTCTCTATAAGAGTATTAATTCTAAAGCAAAGTTCAGTAAGGGCTAGAGCTAACCCCAGTAAGGAATGGAGTTAAGTGACTTGCCCAGATCCATCTGGCCAGAAAGTGTCAGGACCTCCTACTTCAGGCCAAGCATTCTATCCACTGAGCCACCTAGCTGCTCCTCCAAAGACTTAGGTTGAAAAATATTATCCACTTCCAGAGAAAGAATATACTTTTTTAAACTATTATTCTTTAGGTTCTTTGGTCTATTTTTTTTGGTAATATATGTAATATGGAGATGTTTTGCATGACTACACACATATACTCTATAGCAAAGCCTTCTCCAGAAGGGTAGAGAGGAGAGAGGGAGAGAATTTGAAATTCAAAAATTTTTTAAAAGAATGCTAAAAATTTTTGTTTACTTCTAATTGAGAAAAAAAGTTTTGTTTTTTTTTAAAGAAGAGACAAAGAAACTGGAGATGTTCACTCTAAAATAGAGAAAGTTTGTGGAAGTTGCATGCTGATGAATGTTAAACAATTAGCTCTTTGGGGAGGAGAAAATGTGCACACTGCAGGATTTGAACAGACTTCATCATACTTCTGGCTCAGGGAGAACATGACAGTTGTCTTTGAGTTCCTGAGAGATTGTCACATGGAAAAGAGATCAAATTTGGATTTGAGGGGGAGTGCCAGAGGACAAAACAAGGAGCAGTGGGGTGAAAATTGCAAGGGATGACAGATTGAGGCATGCCATGAGGAAGCATTTCCTTACAATTCATATAATCTGAGTATAAAATGGGATCCCCTGGAAGTTATGGGTTCCCCTTCACTGAAGGTTTGTAAGCAATGGCTGGATGACCACTTGTCAGGGGTGTTGTCTTGGGGATTTTCTTTCAGGCTGCTGAAATCTTACAACTCTGAAATTCTGAGACATCACTGGAGAAACTGACAGCTTTGTAGAATCAGTAGGAGATATTCCCCTGCTCATATGTTTGCTAAAGTGTACTTTCTTCCCCATCCCGTTAGACTACTGCATCCTATGATATATCCCACAGGTCCCCATAGAATGCCTCCCAGCTTTTCATGTGTGAGGCAGACCCAAGTAATATCATTCTATTAAGTCTCCTCCCACGTCTGACATTCTGTGTTCCAAAGGACCCTTCGAGCTCTGATATTTTCTTTTCTAAGGTCTCTCCCAGTTCTGACATTCTGTGTTCTAAGGTCTCTCCCAGCTCTGACATTCTCTGTTCTAAAGTCTCTCCCAGCTCTGACATTCTCTGTTCTAAAGTCTCTCCCAGCTCTGACATTCTCTGTTCTAAGGTCTCTCCCAGCTCTGACATTCTCTGTTCTAAGGTCTCTCCCAGCTCTGACATTCTCTGTTCTAAGGTCTCTCCCAGCTCTGACATTCTCTGTTCTAAGGTCTCTCCCAGCTCTGACAGTCTCTGTTCTAAGGTCTCTCCCAGCTCTGACAGTCTCTGTTCTAAGGTCTCTCCCAGCTCTGACATTCTCTGTTCTAAGGTCTCTCCCAGCTCTGACATTCTCTGTTCTAAGGTCTCTCCCAGCTCTGACATTCTCTGTTCTAAGGTCTCTCCCAGCTCTGGCATTCTCTGTTCTAAGCTCTCTCCCAGCTCTGACATTCTCTGTTCTGAGGTCTCTCCCAGCTCTGACAGTCTCTGTTCTGAGGTCTCTCCCAGCTCTGACATTCTCTGTTCTAAGGTCTCTCCCAGCTCTGACATTCTCTGTTCTAAGCTCTCTCCCAGCTCTGTCATTCTCTGTTCTAAGCTCTCTCCCAGCTCTGACATTCTCTGTTCTAAGATCTTTACCAGCTCTGACATTCCCTGTTCTAAGGTCTCTCCCAGCTCTGACATTCTCTGTTCTAAGGTCCCTCCCAGCTCTGACATTCTCTGTTCTAAGGTCTCTCCCAGCTCTGACATTCTCTGTTCTAAGGTCTCTCCCAGCTCTGACATTCTCTGTTCTAAGGTCTCTCCCAGCTCTGACATTCTCTGTTCTAAGGTCTCTCCCAGCTCTGACAGTCTCTGTTCTAAGGTCTCTCCCAGCTCTGACAGTCTCTGTTCTAAGGTCTCTCCCAGCTCTGACATTCTCTGTTCTAAGGTCTCTCCCAGCTCTGACATTCTCTGTTCTAAGGTCTCTCCCAGCTCTGACATTCTCTGTTCTAAGGTCTCTCCCAGCTCTGGCATTCTCTGTTCTAAGCTCTCTCCCAGCTCTGACATTCTCTGTTCTGAGGTCTCTCCCAGCTCTGACAGTCTCTGTTCTGAGGTCTCTCCCAGCTCTGACATTCTCTGTTCTAAGGTCTCTCCCAGCTCTGACATTCTCTGTTCTAAGCTCTCTCCCAGCTCTGTCATTCTCTGTTCTAAGCTCTCTCCCAGCTCTGACATTCTCTGTTCTAAGATCTTTACCAGCTCTGACATTCCCTGTTCTAAGGTCTCTCCCAGCTCTGACATTCTCTGTTCTAAGGTCCCTCCCAGCTCTAACACTCTCTGTTCTAAGGTCTCTCCCAGCTCTGACATTCTGTGTTCTAAAGTCTCTCCCAGCTCTGACATTCTGTGTTCTAAGGTCTCTCCCAGCTCTGACATTCTCTGTTCTAAGGTCCTCAGATCTAATATTTTATGTTCTAAGGGCCCTGCACCTTTACCATGCTACAAGTTTGTAAATACAGGACTTCATAGCCTGTGACAGACTTGGACCTTAGGCAGGTAGGAGGGTTGATAAACAAGAGAGGAGACTAAAGGTAGTAAGTGAGTGGGCTCAGGGAGTGGCCCTTCTCTCTTGAGAGATCTGGAGGCAGGGTTACTCTTTTTTTCTCCTTCCATTCTTCCCATGATCCTCCAGGGGTTGGGTTGGCCTCTAAAATATTATATCCCCAAAGTTTAGCAGCTGACTTTCATAATCTCTCCATAGAAAGGATTCTTGTAGGCAGGGCTAGGTCTCCAGAGCCCTAAGGCAAGGGTAGGCATCCTTTCCTGGCACTCAGTCCTCCCTTTCTAGCATTTAGATTGCTAGGCCTGGTTATCATCCTTATCAACATATACTCATAGAATGTCTGTTGTGTGCCAAGCTAGAAATGTTGTGAGCCCTGCTAGCTTTCTCAGACTGTTGCAAAATACCAGCCTCAAGCTCCCTTTCTAAACTTGTTTGTTTGTACCTGCCTTGGTAGGGCTGGGGTTATTAATATATTGGAGTGGGAGGATTGGTTTAAAGGAAGGAACTTCAAAGTTCAGACTCTTTCCAGATATATAAGGAGAAAGAACCATTTAACAATTATTTCATTTGCTCCCTCACATCAGAAAAGAAAAGAGGGACAGCTAGGTATAGCCTAGTATATAGTCTGGAGTCAGGAGAACCTGGGTTCAGATATAGTCTTAGATACTTCTAGTTGTATGACCTTGGGCAAGTCACATAACCCTGTTTGCCTAGAGTAAGGGTTTAAAATAAAAGAAAAACAAAATAATGTAAGAAAGATGCATATCAAGCACAGAACTACCAAAGTAGTCAGATAAACCACTGCTTAATCAGGAAAGAGATAAGTCCAATATTGGCCCTTTACTCAGTCTGACACTACAACTTTTACAGGGTTTACCTCCTGGACTCTGGGGACACCCTGGGAGTGCCACCTCCCTAGATGATGACTCCAAGGCACAAAAGAATTTGGGGAACCTATATACCATTTGGGGGATCCAGGGGCAGGGAAAGATGATTGATTGACAATACCATGGTTGCAAGGAAATGGGAGTGTTCAAACTATACTGACAGAATACAATCAAGCTTGGGGAAAGAATCATAGCTAGAGGCAAGGGTATAAGGGAAGGGGCTGCTTACAAGGGATACTTAAAGGGTGGTCCCTGCCCAGGTGTGAGTCTTCTTGGGAAAGGGTCTCTGATACAATAGGATCCATTATTCAGTCTGAAACTGCTAGCCTGAGATTCCCTTCAGGGTGGATTCTCACAGGAACAGGGAACAAGTACAAGCTTTAGGGTCTTCAATTTATAATCTAGTCCTGAAACTTGGGGTTCATTAGATCTTACTAAGCTACAAGTTGGGGTTTCTGGATTCCATGTTGACATCCATATCCAAACATGTATCTCATTCTGCATTTTTAGTCCAATACCTTTGTGAGGAGGTAGGTATCATTCTCTGAAATCATTGGTGGCACATCACATTGATCAGAATTTTTGAGACTTTCAAATTATTCATTTTTGCAATGACATTATAATATAAATTGTCCCTCTAGTTTTGCTTACTTCCCTTTGCATCAGTTCATAAAACTCTACCCAGATGTTTCTGAAACTGCCCCTTTCCTTTTTTCTCATGGCACAATAGTATCCCTTTATATACTATAATCTATTCAGTCAGTCTGTTAAAATAGAATACTTTGTGCTATAAGAAATGATGAGAAGGATGCTTTCAGAAAAAAACTGGAAAAACCTACATGAATTAGTGCAAAGAGAAATGATTAGAACCAGGAGAACATTGTACATAGAAAAAGTTATATTATACAGCGAATGTTCAGGAATGACTTAGCTATTCTTAGCAATACAGTGATCTAAGACAATGCTCAAGAACTCATGATGAAAAATGCCATCCATCTGCAGAGAAAGAACTGATGGAGTCTGAATGCAGACCAAGACATAGTATATTTCACTTTATTTCTTCACTTTTGTTTGAATTCTCTTTCACAAAATGAATAATATGGAAACTTATGCTATTTTAAAAAGTGATTACATATATAAAATCTGTTACCAGTGCTTGCTGTCTTAGGGAGGAAGGAGTTCAAGGAGAAAGGGAAGGTGAGAATTTGTCTCAAACTTTTTTAAAAATGAGAGTTAAAAATTGTTTTTTATTTAATTGAGGAAAAAAAGTTATTAAAATTATTCAATCATTCTCCAATTGATGAACACCATGTTTGATAAAAACCAAAATAAGTGTCAAGAAAAATTGTTTCCCACACCTGAGAGTACACTCTCCCACAAATTTCATATCACTGAGGGGAAAGAGAATAGAGATAAGGAACAAAGAGGACACAAGGAACACACAATCATGGAACGCTTGAGGGCTAGGGCACATATGTAAAGCATGCTCAGTCAGGTCAACTCATACTTCTAGAGCTATGTTCTAGTTGGAATCAACATCTTTCTTCAGTTCTGCTTATTGTTGCTCAAACTACTGGCTGAAAGAAGTAGGGGGAAGAGGTGTTGAGTCAGGGTTCCGTCATTGAATGAAAAAGGAGAGAGAGAGAGAGAGAGAGAGAGAGAGAGAGAGAGAGAGAGAGAGAGAGAGAGAGAGAGAGAGTTTATTATGACAAAGAGAAAGATTTTTATAGAAAGTAGAGTACTAAGCATTACATCATAATCAGGAGGTAATTCTTTCCCACAGAATATTGGTTTATGAAATTACTTTACCCAAAACATTTCTAGGGCTCCTCTACAGATATAAGCAAATTGAGAAAGAATGACTGCTAATCTGTTCTGAGTAACTTGGGGGAAAAGGACTTAGTTTTTCAGTTATGACATTGCAAAGCTTCTTTGCTCTTCAAAATAAAGAAAGACTCAAGGTTTTTATTATGACCATTTTGGGAGGAATCCAAGGGTTCTCCTTATCTGAGTTTCAGGCAAGCAATAGTTCACAGCTGTGAGAGTTGGATCTTGCCAGAAATCTCAGGCAAACTTATAAGTATCTTTTATGACTGCTTTCCCAGTGGAATCTAATTTGTCCTTGGTTTCTCCATAAAGAGGGGCTATCTGATGAGTAAGTCTCTGATTTCTGCAGGTCTCTGTTAATCTTCAGCAATTAATTTTCCTTTCCTTCCTTCCTTCCTTCCTTCCTTCCTTCCTTCCTTCCTTCCTTCCTTCCTTCCTTCCTTCCTTCCTTCCTTCCTTCCTTCCTTCCTTCCTTCCTTCCTTTCTTTCTTTCTTTCTTTCTCTCTCTCTCTCTTTCTCTCTCTCTCTCTCTCTCTCTTTCTTCTTTCTTTCTTTCTTTCTTTCTTTCTTTCTTTCTTTCTTTCTTTCTTTCTTTCTTTCTTTCTTTCTTTCTTTCTTTCTTTCTTTCTTTCTTTCTTTCTTTCTTTCTTTCTTTCTTTCTTTCTTTCTTTCCTTTCCTTTCCTTTCCTTTCTAGCAACTCTAAGACAGAGGGGCTAGGCAAATAGGGTTACTTGAACCCAGGTTCTTCTCACTCCAGGCATGGCACTCTATCCACTGTGCCATCTAGCTGTCCCCAGCAGGGGGAGGTGTCTAACTTGCCTTTTTCTCAATGGCCAAGTGGCTAATCTCTTTGCATCCAGTGCTTAGCACAGTTGCCAGCACATATTAATAAATGGTTATTTACTAAATGACTGACTTTTTGTTATTGAGATCCAAGCTGTAGCGAGGTCATTAGGCATGAAGTCATTATTGGAACTTCTTTGCTTTGACCTCTTTTGGAGGCTTTCTGATTTGGGACTAGAAACTTCCCTTCGATTCCTATCATTCTGATTGGTCCTAGCAGTTTCCTTTTTCCATTCTGCCTTGAAGCACAGAGGTAGCAGCTGCTGTTATTTGTACTTTCTGGGGCTAGTTGCCCAGAAAGCAGAAGGTCTGTCCTCCAGAGCAAAGTGGACACTTAAGACAATAGCAAGGGGGGGGGGGTGTAGAAAGAGTGGAAAGAGTATTGGACTTAGAGTCCAAGGGGAACTGGGTTCAAATTCTGATTTTAAAAGTTATATGGCTATGGACATATCATTTCACCTCTAAGCAGAAGTGTGCTGGAATCAACTTGAAATGTCTTATAAACTTTCCATTTATACTTCAAAAATTAATAAAAGCTACAAATTGGAACGTGATTTAGGTTTCCTTGATTGCCTAGGCTTAAGAAAGTGATGGAGAAATTGTTTAATAATGCAGATTAAGTAAAAGTGTGTCCTGTCTACATTTTTTTAGACATCTGTTAAATATTTACCAGTACCCTCCTGCCTTATCTTAACCTCAGTTCTTTCATTTGTGGGAATAAGAATGATATTTGGAATATTTACTTCAGAGGATCATTGTAATGGTCAATTAAGATGAGGTAGGTAAATCTTAAAACTCTCTCTATGCCAGTTATGAATATTTATTATTGTTGTTGTTATTACTATCCATCAATAAGACAGGAAACAAGCATTTTTTAAATACTACTATGCCCCAGGCCAGCACTGGCAAAGTATTGGTACACGTGACCAGCTGGCAGGGGTTACTGCTCTTTCTAGAGGTGCCCCCTCTTTCTTGTACCCAAGGACATTTTTTGCATGTCACATCCCTCTGTCCAGCTGCCCAAAGCAAGCATTTCCTCCCTCTACTCTCTGGGGTAATGAGGGGGCTCACACAAAGTTTTAGTTTGGGCATTTCAACTTAAAAACCTTTGTCAATACTTAGCACTGTGCTAAGTACCTTTCAAATATGATTCTCACAATATGGCTCCTGTTATTATCTCCATTTTTCAGGAGAGGAAACTGAGGCAGATATGTTAAGTGACTTGACATACAACTAGTAAGTGTCTGAATCTGGATTTGAACTCAGGGTCTTCCTGACTCTAGGTCCAGTGATCTATCTCCTATAGCATCTACCTATGGTATGGTCTCATCAGGAGGAGGAGGTAAACTGAAAGAAACAAGAATCTAGAATGAGCAAAATGACAGTGATCCCCTGACAGCCCAATCATCATGGAACCAGCTTTTGGTTGGTAGGAACTCCACAGAGGCTGGGCTAGGTTCAAGGGTTGAGGACAAGCTCAGGAGAGGGGCCAAAATGTAGTCAAAGAGATGATGAACCAGAATCATGGAGTCTCAGCCTTGGGAGCAACCTCAGAGGCCATTGAGTGAGTCCATTACCTGCACAAGAGGCTCCCCAATAACTGTGCATCCCCCAACCTCTGCTAGAAGACTTCTAATGGAAAGGGGCCAAGGGGAGGGAGCAGGGAAGGGCTGCTCTGAGCTCCCAAGGTTGAGCATTCCACTTTGAAGTAGCTCCCCATTGTAAGGAAGTTTTTCCCCAAACCAATTGCCTCTCCCTAACCTACACCCACTGCTTTGGGGCCAAGAAAACAGCCTGTTCTCCAAGATGCTGAAAATGTAGAGGACCAGAAATCATTCCCTAGTGTAGGAACTGTCCAGCTCTTTCTCTGTGCCCCTTGTCCCCCATCGGCCTCTGCCCCCTTCCCCCTCCAGCTTCTTCCTTCTCAGATGCAAAAGGGGTTCCCCCAGCAGCTCTCTCTCCCCCTAGGCTCAAGGCACCTCCCCAAAGGAGCACCAGAAAGGCGTGTTTACTAACGAGAGCCCCAGGGCTCCTGGGGAAGGATAAATCTAGCTGCTCTAGCTTTGGAAAACAGGCTTTTAATTACCTGTGGTTCACTACCCTTCAGCAGGGAAAACTTTTTATGGAGCCGACTAAACTGGTTAACCCTCTGTCTCCCAAGCCTGCCTTGGCAAGTGGTGAGGACCAATGGCCTCATTTCTGTAATCTGTGCTTGGAGATCCCTGAACCCTGGAGGAGTATCTGAGGAGGGAAAATCAGAGTTGGGAAAGGGATGGATTAGGAAACACAGCAGCTCAGCTGAGAGTTGGGAAATGTGCTTTCTGGGAAGCCAGTTTTGGCTTTGCTACTTTACTACTTGGGGTGACCTTGAGCAAATCAAATTCCCTCTCGGGGCTCTGTATGAGAGGGTTGGACTAGAGGGTCTTTGAAGTCCGTTCCAGGTCTCAATCCTATGGATCTAGTATTCTAGAAAGCCTTCCCGAACATCAATCAGTCACGAGTCCTGGAGCCAGTCCATTTTGGATAGAAGCCCCCCTTGATTCTGGGAGGGCCTCCTGGCTGCCACCCTGCTCCCTCCAGCCTGCTGTTGGTCACACCAGGGGAAACTGACTAGGGAGGAGCCAGGGCTAAGAGCTCGGATCCAGGCTCCTCAGGTCGGCCTGACTCATTTGTGAATGAGTGCCTGTGTTCTGGAGCTGGCAAGAGAGCTGGGTCCCTGGGCTCAGAGGCCAGCTACTGTGCCGCACACAGCTCTCAGACTGCCCGGCCCCCTCGGTCTCTCCAGGTAGCAGAACAAGGTCCTAAAATGAGGGGGTGGACCTTGATGGCCTTGGCGGTCCTCTGGGGCTGTAGGGTCAGGATCCTTCTTACAGAGCGACCCCCTGTGCCCTTCTCTAGCCAATCAGAAACGTGAGACGCACTAGGACCGATCCCAAGATGGGTAGCGCCTCAACCTTCCCTCAAACAAGCAGTGGGAGCTCCCCACCCTTCAAAACCCGGACCCAGGAGAGGGAGAGGGGATGATGGCCCCAGGGGCCATGCCAGAGTGTGGTCACAGTGAAATGATGTGGAAGGGAGCTGGAGGACACATGTGATACCCAGAGGAATTGTGCATCACCAATGGGAAGGGTGGGGGGGGGGAAGAAAATGATCTTTGTTTCTAATGAATAATGTTTCAAAATGACCAAATAAAATAATGTTTAAAAGGAAAAAAAATAAAATTTCTTCCAGGTAGATTTCTGTCCCCCACCTTCTCTGGAAGCATCCATATGAGAGAGGGAACGGTACTATTTATTTATTTGGTGCTTTAAAGCTCACAGAGTCCTTTGATCACAACAGTTCTGTAGACTGGAAGACTAAGCCTTGGAGAGGAACATTTCAAGAACCATCCCAGGATGAAGGGAGGTAGGAGCTCAAAACCTAGAACCTTCACAGTGGTCTAGAGTGTTAGAACTGGGAGAAAACTTGGAAGGAAGTTAGTGGAATGCTTGAATTTGGAATGACAGTTTTAGGAGAGACTTAAAATCCCAGAATAGAGGAACTAGAAGGAATTTTAAAACATGGAATGTCAGAGCTGAAAGGTGCCTTAGAACACAGAATATTACCTTTAGACCTTTAGACACAGAATTCAAGAACTTAGAAGGACCTTAGACAGATACAGTCATAGTTGGAAAAGGCCTTATTTAGAACAGAGAAATTCAGTGAAAAAGAAGATACCTGAAGACAGAATGTCAGAGGTATAAGGGATCTTGGAACATAGAGTGTCAGATGTTACAATATAGATTATTAGAACACTAAAAGTAAAAGCCTGAAGGAATCTCAGAATATAGACTATCAGAGCATGAAAGTATAGAAAAGCTGTGAAATATAGATGCATATAGATGGTATCCTAGTACATAGAGCACTGTGCCTGCAGTCAGGAAGAACTGAGGTCAAATCCAACCTCAGACACTTATTAGCTGTGTGACCCTGGGCAAGTCATTTAACCTCTGTTTGCTGAAGTTTCCTAAATTGTAAACTGGGGATTATAATAACATCTACCTCACAGGGTTGTTGTGGGAATAAAATGAGATAATTTTTGTAAAGCACTTAGCATAGTACCTGGCACATAGTAGGTCTTTTTTGTTTGTTTGTTTTTTAGACATCTATTCTGTTTCCTTTATTTTTTTTAAAAAATCTTAGTTAATTAGTTCATTTAGAATATTTTTCCATGGTTATAAGAGTCATGTTCTTTCCTTCCCCTCCCCACAATCCCCTCTCATAGCTGACACACAATTCCACTGGGTTTTTTACCACATAGTAGGTCTTTAAAAATTCATATTCCCTTCCCTTCCCTACTCCATTCTGAGCTAGAAAAAACTCTATGCAGAATTTTTAAAAGGATGAAAAGAATCTAGGCATAGCTACAATTCAAGCTCATCCTAAGGATAAAGTTCATGGGATGTCTCATTCTTCTACACAGGAAACTCAGGTCACATATAGGCTTTGGAGCTATGCTTAAAACCTCCATTTATACTGACAGACTGGCCAGAGTCTGGGAGTGGAGGGATATCCCTGAAGAGTTGTTAAGGGTGGGGGTCAGAGCAGAGTGAGTCAATTTTCTAATGCTATGGTTTATGAGCCCCCACTAGTGTGCTTTTCCCCATGAGTACCAATTGATATTGACTAATCAGCCAGACCATCCCAGTATTTACTAAGGTGATATGAGGAGGAGAGTTATCCCAAGCATCTTACCAAAAGTCTGTGACATATCCTTTCACAAGTACATACAGTATTCAGAGGAAAGTGGACTCCAGTTTAGAATGAATGTGGTAGAAAGACAATGCCTAAAAGTCCTTTTGCTGGAGTTCTCAAATACTGGCATAATATAGTTGTCCCCCACTCTACCCTCATCCCTCAACCATGGGTCTTTGCAAGAACCTCAAACCTGCATTCACTATATCCTTGGTTCCCTATGCAGACACAGCTGTCAGCTGTTCTAGAGACACTGCTAGGACGCCAATGAGAAGGTGGAAAGCCCATCCTCCTCTGACCAAGGAAAGATGAAGAAGTTGAGGCAAAGACCAAGGTGATCTTCTTTCTACCCCAAATCATTCTTCCTTAGAGACTTGGCTAGAACAATGCTCACAATCACCTCTTCCAACAAGCTGCTTGGTTTTATATAAACCCAGGAGGGCGTGCCCAAATCCCTCAGCCAATCCAATCAGACTTCCTGTCACATCAAAAGCCAATTCCAGGTTTTTGTTCAGATCTTGTGAAAGCCTGAAGTATGTTCTCACCTTCTAAATGTATTAGGGCTAAGTGGAAGGGGGCGAATTTGATCTTACCTTTACAAAATAAAATACCCGAGCATTCTCTAATAAGCATCTGGACAACCTTACAACATTTGTATATAGATGAGAAAGAAAGCAGAGGACATTATATATACTTGTTGCAGGAGAATGATCACTGGGGCTTTGATTAGGAGACTTGGGCTTGGAGCCCAACATGAACATCTGCTGTATGACCCGGAGCAAGTCAGAGAAGCAGTCAGAGCCTCCATGTTCCTTCTCTGTAATACTTTCACCATCTACCCAAGGAAAACACTTTGTGAACCTAGAGAAAAGGAATATGGACAAGGTCAGGAAGGACAAAAAGAGATAGGGAAGGTGATCAGGCATGGGAAAGCCCTTATTTCTATCCCTGTCACACTTTAAAGAAGGAAACAAGTATTGACTAAGCACCTACTATATGGTGCAGCTAGGTAGCACAGTGGATGGAGAGCCTGGCCTGGAGATGGGAGGACCTGGGTTCAAATCTGACCTCAGAAATTTCCTGCTTCTGTGATACTGGGCAACTCACTTAACCTTAATTGCCTTGTCCTAACCACTCTTCTGTCTTAAAATTGATACTAAGATAAAGGTTTAAAAGAAAACTTACTTTATGCCAGGCACTTTACAAGTATTATTTCACCTGAGCTTCACAATAACTCTAAAGGATAGGTGCTATTATTATCCTCATTTTACTGGACAGACAGAATTTAAGTGACTTACCTAGGGTAATATAAGTAGGAAATGTCTGAGGTTAGATTTGAACTCAAGTCTTTCTGATTTGAGGCTCAGGGCTGTATACTCTTGCTCCATGTATCTGCCTCTAAGATTGATCAAAGCTCTCTCCTCACAACACCCCACATGAAGATGTAATCATCCTTTACATAAAAGGAAACTGAGGCAGAGTGACATAAGATCATAGAATTAAAGCTGGAAGGGACCTTCCAGTTGTGTGAGTTGCTATGTCATCCATTCAAACAAATTCAGTCAAGGATACTGTGACAAAAGGGACTTGTGAGTGACAGATTTAAGGTTGCTACCTAAAACTAGGAAGGATAGGGCAAGACCAAAGAGAGAGAAAAAAAGAACTTTCTATATCTCTGGTATCAGAAAGCAAGAGGACCAAATCATCATTCAATGACCTTGGTTTTTTAAAGATGTGAAAGGAAAGGCATTATGATATAGTGGAAAGAGAGATGGACTTAGAATCAGAGGAATGAGATAGACTAGCTGTCTGACTTTGGGCAAATCACTGACATTCTTGGTCTGATTTTCTAATCTATAGACTTGATCAAATTCAGCAAGTATTAGTTATGAGCTAGATTTTAGGGATCCAGGACAAAAATGAAACAACCTTTGCTCCTAAGGAGCTTACGTTCTACTAGAAAGTGGAGCATTGGACCATATCTCTGAGCTCTTTCCAGATCTAAATCCATGATCCTATGCTCATACCCTCTCCCTTAGGTTCACTAGGGCTAAGTAGAAGAATCCACGTATATGTCTCTTTCTCAGGATCAAATCTTTCCATTCCTATAAGAAAAGGGTTCAGGAAAGAATGGATAAAGGCATTACTGTTATCTCTCCAAAATGCCCAAGCCTCTTAAACCCTAAAGAGATCAAAGAAAGAACAAAAGAATCTCAAAGTACAAAAATATGTAGAGAAGTTATTTTTGTAGTGACAAAGAAATGGAAGCCAAAGGGGTGCCCATCATTTTGGAAATGGCTGACCAAAGTATGGCATATGAATGTGATGAGATATTCATGTTATAAAAAGGAATGGTTTCAGAGAAACTTGGGAAGATTTGGTTGCATAATGAAGTAGGCAGAACCAGGAGAACACTGTATATACAGTAACATGACAAAATAAAACACTTTTAAGAGATTTAAAGACATGATTCCAGAGGACAGAAAATGAAGAAGGCTACCCACCTTCCAACAGAGAGATGATAGATTCCAGATGTAGGATGGCTTTTGGATATTGCTAGTCTAAGAATTTGTTTTGCCTGATTGCTTGATTATGTGTATATATTGCAAGAGTTTTACTTTTATTTTTCAAATGGCAGACAGGATTTAGGAAGAAGAGGGAAGTAGGGATAGGGTTCTAAAAAAATGAGAAGAGAAAAGAAGTAAGGTCAGAAGGAAGCACAGACAAGCAGAATAGCTTTGAAAGTTATATGCTGAATGTGTCATAAAAGTAAAAAGAAAAGCAATGACATACAATGGAAAAAGTAACTTTGGGGCAGCTAGGTGGGTTCAGTAGATAGAGGGCCAGGAGGACCTGGGTTCAAATCTGATCTCAGAAACTTCCTAGTTGTATGACCCTGGGCATATCACTTAACTCTGTTTGCCTAGCCCTTACCCTTCTGTCTTACAACTGTTACTAAGATGGAAAGGAAGAAAGGAAGAAAGGAAGAAAGAAGAAAGAAAGAAGAAAGAAAGAAAGAAAGAAAGAAAGAAAGAAAGAAAGAAAGAAAGAAAGAAAGAAAGAAAGAAAGAAAGAAAGAAAGAAAGAAAGAAGAAAGAAAGAAAGAAAGAAAGAAAGAAAGAAAGAAAGAAAGAAAGAAAGAAAGAAAGAAAGAAAGAAAGAAAGAAAGAAAGAAAGGAAGGAAGAAAGGAAGGAAGAAAGGAAGGAAGAGAAAGGAAGGAAGAAAGGAAGGAAGAAAGGAAGAAAGGAAGAAAGAAAGAAAGGAAGAAAGGAAGAAAGGAAGAAAGAAAGAAAGAAAGAAAGAAAGAAAGAAAGAAAGAAAGAAAGAAAGGAAGAAAGGAAGAAAGGAAGAAAGGAAGAAAGGAAGAAAGGAAGAAAGGAAGAAAGGAAGAAAGGAAGAAAGGAAGAAAGGAAGAAAGGAAGAAAGGAAGAAAGAAAGAAAGAAAGAAAGAAAGAAAGAAAGAAAGAAAGAAAGAAAGAAAGAAAGAAAGAAAGAAAGAAAGAAAGAAAGAAAGGAAGGAAGGAAGGAAGGAAGGAAGGAAGGAAGGAAGAAAGGAAGAAAGGAAGAAAGGAAGAAAGGAAGAAAGAAAGAAAGGAAGAAAGAAAGAAAGAAAGAAAGAAAGAAAGAAAGAAAGAAAGAAAGAAAGAAAGAGAAAGAAAGAAAGAAAGAAAGAAAGGAAGAAAGGAAGAAAGGAAGGAAGGAAGAAAGGAAGAAAGGAAGAAAGAAAGAAAAAAGGAAGGAAGGAAAGAAGAATATGAAAGAAAGAGTAACCTGTATAAGGAGGCAGAGGATCTGAATTAGAAAACAGGGAAGAAGGAAAGAAATTAGTATTTATTAAGGAACTATTATGTACCAGGCACTGTACAAAGTGCTTTACAAATAATATTTCATTTAATTCTCACAGATCTTTGATAAGTAGATGCTATTATGGCCCCCATTTTATAGTTGAAGAAACAGGCAAACAGGTTAAGTGATTTGCTCAGGGTCACACAATTAATAGTTATCTGAGGTTAGATTTGACCTCAGATCTTCTTGATTCAAGGTCTAGTGCTTTGTTCATTATGACACCACCTACCTGTCTAGGCAAAAATGTACCCAAGGGTGAGCTGGTCTGTCAGCTCTTTCATTGCTACCATTGATTGCTTGTGCAATTGCTTGTGTCTTTGGGCAATTCATTTAACCTTTTGGAGCCTTAATTTCCACATCTATAAAATAAGATGGTTTGAAGAAATATATCCAAGGTCCCTTCTAGATCCATGTCTACAAATGATCCATGGCTAACGATAAAAGCAATAATATCATTTTTAAGGACATTTAAAGTCTATAAATCTTTTTCTTCTATAGCAGTCCTAGGAAGCAGGAAGATTTCCAGAGATTAAATGACATGTCCAAGGTCTCATAGCTTTTGCGTCTCAGGGTTAGGGTGTTTGAATTTGAGTGAAGAGGGAATATTACATAATGGATGAGAGTACTATACTCTGAGCTCAGAAGACCAGGATTTAAATCTTTCCTGAAACAGCTTGTGTCCATGGGCAAGTCATTTAACCTCTTCCAAGCCTCAGTTTCATCATCTGTAAAATGGGGATAATAATATCATCTACATAACAGTGTTGTTGTGAGGATCATGTGGGATAATTCATGGTAAGTACTTTATAAACCTTAAAGTGGCATAAATGTTAGCTATGATTTCTATAGAATACAGAAGCTGTTAAAATCCGAGTTTGAAACTTGCCTCAGACTTTTACTAGCTGAGTGAGCCTGAGCAAATCACTTAACTCCTGTCAGCCTCAGTTTCTTCATCTATAAAATGGGGATACTAGTATCACTTCATCACTTCCTTCCCAGAGTTCTTATGAGAATAAAGTGAGATAATATATATAATATGCTCTGCAAACCTGAAGGCACCACATAAATGCTATCTATGATTACTATTATCTAGTCAGACTGGCATAGTAGATAGAATTTTGAACATGGAGCCTGAAAGATCCATGTTCAAATCCTGCCACAAATAGTGGTTGTCCTTCAGACTCCGAGAGGACCAAAATTATATCACTCACTGGTGATAGCTTTTGATTCAAGCAAAAATTGGATTTAAGTGAGGCAGAGTTACAGAGTTATCAGCTTCACTTTCTCTTCCAGTGCCAAGATAAAAATCAAGATGACTGATGGTGGATGGCTCAGGATTCAATGGACCCCAGACTCATTGGTGAATTGGGAGTGAGGTGTCTACCCCAAGCACAGGAAGACTTTCCCCAGCAGAATAGGCAGATAAGAACGATTTGATCCAATGACCATAAAGGTGGTTGAAGCAGGCACCATGGAGTGCTTAGAGCTAAGTTAAATATGGAAGACGCCAAGGTCATCCACTGCATCCCAGCCATCCCCAGTCATCCTGACTTTTGTCTTGCCACTGGACTTGGATGACTTTGTACAGCTCTGCCTCACTTAATGCAATTCATGCATAGGTCAAGACGTTACCCGTGATGTCATTGGACCAAGGACAAACGACAACATGTCAGCTATTATTATTATAAATTTCAGCTTCTTTCCCTTGATATCAATCAGGGATGAGTCAAGGGAAGGCAGATTCCTTTGGGTGGCTAGATAGCATTGGCAGGTAGGGCTAGATAGCATTAGACAGGTTGTGATGCATCTGTAAACAATGCCTGATTTTGGAGAATAGATGATCTGAGGTTTGGGATTATCCATCTACAGAGATC
The DNA here is from genome assembly GCF_027887165.1 of Monodelphis domestica. Classification (NCBI taxonomy): domain Eukaryota; kingdom Metazoa; phylum Chordata; class Mammalia; order Didelphimorphia; family Didelphidae; genus Monodelphis; species Monodelphis domestica. Next base: position 380,547,660 of record NC_077230.1, on the reverse strand, counting down.
ACCCACCTTCTTTGGAGCAGATAATATTTCAGCACTGGCCATATTTCTGCTGGAACTCCAGTACTCTATCTCCTGCTGAAAGCTGTGTTTCCGCTGCTCCATGCATGTGTAAGTGTTTATTTTGTGGTCAAGGATGTGGGGAGACACCCAGACGCTCAGTGGTCAAGAGAGAAAACATCAACAGCCAAAAGGCAGCTTAATAGCCAGACTATGTATTTCCATGTGATCTTCTTTGGAGCTCAAAGCACCTTGTCCTCTCTAAGTGAATGCTCCTTCTCTGTAGTGGTTATCATATCATATCCCCTTCCTTTCCCTTTTGACACTTCCAACCCTCACACCAAACCCAGGTTGGCAAAGTCTATTTCAAAACTTCCTTGAGTTGTTCTTTATGGCTAGGAAGTCCCTACTGTGGGTTAACCTGTATCCTTACTACAATAGCAGCCTCAGACATTTAGGTTTCCTCCCACTGATCAATGTGGCTTTAAAGTGGATAAAAAGCTATTTTGAGCACAGGACATATGGAAAAAGAATTAGATTTGTTCCACTTTGTCCTAGAGGGAAGAACAAGGAAGAAAGGTAGAAAATCTCAAAAAGACTGCATTAGGTTTGGTTTCAAAGAAGATTTCTTAACAATGGTTTGTTGTGTTTCTGTTGGTTTTTGGCTGTGTCTGACTCTTCATGACCCCATTTGGGGATTTCTTGGCAAAGATACTGGAGGGATTTGCCATTTCCTTCCCTGGATCATTTTACAAGTGAGGAAACTGAGGCAAACAGGGTTAAGTGATTTGCCCAGGGTCATATAGCTGATAAGGGTCTGAAGTTTTATTTGAACTCAAGACTTGCTGACTTCAGGTTGTAGGTTCTATCCATTGCACCACCTAGCTGTCCCCCAATTATAGTCATCCCAAACCAGAGTGGATTCTCTTGGAAGGCACAGGCTTCCCCACTACTGAAGGTCTTTAAGCAGATGCTGGATGACCACTAGTTGGGAATGTTGTCAAAGGGACATTTGTCCAGGTGTGAGTTAGAATAGATGATCTTTTGAGGTTCTTTCTGCCTCTGGGGTTCTCTGATTTTTTCTGGTCTTTTCTGGTCATGCTATATTTTAGGAGCCTCATAATTAGTCATTTGTTAAAGGACCATGTGTTTGCATGGTATTGGCAAGGATTCTTAACTTGGGGTCTGTACATTAAAAAAATTAATTATTGCATTTTATTGTGATTGGTTTCCTTTGTAATCATATCTATATATTTTATTTTATGACTTTAAAAACCTTATTAGCAGACAGCTAAGTGGTTCAAGGGATGGAATGCCAGACTTAGAGATGGGAGGTCCTGGGTTCCAATTTGACCTCACACACAATTCCTAGCTGGGCAAGTCATTTATCCCCAATTGCCTAGCCCTTACTGCTCTTTTGCCTTGGAACTGATATTAAGTATTTATTCTAAGATAGAAGGTAAGGATTTAAAAAAATGTATTCAGAGAAGGGTTCCACAGGCTTCACCAGATTGCCAGAGGGGTCCGTCCACAACACAATAGGATAGAGGAAAGGATGTAGAAATTAGAGTCAGAATCTGAGTCCATACCTCCACTTTACTTCCTACTAGCTATAGGGGGAAGCAGCAAGTCTTTTAGGCAAGTCATTTCCTCTTATTTCCCCTGCTAAATGAAGGATATAGACTAGATGATCTTTATTTTTATTTTTTTAATTTAATTTTATTTCCCCCCAATTGCACATAAAAACAGTTTCCAATATTTTTCAAAGAATCCTGAATTTTGAATTTTCTCCCTCTTTCTCTTTCTTCCTCCCAACCTCTCACCTGAGGTGGTAAGCAATCTCATATATATTTTACATGTGCAATTACGTAAAATATTTTCCCATATTAATTCTTTTGTTGAAGTAAACTCAAATATGAAAAACTTAAGAAATGAAGTGAAAAGAGTTTTCTTTGATCTGGATTCAGACTCTATCAGATCTTTTTCTCTGAAAGCAGGTGGCATTTTTTACAGGAGACCTTTGGGATCATTTTGGATCATGTATTGATGAGAATGGCTAAATTATTCAGTTGTTTATTGTCCTGTCACTGTACAGATGTTCTCCTAGTTCTGCTTGTTTCACTTCGTTCAGTTCATATGAATATTTCCAGGTTTTTCTGAGCTCCTCCTGCTTGTCATTCCTTATAGCACAATAGTATTCCATTACAATTGTATATTATAACTTACTCAGACATTCCCTGATTGATGGGCATCCTCTCATTTTCCAATTCTTTGCTCTGACCAAAAGAGCTGCTTTGAATATTTTTGTACATATAGGCCCTTATTTTTGTTTTTCTTTAATCTCTTTGGGATACAAACCTAGTACTAGTATTGTTAAATTCAAAAGGTATATAAAAGGTATACATTCTTTTATAGCCCTTTCAGTTCACAACTCCCCCAACGGTACATTAGTGTCTCAATTTTCCAAGTTTTGTCATTTTCCTTTTCTGTCATAATTGCCAATATGATAGGTATGGGGTAGTACCTCAGTTCTTTTAATTTGAATTTCTCTAATTTATAGTGATTTAGAACATTTTTTGCATGCCTATAGAGAGCTTTAACTACTTTGTCTGAGAACTGCCTATTCATATCCTTTCACCATTTATTAACTGGGAATAACTTGTATTCTTATATATTCGACTCATTTCTTTATGTACTTGAGAAATTAAGTCTTTCTTAGAGCCTTGTAAACAATTTTGGACCATTATGATTACTGTGTATTACTCTTCATCCTATTTCCCCAAACTTCCCTCTTTTCTATCAGTGCATATCTCCACCCCATTCTCTTATCCCCTCCCCCTCCTATTTTCCTGTAGGGTAAGATAGATTTCTGTATCCAATTGATTGTATATATTCTTCCCTTGTTGAGCTAATTCTGATGAAAGTAAGGTTCACATGTTCTTTTCCCCATATCCTCCATCTTCCTCTTTCCCTTCCCCTGTAAAAACTCTTTTGTGCCTCTTTTATGTGGGATAATGTACTCCATTATATTTTCCTTTCCCCCCTCCCAATATTTCTCTTTCTCATGCTTTTATTTAGTTTTTATATCATCCTATCATATTTGACTCATGTTCTTGCCCTCTGTCTATGTATACCCCTTATTACTGCCTTAATAATGATAAAGTTCTTTGGAATTATAAGAATCATCTCCCTATGTACAGTTTAACTTTATTAAATGTCTTTTGATTCCTCTTTCCTGTTTACTTTTTTTATGCTTCTCTTGACTCTTGTATTTGAGTACCAAATTGTCCATTCAGCTCTGGTCTTTTCATCAAGACTGTTTGAAAGTCCTCCATTTTATTGAATGAATATTCATTTTTTCTCTGAAAGATTGTGCTCAGTTTTGCTGGATAAGTGATTCTGACTTGAAGTTCTAGCTCCTTTGCCTTCTGGAATATCATACTATAGGCCCTCTTATCCTTTTATGTAGAAGTTGCTAAATCTTGTTTTATCCTGATTGTGGCTCCATAGTATTTGAATTGTTTCTTTTTGGCTGTTTGCAATATTTTTTCCTTGACCTGGGAATTCTGGAATTTGACTAAAATATTCCTAAGGATTATCCTTTTCAGATTTCTTTCAAGAGGTGATTAGTGGATTCTTTTAATTTCTATTTTGCCTTCTATTGGGGCAGTTTCTCATGTTAATTTCTTGAAAGATAATGTCTAAACTCTTTTTTTTATCATGGCTTTCAGGTAGAATAATAATTATTAAATTATCACTCCTGGTTTTATTTTCCAGGTCAGTTGTTTTTCCAATGAGGCATTTCCCATTTTCTTCTATTTTTTTTCATTATTTTGACTTTGATTTTTTCTTGATGTTTTATGGAGTCCTTAGCTTCCACTTGCCCAATTCTAATTTTTAAGGCATGACTTTCTTGAGTGAACTTTTGTACCTTCTTTTCTATTTGGACAATTCTTCTTTGTAAAGAGTTCTTTTCCAGTAAATTTGTGTGCCTCTTTTTCTATTTGGCCAATTCTGCTTTTGAATGAGTTTCTCCTTTCATTGGGTTTTTGTGCCCAATTTTACTAATTGGCCAATTTTGTTTTTTAAGATAATTCCTTCAGTATTTTTGGTGCCTCCTTTCCCAAGCTGTTGACTATTTTTTTTGTGATTTTACTGTATCACTCTCATTTATTTTCCCAATTTTTCTTCTCCCTCTCTTACTTGCTTCTTAAAATCTTTTTTGTGGGGGCAGCTGGGTAGCTCAGTGGATTGAGAGCCAGGCCTAGAGATGGGCAGTCCTAGGTTCAAATCTGGCCTCAGATACTTCCCAGCTGTGTGACCCTGGGCAAGTCACTTGACCCCCATTGCCTAGCCCTTACCACTCTTCTGCCTTGGAGCCAATACACGGTATTGACTCCAAGATGGAAGGTAAGGGCTTTTTTTTAATCCTTTTTGAGCTCCTCCATTAGTTCTTTTTGGGCTGGTGAGCAATTAATATTTTTCTTGGAGGCCTTGGATGCAGCATTATTGACTTTGTTGTCTTCTTCTGAATTTGTGTTTTGGTCTTCCCTGTCACCAAAATAACATTTTCTGTTGTGTTCCTCATTTTCCAGTCTTTATATTTTCTTTTAACTTAAAAAATTGTTAATGTTGAATTCTATAACTGTGGTGAAGGGAGTGCTATTCCAAGCTTCAGATTCTTTGTGTAGCAGCTGTCTTCAGAGCTGACTCTGGGGATCTATCTGCTTTTAGTTCTTCAAGTGTTGTAAGGAAAGGTGTGTTTAATACTCTCCAGGCCTGTGCCCTGGTCTGTGAGTAACCACAAGTACTCTTTTCTGCCTTAGAATTGTGACCAAGTGCTGTTGTGTGCTGATGCCCTTCCTCTCCCCCAGGCTGGGCCCTAGGATTGCTTCCTGGATCTGTGTATGGGCAGTGAGACAAGAGTCTTGCACTCAGAGCCAGCAAAGAGACTCCTGTAATCTCTGCACAGTTGTCTGACCCTCCTTTGCCATTTGTAGTTTAGAGATCTGGAAATCCTTGGTGCTGTTTCAGCTGTGCTCATGGTCTGGTGCCATGGTAGGGCTTACCCTAGTGTGCTGCTTTGCTGTCCCTCCCCATCCCAGATCTCTTTTGCTGGTCTTCTAAGTTGTTTGGGGCTGAAAAATTACTTCACTCCATTTTTTTTTGTGGGTTATGTTGCTCCAGAATTTGTTCTGAGGCATTATATCATAGTTTTTTAGAGGGTAATTTTTTTGCAATGATATTTTATTTTACCAATTACATGTAAAAGCAATTTTTCCACATAAGTTTTCTTAAGTTATATGCTTCAAATTGTCTCCCTTCTCTTCCTTCCCCTTTCCCAAAGCTAGTGAGCAATTTGATCTGGGTTATACATATATTATTATGCAAAACATATTTCCATATTATTTTATAAGAAAATTCTCATATAAAACCAAAGCCCCAATAAATAAATAAAAATCCAAATAAACTAAAGTGAAAAATGCTATACTTTGATCTGTCTTCTGACTCCAACAATTCTTTCTTTGGAGGTAAATAGCATTTTTTGTTATATGCCCCTCAGAATTGTCCTAGATCAGTGTATTGCTGAGAGTAGCTATTTTTCATGGTTGATCCTCCCAGAATATTACTGTTATTGTGTACAATGTTCTCCAAGTTCTGCTTATTTCACTCTGCATCAGTTCATGGAGGTCTTTTTGGAGAATAATTTGGCAGAGATCAGATGGGTCCATGTACCTTTTTCTGCCAACTCCACTAAATGACCTTCAGAGATCCATCTCTTAGTCAATCAATAATCAACAAGTATTTATTTAATGAGGTCCTACTATGTACCAGATAAATGGCAATAGGGTAGCTAGGCAGCACAGTGGATAGAGTGTGGACCAGGATCAGGAAGATCTGATTTCAAATCTGATCACAGACACTTACAAGCTGTGTGACTCTAGGCAAGTCACTTAACACTGCCTCAGTTCCTCAATTGGAGTAGGTAATGGCAAACCACTCCAGTATCTTTGCCAAGAAAACCCCAAATGGGGTCAGGCAGAGCCACACGTAACTCAGACAACTGAACTACTGTGTGCCAAGCACTGTGCTAAGTGCTGAGGACAATAGAGGCAAAAATGAAACAGAGCCTGCCTTCATGGAGTTTATATTCTATCAAGAGGAGGCATGGACATCCTAAGCATATATAAAATAAAGGAGGGAGGCTCTACTTGTGATTTCCTTAGCATAGGGAACTTCAGGGAAAGGAAATTCCTTCTACCAATGCAATTTGTAATCTTAGAGTGTTTCCTAGAACACTGATTGGTTAAGTCACTGCCCAACATCAAAAAACGAAGACCTGTTAGAGGTGAGACTTGAAACCCAAGCTCTAGTTTTCTATCCTCTATGCCATCTTGCCTTTCAAACAAAATAAACAGGAAGTAATTTTAAGGGAGGAGGCACAGGCAGTTGGAGGAGATCCAGATAGACTTCATGTAGAAAATGGTATTTGTACTGAGTTCTGAAGGAAACAAGAGACTTTAACGTCAGAGATGAGAAAGGAATATATTCCAGGCAAGAGAGGGAATTCTGAATCTGAAGAACAGTCTCTGGCCCACAGAGGTTTGTACATCTTGAACAGATACCTGAAGTGCCTTTATCCCTGGCTTGCCTGATCCTTTTTCCCATGGGAATGGGAATGAGGGAAGGAAGGAGAACACAGTAGGTTTGATCATGAGAACTAGACATATTGGTGGATTTTCCCTCTTGGCCTTACTGAGAGCAAGGGAGAGGCTACCAGCAGGGCATCACAGATGAAGAGATGGAAGGACCTCTGAAGACAGCTGACCCAGTGCTTTTTCTAGTAGAGTATAAGCTCCTTGAGGACAGATACGCTTTCATTTTTGTCTTTGTCCTTTGAGCTTAATAAATGTTTGAATTGAATTAAATCTACAGATTAGGAAACTGAGGACAAGAGCTTCAGAGATTTGCCCAAGGTCATACAAGTAGTATTGCAGCTGAATTTGGACCCCATTCCTCTGATTCCAAATCCAACACCTTTCTATTATACCACATTGTCTTTCCTTCTCAAACAATTTTTAAGCCAACGTCATGGAATCTAAGAAGGATTTGAATGGAAGCCAATAGAGAGTCAAGAAGCTCTTTTCCCTCTGAGGGAAGTTGCCCCACTTTGGATCTGTCCAGTTGCTGTTACTTATAGTACTTGTCTGGATGGGGCTTCAGCAAGAGGGAAGCCTGAAGTCCACTCTGTATCAGCAACTGATATGCTTCCCTGTTTCCTGCTATTTGGCTCTCCTCCATCAAGAGATGCTCCTCTCCAAGTACAATGGACCAATTATACAAGCACCTCAGCTGACAGGCTTACAGTTAGTTCTTCTCTTCTCTTGTACACTCAGGTCTCCCTGCCCCACCTCCATACAAAGAGTCTTTTCAGGAACTGTGGGAACTCATCTTTCTTGGGATGTTCAACCAGGTTAGTTCAAGTCTCTATAGCTCTTTGCTGTTCTCCTCCTTATCTCCCAGGGATTTGCACCAGATTTCCCCAGAGGCACTCTATTCCACTCTCTTTCATTTTGTCTTTCCACCTCCAGCTTTCCTCTGAGTCAGCTAGACCGAGCCATGAATATTACTCTCAGATTTTTCATTTGTCTTTTCTCTTGAAACCCTGACCTTTCATCTTAGAATCATTACTGTGAATTGTTTCCAAGGCAGAAGAGGGGTAAGGACTAGGCAATTTGAATCCAGGACTTCCCATCTCTAGGCCAGTATTAATAATTAAGTATTAATTATTAAGCTTTTTTTAAACCCTTACCTTCCATCTTAGAATCAATACTGTGTATTGGTTCTAAGACAGAAGAGTGGTAAGGGCTAGGCAATGGAGGTCAAGTGACTTGCCCAAGGTCACACAGCTAGGAAGTGGCTGAGGCCATATTTGAACCCAGAACCTCCAGTCTCCAGGCCTGACTCTCAATCCACTGAGCCACCCAGCTGCCCCCCCAATTATTAAGCTTTTTCCTAGAGTTTCAAAGGGAGAGACAGAGTCAGCTACTTACTCTGAGAGCATAAGCAGAGGGAAGGTAGAAACCCCTCCCCCATCTCTAATGTAGTTACAGTTGAATACTGTGTTTTATATATATATATATATGTTTAACCCAGATTGAATTGTTTGCCAGCTCCAGGAAGAGGGAAGGTTGGTAGGGAGAGAGATAGTTTAGAACATACAACTTCAGAAAACTTCTGTGGAAATTTGTTATTATGTGGAATTGATCAAATAAAATATCTATACAAAAGTAGTGTATTATAGCTATCTGTGCCACCTCCCTACTAGATTATAAACTGCATGAGAATTTATCTAAATTGTGTACCCCCTGTAGAAGGAAAGGAACAGGCACATATTAAGTATTTGCTATGTGCCAGGCAATGTGCTAATCCTTTACAAAAACCATCTCAATGGGATGGGGAGGAGGGTGGCAGCTAAGTGACTCAGTGGAAAGAGATCAGAGACCCAGGCTTGCAGACAGGAGGTCCCGAGTTCCAGTAGTGTCTTAGACACTTGTTAGCTATATGACACTAAGAAAGTCACTTAACCCCCTATTGCCTAGCCCTTATTGCTCTTCTGTCTTAGGACCAATACATAGTACTGATTTCTAGGACAGAATGTAAGGGTTTTTTTTAATTACCTCATTTAGTCCTCACAATTAATCGCTACAACTGGGAGATAGGTACTAATTATTAACCCCATTTTACAGAAGAAGAAACTAAGGCAATCAGAGATTCAGTGACTGCCCAGAGTCACACAGCTAATAAGTGTCTAAGGCAGGATTTGAACTTAGATCTTAGTAGGTACTCAGTAAGTGTCATTGTATTCTGTAGGGACTATGTCTTTTCCATCAAACCAGAAATTCCTGAAGGTGGAGAGTAAAGTTACTGCAGTGTTTTGTAGCAAAAAAAAACCCACCAAAACAACAACAACAACAACAACAACAAATCACACTTCCTTCTCCTCCACCAAAACCAAACCAAAATTGAGAATTAAAAGATCTGATTCTGGGCTTGGCTTTACCACTTACTCAGATGCCTTTGGGCATCTCCTAAAATTCAGTTCCTTCCTTTATAAAGTGAAAGAATTAGACCAGGTGGACTCTGAGACCTGTCCTAACTCTGATATCCTATGTTCCAAGGGTTCTCCCAGCCCTGACATTTTGGGTTCTAAGGACCCTTTTCACTCTAACTTTTTTTGTTGTTGTTTTGAATTCCCCTGTGGCCCTTCTGTTCCAGGAACCTCAAATTCTATCTTAGGACTCCCCCTTCCCATTTCTTCTAGAACTTTCAGGCCCCAACCTAAGATGGGATATATATTCTGAATGAGCAGGAGACAGACGGACCAAGAAAACGGTGGGACATGAGTCACCTAGTCCATGTGTATCATTTATGGAACAGAAAACTCTGAGCAGCTACATTTACATTTCATTGTCTCTGGTTTTTCTCCCTTATGATCTTCTGCGTTGCTAAAATCTAAACGGGGCACATCTTTACAAGGAAAATAAGTGGGAGGAGTGGGTGGGAGTTACACTAGGTGAGATCTAAGGTCCCTTTAGCGCTAAATTATATTTTTTAAAAGAAATGTATATTTTCTTTAAATACTTAAAAAAGCAATACCTCTTATTTTCATATCACTTTCATTTTCAAACATATGTATCCATATGTGTGTGTATTCCCACTCCCATGCCCAGAGAATTACTACTTGTAACTAAGAACAAAAAAAGAAAAAAAGAGGGAAAAATGCAGTTCAGCAAAACTAACAAACACACCATCAGTTCTGTCAGTATGTGCACAGTAAGGATCTTCTCTCCTACTGGGTAAACTGGAATGGGATACATGTGCAAATAGGATAATTTGAAGAGGATCCTCCATAACCTGTCCCCCTCTTCCCTTTCCAGTCTTACCCTTAATCCCCTCCACTCCCCTGCTCTCCAGTGACTGGGGTACTGAATTCCTTCCCTCCATTCAGGTCTTCCTTCCTTCCTTCTTTCTTTCTTTCTTTCTTTCTTTCTTTCTTTCTTTCTTTCTTTCTTTCTTTCTTTCTTTCTTTCTTTCTTTCTTTCTTTCTTTCTTTCTTTCTTTCTTTCTTTCTTTCTTTCTTTCTTTCTTTCTTTCTTTCTTTCTTTCTTTCTTTCTTTCTTTCTTTCTTTCTTTCTTTCTTTCTTTCTTTCCTTCTTAGATCCTAAATGATTGGGAGGAGCAGGACAAGTTTCTTGGTGTGCTCCACAAATCTAAAATGAAGTTTAAAGGGCCAGGCCTGGGAGAGCATGGAACAGAGGGTCCTCATGAAATGAGCCCATCGGCAAGAGCTGGCACATGGGTTTTTAGGAGGGATCTGGGCATGTTCAGCTCAGCATCATTTGCTGAGGCCACCTCACCTTCCACATTCAGGCCTCAAGGGAAACACTTTCCCAACTCAGTCCTAACAAGTCCAGGTATCAGCTAGGCTGAGAGACACTAAAGCTCCACAGTGGGAGTGAGGCCTGAAAGCAGGAGCCTCATGGGGTGAGATTAGAGTTAGGAAGGTGGGACCTGCCATAATCTACATTAAGAAAAAGTTGATGGGGAAGGGGAGAGGAGACAATACCAGAATCGGCCAGGGGAGTGTAGTGGACTAGAATTTGGTGCCAGTCAGGGGTTAAATTCTCAGTTCTCTCTCTCTCACTCACTGGTTATACGATCACAAACAACATAGCTTAGTGGATAGAGCACTGAACTTGGGGTCTGGAAAGCTTGAGTCTGAATGATATATTGGATGTTTACTTAGCTGTGTGACCCGAAGCAAACCAGTTTTCTCATCTGCAAAAGAGTTAGCCTGGATGACCTCTAAAATCTCTTCCATCTCTAAGGCTATGATCCTAAGTCACTCAGTCTCTCTCAGCCTCAATTTACCCTTCTGTAAAAGGATGATAATGCCTTCCAGTGGGGTATAGTGAGGGAAAAGGTTTGCAAACCTCAAATCAATGTGGAAATGGGCATTCTTCCAGAGCCTTCTCTCCCAGCCTCCTCTTTTCCTTTGGGTCCTTGACCACACTTCCTTCTTTGATTTTTTACTAAACCCAGCCTACTCTTATCTCCCCACATTCTTTTAGTGTTAATGGACTCTGCTGGCCCTGAACTTATTTATGTTGGTTGATATTTGACTTTTGTGAGTTTTGGGTCTGATTCCCTTGTCCTGCTTGGGTGTACCTTTGTCCCCAGTCTTTTAATACACTGAGGACATTGACTATGTCTCCATATGGGATTACAACTGGGGTTGTCAACCTGGAATTTGTGAAGTTGTTGGGTCTTTTAAAAAAATATCAATAACTGAATTTCTATATAGTTCATCCTTTATAACCCTATACATGAATTGTAATTTGATGCATTGAAGGAGTCCAGAGACTGCCCAAGGGATCCATGACACAAAAAAGGTTAAGAACCCCTGGATTAGGGGCTCCCTGAGAGCAAAGGGGTTGCCTAAGGTTTGAGGAAGGAGACACAGAGGAACTATTGATAGCAGACTGGGCAAGAACTAGAAATCAGGTCTCCCTTGACTCCCAGACCAAGGTCCTCACCACCATACCATGTTGCTTTCCTGTTCTTGGGAGAGAGCTGAATGATAAGGACTCATTTCCCCTTAGCTGAGCCCAATGGTAGTAGTAGGAGAAGCATGGAGTTTGGATATGTCAACTAATTGACAAGTGTTTATTAAACTCATTTCAGGCAATGGGTTTACGAAGACAAAAAATGAAAGACTCCCTGCCTCAGTAGAGAAGCATACATATTAGTCAACCATAGAATATTTATTAAATATCCACTATGTGCCAAGCAAAAGACAAACTGCCCTCAAGGAGCCCATAGTCTAATGGGGGAGACAACTAGCAAGCAAAAATGTGCAGACAAACTATAGACAGGATAAATGGGAAATAATTAACAGAGGAAAGGCACTAGAATTATGAGGGGTTGGGGAAGGTTTCCTATAGAAGGATGGAGTTGAGATGAGACTTAAAGAAAACCAGGAAGGTCAGTGGTTAGAGTAGAGGAGGGAGAGAGTTCCAGGCTTTGGGAATTAGTCAGAGAGAATGCTCAGAGCCCAGATGTGGACTTATCTTTTTCTTGAAACAGCCAGGAGGCCAATGTCACTGGATTGAAGAATACATGGTAGGGAGAAAGGTGTAAGGAGACTGGAAAGGTAGGAGGTGTCTAGGTTTTGTGTTTGCTCCTGGTGGCAATAAGAAGCCACTGCAGTTTTTTGATTGTATATTGCAGTGGAGGGGAGGTTGGGGGAGGGGGAGTAGGAAGGGGACCTTAGACTTTAAGAAAATCACTTTAGAGGGTGGATTGGAGTGGAGGGAGATCCGAGGCAGGGAAATTCATCAGAAGGTTACTGCAATAGTCCAGGCTTGAGGTGACAGCCTGCACCATTGTGGTGGAGGCAGAGTCTGAGGAGTGAAGGGGAAATATTGGAGAGATGTCTCAGAGGTGGAATCAATAGGCCAGGGCAATTGACTGGATATGGAGTTGGGGGGAAGGAGAAGATAGTGAGAAATCTAGGAAGCCTCCTAGGTTGGGAGCAGAAGGGACTGGGAAGATGGGATTGTCCTCAGCAATAATAAGGAAGGCAGAAGGTGGGGGAGGGTTAGGAGACTGTGTGACTGGACAAGTCATTTACCCAAATGCCTAGCCCTTACTGCTCTTCTGCCTTGGAATCCATAAGATTTAAGACTGAAAGTGAGTTAAAAAAGAGAGAGAGAGAGAATGATGTGAAGGAGAAGGGCACTAGGAGCTGGGGGAATCAGGAATCGGGAATCAGGGCATCCTTTTGGTCCTGTGCCACCTGAGTATTTGAAAGTCACTAGGGATTTGAAGGGGCCGTGGTGACGAAAGTGTGCATTACTGTCCTTGAAGTGCTGAGTTTGAGCAAGAGACTCATCTAGGCTCCTCCGTACTTGTGTGGCCTTGACGAAGTGGGTTAACCTCGTTGAATCTCAATTTCCTCTTTCGTAAAATGATTACCTTATGTGATCTCTAAGGTCCCTGCCAGTTCTCAGTTCTCTGATCCTCCGTGGAAGGAGGCAGGGAGCTGGCTGTTCCCGGATAAGTACTAAAGCCAGGTCAGGCCAAGTCTAGGGACAGACAGAAGTGGACAGCGCTCTCCCTGGAGGGGTCAGAGGGCTGGTCGGGAAGGGGTTACTCAAAGGCTCCGCCTCTCTGGATGCAGAGCCAATCAGGGCAGCGCAGGAGGAGCTGGGTGGGCGCTCAGAGAGGGGGTGCGCTTTAGACGGAAGCGCAGCTGCTGAGCGGTCAGAGGGGCTCGGAGCCCGGGGACACTACCTGGGGACAGCGGAGCAGCAGCCAGAATCGGAGACCTGCTGGACTAACAGCTGGACGCGGACAGACGGCGGCGGTGGCGGCGGCGGCTCCAGTGGGGTTCTAGAGCTAGAGCCCGAGAGATTCTGGCAGTCTGTGAAGGGGCAGCGGAGGTGGCGCCGAACCTGCCAGAGAAAACCGAGGCGGCGGAGGCGAACTCAGGCGGCGAGAAGAAGCACTCCCGAGGGAGAGGGGGCCTCCCTGAGAACAGGGAGGAAAAGAGGGACCCAGTCTGGGTTGGAGGGCAGGGGTGTGGATTGTCGGGCGGAGTGGGGTCACTGGCACACACTCTCTCCCCGGGAGCCGTCCTGCTAGTCTCTATTGTGGTTGGGCGGTTGCCCAATCCTCCCCCGAGGGAGCGGTAGGGAAGTGTGAGCATCGCTCCTACTGTGGTCGGGCTCCGTGGACCCAGTGGTCACAGAGGCGATAGGGTAGCCCACACTGGAAGGAGAGAATCGGCTACTGCCTCCAATGGGAATCCCCCTGCTTTTCCCCTCCCTAAGAGCCCCGGATCTGAGAGTCCTGGGTAGAGCCTGCCCTGGCAGAGGGTTCTGCTTCCCGTTCTGGGAACTCCCAGCTCCTCATGGCCCAGAAGGAAAACACCTCCTCAAATGAAGAAAGTCCCACCTCAACCAGTAACTTATTGCTTGACCTTGGGCAAGTCTCTGAATTTCTCTAAGCTTTTTTTCCCTTCTGTTCAATAAGAGGGATTGGATCAGATATTTGGAGTCCTTCAAATATTTGGATTCTTTGAGGGAGGAGAGCTGTGCCCATTGCCCCTGTATACTCACGGGCATGACCTGTAGAGTTAACCTGTTGGCCCTGCTCTCTTCCTATCCCAGTCACCCCAAAGAGACCTGGTTCTTGCTCAAAGTTGAGTTATATCAGATTGGGCAGGCACCCTGGGATCTGGGGGGTATCGGAAACAAAAGGCATATGGTTCAGTCCCTGAGACCAAGGCAGCAGAGTTCTCTGCCAAAAGGAATAGGAAGATAAGAATGGAAGACTGGATTGGAGCAGGCCCCTTCAGGTAGAGATTGGGAGGAAAATGAACATTCCTCTTCTTTCCTTTCCACCTCTGTGACGCCCCATCATTGCACAGCATCCATCCCTCTTGCACACCTTCCCACCTGATCCTAGGTAGCCTAGTGGACATATGCAGTCCAGGAGAAGGAAATATCTTTGGCTGATATTTTCAGCCTCCTGGCTCCTCCTTGTCCTCTTAGGGGCTCCTCGTCTCCGACAGCTTGCCATCCCCCCCAGCCTGAGACCCAGGACACTGACCAGCTGGCCCCGATGGCTGGATCAGGAGCTTCTACCAAATTTTGTGGAGCCCGAGGAGCTGACCAAAGATCCCTGCCCACCCTCCTGTAGCACCCGCCAGTGGCAGAGACAGAGGCCTGGCTGCCTCATGGAGACATGCTTTGATACTTCCAGGTGCCAGAGCCACGGCTTCAAGGTGTTTGTGTACCCTGTAGGGCTGACCCAGCCCATCTCTGAAATTCACCATAAAGTCCTGGCTTCCATCGAGGGATCCGGCTACCACACAGCCAACCCTGAGGAGGCTTGTCTCTTTGTCCTCCCAGGGGATGCCCTGAGCCCCCAGCTGCTACCACTATGGAATGGAGGGCAGAATCATCTCATTTTCCATCTCCACCCAGGCTCTTGGCCTGATCTGGGCTTTGATTTGGGGCAGGCCATGTTGGCCAGAGCCAGTCCCAAACCAGAGACATTAAGGCTTGGCTTTGATGTTGCCCTCCCACTCTTCCCCCAGAGTTACCCACAGAGGGGTGGGAGTCGAGGCCAGCTGGCCCATCTTATTCCCCCTCCTGGAGAGGACCTGTTGGCCTTTGAAAGCCAGTTAGACGCTCGGGTCACTGGCTCTTCCAACCACCTGGACCAGAGTACTATTTTGATCATCAGTGATCACCATGGTGAGGCCAGCGAACATCACAGAGATGGGCCGTGTAAACAGGACCACAACACTGATCAGTAAGTCCTGCCTCCCCTTTCACCTCCCCTATTCTTCTCAAATATCTTAAAGAGCCACAGAAGGGAAAGGGAGATCGGAGGGAGGAAAATGGGACCAGGAGAGAAGCTATTGGGACATAATGCAGAAGGGTATTGGGGAAGAGTGATGAGAACCCTGGACTTGTCAGGGAACCAGGGTTGGAATCCTCAAATAGTAACTTGGTAGCTGTGTGATTTGGGGCAAATTTCTTTCCTTCTCTGGACCTCTCTTTACCTAGCTGTAAAATAATTGAATTAGAGCATCTCCAAAGTCTTTTTTCTCAGTCTCAGTTCTATGCTTCTGTGACTTAATTGAGTTTAGTGAGACCTCAAGAGGTGTGACCAAAAGGACAGATTCCAGACTCTGTCAATTCAATTGAACAAATATTTACAGACCGCTGTGCTAAGAACTGGGTGGGGAGTGGGGGGGAGATACAAAGATGAATAGTTCTCTCATAGAGAATTCATAGAACTCAACAGTTTCCCCCCTGGACTTTAAAAACAAGAGAAACATTTATTTTATTTCAACCTTAGACTACTACCTCCCTACCCCACCCCCATCTCAACATCTCATTTCCTCATGATGCATATATATAAAGAAGTGAGGGAATGTTTGGGGTGGCCTCTAAAAACTTGGGGTTAAATTACATGGAATCTTGAGCTCTTCTAAGGCACGAAAACCTGTCATATTCTGATCCTGCCCTTCCTCAATCCTGAGGAATGGGACTCCAAGCAGACCATCTCCTTCCTCAAGGAATATAAAGAATATAAAGGAATATTATAAATATAAATAAGGATTTAAGGATCATCTTCCCTTCCTTCGCCAGGGGAAACTGAGGTGTAAAAAGGGAAAGTAGATTGCTTGGGGAGACCTTTCTAAGCATCCCCAAGCATTGTAAAGAAGGAAGGATGCTTCCTTCCAACTGGGAGGAACCTTTATCTTGTTCAATACCTCTCTCATTTTACATATAAGGAGACTGAGGCCTGGATAGTTGAAACTAGTAAATGGCAGAGCCAGAATTTGAACCTAGGACTCTGGAATCTTCTCATCTCAAGTCTAGTGTTCTTTCCACTGTGCCAAGATCTCCACTAGAACTGATCCTTAGTCTAACCTGAACCTTTGGAGTAGATAAGAAAAAGAGGAGAGAAGGATCCTTCCAACCTAGCCTATTCCTGCTCCAGCTGTCAGAGAGGGATCTTAATAACTTTCTAGAAGAGATTATTCAGTTTCGTTGTTGTCCATGTGTCAAATGCAAGATACCCTGAGCTTGAAGGAATGACTTGCCTTAGAAAGTAGTGAGACCTCACTTTGGGGGTCTCCAAGCAGTGACTGGATGGTCACTTATTATAAAGAGTATTCTAGAGGCTGGACTAGATAGGATCAACTCCTAAAGTTCTGTGATTCTATAAGCTTCAGAGGATCATCTTGGCAGCCAGTCAGAAACCAACAATTGGTCAATAGTGTTGACTGGTGTTATGGGAAGAGCAAAGGATTTGGAAGCAGGAGGTCTGGGCTTGAATCCCAGCTCTAACACTTCCTAGCTACGTGACCCCTGGGCAAGTCACTTTGCCCCTGGGAGACTCAGTTTCTTTGTCTGTAAAATGGGGATAATAATAATACTTGCATTACTTACCCTACAAGACTGTGAAAAAAATGTTTTGTAAACAGCAAATGGATATAAAAATGTGAGCAGTTGGTATGACCATGTACTTACTTATTATGTGCTGGGCTCTTTGCCAGCCCTTTGGAGATACTGAAAAGTCTAAGACATGAAAATAAAAAGGAAAATGAAGTAGATCTGGGGGCTTTCGTGGAGTGCAAACTCTATATGAGTCAGCAGTGTGATGGAGAGTCAAAAAAAGCCAGTGGGATCTTGGACTTTGTAAGGAGAAGCATGATTCCCAGGGATAGGAAGGTGATGGCCCCTCTGGCCTTTGTCATCAGCCAACATCTGGAGTATGGTGTTCAGTTCTGGGCACAGTTTAAGAAGGACATTGACAAGCTAGAGAGTATCCATAGGAGGGCAATCTGCATGGTGAAAGACCCTGAGTCTGGATCCGTTGAAGAAATAGGGCATGTTTCATTTGGAGAAGAGATGACAGAAGAGACATGATAGCTATGTTCTGGTAAGGGTTGAAAGGAAAGAAGAAGCGGTCAAAGATGACAAGATTGGAGCCTAGGTACGCGGTGGGGCCATTGACAAGGTAGTGAAATTAGGAGGAGGAAGTTATTGTGGGGAAAGGAAAGTTCATTTTAGGACGGGCTGAATTTAATATGCCCAAGGGCCATGCCAGTGGAGCTGTCTAAATAGGCAGCTGAATGTGTGGGTCTGCAGTAATAGCACTGGTAAGAACTTGCATTTTTATAGCTTAGGGAGAGAGGTCAGTGCTGGAAGTCATCCTTAATTGAGGTGGAGCTCAACTAAAATAAAAATAAGAGCTCTGTGTTGGAAAAAGTAGAGGGTGAGAAGGGCCATTATATGGTAGATGAGGGATTGGATTTGTTCTGTGGCAGAACTAGAAGCCATGTGAAAATTATAGAAAGGCAGATCTTATCTTAATGTGTGGAAGAAAACTTTCTGTCAATTAAAATTGTCCCCAAGTGGAACTAGCTGCTTCAAGAAGGCAATAAGGATGGTGGAGGAGGCAGGGAGCAGCTAGGTGGTTCAGTGGATAGAGAGCCAAGCCTGGAGTTGGGAGGACCTGGGTTCAAATCTGGTTTCAGCTAGCTGTGTGACCCTGGACACGTCATTTAACCCCAGTTGCCTAGCTCTTGTCACTCTTCTGCCTTAGAACAGATACTAAGGCAGAAAGTAAGGGTTAAGGGGAAAAAAAGGCAATAAGGGGCCTCATTGCTGGAGGTCTGTAAAGAGAGGCTGAATAAGCATTTATTGGGTATGTTGTAAACCCTTGTCTCTAGGCCTGGCTCTCAATCCCTTGAACTAACCAGCTTCCTCTAGCTAGATGATTTCTGAGATGCCCTCCAGCTCTGAAATTGTGTGAATTTGAGAGGAGGAAGGGCCAAGGATAGATCTTTAGGGAATGTCCACATTTGTGCTATTCCTACTGGCAGAGTTGGAAGAATCAGAGAAATAGGAGGAAAAGAAAATGGTTTGTTTTTAGAGGAATCAAGGAAGGAGATAAATAAGGGAAGTGGCCTCAAGTGACTGATAAGATGTTCTATTTATTTATTTACTTATTTTAAACCTTTACCTTCCATCTTGGAGTCAATACCGTGTATTGGCTCCAAGGCAGAAGAGTGGTAAGGGCTAGGCAATGGGGGTCAAGTGACTTGTCCAGGGTCACACAGCTGGGAAGTAACTGAGATCAGATTTGAACCCAGGACCTCCTGTCTCTGGGCCTGGCTCTCAATCCACTGAACCACCCAGCTGCCCCCAAGATATTCTATTTAAAGTCAGGAAGACTTGGGTACAGATTCTACTTCCAATACTAACTTGGGGACCATGGAAGTTACTTAATAACTTCCCTGGAACTACATTCCTCCTGTAAGATGAATTCAGGACTTCTCAACCTGAGATCTGTGAAATTAATAAGCATTTCAATATAATTGGCATACTTTATAATCCTAAGCATTTGCTTTTATACCTTGAAATAGAATTCTAGGAGGGGGTCTAAAAGCTTTACTGGCCTGCTGAAGGAATCTCTGAAACACCAAAAAGGTTACGAATCCCTGGGTGCCTGGGAGAGTCTCAGAAAGAACTTCCTTGGGGGATGATGGCTCAGACTTGGAGGTGGAACCTAAGGGAGGCCACAGAAGAATGAGGATTTTTGCAGAAAAGAAAGGCCTCCATTTTACTTGGGAAGGCAGAGATGATTACCCACTCCTGGGGCAGGAAGATGGCTAAGCAATCAGTCCTTGGAGCCTCTTCAAGGCTAACTTGTAAGGAAAGGGTTTAATTCATGCCTCACTTGGGGTCACTTGAGGACTGGGGATGGTGGCTCTTCCCTGAGGACGAGGCCAAACTTGAACCTGGCAAACTCTAAGTACCTCCCTCTTTCCTCCCTACTCTTCCCTCTATTCAAGTAATAGAGCCTAGCTATTCTGGGCTCCCCATCTCTCCCCCAGGAATTCATCAAGGGGCCAAGTGACCACAGGGCTGTAGCTATTTAGGATCAGGTTCAGTTAAAGGGCCCTGATGCCCTATAGATGGCAAGGATGGGAGTTTGTTAGTTCCTGAAATCCCACCTCCTCCAGGAAGCCTGCCCAACTCATTTGAAGAACAGTCAAGGTTACTCTCCCGAATCAGAGCCATATGCCAGCCCAGTCCAAGATTCTGTCTCTAACAGAGTCACAGGAGAGGGTCCTGTCACAATTAGTGATTAGGGACGCCCTCAAACAGCTTCTGCTGTTTTTACTGACCCATTATGGTTTATGCACCAATATAGCTAGATTGTTATTGTAGTGTTGGTGGGTAAGAAGGTAGATCGGTTTATCCCTTCTGGGAAAAGTCATAGGCAAAGGCTTTGCGATATTATCTCATTTGAAACTCACAATACTACTGGGGACTCTACTATACAATTGAGGAAACTGAGGCAGGCAGCAGTTAGGTGACTTGCCCAGAGTTGCATAGCTAGTAATTGCCTAAAGCTGAATTTGAATGCAAGTCTTCCTGACTTCAGAAGGCCTAGCTCTCTACCTAATGTGCTTAGAACTGGAAAATATGTTGTCAGAGGTAGAAAAGATGTTAGAATAGAGTGGCAGAACTGGAAAGGTCTTCAGAAAACAGGACCAGAGATCTAGAATGTAAACGGACATGAGAGGCCATTTTGTCTGCCCCTCTCCTTTTACAAATGAGGAAACTGAGGCCCAGGGTGGCTAAGTGACTTGCCAAACATCATGCACAAGTAGTAAGTATTGAAGGTGGGATTTGAAACCAGATATTCCAATGCTAGAGACAATATTCTTTTCAGTGTACTGCATTGCATACAGAAACCACATAGAATGTTAAAGAAAAAGATTATAGACCCCAGAATATCAGAGCTGGGAGGAATCTTAGAACCCAGAATGTCAGTGTTTGGAGGGCTCTTAGAATACAGGATATCAGAGCTGGGAGGAATCCTAGTATCCAGAATGTTAGAGCTGGGAGGAACCTTAGAACACAGAATGTCAGCTGGAGGGACCTTAGAACAGAGACTGTCAGAGCTGGGAGAGAGCTTAGAACAGAGAATGTCAGAGCTGGGAGAGAGCTTAGAACAGAGAATGTCAGAGCTGGGAGAGACCTTAGAACAGAGACTGTCAGAGCTGGGAGAGAGCTTAGAACAGAGAATGTCAGAGCTGGGAGAGACCTTAGAACAGAGAATGTCAGAGCTGGGAGAGACCTTAGAACACAGAATGTCAGAGCTGGGAGAGACCTTAGAACAGAGAATGTCAGAGCTGGGAGAGACCTTAGAACAGAGAATGTGAGAGCTGGGAGAGACCTTAGAACAGAGAATGTCAGAGCTGGGAGAGACCTTAGAACAGAGAATGTCAGAGCTGGGAGAGACCTTAGAACAGAGAATGTCAGAGCTGGGAGGAACCTTAGAACAGGGAATGTCAGAGCTGAGAGAGAGCTTAGAACAGAGAATGTCAGAGCTGGGAGGAACCTTAGAACAGGGAATGTCAGAGCTGGGAGAGACCTTAGAACAGAGAATGTCAGAGCTGAGAGAGAGCTTAGAACAGAGAATGTTAGAGCTGGGAGAGACCTTAGAACACAGAATGTCAGAGCTGGGAGAGACCTTAGAACACAGAATGTCAGAGCTGGGAGAGACCTTAGAACAGAGAATGTCAGAGCTGGGAGAGACCTTAGAACAGGGAATGTCAGAGCTGGGAGAGACCTTAGAACAGAGAATGTCAGAGCTGGGAGAGACCTTAGAACAGAGAATGTCAGAGCTGGGAGAGACCTTAGAACAGAGAATGTCAGAACTGGGAGGAACCTTAGAAGCCAGAATGTGAGAGCTGGGAGAGACCTTAGAACAGAGAATGTCAGAGCTGGGAGAGAGCTTAGAACAGAGAATGTCAGAGCTGGGAGAGACCTTAGAACAGGGAATGTCAGAGCTGGGAGAGACCTTAGAACAGAGAATGTCAGAGCTGGGAGAGACCTTAGAACAGAGAATGTCAGAGCTGGGAGAGACCTTAGAACAGAGAATGTCAGAGCTGGGAGAGACCTTAGAACAGAGAATGTCAGAGCTGGGAGGAACCTTAGAAGCCAGAATGTGAGAGCTGGGAGGGATCCTTGGAACATAAAATACCAGGGATAGCTTTATCTCAGGAGTGACAGTGTAGCAGATAGAACGCCAGCCTTGGAATCAGGAAGACCTAGGTCCAAGATCCATCTATTACATATTGTCTCTATGACCCTGGAAGAGTGGCCTCTCAATGCCCCGACAACTCTCAAACTTGAAGTTCCAGGGGAGTTTCTCTTTACTAGGAATTCCTTACAGTAATGAAGCCCCAGATCAGAGCTTTTTATTTTCCTTCAAGTTTTCAGAGAAGCTTCCTTGGGTTGGTCTTCCTGTGGGACTGGGCCTGTAATGATATGGGTGGTCTGTGCCTCAGTTTCCCTGAAGCCAAGAGGCAACAGGCCAGAACCCAACAGGCAGCACAGGATGCCAATGTAATCTGAACCCACCTCCAGGAACTGCCGGGTAAATAAGCTTTAGGCACAGAAAGAGCCAATTCACCGCCCCTTCTCCCTCCTCTTCCCCTGCTCCCAGCCCAGCCTCATTTTCCACTTAGCACTAGGCTTGGTGGGTCATAGAGCTCTTGGGAGGAGCTGATGGGGGTGGGTGGGGGCCTGCTCCAAGCAAGCCCCTGGACCTGTTTCACAGCCTCCAAAAGGGACAGAATGAGTCGTGGCTGCCAAAACAGGTTTTTCTCAAGAGGGTGGGGCTGACAGGCCAGACTCTTTCCCAAGCCCCCCCCCCCACCCCCCAACCCCAACTGAGGCTCTTCCCTCTCTCTGTCCCTGTTCACTGGGTGTCAGCCTGGAACTGGTGGTAGTAATGGCACCAGCATTTTTGCTGCCTCTCATACCTCTTTTTCTTTTTGATGTAGGGGTTCTGAACCCTTTCTTTCTCCAAAATGTAGCCAAATGGTACTCTAGAAACTTCCTGCTACAGGCTTTGGAGTCTGAGGACCTGAGTTCAAATCCTGTCTCTGCACCTTGCTAGCTAAGTAACCTTGGACAAGTTAATCTCCAGGCCTGAGCTTTTTTTCTCTATAAAATGAAAATGTTGGAGTACGATGGTCTCGAAGACCCTCCCGACTCTAAATTCTACGATCTGATATTTGCTGGCTAGGTGATCTTTGGACTAGTCACTACTTGTCTAGGGGATGAGTTCCTGGGACCTCTGGGGGGAGATGCTGAACCCAGGGGAGGGCAGGCACTGGGTGGGGCAGCCTGCCCCCCTCAACACACACACACACACACACCCTTGTAGCGTGTGGAGCCCAGAGAACAGAGTGGGCTTGTGTAAGCAACACAGGCTTCTTGTGTGGTTGCTGAGCCCGGGGGTTGGGGGAAGTTAGGGATAGGCAAGGGTTGGGAGGAAGGAGGGAGTGTACCCCCAGCCTCCATACAGAAAGGCCTTTCATAGGCTTGGGCTGTTGGGGAGTTGGAGAGCCACAGGCTGGACTGGAGGCTAACGAATGGTTCCTCAGGTGGAAGGGTGGGGTGTCTATGTGTGGGCAGTTGTGGGTGGGGGGAGTGTAGACGGGCGAAGTCAGCGTGTGGTTGTGTTTGTGTGTGGTGGTACAGCTGTGCACATTTGTGGCAGTGTCTGGTGGGTTGTTTGAGAGTGCATGAGCTCTGTGTTCACGCCTTTGAGTCAGCCACGGGGGTAAGAGTTTCCCTGGGTGGTGGTCATTGGAGGGGGGTTACAGTTCAGATGTCAAGTCAACAAGTTCTTTCCTGAGCCTTGGGCTCTTGCCTGTTGCTTCAGGGGAGACAGAAGGTCCTCTGTGCGTGTCTTTTCTGAAGCCTGTGTTTGGGGTTTGTTTTTTTTTAAGAGGGGGTGCAGGGGGCAGGGTGGTGCTGGGGAGAAGGGGAGGAGGAGGGCCAGCTTAGAGACACTCAGTATCTGTCCCTTAGGTCTGAGGATCAGAAACGCCTGTACAACTCTACCTTCTGCTTCATTCCTCCGAACTGCCACCTGGGCTCCTTCCACCTCCTCCAGGCCCTGAAGGTACCATCATGTTCTCCTTCCCCAGTTCGGGGCTTTGTCTTTTGTTCCCACCCCAGGAGCTTCCAGGACTAGAGGCCTTAATGAATGAATCACATGCTCAGTAGGAATCCCCATGCCTCGGTGTCTCCCCAAAGCTATGGAGTTCTTAGGTTGGGCAAGCAAAAACAGCATCCACAACTGGGGCATTGGGCTCTGGGGACCCCATGCTAGGAAGGCGATGGGTAAACAGAAGGTCCTTTGGAGGATTACCTAGGATGGTGAGAGGATCGGCAAACATAATGGAAGGATTATAGGAGGCAGCTGGGAAGAGAAGGCTTAGCTTTGGGTCTAGGTGCCTGTTTTCAAGTAGCTGAAGGGGAAGAAGGATGAGAGTTGGGCTGCTTGGCTGCAGATAAGAAATGATGGTGGTGGTAGATTTTTTAAATTATAATTTTATCTTATCTATTTTTTTTTTATAAACCCTTACCTTCCATTTTGGAATCAATCAATAATTGGTTCCAAGGCAGAAGAGTGGTAAGGGCTAGGCAATGGGGGTTAATTAAGTGACTTGCCCAGGGTCACACAGCTGGGAAGTGTCTGAGGCCAAATTTGAACCCAGGACCTCCCATCTCTAGACCTGGCTCTCAATCCACTGAGCTACCCAGCTGCCCCCTATCTTATCTATTTTTTTTGTCTTACCAATTAGATGAAATAAGTTTCCACATACATTTTCTGAAGTTATGTGATCCAAGTGGTCTCTTTCCCTCCTCCCTTACCCCACTCCCAGAGATGGCAAACAATTCAATCTGGGTTATACATGTATTATCATGTGAAACATATTTCCATAGTATTCATTTTTGTAAGCAACTAATCTTATAAAGCCAAACCCCCCAAATAAAACCCAAATAACCATGTGAAAAATGCTATGCTTTGATCTGCATTCCAACTCCATCAGTTCTTTCTCTGGAGGTGGACAGCATTCTTTGTCCTAAATCCTTCAGAATTGTCCTGGATCATTGTATTGCTGAGAGTAGCTGAGTCTATCACATTTGATGGTTCCACACTATTGCTGTTACTTCGTACAGTGTTTTCCTGGTTCTGCCGATTTTGCTCTGCATCAGTTCATGTAGGTCTTTCCAGGTCTTTCTGAAATCATCCTGCTCATCATTCCTTACAGTATTCCATCACCATCATATACCACAATTTGTTCAGCCTTTCCCCAATTGATGGGCCACCCCTTTAGTTTCAAGTTCTTTGGGTGGTAGAAGATTTTGAGTGACAGTTTTTACCTTAATCAACAAAAAAGATTGCTAACAAGTGGGGTTGCCTTTGGAGGGGTAGTAAGTTCCCTGTCATTGGGGAAGCACAGGCTAGGTCATAATTTGTTGGTGTTTCTAGAATTTAAAGCCCTAAGGGGTCTTAGAGATGATACAGGCCAACCCAGTCATTTTACGAATAAGAAAACTAAGACCCCAGAGAATTTGTTGACTTACCAAAGGTTGCATAGGTAGTTAGCACAGCTAGGACCAGAATCCATCTCTTGATGTTAGTCTCTATTGCTGCTTCTTGATTATATGGTGTATGCTATTGTTGTTTCTAGGAAGGGGTGAACTAAATGCCTTTCGAGGAGCCTTATAACTAAAATTTTGAATGTCTGGCTATAGGCTGAGGCTAGACCTGAAAAATCCTGAACCCTAGAAAGAATTGGGCTCCTGACATTCTTGCCTAAACACTGACCATCCTCCTGCTTGTCTAGGGGTGTTATGAAGCCATTCAATGGACTTTGGAGGTGGGGGGGGGGGCAATTGGGTGGCTCAGTAGATTGAGAGCCAGGCCTAGAGATGGGGGGTCCTGGGTTCAAATCTGGATTTTGATACTTCCTAGCTGTGTGACCTTGGGCAAGTCACTTCACCCCCATTGCCTAGCTCTTACCACTCTTCTGCCTTGGAACCAGTACACTGTATTGATTCTAAGATAGAAGATAAAGTTTAAAAAAAGACTTTGAAGGAATCTTGGTCCTTCTCAAACCCTTTCCCTCTTGTCCTTGTTCTTTGATCAATAACACATTGATTGAAGCCTCTATATGGGCTATCCTGCTCCTCTCTCTTCTCTGACACTATCACAGTGATGTCAGAAGAGTCTGGTCCAAGAGCCTTGGGCTTTTCTGATAACATTCTCCTTTCCTGCTTTTCTTTCCAGGCAGGATGTATCCCTGTGCTACTGAGCAGTGGCTGGGAGCTCCCCTTCTCTGAGGTCATTGACTGGGGCACTGCGACCATCATGATTGATGAGAGACACCTGCTCCAGGTAATGGGAGCCTGGGACTAGGAGAGGAGGGTTTCCCCAGAGACATATGGGAGAATGGGAGACACAGACGACCTGACATCTTACTCCCATCACAACTATTTTCCAAGAACCAAATATTAGAGGGCTCCCCCTTTTCTTAGAACACTCATAGGATCAAACACTTGGACACAGAAGGACAGAGGCAGAGTCACTTAGCCCAGAGGAGTCAAACTCAAATAGAAACTGGGAGCAACTAACTTATACAACAGGAGCAACTAAACTGTACATAAGGAACCCCACCTGTAGCATATTGACTTAGAAAATCACATATTAACATTATCTATGTTCTATTATATTTCTGCTATTCTGTTAAATATTTAACAGTTAATAGTGTTGACTTTGTTTGATTATCTCTGATTTAGAAGGTATGGGAGAAGTCAAAAGGGAACTCTGACCTAGAATCAGAACACCTAGGTTCTGACTGTTACTACTTTAAAAAAAATTTAAAACTATTTCCTTCTGTTTTAATATCATTTCTAAAATAGAAGAGTGGCAAGGGCTAGGCAATTAGGATAAGTGACTTGTCCAAGATCACACAGCTAGGAAGCACCTGATTTGATTTGAAGCCAGGTCCTCCTAACTCCAGCATGGCATTCTATCACTATGCTACCTAGCTGCCTCTATTCATTCAAAATTGAGAGGGAAAACTAACATAACATATGACCGAGGCAGGATGCAAAGAAATCCTGACAGACTTAAGCATTGGGTCAGATATGATATTATTTTAATTAGATCATAACTAGCATTTGTACAATATTTTAAGGTTTGCAAAACACTTTATAAATATTATTGCATTTTTCTCCTTCCAACTGCCCTAGGAGGGAGGTGCTATTACTACTTTTACTTTATACATGGGGAAACTGAGGCATAGAGCATCTGAGCGACTTGCCCAGTTCCTTAATCTAGATTTGAACTCAGGACTTTCTGATCCCAGGTCTATTCACTGTACCACTTAGCTACAATAAAATGAAGTCTTCTAGTAGGATCCGTAAAATGAACTTCATAAATATTAGATGGCAGGGCAGTGGGTTGAAAAAGATCTAGGGGTCTTGGGGGGCTGTAAGCTTAATGTAAGTTAACTGACAGATATAGCAACTAATAAAGCTTAATGTGGAGTTGGACTTGACTCAGAGAAAAATAAAGTCCAGGATTAGGAAGGAGCTGGTCCAAATGTCCAAACTGACCAACCTGGTCAGATTCTATCTGCTGTGTTGGGCTTAGTTCTGGGCAGTCCACTTTCAGAAGCCTGGTGTTTGGCTGGAGAGTGTCCAGAGGAGGACATTCAGGATTCAAGGACCTGGAAATACTCTACCAGGAGAAGATTTGGCGGGGACATTGGAGTGGTTTTCAAGTACTTAAAGGGTTTTAATATGGAAAAGGAGTTGACCTTGGTCTGTTTGGCCCCTGAGCTCCTCACCCCACCCAAAATCTCCAAGCAAAGCCAAATGACTGTTTGTAAGGTAGGTTGTATCAGGATTCTCATGTAACTACAGGTTAAATGCAGTGACCAAGCTAAGAAGCTCCTGTAATGGTGTTTGGAAAAGTGATTTCTCTTCCCTCAGCTGCAGTTTTCTCTTCTCTAAAATGATATCCAAGATTCTAAGTCTACCCTTCTGTGGTTCAGTTAATTCTCAATGATCTGTGCTAATGGGGGAACACATTGGCATGGATAAAAGCATAGATGATGATTTTATTTTATTTTCAAGGTATTTATTCTTTTGTTATTAAACCAATCATTTAACACTTAAGCAACGTTCTTTTTAAATTTTTCCCATATTACATTTTTTATTATAAAGATTTTTTTAGCAATTACATGTAATAACAAATGTTTACATAAGTTTTCTGAAGTTATATGATCCAAATTGTCTCCTTCCCTTTCTCCCTTCCTCTCCCAGAACTGGCAAGTGACTCAAGCTGGGTTACACATGTATGGGATTATAATTATTTTAAAGATTGAATTGAGAATGTGACCCTTTTAGTAGGAGATCATTCCTCCTATTTCTGTCTACAGACCCCAGAATGTCAGAGCTGGGATAGACCTTAGAACAGAGAATGTCAGAGCTGGGAGGGACCTTAGAACAGAGAATGTCAGAGCTGGGAGAGACCTTAGAACAGAGAATGTTAGAGCTGGGAGAGACCTTAGAACAGGGAATGTCAGAGCTGGGAGAGAGCTTAGAACAGAGAATGTCAGAGCTGGGAGAGACCTTAGAACACAGAATGTCAGAGCTGGGAGAGAGCTTAGAACAGAGAATGTCAGAGCTGGGAGAGTCCTTAGAACAGAGAATGGCAGAGCTGGGAGAGCCCTTAGAACAGAGAATGTCAGAGCTGGGAGAGACCTTAGAACAGAGAATGTCAGAGCTGGGAGAGACCTTAGAACAGAGAATGTCAGAGCTGGGAGAGACCTTAGAACAGAGAATGTCAGAGCTGGGAGAGACCTTAGAACAGAGAGTGTCAGAGCTGGGAGAGACCTTAGAACAGAGAATGTCAGAGCTGGGAGAGACCTTAGAACAGAGAATGTCAGAGCTGGGAGAGTCCTTAGAACAGGCAATGTCGGAGCCGGGAGGGTGGGGGTAGGGGGAGGCCTTAGAATAGGAAATATTAAATATGTAAAAGAATTTAGAAGAACAAATGTCAGAGCTGGAAAGGTTCTTAGAACATAGAACATTAGAGCCAGAGGAGTACTGGATTTGGAGTCTGGAACCTTGGCTTCTAATTTTGTTTCTGACATTAACTAACTATGTGACCTTAGGAAAATCACTTAGTTTCTTTGGTCCTCTGTTTTCTCATTTGTAAAATGGGAATCATAATCCTTGTGCTCCTTCTCTTGAGAGGCAATTATAAGGAAAATCTTTTGTATACCTTACAACTATATAGAAAAGAGAATTATTGTTGTTGTTAATATTATTCCAGGTTTTGGAATCAGTAAATTTTATACACAGGGAAGATGAGGGCCAAAAAAGGGAAGCACATATAACAACTTTAGTTTTCCCAAGTTCTTTTTTTTTTTTACTTTCCATCTTAGAATCAATACTGTGTATTGGTTCCACAGCAGAAGAGTGGCCAGGGCCTGGAAATGGGTGTTAAGTGACTTGCCCAGGGTCATCTAGCTAGGAAGTGTCTGAGGCTAGATTTCAATCCAGGACTTCCAGTTTCTAGACCTGGCTCTCTATCCACGAAGTCAACTAGCTGCCCCCCAGTTTCCCCAAATGCTTGGGGCTGATGCAATGCAAAGGAGACATCAGGAAGGATCTGGGAATGCACATGGGGAGGTTGGGAGAGGAAGAGAAGCCAGCCTGGGGCTTAGCATTGGCTGTAGAGTAGTCCCCAGATGCATTGCCCCTTCATTTCCCTTTGCTGAGCAATTTGGGCCTGAGAGCAGTGATTTGTGACATGTGTCAGTGATGGAACCCAGCCTGTCCTTCCTTGAGTTCCTCCGTGTTCCTCCTCAGATTAAGCCAGCCCTGCAAGAGCTGCCCCCTGCCCGGATCCTTGCCCTCCGCCAGCAGACCCAGTTTTTATGGGATGCCTACTTTTCTTCGGTGGAGAAGATTGTCCACACCACCCTGGAGGTGAGGCCAGACCCCTGATGTGGGTGGGTAGCCTTCCTTCTTTTAGCACATCAGTGGTTTGAGGGAAGACAGGTCTTACTCATCCCCTTCCCAGGCTGCTGAGGGATTTTTGGAAAACATTTTTTTTTTAAATACTGTGTATTGGTTCTAAAGGGGAAGAGTGGTAAGGGCTAGGCAATGGGGGTTAAGTGACTTGCCCAGGGTCACCCAGCTAGGAAGTATCCTGGGCAATTCGCTGACCCCTGTTTGCCTCAGTTTCCTCATCTGTCAAATGAGTCAGAGAAGGAAATGACAAATCAGTCCAGGATCTTTGCCAGGAAAACTCCAAATGGGGTCACGAAGAGTTGGATATCACTGAGCCACAATAACATTCCTCACACTGCCGGCTTCTCCCGGGCTAGTCTGGAGAGGGGCACTTTGTAAGCATAATGGAGTTAAAGACATGAGAGTTCTTCTGATTCCCCTGGCAGATCATCAGAGACCGGATCTTTAGAGCAGCTGCCCGGCCCTGGCTGCTGTGGAATGCCCCTCCTGGGGGGCTCCTGGCCCTCCCCACCTTCTCCACCCAGCCGGGAGACTTTCCCTTCTATTATCTGCAACGTGGTACGTTTCCCCAGGGGAGATTCCACTGCCATGACTAGACTCCTGGAAGCCCTCCCTGCCCCTGTTACAGGCCTGTAAAGATTCCACAGAGGTCTTCCCCTCCAGAGAGTCTGTCAGGCCCAGTTTCCTCTGACCCAAAGGCTTTCTTAAACACCGGAACCGAAGGGGTCAAGGGGGAAGGATGGAGGCTTAGGAGTTAGCATGCTGGGGTTAGAATCTCAGCTCTGACAGTTACTGCAGAGGGGCCTTGGGCAGGCCACCTCGGCCGATCCAAGTTCTCATCTGTAAAATGTAGGAGTTGGACGAGAGAGTCTTTATGATCCCTTCCCGTTCTAAATCTATGGTTCTCTGGCTTTCTCCAGCCTCAGGGACCACCCTCACAGAGGCAGCAAAAATGATATTATAATATATGACAAATATCGTATAATATTATATAAAATATATTATGTGATAATATAATATACAATATGGCATAGGATAATATAATGCACAGTATATTATAATATGATGATATAGTATACAATAGAATATATTATAATAGAATATTATAATAGAATAATACACAATAGAGTATATTATGTTATCATGTATAACACAATTCATTAATATATTATAATATATAGTATGTTATACAATATAGTATATGTTGTAATATATAACATATGTTACTATATAATATATAGCATGTCATAATATAGCATATAATATGGTATATTATATGTTATAATATATAATATGATGTGTTAATATAATATACAGTACAATATAATGTAATATACAATATAGTATGTTATTATATAAAACAGCATATAAATATAATATATAGCACAACATATACAATATAGCATATTGTATAACATGATATATAAATATAATATATAGCACAACATATAATATAATATATAATATAGTATATGTTATAATATATAACATGTTACTATATGATAATATATAGCATGTAATAATATAGTATATTATATGTTATATAACATGATGTGTTAATATATTATAATATACAGTATAATATAATGTAATATACAATATAGTATATTATGTTATATATAAAACCATATATAAATATATTATAATATATAGCACAACATATAATATACAATATAGTATATTGTATTGTATAATGATATATTAATATAATATATAGCACAACATAATATACAATATATTGTTATATATAACATGATCTAATAATATAATATGTAGTATAACATATAGTGTAATATACAATATAGTATATTGTTATATATAAAAGAGCATATCAATATATTATAATATAGCATAACATAATATACAACATAGTATATTATATTATATAACATGATATAGTAATATAATATATAGCATAACATTTCATATCATAATATAATATACAACACCACATATTATATTATAACAATACAATATGTTATAATTAGTCATATATAACAATATATTGTGGTGATAATAACATTAATAATGATGATAGTTATATTTAAATTAATGTACTTGAAGTCAGGAAGACCTTAGTTTGAATCTTGCTTGAGACACTTCCTAGTATTGCAACCCAGAACAAATCATTTACTTCTACAAATTTTAGTTTCTTCATCTGTTCAACAAGGATAATAACAGCCCTAACCTGGCAGGATTGTTATGAGGCTTCAGGAACCTCATATGTTAACTGCTTTACAAAATTTAAAGAATTATATAAATGTGAACTATTTATTATTATTCCATAGGACTCTAAGGATTTTAAAATGCTTTCCTCACCAGAACACCCTGTATTATCATTCTGATTGTGATCTCTATTTTATGGAAGAGACTAAGATCCCAGAGAGACCATTCCTGTGGAGGCAACCAACTGGTGTCTAATCCCCAGGATTTACACACACACACACACACACACACACACACACACACACACACACACGCCATTACCAATAGCTAGATCCCACAGAGACCATCGTCCTGAGGATTTCTAATCTGTGTAACTTTATGCCAGTCGTTTCATGATAATAATAATAATAATAGCTGACATTTATACATCTTGAAGGTTTTCAGAATGCTTACATATGATCATTTGTTCCTCACATAAGATAGTTATAGCAAGGATTATCTGCATTTTACAGAAAAAGAAACTGACAGAAAAGGAAAGCATTTATTCAAGTTCACACAGCAAGTTTCTGCAGTGGGATTTGGACCCAGGTCTTTCCCTACTTTCGGTCCAATTCTCTTTGTAATATGTGATGGGGTTGGATTTGATTTTTCCCTAGCTCTAAACCCTCCATTCCTCTCTCCCCCTCCACCTTGTTACTGAGGATTCTGCAGAAACCTATATATTGAGTAATCTATAGGGTAGTAAATTTTCCAAAGTTCCTTTTTGAGATCCTCACAGCTGAAAAGAGAGATCAGCTCTGTAGCTCATCACTGTGGAAGTGCCTCTGTCCTTCTGGGATCCCATTCTATCCCCCATCCCCCACCCCCACCCCCAGCACCACCATTACCTCCTCTGAACTCTAAGCTCTGGCTCCCTAACAGTATGTCTCCATCTCCATTTCACTCCACAGGCTCCCGTCCCTCTGGGAAATTCAGTGCCCTGATCTGGGTGGGGGCCCTGGACCAGCCCCCCCTGAAGCTGATCCAGGAGGTGGCAGGCTCCCAGCACTGTGCCCAGGTCTGCCTCTTCCCCAACTGGGCCCATGGAGGGGGAAAAGAGGTTGAAAGGAGAAAGGAGAGCATGTGGTTCCCTCAGAGTAGAGAACTAGAACAGCTCAGCTCCTTTCCTCCACCCTTCCTTCTGGGCCTGTTTTTCCTATCTGTAAAACAGAAAGACTAACTCTTGCTTCTCACTGAGGGAAAAGAGTCAGGGATTGAATTTGCATTAGACAGTCCCTTTTAGCCCTGACAGTTGATGTTCTTTGTTGCAAGATACCTTTCAACTCGAACATTCATTATCTAAGTCTTTCTCGACTGCAACATTCCATGTTCTAGATATGCTCTAGTGCCAATTGTTTATCATTAAGGTTCCTCTGATTCTCAACACTTCTTGTTCTAGATCCATTCTTGCTATTGTGTTTTATGGTCTAGGGCCTGCTTTTAATACCAGCATTCCATGTTCTAGAGCTAGATGAGCCCCACTGTTGTCTCCCTCTTGTCTCCAACATTCCATATTCTATATCTGGCCAAACTCCAGGGTTTTATGATCTAGGTTCCTCTCATCTCTAATATTCCATGCTCTAGATCCCTTCTGGTGATCATGTTTTATAATCTAGAACCTTTTCAATGCCAACTTTCCCTGTTCTAGAACTGGTCTAGCTCCAGTGTTTTATTAAGTCTCTCTCAATGCCAACATTTTAATGTTCTGGTTCCACTCTGGTTGTCATTTTTTTCTAGTCCAGGGCATTCTTAATGTCAACATTCTGTGTTCTAGACCTGGTTTGGCTCCAGTGTGTTATGATCTAGTTCCTTTCAACTCCTATATTCCATATTCTAGGGTTCTTCTGGCACTAACATTCTACATTCCAAAGTCCCTCCCAATTCTAATATGTGGGTTTCTGTTACTTTAGAAGAAAATGATGATTCAAAAATAGAATTGTTAATGGCAACTGGGAGAGGAGAAGTTAAAGACAGAAACAAGGTAAATGGTGGAAATGAGAGTAGTTGCTTATTAGGTTCAGGTGCTTCCAGATGCCATGTCATCAAATTTCTAGTTACTTATAAGCTAGTTACTTATAATGAGCAGAGAGCTTCTGTTATGAGTCAATAAATAGCTAACTCACTCATTACAGAATAATAATAATAATAACAACAACAATAACAACATCCCTTCTCATCTGCCTTCCCTTGCCCCATTCTTAGTTCTTGTTCCCCTTTCTTCTCTCATAGATACTGGTTCTCTGGAGCAATGACAGTCCTCCTCCACCTCAGGGGAAGTGGCCCCAGACTACCATGCCCCTGATGGTCATTGAAGGGAGAAAGAAGGTAAGGGGAAGATGGAGGACAAAAGAAGGTAGAAGATGGACCTTCCTCCTAATTCTTTTCTTTAAACCAGTTTGTTCACTTATTTACTTAACACCTCAGAAAGGGAATATGAATTTAGATAGCACCTACTGTGTGCCAGGTACTCTGCTAAGTGTTTAATAAATATCATCTCATTTAATCCTCCCAATGACCATTCGAGGTAGTGCTGTTATTATCCCCACTTTACACTTGAGGAAACTGAGGCAAACATAAGTTGAGTGACTTGCCCAGATACATATAGCTATATATCCAAGGACAGCTAGCTGCCTACTAGGCATATTCATTCACTCAGCATCTCTTAAGCACCTGAGGAATAATGGGCATGGATATAACTAGGTCCTAAGGGAAATAACTAAGACATCATCCCTGCCCTACTGGAGCTCATGGTCTATGGGGGAAGACAATAGACTAACAATTGTGTCTAAATTATTACATACATATACATATAAAGAGACAGAGAGACACACACACAGACAGAGAGACAGACAGAGACAGAGAGGGTGGGAGAGAGACAGAGAGAGAAAGAGAGAGACAGAGACAGAGAGAGACAGAGAGGGAGGGAGAGAGAGGGAGAGAGACAGAGACAGAGACAGAGACAGAGACAGAGAGAAGAAGGGAGGTGATGTCAGGGGGAAGGCACTAACACTGAGGGAGACTAGGAAAAGCTTCCTGTAGAAGCAAATTTGGCAGAAGCCAAGGCACATAGAAAGCCAAGATGAGTAAGGAGAACAGTTCAATGAAAAGACACAGGGTCAGGAGATTGAGAAGTCAGGAGCAGCCAGGAGGCCAGTGTCACCAGATCATGGAATCCGTGGAGGGTAGGAAGATGCAGGAAGATTGGAAAGGGAGGACAGAACCAGGTTGGACAAGCTTTAAAAATCAAACAAAGGACTTTATATTTGATCCTGGATCTTTGTATTTATACTTGTTTATTGAGTAGGAGAATTGGCAGGATCAGACCTCTGATTTAGAAAGATTCCCTTGGGGACAGCTAGAGAGCACAATGGATAGAGTACCAGGCCTGGAGTTAGGAAGATCTGGATTCAAATCTGGCCTCAGACACTTTCCAGCTCTGTGACCCTGGGCAAGTCACTTAACCCAGATTGCCTAGTCCTTGCCACGCTTCTGTCTTATAATTCATCCTGATAGAAGGTAAGGGTTGTGTTTTTTTTTTTTTTGTTTGTTTGTTTTTAAGAAAGATCCCCTGGATAGCTGAGAGGAAACTGAAATGAGGAGAAACATGAGGGAGGGAGACTAACCACCAGTTTGATAAGAAATTAGTCTATGAAACCTTGATAAATCAGCACAGATATACCAAGTGTTCTCTGGACCTGAACCTGGCATGCCAGCAGAAGAAATAGGATGGTGCGATTAATGAAGTTCAAGGGCTTGGTCACAAAGATTGTCTGAATTCTGTGATGACAGATGGGAAAGAGGACCATCCTGGGAGATGTGGACAGCACAAACCAGTAGAAAGGGCATTGTTCTGGGAGTGGGAAGACCCGGGATCTAGCCCCAGCTCCGATATTAGCAGTGTGATCTCAGACAAATCCCTTAACCCCTCTAGAGCTCAATAGCCTCATCTGTGTGTAGCATGAAGGAATTGGAGTAGTTCTAGGAGATGTTATGCTTCTATGGAAAGAACGTTAGATTTGGAATCAGAAGACCATCTCAGATGCTTACTTCCTACCTGATCTTGGGCGTTTCCTTGGATCTCAGTTTCTCTATCTGTAAAATGAGGAGATTGGACTTAATGTTCCTGAGATCCCTTCCATCTCTAAATCTGTGATCTTCCAATGTGTGATCCTAGAAAGTACTTTTCAGAATTTGTCCAAGGGATTCTAGCAGGCAGAATAAGTGGAGGGTAGAGGGAAGAAAGGTAATCAGGATAGGGCTAGGACCAAGAAAAGGTATTATTCTTAAATATTTTTCCATGTTTACATGATACATTTTTTTCCCCTTCTCTCTTCCCTACCCCCTCCCAGAGCTGACAAACAATTCCACTGGGTTGTACAAATGTTATCACTTGACACCTATTTCCATATTATTCATTTTTGCTATAGAGAGATCATTTAAAGACTAAACCCCAAAAGAGGGAGTGGTATTGCTAAGAGGGGTTTTCCCACCCCTACCTATTCTCACAGGGGAGTGACTCTTATTTTCCTCCTGCTACAGAAGAGCGACCGCTTCTTCCCTTATAGTGCCATTGGCACTGATGCCATCCTCAGCCTGGATGCCCACAGCAGCCTTTCAACCAGTGAGGTGAGGTCTGGGGGAGGCCAGTGGGTTCCAGGCATCATGTTCAACCCCATCATGGTCAGTGATGCTGGGGGACTGAAAGAATTCTAGAGAGTAGAGGCTGTACTGGAGGGAAGAGCACTGGACTGAGAATCTGGAGACCTGTGTTCTAGTCCCAGACTAGCCATTGAACCACTGAGTGACCAGAGGTGAGTCTCTTTACTCCTCTGTTCTAGGACCCAGCTCTGACATTCAGTGTTCTAAGGGCATTTCCCAGCTCTGACAGTCTCTGTTTTGGTTTTGGTTTTGTTAGAAAAGCATTAATTTTATTTATTTGTTTGCTGACTTGTTTATTTATTTTAATAGAATTCATTCCCAGATATCTCAACCTCTCTCTCCCCTCCCTGCATCCCAGAAGGCCCCCCAAAAGAAATGCATAAATAAATTATATCTTTTATGTTTCTGTTTTTCAGTTTTCTCTCTGGAGGTAGGCATTCATAAGTCATTCTTTGAATATTAATTCTGTAGCTGTATATAATATTCTCTTGTTTCTATTATTATTTCATATAGTTTTTTTCCAAGTTGCTTATTCTCATATTTATTTATGTATGTATTTATTTATTTAGCCCTGCCTTCTTTTCCCCACACCATTGAAGGCATCGTCCAACAAAATATATAATTATGACTTTCATGTTTCCACTTCTCAGTTCATTCTCTGAATATTCACTAGTTATTCTTCAGATGTTAAATCTGTAGCTGTATATAGTGTTCTCTTGGTTCTACCAGTTTCATTCTTCATTATCTCATAAAATTCCTTCCAAGTTTTTTTTTAATTAATCTGTTCATCATTTCTTACAACTCAGTAGTATTCTCACAATTATATACAACAAGTTTTTTCTCCATTCCCCAATTGATGGACACCCCCGTGACTTCCAGTTCTTTGTCACCATAAAGAGAGTTGCTATAAATATTTTGGAAGGTATAGATTCTTTTCCTTTTTCCTTGATCTCCTTGGGAGACCCAGAAATACTATTGACACCATTGCTGGGTTTAAGGGTAGACAGAGTAGCTTTGGGCACATAATTCCAAATTGCTCTCCAAAATGGTTGGATCAGTTCACAGTTCCACCAACAATGTCCCCACTTTTCCATATTCTCCTCCAACATTTGTCATTTTGCTCTTTTATCATTTTAGCTAATCTGATAGATATGGGATATATCAGAATTATTTTGATTTGCATTTCTCTAAGTAGTGATTTAGAACATATATTCATATACTTATATATCTGGCTTTGATTTTTTCATCCATGTCTGTTCATATCTTTTGACCGTTATCAATTGAGGGATAGCTCTTATTCTTATAAATTTGACCAAGTTCTCTATGTATTTTAGATATAATACCTTTATCCAAAAAACTACCTACAAAATCCACCCTCCCCCCATTTTGTGCTTTCCTTTTGATCTTGGCTATACTAGTTTTATTTTGTACAAACCCTTTTTCATTTAATTTATCAAAATTATTCATCTTATATCTCATAATGTTCTGCATCTTTTGCTTACTCATAAATTCCCCTTCTATCCACAAGTCTAATAAATAACATGTTCCCTATTCTTCTAATTTGCTTATATCTGTTTTTCTGTCTAGATCATGTATCTATTTGATGTAAGGTATTTATCCACACCTAGTTTCTGTCAAACTACTTTCCAATTATCCCAGCAATTTTTAAACAATAGTGAGTTCTTATTCTTAAAACTTAGATCTATATTGTCAAATACAAAGTTACTGTTTGTTGTATGTTTGTTTTGTTCGACTGATCTATCTTCCTATTTCTTAGTCAATATCTGATAGTTTTAATAATTACTGCTTTATAATATAGTTTAAAATCTGGTACTGCTAGACCCCCTTCCTTAATGTATTTTAATTAATTCATTTGATATTCTTGTTCTTTTGTTCATCCAAATGAATTTTACTATTTTTCTAGCTAAATAAAATAATTTTTTTGGTAATGTAATTGGGATAGCATTGAATAAGTGGATTTTCATTTTAATTTTATTGGCTCTGCCCACCCATAATATTTCTCCAATTATTTAAATCTGACTTTATTTGTGCAAAAAGTATTTTACAATTATGTTCATGTAGTTCCTGGGCTTATTTTGACAGGTATACTTCTAGGTGTTTTATTCTGTCTGTGGTTATTTTAAATGGCTTTGATAGTGATATATCAAAATGTTGATGATTATGGTTTATTTTATATCCTGCTACTTTGCTAAAATTATCCTTTCAACTAACTTTTTAGCAACTTTAACTCTAGGATTTTCCACGTATATCATCATATTGTCTGCAAAAAGAGATAGTTTTATTACCTCTTTGCCCATTCTGATTCCTTCAGTTTCTTCTATTATTGCTATTGCTAGCATTTCTAATACTATATGAAATAATATTGATGATAATGGACATTCTTGTTTCATTCCTGATCTTATTGGGAAGGCTTCTAACTTATCCCTGTTACAAATAATACTTTGCTGATGGTGTGACGGTCTCTATTTTAAGGACCCTTCTACTCTACCATTATACTTCAAGTTTCTTTTTAGGGCTCACAAATAACTTCTGGTTTAGGAGGACCTAAAGAAGTCATATCATCCGTTCCTCTACTTCCATCACTTTCCCTGATAAATAACCAGATTCCTCATTTAAAAATCTCCAGAAAAGGAGATTCTGGACCCTCTCTCAGTAAAACATTCTGCTTGTAGATGTACATAGTTACTCCATTAGATTGTGAGCTCCTTGAAAGAAGGGACTATTTTCTGCTTTTCTTTGTATCCTCAGAATTTAGCATATAACTGGGTCTTTCATAAATACTTGAGTGTGTTTTTATTTATTTATTTAATTTATAATATTTTTCCATGGTTACATGATTTGTATTCCTTCCCTCCTCTCCTCCCCTCCCCCTGTAGCCAATGAGAAATTTCACTGGGTTTTACATGTATCATTGATCAAGACCTATTTCCATATTATTAATATCATAAATACTTGTTGATTTGACTTGGTGTTAATGATTCTGAAGTTTCTTTCAGAGATCTAATCTGAAATTTTCAAATTTATTGCTACCAGCCTGACATCTTATAGGGGACGCCCACTGGGGAAGTCCCTCTTAAGACTCTTCTTACAATCTGTCCCACAGGTGGACTTTGCCTTTGTTGTGTGGCAGAGCTTCCCAGAACGCATTGTCGGTTTCCAGACCCAGAGCCACTTCTGGGATGAAATTAAGGGCTCTTGGGGCTACACAGACCAGAGGCCCAATGAGTTCTCAATGGTCCTTATGGATGCTGCCTTCTACCACAGGTACGGCTTCAGGAGGCAACAGATCTGTGGAACCTCCACCGAGAATGCACTAAGGCATTAAAGTGGAACCTGATAAAATCTAACTAAATGGATTCCTGCATCATAGCATTTGGAGCTGGAATGGACTTTAGAGGTCCAAATACTAGCAAACAGAATGACAGAGCGAGAAGGAGAGCTTAGAAGTCACCTAGTCTAATTTTCTCATTTTATGATGAGCAAACTGAGGCTAGTGAGGTAAAGGGACTTAGCCAAGGTCCTAGAGGTTGGAAGTGTTAAAGTTGGCATTGGAACCTAGATCTTCTGACCTAAGTGACAGGACTAATGAAGTATAAGGAGAGAGAGAGAGAGAGACAGACAGACAGACAGACAGACAGACAGAGAGACAGACAGACAGACAGACAGAGAGACAGACAGAGAGAGAGACAGAGAGACAGAGAAACGGAGACAGAGAGAGACAGAGAAATGTAGACAGAGAGAGAGAGACAGACAGACAGAGAGTGCATAAGAGCACATTAAGACCATTTCTTTCTTCTTATGATATAATAGCTCTGTAGCTGAAGTACTTAAGCTCAAATCTGCTCATTGACACTAAGTTGTGACCTTGGACAAATCAGTTGACTCTCCTTGACCTCAGTTTCCTCATTTATAAAATGAGAGGGTTGGATCAGATGACCTCTAAGGCCCCTTCCAGTTCTCTAGCTGGGATCTAGTTCTTTTAATTTAGTTTTCGGAAGACTCAGAGGCTGGGGGAGGGAGATAGGAAGGAATGTACCGTCTGCTGCCTCAGTTGCTATGGAGACGCTCAGCTAGGAAGGTTTTGTTTTTTTGGGCCATTATGTTTTTCACCAGGGAATGGGGTTAGATGGGAAGGAGGAGCAGGGTGGTGCACAGAACATGGCCAGTGTGGCCTCAGCCACAGGCTAAGTGCCTCACAGGGAGGGGCAGCTCTGGGGTGCCGGAAGGTGGGGCAAGGAGAGTCCTATGAGGCTCTCTTTTTGGTCACACAAAGACAATTCAAGCAGCACCAGCCCTTCCTCCTAGGCCACATTTACTTTATTGCAATTGGGAGTGTTCAGAAGGCTCTGAGAGCAAATTGGATCTTGTTTGAAATGTATTAAGTGAGTTCTTTGGTGAATCATAGAGTGAAGAATTGCCTCCGGTTCATCTTTTATCTAAATCTAGAGTTCTACATACTAGGACTGCATAAAGAGAGGCACATTCTGAGAGTGTGGCTCACATGCCATTAGCCTATTTAATGGCTAGCTAGCTAGCTTGTGTGCTTCAGAACCCTGAGCAAACCAATGCAGATTGCCCTTACTGATTGCTGAGCTCAGAGGTTACATCGTCTGAAAGATACTTAAGGAATAGTACAAATGGCCTGGGATTTCCCAACTGACTTTTCCCTCTTCAGGTTTATAACCTACTTTAGAAAATTAGGAGATTGGACTAATTATCTCTAAGGCTCCTTCCTGCTCTGACATTCTGAGTTCTAAGGACCCTCCCAGGTTTGATATTCTGTGTTCTAAGATTCCTCATAGTTCTGACTTTGGCCTCTCTCTTCCCCCCAGGTATTACCACGTCCTCTTCACCCACTTCTTGCCTGCTCCACTAAGGGACCTTGTGGATGAGCTCTCGGAATGTGAAGATATTTTGATGAATTTCCTTGTGGCTGAAGTCACCAAGCTTCCCCCCATCAAAGTACCACAGAGAAAGCCGCTCCAGGAGGTAACCTTTCTATAAATGGGAAAGACGGAGGAGGACACCTCTGAGGACCCTGGTGATGAGGAAGAAAACTCTAGAGCTGGGAAATTCTGAAAAAGGGAATTAGAGCTTAGACTATAGAATCAATCTGTTATCTTAAATGTCAGGAGACCCAAATAAGAGACAGCAGTCATGGTCCTTCCCTTTGGGAAGGTTTGGAAAAGCAGGAGAGATGAACCCCTTCACTAAAACAGACTGTGCAGAGGGGCAGGTAGGAGCTTTTCTTCATTGGAATTCCCTAGCCTGGACTTGGGAAGATTATCTCATCCATCCTCCCGCTTCCAGGCACTGGAGTACAC
Organism: Monodelphis domestica; assembly: GCF_027887165.1. Classification (NCBI taxonomy): domain Eukaryota; kingdom Metazoa; phylum Chordata; class Mammalia; order Didelphimorphia; family Didelphidae; genus Monodelphis; species Monodelphis domestica. The sequence goes on along the minus strand of NC_077230.1, from coordinate 380,505,926 downwards.
CTGAACCAGCCTTCTGCTGTGATAACATTTTAATCAGTGACTTTGATCATCTGTTTATTCAATTTTCAGGTGACATAGAGCTATAATGGGTACTAACACACTAGACGTGCTAGAGTATTGGCCTGAATCTAATGAGATGAATTGCATTATTAGTAAATGTAAAGACTTATACCTGGGCTCAAAAATATAATCACAAGTACAAGATAGAGGGTGCCATAGTTAGGTGAGGCCTTTATATGAGTCAGAGGCAAGATCTCAAGATCATAGATTCAGACCTAATAGGCCCTACATGGCAATCCCCTCATTCTACAGATAGAGAAACTGAGGTCTAATTAAGTGATTTGCCCACAACCACACAAGTAGTGAAAGGCACTGCTACAATTTGACTCCAGGTCTTCCAGGACCACCAAGGAGTTGGAAAAGTCAATGTTATTGGGCCCCATGAAGAGAAGACCAAAGAATGGACTGCACAACTGCATTTCATGTGGGTTACGCCACTTCTGCATTATTGTGTATTGTCAGTACTGTGCCCTGTTGTCCCTTCTGGGAAACTGGGAAGGATCAGGAATGATGCAATGAGGCCAAGTCACAGAGGCACGTTTAGGCTTTCTAAGTGGAATGGGCCACCTCTGCAGAGGAGGGGAGTCTCTGTCAGGGGAGGCCCTCATACATGCTATGGCAGGACATTATTTTTCTGATGAGGCTTAGACGAGGGGGCCAACAAAGTCCCTTTCAGCTCTGAAACTCTGTGAAGATACCTCAACCCCTGCCCCATCTCCTACCTTTTCCCTTTCTCAGAAATTCTCTTTGCTGTTCAATAGAAATCTTCCCATTGCAGGGTGCATTGTGGGGAGAGGATGGGACACGGGGAGCCCACCAATGGGTCTGAAGCCGACTCTTTCCCTAGGTTCTCCAGCATGCCCAAGGGGAGCAGCCTTCCAGGGACTGCATCAGCAAGTTTGCCTCATGGTTTGGTCATATGCCTCTGGTGCATTCACAGCTCCGCTTGGACCCTGTGCTCTTCAAGGACCAGGTGTCTGTCCTGAGAAAGAAGTATCGGCACTTGGAGAGACTTTAGACCCGGGACGCTGCCCCTGCCTGAGCTCATCAGGCTTCCCAAAGGCCTTGGGTGGTGAAAAAAGTATCAGAGGAAGGTTTAACCGGGCACATTCTACTTTCCTCCAGAGGACCAGTGGAGGGGGGAACACGGTGTGGATGGGGCATCCTAGTTTAAGAATGGGGATTCCCATCCTGACTCTTCTACTTGCCCCATGTGTGCCCCGAGCAAATCACTGAACCTTTCTGGGGCCTTAGTTTCCTGGTCTGTCCAATAAGAGGTCTGGACTAGCTGACCTCTGAGGCCCCTCCCAGCCCTGAATACAGGAACCTCTGAGGCCCCTCCCAGCCCTGAATACAGGAACCTCTGAGGCCCCTCCTAGCCCTGAATACAGGATCCTAGGAATACAGGACTCCCTTCCAGCCTTAAGATCCAAGAAGGCTCATTATTGCTTAGCCTGTGCTAAGAGGAAAGTAGGTGACCCCGCGGGTCTGCTGCATTATGCCTTGGGAGGAAGGGAACAGCCTGATATCTGGCTCCCAAAGGCTGATTATCTGGCACAGAGGGCCCATGCCAAGACTTCTCAGGTCTTGAGATGCTCAGGCGGGCACCCTCCCTGCCATCCCTCCTGGCGCCACTAGAGGGCAGCACGAGGCCAGGCTCCTTGCCCGTGGCTGGGCTTTTCTCCCTGTCCTGGGCAACCTGGTTCATAGTTGGGCAGCAGAAGGGGAGAGCCCAGGAGGGATATGTTTTACCCCCTCCACCATCAGGAGTGAGGCAGGCTAAACCAGAGCTGGGGGAGGAAATGGGGGGAGTGGAGGAGCAGTTCACTGGCCAGGGATTATTAGAGACACTTTTAAATTGAGAAAATCGCTGCAGAACCTGTGAGCCCAGCTGGAACCAGCCAAGACTGTACTGTCTGGGGCCAATTCAGTACTCCCTCTCTCCATCCCTCTCCATCCCTCTCTCTCCCTGTGTCTCTCTGTCTCTGTCTGTCTGTCTCTCTGTCTGTCTGTCTCTCTCTCTTTCTCTCTCTCCCCCTCTCTCCCTCTCCCTCCCTTCCTCTCTCTTTTCCTTCCTCCTTCCCTCCCTCCCTCCTTCTCTCTCTCTCCCTCTCTCTCTCTTTCTGTCTCTTTCTGTCTCTCTCTTCCTCTCCCTTTCTTCCCCTCCCTCTCTGTCACTGTCTCTCTCTTTCTCCCTCCCTTCCTCCCTCTCTCTCTCCCACTCTTTCTTTCTCCCCCTCTCTTCTTCTCCCTCTCTCCCTCTCTCTGTCTCTGTCTCTCCCTCTCTCCTTCATCCATCTCACTTTTATGGGGGATGGGTGTGAAGGGACCCCACAGAAGCATTGGGGTTTGACCCTCTGGAGACAGTCTCTTGGAGGGAAGGTGAGGCCTGGAGGAGGGGCTCCTAGGGATGGAGGCAGATGGGCATCTTGAGACAAGATCCCACGGTTTGCACAGCCTTTTCCTTAGGATGACAGCTTTAAGGTGGATAGTGGATGAGCACTCCCATTTTATAAAGGGAGAAAATGAGGCTCCCACAGGTGTAGTGCCTTAGACACTTGGCTAAGGGAGACCTTCCTCTTCCTGGAGGATGTTTCTAAGTCTGGGAAAGACCTTAGGGCTGATCTCAGCCAAGCCTCATTTGAATGGATGAGGAAACAGTTAGAAGAACTGGACTGGAAGCTTAGTTCCACTAATTGCCTCCAAGACAAACCTTTACTTCCTTGGCTTCCATTTCCTCATCTGTGAAATGGGGGTGGAGGAGTGGAGTGGGAAGGGGAGATGGACTCATCCGGAAGTCCCATTCAGCTCTAAGTGCTCTTGGGTAGTAAAAGTGGCCCAAGAAATCAGCAACACGAGTGTTCCCATTTGGGCCCCCGACCTTCTTGTGTGGTGACATTTGAGCAAGCTCGGAGGGTCTTCTTGTCTGGGCCAACCATCAGATGAGTGTCTCCCTGCCCCTGCCCAGCTGCCAGTCCCTTGACCTGGTCCAGGGAGGGATGAGCTTAAATCTCCTTAGCCCATTGCCCAGCCCAGCCCATCACAGTTTGCCTGGGGTGAGGCTGCTCCAGTCACTTTGGAAATAAGGGGCCCAGGCTCTGCCTCATCTTGCCTAGGCTATAAATAGCTCCTCTGGCAGCTGCACTATCAGAGGCCTAGGAACTTGGGGGAGGGATTGTGTAGGAGGCAGAGGTTTGGCCAGGCCCAGGGGGCAGTGAGGGCCCATGGGGAGGGTGGTCCTTCCCAGAGGCCAGGGCATCAGGTATTGGGGTGAATCCAAGGAAGTTTGGAAACTCCGCTGGTAACCCAGCTCCCGGGGAACACACTGTCCCCTGGGGTGCCTCCTGATTCACTTGGGACACCATGACTCATGCTTCTCCCCAGAGCTGGGGGGGGGGGGTGGGAGGAAGGAGCAGCTGGGGGCATTCAGTGAGGAATCAATCCTCCCTCCAAAAAGGGGCCAGGGAGCCAAGAGCTCTGGCTCAGGTAGTCTGGACAAGAGTCAAGAACAGTTCAGAGCTGGGGAATGTAACCCAGGGAAAGGTTGGCTTGGCACTTCTACAGGGCCAACTCAGGCGGAGAGCACCTGGCCAGCCAGAAAGAACAGGTGTGTAGAAGCAGAGGTTGAAAGCCCAGCCTTTTGCAGAGGCATAACATCACAGAGTGGGGGGCACCCTTCAAGATCTAGGTTCTAATCCTGCCACTGACATTTTTAACTGGCTGGACAAGTCACTCAGCCTATTTCCTCATCTGTAAAATGGACTTAATAAGACTATCTTGTGGAGCATTGTTATAGTGATCAAATGAGATTATATATGTAATTGTTGTTCAGTCATGTTGGATTCCATGCTAATACTGTCCAGGGGATTTTCTTGGCAAATTTACTGGAGAGTTTTGCCATTTCCTTCCCCAGCTCATTTGACAGATGAGGAAACAGAGGCCAACTGGGTTAAATGACTTGCTGAGGTTCACATAGCTAATATTTGAGGCTGGATTTGAACTCAGGTTTTCCTAACTCCAGGTCCAACGTTCTAGCCATTAAAAAAATAATCTTACCTACTGTCTTAGTATCAATTCTAAGATGGGAGAGTGACAAAGGTTAAGCAATCTCAGTTAAGTGACTTGCCCAGAGTCATACAGTAAGGGAGTATCTGAAGCCAGATTAAACCCAAATGCTCCCAACTCTAGGCTTGGTGCTCTATCTACTGAGCTACCTAGATGTGCTCTATCCAACGAGGTACCTAGCTTCCTATATATTTTTATATATACATACATATATATATATATGTTTTGTATACCTTGGCTCTCTAAATGTTAGTTATTAGCTATTATCTGGAAGCAGCTAGGGAAAGTGGTAGAGGACTGAATCTGCAGTTGAGAAAACTTGAATTCAAATCTAGCCTCAGATACATACTAGCTGTGTGATCCTGGGTAAGTCACTTAACCTGTATCTATCTGTTTCCTCATGTTGTAAATAGGGATAATAATATCTACCATCCAGGATTGTTAGGCTCAAATGAGATAAGCCAGTTAGGTGGTAGCAGCAGCAGCAGCAGCAGCAGTAGTAGTGATAGGGGTGGTGGGTAGTTGTGGAAGTAATCAGCTAGGGAGTACCAAAGTTCATAGAGTGACTGTCCTGAAGTCAGGAAGACTCATCTTCCTGAGTTTAAATCTAGCCTCAGACACCAGCTGTGTGATCCCGGGCAAGTCATTTCACCCTGCTTGGTCAGTTACCTCATCTGTGAAATGAGCTGGAGAAGAAAATGGCCAATCACTCCAGTATCTCTGCCAAGAAAACTGGAGTGGGGATCCTGAAGAATAGAACATGACTGAAGAATGACTAACCAACAAGTAGTTGTAATAGTAGTAGCAATGATAGTAATTCAATATTCTTCTTCCGTTTGTAAGTCCTTGCCTTCTGTTTTAGAATCAAAACAAAGTATTGGTTCCAAGGCAGAAGAGTGGTAAGGACTAGGTAAAGGGGCAACTTGTCCAGAGTTACACAGCTAGGAAGTGTCTGAGGCTGGATTCAAACCCACAACCTTCTGTTTCTAGGCCTGGCTTTCTATTCACTGAGCCATCTAGATGCCTTCCAATGTTTTTCTGAAGCAATGACTTGCAAGAATGGGAAGGGCTCTTAGAGAGTATTCATCCCAGCCCCTCACTTTACAGGTGAGGCTTAGAAAGAAGTGACTTGGTCAAGGTCCCAAGGCTTCAGTGGAATATTGCTAAGTCTTGGACCTTCTTGGAGCTTCTCCAGGGCTAGGTTCCTTTCCCCATGCCAAAATATGGTCCATTTCCTACCTCACCTCCCTCCACCATCAGGGCTGTATCTGGATCATGATAACATTATGCCACAACCTCTTCAGGGGATTCAGCATAAAGGATACATCGTATAGAGAGAGAATAACATTTATACTCATGCATATGTATATAATACATATAAAGGAGATAGAGTATCTATACAGAATAGCTGTCATAACTTGACAGTTACAAACTCTTTAAGAACTCTTGAGAAATGGGAGCGAGTGTCCCGTGATCTCTCCAGGAGCATCACACAGCCACACTGAAACATCCCCAAGGATGGATGCAACAATCAGCCAGCAAGCATCCTCTGATTGGCCCAGCACACCGAGCTGTGGTTCCCTCTTCTCTCTGTGCCTTCTCTATGTCATTCGTGTTAGGAGCATGGGGTTGTGGGAAGAGCACGGCATTTGGAGCCTGCTGTCCTGGGTTTAGAGACCAGCCTTGCCTCTTAACTGCCCAGGGGACCTGAAGAATGGAACTGTAAGAGCTAGTGTTTATCCAGTGCCTACTAGGTGTGAGGCATGGCGCTAAGCACTGGACAAATATTAGCTCATCTGATCCTCATAACAACCCTGAGAGCCAAGAGCTATTATTATCATTTCCATTTTTAGTTGGGAAATGTGAGGCAGAGAAGTTAATTGACTTGTCCAGAGTCACCAAGTCAATAAGTGTCTGAGGCTGGATTTGATCTTAGGTCTCTCTGACTCTAGGTCCAGTGCTGATTTCTCTTGCTTTAAGCAAGTCAATTCTCTTTGGGCCTGTGTTTGTCCACTATAAAAAGGTCTCTTTTTATTGTGACTATTTGAAAGCATTTGGGGTTTTCTTGGCAAAGATACTGGAGTGGTTTGCCATTTCCTTCTCCAACTCATTTGACAGATGAGGAAACCAAAGCCAACAGGGTGAAGTGACTTGCCAAGGGTCACACAGCAAAGATACTGGAGTAGTTTGCCATTTCCTTTTCCAGCTCATTTGACAAATGAGGAAACTGAGGCCAACAGGGTGAAGTGACATGTCCAGAGTCATACAGTTAGTATTTGAGGCCAGATTTGAACTCAAGTCTTCCTGACTCCAAGTCCAGTACTCTATCCATTTTATAACCTAGCTACCCCAAATTGTTTTATTTTTTTATTGCTTCCTTTCATTTGTATCTGATTCTTCATGACATCAATTGGGATTTTCTTGGCCATGATACTGGTGTTTTGCCATTTCCTTCTCTAGCTCACTTTACAGATGAGGAAACTGAGGCAAGCAGGACCCATGGTCACCCAGCTAATGTCTGAAGTTGGATTTGAACTCATGAAGGTGACTCTTCCTGATCCCAGTCCAGTGCTCTATCCTCTGAGCTACCTAGCTGCCCCCAAAAAAAGTCTCTAGAGGAAAGCCATCATGAGGATCAAAGGACTCAAAACTACATCCTAAGAAGAGTCATTGAAACAGGATCCTGATTAAAGTCTTTTGGATATTCTCTACCTTCAGGATGGAGTCTCCCCCTCAGGTCTTGCCCACCCCTGGGTGAGTGGAGCTCTGCTGATCATCCAACTCCAATTCCCCCAAAGGCATCAAGTGCTAATGGTTCCCCCATCCCAAGCAGGAGCTCTGAGGGCAGGGCTTCTGGAGATGGTTCCAAACTGTTGCAAGAAAAGTGTTGAAGTTTATAGAGAGAAGTGGCATGAGATCAGCAGGAATGTTCTACAACTTGGAAGAAGGGTTAGTCTGGGACCAAGGTTGTTAGCTGGCTCTGGAGAAGCTCTGGAGGTATTGGCTGTCCTTTCCCGATTCTTGATGGCTGTATTTCATCGAAGCAGTTTCTGGTGAACCTGGTCCCTCTTCAGTGATTGTGAGATCGAGTCTGGAACCTTCTTAGATCGAAGGCCTTCCCTAGCCCTGGCAAAACCTTACACAGACCCTTTCCTTCAATCCAACAAAGGGGAGTTTTAAAAAGCTGAGGGCTTTAGTTAAGATCAGGGACTGCAGATTTGGGGATTAGGGAGAATTAGAGTAGGAAGTCCACTAAGAAGAAATCCCTGTAAAGCAATTTTTAGATCTGGTGGGTACAGGTAGATTAACATTAGTTTGGATTATCCCAAATCTTCTCTTTACCTTCCCTAACTTATTAACTACAACCAACTGTTCCTGTTATATAGTGGTTTGTGTACCAGAATCCCCGGTACTGCCTTAGAGAGCATTTACAGATTTGATTTTCTCAGGGCCTTCATAGCGAAAGTGTCTGGAGAAAACAGCTGACTAAAGTGGGGAGTCAGCTTGCTAACAGGAAGGTGGAGTTCCTGTCAAGGTCCTGAGGGTAGGAGGCTGCTCCATCCAGAAGGTTGGCCTTTCCAAAACCCACCTCTGATGCTTGCTGCCTGTACGATCTGGGCAAGTCTCTTCTCTGACCCTCAGTTTCCTCGTCTATAAAATGGGTCTAGACTAAAAGGCCTCCAAGGTGCTCCTTAGCTCTAGATCTCTGAACTCACATACAGTGTGTGACTTTGAGAATGTCTAGTTCTGAGGCCCGGGTTCTCCTGTTAACTGAAAGGGTTGAATTGCTTGTCTCTAGCCCTAAAAAGAATTCAGTGAAAGGGCCCAGAGCTGGAGAAACTGTGGTATGGGGAAGGCTACTTGAGATGCCCCAAGAGGCCTAGAAATCTGATGGCTCTGACCTAGTGCTCTCAGGCTCCGCCTTTGTGTCTACCCCTCCAAGGGTTAGCTCCTCTTAAAGGGGTGTGAGTGGGTGCTTGCCCATTATTCCCCATTAGGTCTTTTATTTTAGCCCTGACCTTCCATCTTAAAATCAATACTGAGCATTGGTTCCAAGGCAGAAGAGCAGTGAGGGCTAGCCAATGGGAGATAATTGACTTGTCCAGGGTCACCCAGCTATGAAGTGTCTGAGGCCACATTTGAACCCAGGGCCGCCCATCTCCAAGGCTGATTCTTTCTCCACTGTGCCACCTAGCTGCCCTTTCCACCCAATTAGGTGTTAATATGATTTGTCTTTTGAGAATGAGGAAAAATGAACAGGATTATGAGAATGTACACAGTACAGAAACTTATGAGCTACACCTTGGACCAGGCAGCTGGAAGGTGGGAGAAGCTGGGGTTCATCCCCTTCCTCTCTCCCATCCCAGCCTCAACATCCAGCTGATACAGCCAAGTTCAAAGTCAAACCTTTGGTGGTTTAGCCTCAGCTCTCTTCTTGGAGCACTTGCCTAATTCTCCCTCCCCTCCTGCCTAAGGTGGGGAGAGAACAGGAGAACCTTCCCAAGCCAGCTTGGGGGAACAGACTGGGCCCTGGAGCTGGCCTTGGGCAAAGGGTCCTCAGTACATCTAAGGGGCAGGCGGGATCTTTGCCCTGCCCTGCTTGGTGACATAAAGAGTCCAGAGCATTGTAAGTGGAAGAAAGAGGTCGTCATGTATATTATAAATTATCTAGAGCCCTGACTGTGGGCCAAGGGAGCTGAGCAGGGCCACCGTCGGCAGAGGGGGTCCTGAGTGAGGGGCTGGCTCAGCTTGGAAAACAAACCCATCAGAGTCTAGGGGCCCGAAAAGGGGAGAAGGCCTGGAGTGGCTGGATTTATATACAAAAGGGAATGTGGGAATAGGCCAAGTCCTAGTGGGGGGCTTTAGGGGTCTGAGAGAAGCAGGAAACATGGTGCCCTCTTCTTCTCGACCCTCAGTCCCATACTCTTCTCATCACTGACATTCCAGGTGGCCCTGGGATAGGCAGCAGCTCAGGGCAGGGGCAAGGCTCAGTCAGAGGGGCCTTGGCATTCCTGACAGTCTTTCATGTCCTCTGAATAATCCTCTATCTGGATGGTGGTGGTGTGGAAATGAAACATCCCCTGCAGCCGGGCTCTGGCCTCCTTCAGCACCATCTGAGCATCTGCCTCCTGGGCTAGGGTGGCATGGGTGGATAGAGAAAAGATCTGCTGCCATTTACACTCCTTCAGCACTGGCCCTACCCCCTAAGCCCTCCCTTTCAGTGATGGGGAGAGATGCTCCCATCTGGATTCACCCTTCCCCAACCATGCCCCCTTCTGGCTATTCCCAGGAGACCTTGTTCTGGGTCTGGCCTCTGACTCAGCTGCTGACTCTGGTTCTGGCTCCCATCTGTTTTCATCCCAGTGTACCAAGGCTTTCCACTTCTTTTCCGGGTCCCATCTCTGTCCCCACATCCCAGCCTCTGGTCCTGCCCTGTCTCCAGGACTATCCTCACCCAGATCCCAGCCTCTGGCCCTCCTGCCATTGCTGCCCCCATCTTCCCTCGTCCCTGTTCCACCCAGGCCCCAACCCTGAGATGCTAGGATGAATAGCACCTCTCCCAGATGGCTTCTCACCAATGGCGATGTGGACAGAAAGCACCGGCTGGGCCACAGTCAGAGCCCAGATGTGCAGGCTGTGCAGGGCTGCCACCCCTTCCACAGAGAGGAGCAGGTCTCGGACTGCGGTGAAATCCACCCCCTTGGGGGTTGCTGAGGGTGATCAGAGAAAGAGATGACTGTAGTTCCTCCCTTAGCTCATCCCTAGCATCCTGGAATTTCTGATTCACTTATGAAAGTGACCCCATTTGGGGTTTTCTGAGCAGAGATACTCCAATGGTTTGCCATTTCTTTCTCCAGCTCATTTTACACATAAGCAAACTGAGGCATACCGTTTTATGCCTCATGAACAGGGTTAAGTGACTTGTATTTGGAGGCTAGATTTGAACTCGGGTCTTCCTGACTCCAAGCTGAGTGCTCTATCCACTTCACCACCTAGCTATCCTCCTGGAAAAAGGTTCACAGACCCAGAGAGGAGGATGTGGCAGGTCTGAGAATCTTGCTTCCCACCTAGCTTTCTGGGCCTCCTTGTGAGGGTCTGTGTCTATGTGACTGGGAAGGAGGTTAAAGTACATAATCCCTGGGACCAAAGGACTCAAGGGCTACTTCTGGACTGAGTGTCACATATTGTCAGAGCTAAAAAGCCCTTAGAAACCATTGAGCCCAAACCCTGTTCTCCTCCTTCCATCTTAAATATGCAGAATGTAGGAGCTTCCAGGTGGTACAGTAGATAGGGCTGAGTCTGGAGTCAGATTCACTCACCTTCCTGAGTTCAAATCCAGTCTCAGACACTAGTTGTGTGATCCTGGACAAGCCACTCCACCCTGTTCGCCTCAGTTTCCTCATCTATCAAATGAGCCAGAGAAGGAAATGGCAAGTCACTCCAATATCTTTGCTGTATGACCCTGAGCAACTCACTTCACCCTGTTGGCCTCAGTTATCTTATTTTTCAAATGAGCTGGAGAAGGAAATGGCAAACTACTCCAGTATCTCTGCCAAGGTAACCCCAAATGGAGTCACAAAGAGTCAGATATGACTTAAAAAAAAAAACTCAACTAGACAGGGCCCAGAGAGAAGTGATTTGTTCAGTCACAGCAACTTGAGGTATTCCCCAGTCCTGTGTTCTCCTTACACTGCTCATTCAAACCAGATTGCTTTGCAGGTATTCTGACCCTGTCTTCCTGCCTTATACACCTTTGGACAGGATGAGAGAATATGGATGGGCCAGTGCCATCCATTCCCATTTCTAGGAAAATTGCTCAATGTCTGTGACCCACTGATGGGAAGATGGGGAGGAGGGCGGTGTTATGGTACCTGTAACATAGGAGGAAGAGCAGCAGGAACTGAAAGAACCCCAGATTGTTCCCTGACATTGCCTGTGACTTGCTGAGTGTCTCAGGGAGTTTATTTACTTTTCCATCCAACAATACATACCCATCCATACAATAGGAAGTATAACCTTTGCTGTTCCCTCCCTCTGGGAGGGGGGAAGATAAAGATGAGGGAGATCCCAGAGAGAGGTTCTGAAGCCCGTAGGACAAGCACATCCACCTTCCCATAGCTCAGAGGAGGGGAGGAAGTCTCCCATTGACAGGGAAGAGAATACCACAATGAAGGGTGGGGTGGGAGGGGGTGGTTGAGGAAGAAACTTCTACTTCCAGAAACTGCCCTTGCTGAGGGGGCAGCTGGGTATCTCAGTGGATTGAGAGTCAGGCCTAGAGATGGGAGGTTCTAGGTTCAAATGTGGCCTCAGCCACTTCCTAGCTGTGTGACCCTGGGCAAATCAGTTGACCCACATTGCCTAACCTTTACCACTCTTCTGCCTTGGAACCAATACACAGTATTGACTACAAGATGGAAGGGAGGAAAGGAGGGAAGGAGGGAAGGAGGGAAGGAAGGAAGGAAGGAAGGAAGGAAGGAAGGAAGGAAGGAAGGAAGGAAGGAAGGAAGGAAGGAAGGAAGAAAGGAAGGAAGGAAGGAGGGAAGGAAGGAAGGAGGGAAGGAAGGAAGGAAGGAAGGAAGGAAGGAAGGAAGGAAGGAAGGAAGGGAGGAAGGAAGGAAGGAAGGAAGGAAGGAAGGAAGGAAGGGAGGGAGGGAGGGAGGGAGGAAGGAAGGAAGGAAGGAAGGAAGGAAGGAAGGAAGGAAGGAAGGAAGGAAGGAAGGAAGGAAGGAAGGAAGGAAGGAAGGAAGGAAGGAAGGAACTGCCCTTGCTCTGCCTTGGGACTTCAAGGTCAGGCAAGCCAAGGTCCAACTCTCTCAACAACTGCAACAAATTTGTAGGAAGTGCTCTGATGTGCTCTGAACCTTAGCGGAGAACCCCTTCTTTTTGGGCAAACACAAGCATAACAGTGAATTCACTTAGTTCTAGACTACAAGGAACCTTAGAACATAGTAGCAGAGTTGGAAGGAACTTTTTAGATTGCAAAGTCCAGGCTTCTCAGTATACACATTAGGCAACTGAGGCCCATGCCCCGGTAACACACCCCAGGGCACACAGAGAATTTGTGGCAAAATCAAGTCTCTTATATAATGGCAGGCATCAGGGGAATCCCCAGATTGCTAGAGTGGGCATCTCCCATGGGGTCAGTCCATATTCTGTCTTCTACCTTAAAGCCTCAGTGGCAGCACCTTTCCATCTTTTTCATATCCTTACACTTTGGGCTGTGACTCAAGGAGCCCCAACTTCTGGCTAAGAGTAAAGAAATTTACCTTCCATCAGTACGAGAACCACATCTCTTAAGATGGTCAGAGTGGTGCCCAGGACTAAGATAGAGAAGAGGAAGGTACAGATGGGGTCCACATACTTGTATTCAGGCTGGTGAGAGAAAAAAGACCAAAGATTTAGAAGGGACCTCAATGGCCATCTGGTCCAACCTCCTTCCTTTATCTATGAATTTTGGATCATTTATTTATTTTCCATGTAATAAGTTTTGTGAAGTTCTATGATCCAAATTGTTTCCTCTCCCTTCCCTCCCCTTTCCCAGAGCTGGCAAATGATTCAACCTGGGTTAAACATGTATACATTTCTATATTGTTCATTTCTGTAAGTAAATGATCTTGCTAATTCAAAACCTCAAAACAAAGACCCAAACAAACAAGTGAAAAATCATCTGATTTCATCTGTATTCTGATTCCCACAGCTCTTTTTCTGGAGGCAGAGAGCATTCTTTGTCCTAAGTCCCTCAGAAGTATTCTACATCATTGTGTTGCTGTTAGTAGCAAAGTCTATTACGTTTGATCATTCTACAGTATTTCAGTTACTATGTATAAGGTTCTCCTGGTTCTGCTTATTTCACTCTGCATCAGTTCATGTAGGTCTTCCCAGCTCTTTCTGAAATCATCCTGTGTACATCAAAAACTTTGATAGAAAAACTACTACAGACACAAAATGGGTTGGACCATTTGAAGTTTTGCTCACTACACCAAGTGCCATAAAAGTTGCAGGAAAAGAGTCATGGTTCCACTGTTCACACTTAAAACCTGAGAAATCTAACCCCAGTGTAACAGAGAGAGATGAAGAAAATAGTTACACAAAACATAGTGCTGAGAAATGACAAAAACAACAACAAATAAACTCATAAAGATTAAAAAATACACCACTAGGAAAGAGTAATTCCAAAAAATGTTCCAGACAATGAGGAGATCCCAACAGTCAACATAGATGACAGTCAAACATGTAACATTGATAGAATAAAGAACAAGAAAGCATCCCAGAGGAAAAGCAGCAAGAAAAGCTACCAGAAAGAAGAAACAAAGATTGCAAACTGAAATGGACAGCTAAAGACTTTAAACTTGGATAGATAAGGAGGGAAGGAGGGAGAGGGGGGGGGGGAGAGGGGAAGAGAGAGAGAGAGAGAGAGAGAGAGAGAGAGAGAGAGAGAGAGAGAGAGAGAGAGAGAGAGAGAGAGAGAGAGAGAGAGAGAGTATGGAGGCAAAAATGTCAAGATTTAGAAATTGATAAGATATATGGATTGACTGAAAGGGAGAATGATTCTATTATTGTGAACCTGAGTAACTATTGGCAGGAAGGGGGAAGATTAAAAGAGGGATGGGTTTGGGAGAATGGGGAGAGGGGCAGACAATGTCTTCTAATTTGGATATTTTGAGTGTGAAATATCCTCTAAGACACTTAGTGATGCAGATCCAGAGCTTAGGGCTGGATAAATAGGTCTAGGAATCATTTACATGGAGATAATTATTGAACTGAAGCTGCTGATAAGATCACCAAGAGAGAAAAGATTAGGGGACCCAGGAAAGAGCTCTGGGACATATCCACATTTAATGGGCAAGACAGAGGGGGCAATTCAGCAAAAGAGGCTGAGGAGTGGTCAGCTGGATAGAAGGACCCAAAGTCAGAGAACCTGACTTTAAGCTTCCTACCTATGGGACCATGGACAAGAGTAAGAAGGAAAGAAGAATATAAGCATTTCTTTAGCACCTACTATGTGCCAGGCACTGTGCTAAGTGCCTTTTATTTAAAACATATATAATCAAGTAATTTAATCTCTCTGGGTCTGGAATTCTTCCTCTATAAAATAAATTCATTGAATCAGAAGGCCTCTGAGGTCCTTTAGGCCCTAAACCTATATTTCAAATAGGTAAGAACATTACAATTCAGAGAAATCAAGTCAATTTCCCATAATCACAAACTAATAATTGTCTAAGGTAGAATGTAAACCAGAATCTCCTGGCCAACTTAGGTTTTGAGCCTGTCTTCTGACCCAATGACCAGCATTCTTTCAGCATTGCAGGGTGCCATCCAGGGGAGTAGGGTTGGGGATTGGGAGAGGAATGCTCTAGGAGTCTAGGGCATTGATGGCAAACCTTTGAGAGATAAAATGCTGGGCCCCATCTCATCCCACCTCCCAGACTGAGTGCCATGCCCCTCCCCCTCCCCCAAGTGTTAGGTGTGCTCTGCCCCCATCTATACTCCACACAGGGGAGGGAGGGAGCACTCCCATTGGGTGGGTGAAGTGAGGAATGTCCTCAGCCAGTGTAGAGAGGGGGAGGAGGGTGGCTCCAGCACTCTGCTCCCCTCCAGCTCTGCCCCCTGTGAGCTACCCACCTTACCTCCTGTGCACTCCCATTGGGCTTCTGGGCAGAGGGGCAGGTGATGTAAAAAAAATGTCATCAGACACTTTGGAGTGGGGGAAGGGAGGGTGGCTCTGTGCTCACAGAGAGTGCTCTGTGCATCATCCTTGGCACCTGTGCCATAGGTTCACCATCACTGCTTTAGTGAGATGTTTAGCTTCTAATAAAGGGGAAACTTCCTATCAATTTGATTGACCCTCAGATAGAAGGGGAAGCCTCAGGAAATACTCCCTCACCTGAAGAAGGAACATTGCTAATAATTTGTTACATAAGAAAGGGGATTCCTGCTCTGGTATAAATTGGCCTAGATGATCTCTATGGTCCCCTGCAAGAAGGATATCCCACAATTCTATGAGGAGCCCATTCCCAGCCTTGATTCTCAAATACTGGCCCTCCCAACTAGTGCTGGTCAGGTCAGGCCCACAGTGAATAAGTTCAAGTTTTGGAAAAGCAATCTTGCAAGAGTAACAGGACTTATCAAGCCATTCACCCCCTTTTCCATGCTAGGTTACACCTATAGGAATATTTGAAGAATCTAAGACGCCATTCTTAACTCAGGGTGCTTTCCTCTCTCTTAAATTGTTCATGGACATTTCAGTGCCAGATATGCCTTTGTTTCCTTAACATCACTTCCTCAGGTAGCAGAGAACACCAATTTTGGGATTAGTCAAGAAGACCCGGGTTCAAATTTCATTTCTGACATTTGTATTAGCTCTGTGACCCCAGGCAAGTCATGCCACCTTCCACATGAAGTTTTCCTGATTCCTCCCTTACAGCTATTAGAGCTTTCACCCTCCCTCCCCCACCATTAATTTTTATATACCTACATATATGTACAAACATTATAAATATACATGTAAAGCATACATATGTCATATCTTCCATATATATTTCTCATATTCATGTGCACATGGACTTATATGTGTTGTCTCCCTCCTATAGAATGTAAGCTTTTTGAGGGCATGTACTGGTTCACTTTTGTCTATCGACAGCACCTTGGACAGTGCCTGGCACACAGCAACTTAAAAATAGCTTAGTTGTTTGTTTGTTTTTTAAACCCTCACCTTTCATCTTGGAGTCAGTACTGTGTATTGGCTCCAAGGCAGAAGAGTGGTAAGGGCTAGGCAATGGGGGTTAAGTGACTTGCCCAGGGTCACACAGATGGGAAATGTCTGAAGCCAGATTTGAACCTAGGACTTCCCATCTCTAGGCCTGGTTCTCAATCCACTGAGCTACCCAGTTGCCCCCTTAAAAATTGCTTGCTGAACCAACTGATAGCTATTTTTTAAGCAATTTCCTAGGATTTATTTATTTGGTCAGAGATTGGGTATAATCTGCAGACCTATCCAGTGTACCACATGTACCACACTGCCTCTATTTGAGGCCACACACCCTGAGGAAATTACTTTGAGGGGAAAAAAGTAGTTGGCACAGAAATATCAGGAACAATGGGAGAAAAGGGAGACTCTTGCGTTGGAAGTTATGAAACCAGAGTTCAAATTTTGACTCCACTATTTAATAACTGTGTGACCTTGGACAGTGCATTCCTGCCCTCTCTGGGCTCTTTTTTCCTCAGTTTAGCTCAATAAATGTTCAGATCTTACCATGTGTGAGGCATTGTGCTGAGCAGCAGGGAAACAGTCCCAGCCCTCAAGATCACAACCTATTCAGATGTAAGTATAATAAAAGGTAGTCACTGGATCAAGAGGAAATCAAAAGTCCTCTTTGGGCAGTGGTTAGGCCTGGACTGGAGTTAGGAAGACTCATCTTCCTGAGTTCAAATCTGGCCTCTGACACTTCCTATCTGTGTGACCTTGGGCAGGTCATTTAACCCTGTTTGTCTCAGTTTCCTCATCTGTAAAATGAGCTGCATGAAAAAAATCCAATTCTATGAACCCAAAATGGGCTCATAAAGTGTCAGACATGACTGAAAAATAATTCAACAAAAAAGTGCTATGGGGAAAAAATGGATGGAAATTATTAATAGTACTTGCCATTTATAGAGCACTTCAAATTTTGTAAAGCACTTTACGAACATTACCTGAGACTCATCATAGCCCTAGGAGGTTTGTTATTGTAGGAATTATGCCCATTTTACAGGTGAGGAAACTGAGGCTCAAAGAAGTTAGGTGATTTGCCCAGGGTCTAGAATTGGAATCTAGAGGTCTTTCTCTGTCCAGTCCAGCACTCTGTTCATTATGCTACACAGAGAAAAAAAGAAGGCTTCATAGAAGAGGTGTCAATGGCCGAGATAACTAAATCTTTCCTAGTCTTTCTGCAGCACCACAAATTTGCAGTCTTGGACTAGGTGGTTTGTAAGGTCCTCTCTGGCCCTAATATTTCAGGGCTATATTGATTGTTTGAAGATTGTCTGACCTTAGACATATCACTTCCCTCTCTCTGGTTACAGCATGCCCATTATGAGCTTCACCTATGTTGTCTCTGCCTATCCTGCCCAGGTCACATCTTTCCAGAAGTCAGAGGCCTCCCTTAGGGCAAAATCTCAGCTCTAAGTTTCTGGAGCTGAGAAATGGCCTTATATTGTGTTATAAGGAAGAGATAAGTTTAGTAGTAAAAAGTAGGTTTGTAGAGGACAGAGGCATGAGACCAACAGGGAAAGATTCTGGAAGCTACCAGGAAGGGGTAAGTTGAAAAACTCAGAGACTGTTGGGTCTGCCCCTCTCTGGATTTCAACCTGGAGGGAGTGGATGAGGGTTTGACCTTATCCTTACTGCTGCCTGTGTTGCTGTTCTTGTGCTGTGGGTCCTGGAAGAAGATCTTAAGAGCTTGTCACTATCCTGTATCAACATCAAGCTGTCAGTAAGCTGAGGTCTGAGTCCATCTGGACGTGGAACCTTTCCCTGGATCCCTGCCTGATCTGTTATAGACCAGTATCTCTAGTAACAATCAAGAGAGGATTTTAGTACAGGATATATAGTGCAGGTATGTAGAACAGGGACTGAGGTTTTACAGCTTAGCTAGGACAGGGAGATAAGAGTAGAAAATCAACTCACTGAAGATCCCTCATGAGAAGGCTTTAAATTCTGGGGTACTTGGCTAGTAAAATTAATGTCAGGGGTTTTCCCCTTTCCCTCTTAACCTTTCCTTTTGGAAATAAAATACACTTCCTATTTACTGTGACTGGTTATCTGTGTACTGGTCCCAGGCCAGGCTCTGCCTGGTCCAGGCAGTTCACCCATAGTGTAGAAACCTTGATACAGGTCCAAAATAATTCAGTTAATCCCATCGAATCCCATCTCCCAAATACCCCTAAAACAATCAAGAGATACCAACACCAATCTGTTTTTTTCCCTCCTTAGCCTTGTAGCTTAATAATAATCCTTTCCAAGGGGCAGCTAGATGTCTCAGTGGATTGAGAGCCAGGCCTAGAGGCAGGAGGTCCTGGGTTCAAATATGACCTCAGATATTTCCTAGCTTTCTGACCCTGGGCAAGTCACTTCAGCCCCATTGCCTGGCCCTTACCACTCTTCTTCCTTGGATCCAATACACAGCATTGATTTCAAGATGGAAGGTAATGGTTAAGCAAATTTTTAAAAATAATCCCTTCCCCAAAAACAGCTCTTCAAAGGGTTCTCCATATGCCCATGATCTCACATCCCTAAGAGTGACAGAAGGCAGTTATTGTTTTTTTGTTTTGTTTTGGTAATTGGCTAGGGAAATCATTGTTATTCCCATTTTACAGGAAAGGTAATTAAGGCCAGCAAAGTTAAAGGATTTGTTTAGGCTCACAGCTAATAAGTAGTAGAGCTGAAGCTTGTACTCATAAATTCTGACTGTACCTCAGACAAGGCATCCATTCCCACCTTGAGGTAATAATCACCTTACCTTATAGTATAGGATGTAGGCAGCCACGAGGACCCCCAAGCTCTGTAGGAGATCCCCAACCACATGGATAAAAGCTGCTCGGACACTAGGGTTCTGCTCTTCCTCCTTTGAACTGGTCCCATGATTGTGTCCATGGCCATGACCAGACTGGTGAAGAGTAAACCCCATTCTAGGAAAGAGAAGAGTCTTTAACCTTCACTCAGGACCTTGAGCAACAGGCAGAGTCCTGGACACCAGCATTAGCCTCTCTGTCTTCAGATAGTGTTATGACCCCATTAGCACTACAGGAACCTCTGGGAAAGGAAGGGTTGAGGACTTGAGGGAATGTGGCTCAAGGCCCAATTAAGTGGCTGTTCTAAGCAGAGCCCAGGTCAAATTGGATCTAGAGAGTCAATTCAAAAGGTGGTAGTACAAAGAAGGAACCAGGCTCACTGCCCCCTCAATCCTTCAATTCCTTCTATGAGGAATTTCACGTTCAGGAATCACATCAAATCAAAGTCTTAGAATCTAACTATTTGATGATCAAATAATTCTAGAATCTAACCAGGATAAACAGTATAGGAAGACTAGGTGTTGGAGGGTTCGAGGAAAGATGGACATGCCAGTTCACTGCCATTAGAACTGTGGATTAATTTAAGCATCCCGGAAAATAACTTTATACGAGGAAAATTACTGAAATGTTCATATTCTTGGACCCAGAGATTCATTCTACCATTCCTGGGTCTGAACTCCATCCACATACCACCCCCAATCATCAAGGAGGCCAGTGACCAGGGGAAGCGCTATTTTGGATAACAAAAAGCTATAAACAAAATATGTGTCTAACCATTGTGAAAGAGCTAGTACAGGCTGTAGTATAAAAGGTGCATTAAAAATATAATCCATTAAAACATGATAAATGAGGAATTAAGGAAAAACCTAGTGGGGCAGCTAGCTGGCACAGTAGAGAGGGGGCCAGGCTTAGAGTCAGGAGGACCTGGCCTCAGACACTGCCTAGTTGTATAACCACAGGCAAATCACTTAACCTCATTTGCCTAGTCCTTGCCCTTCTGTCTTAGAGTTGTTACTAGGACAGAAAGTAAGGGTTATACATACATGCACACACACATACATACAACTTATATATCTATATACACCTGCCCATATAAAACATGTATGCACATATACATACAGATACCTACACATGCATGTGTCAATATATGTACACATGCATGTGTACCTATACATATATACACGATACACACTTGTATGAAGTGATACAGAGGGACGAAAGAGAGCTTACAACAATGTCAATAAAGAGGGCTCTGAAGCTCAGCTGAACTCAGGGCTGCTACAAGGAGCCAAGTTGGCATGATATAATTAAAGTTCAAGGACACACACACAACACACACTTCCTTTCTGTTGACAATTGGTGAACCATAAAAGTGAAAAGTGACGTTTATAGCATTTGTAACCAGGATACACTGCTTAACTCTTTGGAGGGAATGTGCTGTATTGGGGGAAGAGATGAGGGTATGGTGTTTGGATACCCTTTAGGAAATATCTTGGTAAAACTTATCCATTGAAAAAATAAGAGAGAGGGGCAGCTGGGTGGCATGGTGGACAGACAGCCAGGTCTAGAGATGGAAGGTCCTAGATTCAACTCTGGCCTCAGACATTTCCTAGCTGTGTGACCCTGAGAGAGTCACTTAACCCTAACTACCTAGGGTTAGTTAGTTAGTTAGTTAGCTTTTACCACTCTTCTGCCTTGGAACCAATACCTAGTATCAATTCTAAGACAGAAGACAAAGATATAATTTTAAAAAGAATATAGAGAAGAAGGGGAGTGAAGGAAGGAAGAAAGGAGACAGAAGAGAAAGGAGAGGAGAGAATGGAATAAAGAGAAGAGGGAAGAGAGGGAAAGGGAAGAGATGGAGATGGAGAGGAAGAGACAAGAGACACAGACCCAGAGAGAGAATCAGACCAACTGGTTATAAATTGTTCCAGGGCAGGATAGCTCTGTTTTAACTCTGTATCCATAGCACCTAGCCCAGTGTGGATACTTAATCCACACTGAATTATTGAATCACAGATTTCACAGAATCAATTTTGAAACCTTGGAGCTAGAATAATAATAATAATAGCTATCATTTCTCTAAAGCTTTGAGATTTGCAAAGCACTTCACATATATGAGCTCATTCAGTGCTCACAACAACCCTGTGAGCTGGATGCTATTATCACCTCCATTTACTTCCCCAAGTCACTCAGCCAAGTGTCTGAGGTAGGCATTGAATTCAGTCTCCCTAACTCAAAGTCTAGCCTTCTATCCACTAGGCCATCCAGATGGAAGAAGCCTTAGAAATCCACCTAGACCAATCTGCTCAATTTTGGAGTCGAATCTAAGGCAAGATTGGGGGAAATGATTCAGTTGAGGTCACAGATGAGCTACTGGCAAAGCCCTCTATGGAACCCAGGTCTTCTGACTCCTGGTCTCTATTTCTTTTTGCTTTCTAGCAACTGCATGAGGGTCAGGATCGTTCCCTGTGGAAGCAGTGTTTTCTCCCTCAGTACAGCATAAATATTTGTTGAATGAATGAAGGAGTTGAGTTTTATGTACATCAATTCAGATCAAGGAAGATATATATAAAGAGCTTTGTAAACCTTAAATATACTAATTCTAGTAGTAATAATTCTCTCTCTCTCTCTCTCTCTCTCTCTCTCTCTCTCTCTCTCTCACTCTCTCTCTAATCATTCCCTTTTCTGGGACTCAGTAACTTAGGGGTGGGGTGTGTGTGTGTGTGTGTGTGTGTGTGTGTGTGTGTGTGTGCGTGTGTGTGTGTGTGAGTAAGAGAGAGTATGAGTGAGTGAGAGAGAGAAGGAATTATTACTATTAGTAGAATTTGGGTGTAGAATCTTTAAAATATTTAGACATTAGGAGAAATAAATTCTTGTCCCATAGTCTAAAAAGACTAAATCTAGAGCTGTAGGTAACTTCAAAGGCTACCTTATCCAAACACTTTATATTATAATTGAGGCAACTGAGGCTCCCAGAACTGGAATGATGGGGCAAAGATACACAGTTGTAAGTAACCGAGGTGGGGTTGCATGTCAAATCCTCTCGATCTTCAGATCCAGTACTTTTCCCATCATAACACATCATCTTCCTGAATGGGATGTTGTCCTTCTCCAGAGTTGGCTAAGAGCACTAGCTATATGGTTTCATGTCAAGTGTTCAGAAGTGGCCCCTTGGGAAAGGGGTGCTGGCTAGAATTTTATGGGTGGGGTTAGAGAAGGTGAATCCTACCTGAAATAAATCCTCTGTACTTTAACACAGGGTAGACTTGTCCAGTGGCCTCAGGTTGTGAACTGGGGTCTTTTAAAGGGGAAGGAGGAACATCAGAAATGAGAAGGTTTGTGTCAGGATGCAGAGGGGTATGGAGTTGAGGGTCACTCCAGAATGGAAATGTCCAGAGTTCATAAATAAAGTCAGGTCCATTTCTTAAACCCTTACCTTCTGCCTTAGAATCAACTGGTTCCAAAGCAGAAGACCAATAAGGACTAGCAATTTGGTTGAAATGACTTGCCCAGAATCCTAGAGCTAGGAAGTATCTGAGGGAGATTTGAATCTAGGACCTCCCATCTCTAGGCCTGGCTCTCTATCCACTGAGCTACCTACCTGTCCCATAGGTCCATTTTTCTAGAAAGCTCCAGCACACATAAACTGGGAGGAATTTGTCTCTTCAACACATGATCCCATTCCCTTCCCTCCCAGAGAAGCAGGAAGTGGTGTCTGGTTGTTTAACTGGAGAGAGGGAGAGTTTGTAGAGTGGCAGGACCCAGACTTACATGATATTCACTGCTACAGCACAGCCTGAAGTGATGAGCATAGCCCCACCTTCAATCTCATAGTCTCCAGAGATCAGACGCTGCACAGCCAGGTATACTAGGACCCCAGTTACCACCCAGATGGACAGCACTGACAGCAGGGCTCCCAAGATCTCTGAAAAGCAAACCCCACCCCAAACACTAGCCTCTTAGTCTCTTTCTTAGGTCTATAGTGAGAGTAGGGCCAGCATTAATAAACAAGTCCACAGATTCTTTCTTGGGGGTAGGAAATGGGGTCCTCTATACCAGAGTAAAGACATTGAAGACAGTTTAAATGGGGCCCATTGGTCCCCATCCCCTCCCCTCACTGCTTACAGCAGTTATGATTAAGAACATAAAATTGTTAGTGATAGGAGAGCCCTCAAAACAGAGTATTAAAGTTAAAAGATCATTTAGAACAAAGAATTTCAAAGATGAAAGAATCTAGAGTGTTAGAACAGGAATGCAGGGAATATTAGAAGACAGAATGTTAGAAGTGGAAGGGCTCTTTGCTATCTGCTTGTTCAATTCCATGGTTTTTTAGACTTTTGTTAAATCACATCCTCTGTGAGAACTGCTAAATTAATGTACCCAAGAGGGAAGGAAGGCTATCTTAAGCTGAGGAGGGTTGTGGCAGCCCCCAAGGGGCCAAATCCAAGAGATGTTAAGCCTCTGAGCAACTTCCCTGCTTGGCTTTGAATGGTTCCCACAAGATGCAGAAACATCTTTAAGCCTATATTCATTGAGCCTTGCTTGTCACTGTGTCAAGGGATGATGATGATGATTGTCAGATGAGACACCACAAGGATAAAGGTCAAGTCTCCTATCTGACTAGAGGTAATTCATTGCCCCTTACTAGGCCTCAGCTCAGGCTCTTTTTCAAGACCACTCACAGCTCTGATAGTCTGTGTTCTAAGGCTCCTCAACAGATTCCTTCTTCCTCTAGATCCCATTCCTACCCCACTGGGCCCAGCACCATGTTCTGCCCATCGGCTAACTAGGGGTTAATTTAATGCTTCAATTCAATAGCCCCTCACCTGCTCGATGCCAGCCATAATTCATGGTCTTGGTTGCTGGCCGGGAGGACATCCAGAGAGAGAAGAGACTGATGAGCATGCTGGCAAAGTCAGTAAGCAGGTGAGCTGCATCCGTCATGACTGCCAAGCTGTGGGCCAGGTAACCCCCTACAGGACCAGAGAGGTGGAGGGGAGGGAGGAGGACCCTTTGTTGAGACTGAATGTCTACAACCTTAGTTTTCTTTGACCTGTGAGGGTGGCCTGTTATGTAACTCCTTTCCTCCCTGCCTAACATGGAGCTCGAATAAAACCCCATCTAATGGACCATCTAATGGACTGTTAGGGTTATTCTTCCCCCTCCCCAAGGCTCTCCTCAGTTAGCACAGATGGCCCAAGAAGCCCACTTTGTTGCTTACCCACAACCTCTCCAATTATGAAGACAAGACAGATGGAGGATGCTAAGTACAACTGTCGCCGGGCCCTCTCCTTCTGAGCGTCATAGGGGCTGCTGAGCCCCTGCTGGGCATGGCAATGCTGATTGCTCTGGGAGTCCAGGCCAGTGGCATGAAGGTCCAGACTAGGCTCAGGCAAGGGAATTGGGCTGGCCCCATTCTGCCAAGGAGCTCCAGAATATGACCTGGGGAGAGAATGAGGCTCCCATCCTATTCCATCCCCAAGGAGCTTAGTTCTA
Source organism: Monodelphis domestica (assembly GCF_027887165.1). NCBI lineage: Eukaryota > Metazoa > Chordata > Mammalia > Didelphimorphia > Didelphidae > Monodelphis > Monodelphis domestica. The sequence continues at coordinate 380,481,755 of NC_077230.1, read as the reverse complement.
AGGTTGAAATGCTTAGTATGAATAAATGAATAAACCAGCAGTGGTCTTACTATGTGCTTTCTAGACCAACTGCTAGGGAAACCCATGATGAAGTAAGGATAGTCCCTCTTTTTAAAAGGCTCACATTCCAAGGGGGGTGGTTCAGTGGTTTCAGTTGTGTCCCACTCCTCTTGACCCCATTTGGGTTTTTCTTGATAAAGATACTGGAGTCGTTTGCTATTTCCTTCTCCAGCTCATTTTACAGATGAGTAAAATAAGGCAAACAAGGTTAAGTGACTTGCCCGGAGCCACACAGTTACTAAATTTCTGAGGCCAGATTGGATCTCAGGAAGATGAGTCTGACTGAGCCAGGCCTGACATGGTATCTACTTTGCCACCCTTCCATGGGGTAAGGGGGGAAAGAAGTAGGGAGACAATGTGTATGAGGGTACCAATAGGATAGTCACAAACTGGCAATGTTAGAAAGGATTTTAAGGCTTAGGTCAAGGCAAAGAGAGAGGAAGGAACAGAATCCAGATCTATGTGGGGCTCTCTTTATACCCATCTAGATTATTCAGTGAAACCAAGCCTTGTCCCCTTTCTTGGCCCTCAGTTTACTCCTTTGTAAAATGAGAGGGAGAGAAGAGATATTAGATGGTCTCTAAGATGTCTTCCAATTTTGACATTCTGCATTTTTCAGGGTCAACTCAGCCCTGAAATGCTGGGTACTGGATTCTATGATTGTGAGGGAGGGAGGCAGGAGGTGCCCTTCCTCCCTAGAGTTAACAGGGCTTTGCTCTGAGAGACAGAGTACTCTGGATATGAAGCCACTCACCCCCAACCCCCACGGGTTAGAGTTGGTCTCCCTCACATCTGGTGAGGAAGGTACTGAATCGAGGGGGCCAGAGTGCAGATCAGGGTTCAGCTCCTACCATCTCCCCCTCATCCTCTGGGGGCTGGGGGTGAGTGGGTGAAGGGAAAGACGTAGCATCAATATCCCCTCCCTAAGTCCTCCCCCCCCACACACACACACTCCTCTCTCCTTGTTTTCTCTCTTCCTCTCGCTCTCCAAACTCTTCCCGAACCTGCCAAGCACTCTCTCCTGAGTTTTCTCTGGAAATTTCGTCACTTTGCGTCTGGCCCCCAGGGAGAGTGAGGGGTACGGGAGGATGGTACAGCGCAGACCTTCCCTAACCCTTGACTCCCAAAACCAGCTGAAAAACCGTGGCCGGAGGTCACCTAAGGTGCAAGAGCGGGGGGTCACTGGTCCCGGGAGCGAGGAAATGCAGTCGAAGAAGAGGTGGGGAGAATGAGTCGTCCCCCACCCTCCTGCCCGGCCCCCGCCCCCGGGCGCACCTCTCTGACTGATTTACCGAACTCCAGGTTTGACATCCAACAGGTAGTGCTTCTCCGTGGTCTCCATGCGCCCCGGGCGCCCCACACGTGTCCCTTAGAAACCCTATTGGAGAATGTCGCCGTGCGCGTGCGTGCCCCTCGTCCCCGGGCCGGATCCTGAGGGAGCCAGTGTTCTTGGGACTCTCCTCGCGTCCGAACTGCTGCCTCCCTCGTCCTGCGCCCGCTGTACTTTTGCGCCTGAGGGCTAATGCTAGTGAAAACCTCTGCAGCGGGCGGGTCGTGTGCAAAGACCCGCGGGAGGGGTGTGGGTGGAATGGGGGACCTGAGGTGTAGGGGCACCGGCTGCAAAGACCGCCTTGACCGCCCCTGGACCGCCGTGTGCACCACTCAAGGGCCAGTACCTGTAGCCCTGGAAGCAGCAGAGAGGAGGTGGGGGAGGAAAGGAAGAGAACTGGAAGAGGGATGGGGTGGGGGGGTGCGGGGCGGGGCAAGGGAGCGAGCCTCTCCCGGGTTCACCTAGATCAAAGCCGGCCTCCGAAGAGAGAGTGACAGAAAGAACTTAGGCCTGAGAGGGGGACCCCTGGCGCCTAGAGGCGAAGCCTCAGATGGGGGAATGAGAGAAAGGCTAGTGGGCTCCCGGCACTACCTAGGGGAAGGCCTGGGAAAGGAATGGAACAGTTCTGACCAGGGGCGTTGACAAAACTGAAAGACCCCTGCCCATAGCAGGCCCAGATCGCCAGATACTCCCGTTTCCCCACTCTAGGTGGGTCCACCAAAAAGTACTTTGAATTGTTTTTGGTTTTTTCCCCGGGGCGGGAAGGCGGGGGAGGCGGAGGAGGGGGGTTGTTGGGGGGAGGGGGAGGGGAAGCTAGAACTCCGATTGGCAATTCCTCTCACCCAGGCCAGGGGGTGGTGGGGTCCTTGAAGTACGGGTCATGCCACCCCCATCACAGAAAGGCAACACTTGGGTCTCCCTGCTCATATCAATTGCTCCCACCCCTCCCAATGACTCCTGCGGACTGTCTCACCTATCCTTGTACCTAGCTACAAGGAGTAGGACTGCCCTTGCAGCCTAGGCATCTGCTTCTGGGGGTGGTAGCACCTTCCTTTTAGTGGCCCATGTGGGAACATAAGACCGCAGATTTTATATCCTACCTCTTAGTAAGCTCATCAGGAACAGGAGCTAAAGAAGGGACCACATCGGGCCCTCCGCTGGAATCCATGAGGTCCGTAGAAGAGAGCTTATGGGGGAGTTAGGTGTGGGAGAGGCGGGCTGGGGGAAAAATACTGCAAGAACATGCGGAACTGGGAGTGTCGGGACCTAGCTGGGGAGCTCAGCCAGCCTGTCCACGAACAGTTGAGGCCAAGCCTTGTGAGCCAACTGCTCTGGAGAGCATGAGAGAAAAAATGCTACAGCCTTGATCCTCTACAAGTCCATTGGGCCGAGCTGCTCCTAAGTTTGAGCCTGGACTATTTTAAGCCAATGGTCCTTCAGGGCTGGAATGTGGACTTGGAACAGAATACAGTGCTGATGGGCTGGGCAGCTAAGGGCTAGCTCCCTCCTGCTCAGCATGGAAAAGACCCCAGGACCCCCTACTCTGTTATCCTTGGACACCACTGGCATCTTCCTGTCATTCACCCATTGAGACCACCAAGAGACAGGTAGGGAAGTAGCAGTGGGGGGAAGGGATTTAGGAGAAATGGGTGAAGACCTGTAACCTCTCAACCATCTGGGCAAAATCCCTCTGTTTCCTCTTTCTTCCTTCTCAACTTTCCTTCTCCTCCAGACATAAAATCACAGCTTGAATGGTTTTATCACCACGCCCACCACCAGGATTTCTGACTGATAGCAGGTGAGAATATTATATTATGAGAATTTGGAAGATTCCTTAAGTCCATGCCATGAAGTGTATCAGAGTGTCACACTGTGGAATCAGGAGAAATCTGGGTTCAAATCCTGTTCCTGACACTTACAAAAAGGGCAAGGCTCTTTCTGAGATTTCTGATATTTAGTTTCCTCATTTGATTTAAAAAAATTTTTTTAACATTATTTTATTTGGTCATTTCCAAACATTATTCATTGGAAACGAAGATCATTTTCTCGCCCCCCCCCCACCTCTCCCACAGTCGATGCACAATTCCACTGGGTATCACATGTGTCCTTGATTCGAACCCATTTCCATGTTGTTGGTATTTGCATTAGAATGTTCATTTAGAGTCTCTCCTCAGTCATATCCCCTGAACCCCTGTAGTCAAGCAGTTGCTTTTCATCGGTGTTTTAACTCCCACAGTTTATCCTCTGCTTGTGGATAGTGTTTTTTACATCCCTGCAGATTGTTCAGGGACATTGCATCAACACTAATGGATAAATCCATTTCGTTCAATTGTACTACAGTGTATCAGTCTCTGTGTACAATGTTTTCCTGGTTCTGCTCCTTTTGCTTTGCATCACTTCCTGGAGGTTGTTCCAGTCTCCATGGAATTTCTCCACTTTATTATTCCTTTTAGCACAATAATATTCCATCACCAACATATACCACAATTTGTTCAGCCATTCCCCAATTGAAGGGCATCCCCTCATTTTCCAATTTTTGGCCACTACAAAGAGTGCAGCTATGAATATTCTTGTACAAGTCTTTTTCCTTATTATCTCTTTGGGGTACAAACCCAGCAATGCTATGGCTGGATCAAAGGGCAGACAGTCTTTTATCACCCTTTGGGCATAGTTCCAAATTGCCCTCCAGAATGGTTGCATTAATTCACAACTCCAGCAGCAATGAATTAGTGTCCCTACTTTGCCACATCCCCTCCAGCATTCATTACTTTCCATAGCTGTCATGTTAGCCAATCTGCTAGGTGTGAGGTGATACATCAGAGTTGTTTTGATTTGCATCTCTCTGATTATAAGAGATATAGAACACTTTTTCATGTGCTTATTAATAGTTTTGATTTCTTTGGCTGCGAACTGCCTGTTCATGTCCCTTGCCCATTTATCAATTGGAGAATGGCTTGATTTTTTGTATGATTGATTTAGCTCTTTGTAAATTTGAGTAATTAAACCTTTGTCAGAGGTTTTTGTTATGAAGATTGTTTCCCAATTTGTTGCTTCCCTTCTGATTTTAGTTACATTGGTTTTGTTTGTACAAAAATTTTTTAATTTGATGTAGTCAAAATTATTTATTTTACATTTTGTGACTCTTTCTAAGTCTTGCTTGGTTTTAAAATCTTTCCCTTCCCAAAGATCTGACATGAATACTATTCTTTATTCACCTAATTTACTTATAGTTTCCTTCTTTATGTTCAAGTCATTCACCCATTTTGAATTTATCTTGGTGTAGGGTGTGAGGTGTTGATCCAAACCTAATCTCTCCCACACTGTCTTCCAATTTTTCCAGCAGTTTTTATCAAACAATGGATTTTTTTCCCAAAAGCTGGGGTCTTTGGGTTTGTCATAAACTATCTTGCTGAGATTATTTACGCCAAGTCTATTCCACTCATCCTCCTTTCTGTCTCTTAGCCAGTACCAAATTGTTTTGATAACCACTGCTTTATAGTATAGTTTGAGATCTGGGACTACAAGTCCTCCTTCCTTTGCATTTTTTTTTCATGATTTCCCTGGATATCCTTCATCTTTTGTTCTTCTAAATGAACTTAGTTATGTTTTTTTCTAATTCAGTAAAGAAATTTTTTGGTAGTTCAATGGGTATGGCACTAAATAAGTAAATTAGTTTGGGTAGGATTGTCATTTTTATTATGTTAGCTTGTCCCACCCATGAGCAATCAATGTTTTTCCAATTGTTTAGATCTAGTTTTAACTGTGTGGAAAGTGTTTTGTAGTTGTGTTCATATAGTTCCTGTGTTTGTCTCGGCAGATAGATTCCCAAGTATTTTATTTTGTCTAGGGTGATTTTAAATGGAATTTCTCTTTCTAATTCTTGCTGCTGAAATGGGTTGGAGATATATAGAAATGCTGATGACTTATGTGGCTTTATTTTGTATCCTGCAAATTTGCTAAAGTTGTTGATTATTTCAAGTAACTTTTTGGTTGATTCTCTAGGATTCCTTAAGTATACCATCATATCATCCTCAAAGAGTGATAGTTTGGTCTCCTCATTGCCAATTTTAATACCTTCAATTTCTTTTTCTTCTCTAATTGCTACTGCTAGTGTTTCTAGTGCAATGTTAAATAATAGAGGTGATAATGGGCATCTTTGTTTTACTCCTGATCTTATTAGGAAGGCTTCTAGTTTATCCCCATTGCAGATGATGTTTGCTGATGGTTTTAGATATATACTGTTTATTATTTTTAGAAAAGGCCCTTCTATTTCTATACTTTCTAGTGTTTTCAATAGGAATCGGTGTTGTATTTTATCAAAGGCTTTTTCTGCATCTATTGAGATAATCATGTGATTTTTGTCAGTTTGCTTGTTAATATGGTCAATTATGTGGATGGTTTTCCTAATATTGAACCATCCTTGCATTCCTGGTATGAATCCTGCCTGGTCATAGTGGATGACCCTTGTGATGACTTGCTGGAGTCTTTTTGCTAGTATCCTATTTACGATTTTTGCATCTATATTCATTAGGGAGATTGGTCTATAGTTTTCTTTCTCTGTTTTTGACTTGCCTGGCTTTGGGATCAGTACCATGTTTGTGTTGTAAAATGAATTTGGTAGAACTCCTTCTGGGCTTATTCTGTCAAATAGTTGCTTAATATTGGGATTAGTTGTTCTTTGAATGTTTGATAGAATTCATTTGTGAATCTATCTGGACCTGGGGATTTTTTCTTAGGGAGTTCTTTGAGGGCTTGTTCAATTTCTTTTTCTGATATGGGGTTGTAAATGTAATTTATTTCTTCCTCTTTTAGTCTAGGCAATTTATATTTTTGTAAGTATTCATCCATATCACCTAGATTGCCATATTTGTTGTCATATAATTAGGCATAGCAGTTTTTAATGATTGCCTTAATTTCCTCTTCATTAGAGGTGAGGTCTCCTTTTTCATCTTGGATACTGTCAATTTGGTTTATTTCTTTCCTTTTTTCAATTAGACTGACCAGTACTTTTTCTATTTTATTTGTTTTTTCAAAGTACCAGCTTCTAGTCATATTTATTAAATCAATAGTTCTTTGACTTTCAATTTTATTAATTTCTCCTTTGAGTTTTAGGATCTCTAATTTATTCTTCATCTGAGGATTTTTAATTTGTTCTCTTTCTAATTTTTTAATTTGCATGCCCAATTCATTGACCTCTGCCCTTCTTAATTTGTTAATATATGAACTCAAGGATATAAATTTCCCCCTGAGTACTGCTTTGGCTGCATCCCATAGGTTTTGAAAGGATGTCTCATCATTGTCATTTTCTTCAATGAAGTTATTAATTGTTTCTATGATTTGTTCTTTAACTAACTGGTTTTGGAGAATTGTATTGTTTAATTTCCAATTAATTTTCTATTTACCTCTCCATGTTCCCTTACTAATTATTATTTTCATTGCATTGTGATCTGAGAAAGTTGCATTTATTATTTCTGCTCTTTTGCACTTGTTTGCAATGTTTTTATGCCCTAATACATGGTCAATTTTTGTGAATGTGCCATGTGCTGCATGTCCCTATTTGTCCCTATTTATTTTTCTCCACATGTCTACTAACTCTAATTTTTCTAAGATTTCATTCACTTCTCTTACCTCTTTCTTATTTATTTTTTGGTTTGATTTATCTAGTTTGGATAGAGGAAGGTTCAGGTCTCCCACTAGTATAGTTTTTCTATCTATTTCATCCTTGAGCTCCTCTAGTTTCTCCTTTAGAAATTTGGATGCCAGACCCTGAGTTATCCTTACTGTGGTTCCTTGGTATCTGAATGACTTCTTCTTGGCAGCTTGTAATATCTTTTTTTTTTTTTGGTCTGATAGTTCTTAAATTTGGCTATAACATTCCCGGGTGTTGTCAGTTAGGGATTAAGTACAGGAGGTGATCTGTGGATTCTTTCAATCTCCACTTTTCCCTCTTGTTCTAGGATATCAGGGCAGTTTTCTTTAATAATTTCCAGTAATATAATGTCCAGGATTTTTCTTTTGTCATGGTCTTCTGGTAGACCAATGATTCTTAAATTGTCTCTCCTTGAACGATTTTCTAAATCCTCTGTTTTGTGAGTGAGATGCTTCATAATTTCCTCAATTTTTTCATTCTTTTGGTTTTGTTTTATAGTGTCCCACTGCCTTGTGAGGTCACTTGATTATAGTTGTATTCTGATTCTTAAAGACTGGATTTCATCCTTAGCTTTTTGGTCATCCTTTTCCTTTTGGTCTGATTTTCTTTGGAGGTTATCTTTCATCCTCTTTGAATTGCATTTTGAGTTCTTCCAAAGCCTGTATCCAATTCACTGGGATTTCTGATTTTTCCTTTGCTGATCCCTCCCCCTCTGTTTTGTTTTCTCTTTGCTCATTACCTGTGCAGAAGCTGTCTATTGTAATTTCTTTCTTCTTTTTCTGTTGTTTTCTCGAGTTTACCCCTTCTTTGCTCCCTGTATTTGTCTGTGCTCTTGCTCCTCTCATTTTTTTTGGTTTTGGGGCTGTCCATCTCCCCTCTTGGAGCTTTGTCAGATCTCTTGGTACAGTCTCTAGGGGAGGAACGTTAGCTTCCCTGTCCTCTGGAGGCTTTTGATTGGATTGAGTTCAACTGGGTTGGGCTGTATGTGCTCTGAGGCCAAAGACTCCTGGAAGGCTGGGCTGCCCAGGCTCTCTCCAGTTCTCTCCAGCTGCTTCTCTGCTGTCTGCAAGGTTCCCCAATGCCTTTGCCCACCCCAGGTTCCTGTCCTTGCTGGAGGCCCTGCACTCTAGGGGGAGGGGAGTCCTGGTCTCCCTGAGCTCTGAGGAGTCCTGATGGGATTAGGTTCAACTGGATTGGTCTGGATGTGCCCCAACGCGACGGTGAGACTGGAGCCAGATGGAAGGATCCAGCCATGGGCCCTGGTCTCTCACTGGCTTCCTCCCCTCTGTCCACCCTGGATGCTCCGAGCCCGGCGCCCCGCTGCTCACAAGGTAGACCCTCCAAACCAGCGCCTTTGCCCACCCAGAGTTTCCCGCTGCCGCTGGGGGCTCAGCCCTCTGGATTGGGGGGGGGAGGGGTCCTGGGACCTTCCCTCTGCCTATCCCTTTAGACCCGAGTGTTCTCGGATTCTGGCTTTTGGGAGGCATACCTTTTGATTTGAGTCCAGAAGGAGGGTTCCCTGCTTCTGTCCTGTTGTTAAGTTTGAATTTCAGTTTCCAGGAGCATTCAGTTTGTGATAGGTAAGGAAGGGTTTTCAGAGGTCTGAATTTTTGCTGCTTCTAAGCTGCCATCTTGACTCCACCCCCTCCAAAAGCTAGTTCCCTCATTTGAAAAAGGAGGATAATGATAACTGTGGGACCTGGCCATAAGAATCTTTTTCATAACAGCATGGAGTTATGTTTATAAATTCTATTTCCCACAGAGGCAGTTGAGTTTGATACACAATATATTGTAGTAATTGCTTGCATTTTTAAGATATTTAAATTTGTTAAATCCTATGCACATATTGGGATGGTTCTGTGGGCCTGGGGAGGAATAGTGGGAAAAACTTTGATGATGTAAAACAATTACAAATATATCAGTAGCATTTATTGATTTTTATTGTTCAGTAAAGATTTTTAAAAATACAACTTGGAGAGGGTAGTACAGGTAATATTACCATTTCACAGATGAGGAAGCTAAGGCTCAATTAGTTGACTTGTCCATTGTCACTCAGCCAGGAAGGCATTTGACCCAGGTCTCCTTGCTCAAAGTCTGGCACTCCAGTGATTAGGCCCATTCTCCCTTGAGTAGAAAAAGTGTTGGAGTCTGAAGACTTGAGGATGCAACCTGGTTCAGCAAAAAAGATGCTGAATTTAGAGGATCTGGGTTCAAATCCACTCGTGTGGTCTCCTTGGTTGAGTCATTTAATTTCTTCAGATCTCAATTTCCTCATCTGCAAAATGAAGAGTTTGGGATTTCTTTTTGTTATTGTTGTTTTAGTTTTGGGTTTTTTTTTCAATTACATGTAGAAACACTTTTTAAGGATTTGGAATTTCTGACTTCTAAAGTTCCTTCTTTTTATTAATCTATGATCCTGTAATTCCTGGGTTTGACTTGGCTCTGACAATCAGAAACTTCATGAATATGAAGGATAAATCTTTTAATCTCTCTGGGCTTCAATTTCCTCAAATGTAAAGTGGGGATAATGATACTAATATGGCCCGTCTCACTCAATTTGTTGAGAGAAGTAAAGGTATCCTTTCTATTTTGCAGGTGTAAAGAGGTGGCAACCTCATGATCTGAAAAATCTGTGTAAAATTTTTGGACCTTGCCTTTGTACCAGAGAAGAATTCTGAATCTTTTCTTTCATGGAATATTTACTGATTTTATTTATGGTATTCAAAGATGAAATATGTTGATATTCTATAACATCCTATGTATTTTTATGCATTTCTAACTCTCTAAGCTTTTCTTTGTCATCTGCTGGCCTTCAAGTGCCATCTGCAGCTTCTGTAAAACTCCTTCAAAATTCTAATTTAATTACTTGAAGCTGTATCAGAACCATGATGGGGAAGGAGATGTGGAGGGGATTCTGTACTTTACAAACCTTAAACTGCCTTTAACAATAGACGTTGTTGACACTTCAATTCTTAGCAACTTGAGGAACAGGACACTTTTCTTCAAGAGATAATGAAGACAGCAGTCATGAAGGAACTCTATGGCTTCCTCCATCAAAAAAACAGATACAGCTCAGAGCAAGAATTTGTCAGTGACCTGAAGAAGATGTGGTTTGAGTTGTATTCCCTGGGCCATGATGAGGGTGACTCCAGTGGCTTTGAACATGTTTTCTCTGATGAAGTGAAAAAGGGAAAAGTGTCAGGATTCCATAACTGGATCCGCTTCTACCTACAGGAGAAGGAGGGTCTGGTTGACTATTATAGCCACAACTATGATGGACTGTGGGACTCTTATCCTGATGTGCTAGGAATGCAATTCAACTGGACGGCTACTTCAAAGAAGTGGGATTGGCTTTCATTGGCAGTAGTCTGGAGTTTGAGTTTGTGTTTGCTCTCTATTCCTTGTGCTTCATCAGCAGGCCTGGCGGTGTGTGTCATTTGAGCCTAAGTGGGTACCCCCTGGCTATCCAAACCTATACCTGGGACAAGGTGACCTATGGAAATGGCAGGAAGTACATTGCTACAGCCTGTATAGTATCTTCTATGAATTAGAATTCTAGGAAAGGAAAGAATGTGAGGTTCACTGGAGGTCTTCAGGAGCTGTGGTGCTATCTGCCCTGGGCTAGAGTTGGGAGGTATTATACACTGACCTATTTGAAATGGAGTTTTCATCAGAAAAATGACTGTCAAAGAAGGTTCTCAAGCCTAGAAAAGCCCAAAAAGGAGAAAGAAGAAAGATTTCAATTAGGAAACAATGACGACAACAACCAATCCAGAGGAAGATCTGCACCAAAGTCCTCTAGCATTTCTGCAGTGAAGACTAGTGGATACAATTTATGAGTAGAATATTGATAACTAGGTTTTTAAAAACACTAATATTTTATGGAACAACAATAATAATAGCAATAATACATATGCCTAGATACTCGTCCATTCCACCATTACAGACCTCAAATATATTGGAGAATTCAACTAATAAAACATATTAGAACTAGATCATTATGAACAAATCTGTTGCCCACAACTGCCTATGTATTACACTAGACATAACAATCATGTAAGAACAATATTTTTATTGTTAGTTACCCCAAATGTTCATAATCTCCAAACTCCATGAAATAAAACTTTTTAAAATAGGAAAGCCTATAGCAAAGGAGATTAAAATCATGCAGGGACAGGATGAGAAACAAATTATCTCTGAGGCCATCGCCATCTGCTATAAGAGTTGTACCAAGATGAGCCTACCTCCAATACTTTTATTCAACTGTAATGAGCAGTTATCTGTGAAGTAGTCTGTAAAACAGCAGATAGAAAAGTGAAATAGCAAGATACCAACTTGTTCCAGACTGTCTCTATCTGAACTTCCTCAAAAACAAATAAGAATGTCATGATAAACTAAAATAATTGTACACTTATCGAGGTCAACCAAAAGTCATGTTGCTATCTCACTGGAGCATTATACATGCTGAAAGATGTGTTAATATGCTTTTTGGTGAAACCATATAGCTTGATATCATTCACTGGCATCAAGTAAGTAATAAGATGTTTTGGTTTAACTCCCTTTTAACTTGAAGGTGATTTTTAGTTCTATTTAGTACAGATCTCAATGGATTCAAGGATGGACAGTCCATAATGGACTTAAACGATCTCCCTAAAAAATACCATGTTTTATATTGGTCCATTCATAGTATTGTGTCAGTGGCATGTTTTAGAGAAGAGTTTTCCATGTGAACACCAAATTACTCTAGCACTAACACAATACTTGGGTCTATTTTTGTAAACATGCAATACCCAAACCAGCCACATATGAATAACTAAATCAAAGGACTAATGATCATTAATAAAGACAGAATAAGCATCTCAGTACTTTTGTGGGATGTTCAATAATTACCAACTGGATAATAAAGAAGTTGCTCTTTATACTCCTGGGATCTCAACACACCCTTTTGTTCCTCAGATAATATATTATTTTCTTGTAAATGTTTATAGACTTTTTTTCTGTGAGACAAACTGTGAATGCTTTGTATAAAGGACATAATCTGTATTTTGAGTGTTATTCTTATCTTTTGTTAGTAGAAATGTCATGCCTTCTGTTAAGAAGGATGAGATCAGGCTTATGCTTGAGAGGAAACTGGGAAAGTGTTTTGCTCATAATCCGTGTGCCACTGTGAAGTATTTGAGCTAATGATTGTGTAGCTTATCTGGTCCTATTGCTTTATAGTTTTGAAGAATTGATAGTTTCTGTCTCATCCTTTGACATAACTCTTCTGTCAGTTCATTATACTGACAGTGCACAGTTTTCCATGATTCAGTGTATATTTCCACTATACAATACATGGAGACAAGTGGAAGTTGTTTATGTCCTCCTTCTTTCACCTGTAACTTCTCAAGCTTCTGTAGTAAAGTTTTTGTTTGATTGAAGATGAAAACAAAACAAAACAATAGAAGTTGTTATCTAAGGGGCTGTCATGTGAAAGAGAGATTAGATTTGTGCTTCCTGGCCCCAGAGGACTGCACTGGGGGCAGTCAGTGGAAATTGCTGAGAGGCAGAGTTCATTCTGGTCAATCAATATAGGAGAGAAAATGTGGATCAGTGGTTAAGAGTATTGAACTTAGAGCCAGGAAGACCAGAGTTCAATTCTTCCATCTGATGCTTACTGTCTGTGAGACTCTGGGCAAGTCACTTAGCCTCTCAATGTCTGTCTCTAGTAAAATGGGGGATATAATAGCATTTACCCCACAGGATTGTTATGGACATCAAATGAGATAATGTAAAAAAAATGAGATAACATTTGTAAAAAATAAACTTTGTGAGCCTTAAAGCCCTATATAAATGCTAGCTAGGTATTATTGCTAACTATCAGAGCAGTCTAAAAACAGAATGGGCCACCCAGGTAGATTCCTGTCACAGGTAAACTTCAAACAGAAACAAAAGATCACTTGCCAGGGATAGTGTTGCAGGAAACTTTGTTTATAGCATCAATGACCTAAAGCCCCAAGACCATCTAGTCTGATTGCCTCTTTTAACAGAAGGAGAAACTGAGTCTCATAAAGGTTAAATCTCACCCAAGTAAGTAAGCCTCAGAGGCGGGGCAAAGGTTAAACTAAATGGCTTCTGAGGTCCCTCCCAACTTGGAGAATTCTATTTATCTATCATGACAACATTCCTTTACCTAGCTTGATGTGAGGATTAATGAGAACATGGATATAGTGAAGCCTGAAGAGGACTCCAGGAATGGGAGCTGCTCTTAATCTTACCCCTGACCTAGAAGTTCCTGGAGGAGAAGCCTATTCTGAAGGGAAGAGAGAACAATGTTTCAACAAGAAGACCTGTGTTCAAGCTCTGCCCTATGACACTTACTGGTTGTATGATCCTGAGCAAGTCACTTTCCCTCTCTCAACACCAATTTTTCCATCAGTAAAATAGGAATGAAAATAACATTTTTACACTCTCTCCATTACAAGGTTGTCATAAGGGAAGCTCTTTGTAAACCTTACAGTTCCATAGAATTATGAGCAAGGCTTCCAATTGAGAGCAGAGGTTATGTATACATTGGCCTTCTTTGCTTTGGGTTAAAATATTGGAGATTGACCAGTAAATAAGGTTGGTTATGTAGCAGTTTGTTGTAGCTGCTTCTCCCTGGCCCAAGGGCAAGATGGCTACCCTCAGGCGTGAAGATCTGAGAAACGCAAGTCTGACTTCTTTATCTTAACAACAAAAAAAGTTTATTAAAGTTAATAACTACGATTGGATAAGGAATGGAGGGCTAAGGGGTTTCCCTAGGCTAGTAAGACTGTCTCAATCCCAGAGCCCTCTGACCCACAAAGGTCTCTTCAGCCTCCAACAATGTTGGAGCTACTCTGTCTCCCTCTCTGTCTAATTTCCCCAACCTCCCTATCCAGCTGCCTAGTCTGAGCCTGTCCAAAATAGTCTTTGATAAGGTTACAGATCTAGTAGCTGGATCAGGAGTCTGGTGACAGAACTGATCTAGTCACCAAATAGTACAGGCTGAGTCTGCAGAGGTAACTTAGCAGACCAAATCAGTCAAGATGCTATTTTATCTTCTTAGATGTTCAATAGATGTCACTAGAATGAGGAAATTGCTGGCTGGCATCTCACAGGGATGATCAGGAACCAAAGTAGGAGATTAGCAAGGATCACAAACTAGATGAGAGGGGGAGCCAAGTCCAAAAGTCATGACCTCCTCACTGCTTTTTCACTTCCCCCTTACTGCTGACAGTCAATCCTTCAGAACCCTCTCTGAGAATTCTGACACTCCCTCCTGAACATTCTGTCTTCTGCAATCCTGCACTCCTGTATCTTCACTCTGCCAATTTGCCTTTTCCCCAAATTCCTTCATTCCTTCCTTTCATTCCTCCCCTTTCACACAATGGAACCCACCATTCTGTGAACCTTAATACTTGCCTTAATGTATACTTAGTTACTTATTCTACAGTAACCACCCCCCAAATATAAATAACCCCTACTCTTTCTATGCTATACCCTATTTACAACCATACCTGATCTTGGGCTCTCAACCAAGGAAAAGAAGGGTAAGGATCAGGGTTTGCAAAATTATTACAAAGCTTAAACACACAACACAACATTTGCACATTTCATACCATACAGATCCTATCACTTCTACAAAATGCAAACAACTTCAAAACCTAAATACTATCATAATCTATTTCTCAATCAATTTTCTATCAAACTCTTCTAATACTAAGCTAATACAACAATTCTATTGTCAAACTCAAACTTGTATAAAAAGAAAACATTACAAAATTTTATAATAAACACAATTTTATCCTTAGCTTTCACACTAAACACATTCTGAATAACTAAAAACCTTCTGTAATGTGCAGTTTAAAAAACAAACTCTTACCTGAACAATCAAACACCATTTATCTATTTTCTATACTATCGCTGAAACTTTTACCTAAACTGTTACATTAACCTGAGAACTAAACTCCCTATCTTATTCTATACATGGTCTTTATACATATGATATGTCAACTATAAATAGTATGTAATTATAATAATTCTGTTATAAGTATGTATAAGTATGTACAGATATATTTACATATATCTGCATATTATATACTGCATTCATTATTTTTAATCTTATCTATGCCCTGATATTAACCAAATAGGAAATTTACAGATATTTCTATTCACTTAATACCTTATGGGTCTAATACTATTCACTTATTTTATCATTATCTTTTCCATCACAAAGACCTCTATTCATCTATATAGGGTCTGCAAAATATATGTGCATCATTTGTGGAACATGTAACCTATTTATATATTCTGTTGGATGCATGTACTTACTCCCTAACTTCCAAATTCCTTTTCTCAAGTTGACTGAAGCTTTCTCCTCTGTCTTCCATATATGTATGTGTTGCATGCACTAAATTTGAACATATGTTTGTGTCTTACAGCACTTTATCTTACATATCCTGAAGTCCATGCTGTTCTTCTCCTCTATTAACAAATATCATAGTCTTTGCTGTCTTTTCAGCTATACAGTCTCTTTTCTCTTTCTTTTTTTTAAAACCTTTACCTTCTGTCTTGGAGTCAATACTGTGTATTGGCTCCAAGGCAGAAGAATGGTAAAGGCTAAGTAATGGGGGTCAAGTGACTTGCCCAAGGTCACATAGCTGGGAAGTGTCTGAAGCCAAATTTGAACATAGGACCTCCCATCTCTAGGTCTGGCTCTCAATCTACTGAGCTACCCAGCTGCCCCCTCTTTTCTCTTTCTGCTTCCTTCTGCTGTTACGTATTGATCTTTAGCTTTCCTTCTCAACTGCTTCTTCTCTTCCACTGGAAATGTCCCTTTATGAACTTTCTGCCAGTTGTCTAAACTTGCCTGATGAAATTCTCAGCTTTCTTCTTCTTCTAAACATTCATTTACATTCTCTTCTGTCTCCTAACTCTATTTCTGACTGAATTCTATCTTCATTTTCATCCTCATTACTCTTTTTACTCGCATTTTGGCTATTTCTGTGAGCTTTGCTAATTTTCACATGCAAATTGCACCCAAGAATCTTTGCCTAGAACTTTCACAGCTGAAGGACTACATAAAATAACTTCATGAGGACCTTTCCACTTCTCTTCTGTTGCTGACTTCCTATTAAAGTTCTTAACAACTGAGTCTCTGGGTTTTATGCTATGTAGGGAATAATTAAGTGGCCCAGCTGTTGAATCACACCCATGTCATGTAGCTCTTTTAAACTGCTTTGCAATACTGTTATATAATTTGCAATTTGACAATTACCCCTCAACATGGAAACAAAATATTTTAGCTGTAAAGATTAAAATTTATGGAATATGGGGAGACTGAGGCAAATAGAAATTAGTTTCTCTCTGCAAGGAGTATTATATTTTTAGAGGTTTATTAAAGGTTAAAGATTAAGAATATACAAGTAAGAAACATGTGCCTAGGCCAGAGGCCTAGACAAAATAATCTCACATCATGGAAGAGACGCCTCTGCTCCAAAACGGAAGTCCAAAAAAAACCAAGCCCCCTTCAACAGCCTTTGAATCCACTTAAATACCCTCTCGATCTCGGCCCAGGTGAGATTACAAGGCATTCTGGGGAAGTGGAGCAAAGGCTCTTGGGGATTGTAGTCCTGTATTCGAGTCTATTTTTCACATTCCCCCGTGTGATCATTTGCAAAAAAATTAATTTTTTTCCAAAGGATCATGAAAACAAAATCAACTTAAAAGATTACAATAGTGTGAGGATAAGAGAAAAAAGAATAAAACCAATAATTTCTGAAAACATTGACAAAAAGCCGTTAGGGGGCAGTCCCCTTTGGCATAAAAGTATACATACAAATAAATGTTCAATCAACCACACCCAAAGTTCAATTTTGTGCAACTTGTGGTCTGGAGGCCTCTTCATGGTGGCTTCTCCAACAGTTCAGTTTCTGAATTCAGGGAAGTAGCATCTTCTTTACCTAAAATTCTTCTCAAAAAGAATTTAAACTTTGCAATTTAAATAATGATATTTTTTTACATTCCCCCGTGTTGTGGGTGATTGAAAGATTCAGAATCAGTTAGGGATGCATGGCTGAGGTATGAGGTATATGAATCAATTGGCAAGAGATATTAAAAAGCCATCAGAAAATCCAAAAGAAAAGAAAAATTTCTGGATGAAAATATAGACTATCAAAGTCTTATGTGTAAAAATTCCAAGTAGAAGAAAAATAAATCTATAACAGGTCCTTCAATCAGGGCCCAATCAAAATGATCTAAGTAATGATGCATTTACCCAGTCAGTGCCAGGACTACAGAAAGGTACCACACTATGAGAGGCAGAAAAGGGGACCAGAGTATATAAACCAAGGTTCCGGGAGCCAAGTTTGAGGTACTTGGTAGAATGTGGAACAAGGAAGACCTGCTTTTAACGCATGTTAAACAGCCGCAACCTCGAACCCCAAACACGTTCAAGCCTTCTTTGTCTAGGCTCAAAGTGAAATCAATTTCACCAGGATTGGTTGGTCTCTTTGACCTTATGCTCTATTGGCACTATGCAGTGGCTCTTTTGTGTATATCTTGTCCTGGAATCAGACAGAATCATTAAGTAAAGTCCCATAATTTATTTAAATAATTAGTGGCATCATTTTCATAGTCACAAGCTTTTTAGGGCATGCATTAGAAAATGTATCTTAAACTTGTAGCACTGAAAATCAAAAGGTTAAAGAAAATCTTAATACTGGTGACATGTGCTTCAAATATAAAAAGGAAAGAAAAAATAATTAAAAAACTGAAAAAGTATATTGCACATGCAAGAAAAATATAATAATAAAAGAGCTTTAAAAAATTCAAAAATATAGCTTATAACCATTGACACTCTGTGTCAGTTAAGAAAATATAAAATACAAGGCTTTCTCACCAAAAAATGAGATCCATTTCCTCTTTGTATCTGGCCATGATCACTGTGAGTAGAAGGCAAATGAATTGAACAAGGTTAACAATTTTTTCATCTTTAAAAATACAGTAGTACAAATATGTAGATATCAAAATCCCCAAAATTCTCAATAGCCCAATTAATTACAATAGCAAACAAACACACTTTCATATTTCACATAAGTTGCTGTGTGACATTTTTAAAACCTATGAATTGATGGACATTTGTCACAATTTTTACAAACATAGCAATCCTTCAACCTTGGTAATAAACATATTTTTTTTTAAACAAAGTAAAACTCATCTTGGGTTTAGAACATAATCAAGAAATCTATATATCATTCTGGTGCAAGTAAAGTAGTGAGCTGAAGAGTATAAATAAAGGGATGCTCCTTTTGGAGGCTTTTCCCAAGGGTACAAATGCCCTGAAATTAACTGCCCAACTTCCATTCACATGTGGGAAGGTTGGGGGTTATAAAATACATTTCACTTCAGCTACTAGAATGGGCCTTACCTCGTGGTAGGGGCAGGCAAAAATAACCAGACTGTTAAAAAAAAATTCCAAAATCATATTTAAAAAACCCTTAAAATCAAATCATTTGAGGTATTTAGCACATTAAAATTCCAAAGGTTGTTAATACAATTATAACCAGTTCTGAAGTCCATCTATCCTCAGCAAAATAGAAAAAAGCTGTTTTTTCATATATGGGCTTATTCACAACAATATTTGTTCAACACAGTTATAGGGGGAAAACAACAGAATTTCAAAACTCAGTACATTCAAAATAAATTCAATCAACCTTCAGTTCAAGCAGAATAATACTGAATCCAGTAATATATGAACTTAAAATCACAAAGTTAAACCTTAAACAAAAAATGCAATAGAATACAGAGATTTTTTAATAAACCATTGGAGTCTGAAATGCCTTAGAGCCTTTAGTCTCTTCAAAGTTCCTTGGGTTGTTTTTTCTTGTTTGTTTGTTTTTAATTATCCATTTAAATGTCTATTGTCCGAAGGTAGAGTAGTAAAGGCTAGGCTACGGGGTTCAAGGGATCCGTCCAGGGCCCCATAGCTGGGAAGCATCGGAGGCCAGATTTTAGCTAGAGACCTCCCTTCTCTGGGCCTGGCTTCCAGTTCGCTGGGCCACCCATTTTCCTCCCCAAAGTTAAAGTTGAATCTTTGGGCTGAGTCTGCTCCCAGACAGGCAGGTAAAATCAATGAAACTGCCAGAAGAGTCAAAAATCCTTTTAAACAGCCCATTGCTTTTTAGGTTTCTGTTTGAAAAGATCTGTTTCTTCTCTCTAGTCTTTTCTGTCTTTCCCCTCTCTGATCCCCCTGTGGCCAATACCCCCAGCCACGTGGAGGCTTAGCCTAAGGGAAAATTGCCCTTTCTCCTTTCCCTCTTGTCTCTCCCCTCCGCCCACGTGGCCAATACTGTTACCAGCTGGTCGCAATGAGTCCTGAGTGATCTGCTCCAAGGATCTGGGTGATGAGCCGGCTAGGGTCACGCTCTTGGGTCTGGGGCGCAGAAATAGGCAGGCAGCGGGCCAGTGAGAGGCCAGGAGCTGGAGCGGCTGCGGGGGTGGGCAAGGCCGGGACCAGGTACCAGGTGAGGACAATCAGGGCTGCAGGCTGAGGCAGGAAGCGGCGGGACCGAGCCAGGTGGGGTGGGCAGCAGGTCCGGAGCCTGTAGCAGCTTTGCGAGGATAGAAAACCTTGGCCAGAGAGATATGGCTCAAAAAAAAAAATTTCTAGGTACTAGCTATTAAAACTGAATTTAAGATCAGAAAAGAAATCAGAAGACTGAAAGTTCTTTTTTCCATTAGGTCGCCAACTGTAAAGATTAAAATTTATGGAATATGGGGAGACTGAGGCAAATAGAAATTAGTTTCTCTCTGCAAGGAGTATTATATTTTTAGAGGTTTATTAAAGGTTAAAGATTAAGAATATACAAGTAAGAAACATGTGCCTAGGCCAGAGGCCTAGACAAAATAATCTCACATCATGGAAGAGACGCCTCTGCTCCAAAACGGAAGTCCAAAAAAAACCAAGCCCCCTTCAACAGCCTTTGAATCCACTTAAATACCCTCTCGATCTCGGCCCAGGTGAGATTACAAGGCATTCTGGGGAAGTGGAGCAAAGGCTCTTGGGGATTGTAGTCCTGTATTCGAGTCTATTTTTCACATAGCTTGTAACAGGACATGACCATACAACATCTCAAAGGCAGAAATATGCAGATCTCCACTAGGTTGAATACAGAGATTTTAAAAAAGCACTATTGGAAGGATTTCAGGCCATTTTAAACGAGTCTCCGTACAGACCTTGCCAATCATTGTCTTCAAGTCTCTGTTTAACCTTTCTACTTGTCCAGAGCTCTGGGGATGATAAGAAGTATGAAAACTGGCTTTGATTCCCAAATTCTCATAAACCTATTTCAAAATGGCTTGTGAAAAAATGACTTCCCTGGACTGAGTCCAAAAAATTAGGTGCCCCAAAACTAGGTTCTATTTCCTTCAATAGCACTTTTACTACAACCTCTGCCTGCAATGTTTTTATTTGATGGAAATGCTTCTGGCCATCTTGTCAATCTGTCTACTATGACTAGACAGTATTTAAATTCACCAGCTTTAGGCATGTTAATGAAATCTATTTGTATGCTCTCAAATGCTAAAGGTCTACCCCCTAAAACTTTCTTCTTATATAGTAGTAGTAGTAGTAGTAGTCTCTCGGAAGCCGAGAATGACGATCAAAGATACTTGTGTGTGAAAGAGATTTAAGTAGAAAAGTTGATGCACAGAGACAGTCCCATTCTCTTGGCGTTGGAAGCCTGGGTCCAGTGGCATGAAAAATCATTACACCTGGAGACTTCCTCAGCTGCATTCGGTGGTCGTGTTGTCCTTTGTGCTCCAACACGCCCTAAGCATTCCACAGTGCCTTGCTGTATTGCCATCTCAGCCGTTGAACCTTCTTGTTGGTTTCTTCCACCTGTTCTGCCGAAACAGTCTTCACATGCTGGGTGAGCAAAGCCCTAGTTCACCAGGGGTTGACGACGACCCAATGGCTACCCTTATATACTTCTTCTTATATACTCCTTGATTAAATCTCATACAAATAGCATACTTTCCATAGACTTTACTAGCAACGGATTTAATTCCAGGGACCAACCAAAATCTCCTCACTGTATCCACCATAGCTTGGGTTCCAAAGTGTCCTTTATCATGAATAGAATTGCACACATGATAAAAGAACTGCTTTGGTAAGATGAGCTTCCCTGTGCTGAGAAGCATATCCTACTAACTTCCTTAGCACCAAATTTCTTTATCCATGTCTGAACTTCAGAGTCATTGTAAGCTTTGGTTAGATCTGATTCTTCAATGACTGAGAGGTTCATGACATGGACAGGAGCCCTTTGGGCAGCATATTTGGCTGTCACATTTGCCCTATAATTTCCCCTAGACACAGAGTCCTTCCCATAGCCATGAGCTCAGCAATGTATTACAGCAATTTCTTTAGGCAGTTGGATTGCCTCTAGTAATTCTATAATCACTTTTGCATAGGCTATCTGTTTCCCTGCAGATGTTAACCCCTGTTTCTCCAGATTTCTCCCATTGCATGAATTCCCAAAAATGCATATTTTGAGTCTGTGTAAATATTCACTCTCATGCCTTTCCCAATTACGCACACTTGCTTAAGAGCCACCACCTCTGCCCCTACAGCACTGACATTGCTGGGCAACAATCAATACCTCAATGTCTTTATTTCTGTCACTACAGCTGCTCCTATGTATCTCACCCCATTATGCATGTAACAGGATCCAATGGTAAAAAGCACCAGGTCAGGATTTGCAATCTTAGTATCTTTTAAAACCAACCTAGTCTTTTCAATCAACTTTTCCACGTCCACACACTTGTGGATTGGCTCACCATGCATTGGTAGATCTGGAAGCAGTGTTGCACTGTTTCAAAGTGATGTACTCATTGCTGAGCAGTACTACCTCACACTGAGACAGTCTCTGCTGTGTAATTGCTTGGGAATTACATCTACAAAATAATGCTTCTATTTGGTGAGCACAGTATACACTAAGTTTTGATCCCAAAACTAAATCTATTGATTTCTGGATCAATAGAGCAGCAGCTAATTCTCCTGAGACATAGAACCATCCCTCTAGCAACAGAATCCAATTGTGAGTTGTAATAAGCTATGGATCTAAAGCTTTGTGCTAAGACCCCTGAAGCTACCCCTTTTTCTTTGTGCACAATGAGATGGAATTCTTTGCTATAGTCAAATATGCCCAAGCCTGGGGCTATTAAAATTGCCTCTTTAAATTTTGCCAGAGCTTGCCAATGGTTTTCATTTAGCCTAATGGTTCTATTACATCATTCCTTGTCACATTTGTCAGATACTTTGTATTTCACTACATCCTGGGGATCCATTGGCAACAGAACCCCATCATTCCTAGAACTGCTCTCAGCTGTTTTTTGGTCTGTGGAGCACTGAGTTTTTATATAGTAGGTATTCTTTTCTGGGATATGCTCCTTGAACCATTTGCTAATATAAAACCTAAATATTCTACTCTAGGCAAACACCACTGCAATTTGGATTTGGAAACTTTATGCTCTCTCTTATGCAACTCACAAAGCAGTCTTGCACTGTTCCAAAGACAGATTTTTGCATTTGGGAAAGCAAGTAAGATATTGTCTACAAAACTAACCAATTTACTTTCTTTAAACACTATATCTTGCTTTAAAATTTGGCAGAACTGGGAAGGACTTTCAGAATAACCTTGGAGCAGTCTTTGCCAACAGAATTGATTCCCTTCCCAAGTGAATACAAACATCTTCTGACTATCTTTGTAAATTGGAATGGAAAAATAAGCAGAGCACAAATCTACCACCATGTAATATTTAGCGATCTTTGGAATTGAAGAAATTATACTTGAAGGGCTTGGGACCACAGGATGGGATTTTATTATGAAATAATTGATAGCTCTTAAATCCTGCATAAATCTCCATGGTGGTCTGCCTTGACTATCCAGTTTTGCTTTTCTAATTGGTAGAATGGGTATATTGTATTCTGAAATTGTTGGGATAATTATTTTCTGCTCAAGGAGAGACTAGATAATCAGATGGATCCCCTCTTTGGCTTTGCTACTAAGTTTATATTGGGGAATTATTGGTGGAGGTCCCTCTTTATAGTTCTTACTTTAAGTAGGGTTACTGATATTAACAAACCTATATCTGTGGAATTCTTAGTCCAAATCCCATCTGGAATTTCTTTAGGGATCCCATATATTGAGTTTATTTTTTCCTCTCCTACCATGTTACCCAGAAATAACAATAGATAAGCTTTCAATGAATCCTTTGGAAGATGTAACATAATTTCCCCAGAAGGATCACAGTGAATAGTAGCACCTAGTTTGCAAAGCAAATCCTTCCCATCAACTTTGCTGGGCATTCTGGAATAAGCAAGAAAGTGTGATCTACAGACAGGAAATCTACAGAGACCATTTTAGATTGCAGTTTTGGAACTCTTTGTGGTCTCCCTGTTGCTCCCACAACCTCCCGGAGTCAATCACCTTGCTATTCTCAGGAGGTGTTTTCAACACAGATTTGCTTGTGCCTGTATCCACCAATATAGTGTAAATCTCATCCCCAACTTTAATTCCTACATGTGACTCATTTGTATTGGGAGGAGCAAACTTTTCTACCATTGGTGCTACTAACTCAATTTTATTAATATCCCAATCACTTTCTGTATTTGCACTAGCAGTATATTCTTTACATTCCCCCAAAGACTTAGTATCCATCCCACATGATCCTTCAGCTTTTGATCCAAATTTGCTCATAGATAGTTTTCCTTTATGGTCATTGTTCTGTTTCTTTAATCCTTAAATTCTTTTACTGCTACTGTATTGCTCACTAGTAAACTTTCTGCTTGCTCACTAGTTACTGTAAAAAAAAGCACAGTTCTTTTATTAGCACTGTTCCCATTTTCACTATCACTTAGCTCTGTTTCTTTTTGCTCACAGGTTTCAGCACTATTATTTTCTTGCTCTGTTAATTCCAATTATTCTTATTTTCTCTATCTCTGGTATTATTTTCACGTCCTCTATTTCTTTTGGCATGGCTTTTTATTCCTGCATTCCCCAAAATATGGCTTCATTACTGGACTCCCTGTTTCACGCCTGCTGTAGCTATTGTTGAATATTTCAGACGAGCTCCTGATTTTATATACTCTTGCACTGTACTGAGATTAGGTGCTTGCATTGCTGAATTTGGGCATGAGAACAACATTGCCCATGGTCCTCTCTGTTATTTTGATAGAGTGGTCTATTCTGTTCCCAACCTCTCCTTGTATTCCTGTTGCTATTATATGAATTATTGCTGTTATTCAACTGAGCTCTTAATTGGTAGTCTCTTAAAAAGTGCTCTCACTTGTTGCACAGGAAACATTTCAATTGACTATTTCTTTGTCTTCTCCCTGCATACTCTTGTGTAGGCTGAGAAGCTTTTAATATTACCATCATCTTGGAGGCATCTGGTTGGCTCAGTGAATTGAGAGCTAGGTCTAGAGACAGGAGGTCCTAGGTTCAAATCTGGCCTCAGACACCTCCCAGCTGTGTGACCCTGGGCAAGTCACTTGACCCCCATTGCCTAGCCCTTACCACTCTTCTGCCTTGGTACCAATACACAGTATTGATTCCAAGAGAGAACGTAAGGGTTTCTAATTAAAAAAAATATTTCCATCATCTTAACCTCTTCAATTTCTTTCTCCTTCCATTTTTTATTTGCCTCTTTCAACTGATTTCTTAACTCTTGGACTAATTCATCCCTTTCCTTATTTTTCTGTTCCTTTTCTACTGAAAATATATAAACAACATTCTTCCTTAGCTCCTCTAATCCAAGAGATTCCTATTGTGGACATTGTAAGCTAAAATAATTTCTGATAGGTAGATAGCTGCCTTTCTGTTGCAAATTCTGTTCTGACAGATATCCACATTCTAATAAATTTCCCCCCATTTCTATTATTTTATCCAGAAACATGTAAGGATTCTCCCCTGATTCCTGCTTTAATCTCTCAAAATTTCCCTAGGTATCTGGTCTTTTTTGAATGAATTCTCATTGCTTCCAGAAATGAATTTCTAGCCTGACCCAAACATTTCAGATTATCCATATTAGATAATTCCAAATCCTTAGTGGTCTCTGGCCATGATGTTAGATTGGGGTTGTCCTTGGTTTCCTTTGTTCTTTTTTCTCTTTTTGTAAAAAGTTCAGAAAGCAAGTTCTGTATCTTCAAAGGTTGGATCATATAACTTTATTGCTCTCTTGAACTCTTTCATGCATCTCAGTGGTTCATCATGCAACTTTGGAATTCTCTCTCTCAGGTGGTCCAAATCTGAGGTACTAAAAGGCTTATGAGTTTTTATATGCACGATTCCTGCTTCCGACTGGAGGCAAGTTATGGAGCATGGAACAAATGGAGCAATGGAACAGCAGCAGCAGTAGCAGTTCTGTTAATACCCTGATCTTCATCAGCTTTTAACTGGGTATAATTATCTTTTTATTCTGCCTTATTAGTTTTCAGTGCCTCAATTTCCCCAATTAGTTTCTTTTCCATCTTTTCCATGCTTTCTTTCATCAAAAATCATCACTTTTAAATCATTGCCATCTTTTCCCACAGCCCTTTCCCCTAATGTTTTGCCAAAAACCAGCTTTCCAGTATAATAGATCTTTAGGAGAGTGAAGAATAACACCAACAGCATTGGCACATATGATATTTCCCTGTCCATTTCCATCTTTAGCCACTTTACACTTCTATATATATCCATCAGGAAGTATATGAAATCTGGGATGTTAACAAACATGACATAATAACATATCAGGATGCATGGTATAGACTTGCTAATATACCTGGTATGCTACAGTTAACATTATTAGTATCCCTGCTCTGCTGCTACTATTGTGATCTTTGACTACTCACATTTTCCCTTTATCTTTTAGCCTAGAGCCTTTCCTTCCTTCCTTTCCTTCCTCGCAAATAAGGTAATGATATGGATACCACCCATTTCAAGGGACTGTTGTGAGAATGGAGTGAGATGATAGTTCTCCCCCAAGGACCAGGCTCCATAGACCTTAGATTCCCCTTCATAAATGAAGTCCTAGGTGGTTTCCTGAGGCACATAAGTAAGTCTTACATGGGATGATAAGAACCCAGATCTGAACCCAAGTTTTCCTGATGCCAGAGCCAAAGCTAATAATCTCTCCCATCTCAAAGAGGCATCCAGCCTGCAAAGTGATAGATGAAGGCCCCCTCCTATCTCCTGCTCCCATCCTCCATGATAGATTTGCTCCCATATGCCTCTCTGTCCACTCTGCACATCATTAGACCTTTTATTCAGGGGTCCAAAGTGAACACCTTCCTCCCCATCCCCATTTTAGAAACACCTGCTAGAATTGCATATTTATTTGAACAATGTGCAACATAAATTTAGTCAATACCCGGTGTGACAGGAATATGCATTAAAGTACAGTACACTTTCTTTCTAGGCCCAGAAAGTGGCTCAGGGAGGGGCCAGGACAGCTGCCAGGTGCCCAGTCCCTCAGCATCTCTGACCACTTCAAACCCTTCCAAATAAAAACTTCCCCTCCTCTGCACAATATGCAAAGTCTTTTTCTGGAAAGCACCAGTTCCATAGACATTTACAGTTATATAAAAAAAATACATTAAAAAAGAAATCATACAAAGAAATCATAAAACCATTTTGCACCAATGTAGAAAAGTGTCCTGTGTCTTTTGTTTCAACAAGTCTCGTGGCCACTTGCTAGGCCATGGGATGTGTCCAGTCTCTGCTACATGGCAGAGGTGGGATTCTCCTCCCCTCTCAACCTGAGGCTTATCACAGAAACTCCTCTCCTGGGTGGGGCCTTGTCTCTCCCTTGGTTTCTCTCTTGGCTTGGGGGATTTTCTCATTGTAGGTCTTCTTCCTGTCTCCTTCCTGTACTCCTGGAAGAAAAAGGGCAAGAAACTGGTGAATAGGGGCCCAAGGGAGATTTGGAGAAGAGTAGGTGATTGGGAAGAGGGTAATGGTGCTTTTGTCATATGATCTAGATCAGGAAGAGATCTTAGAAAACATCAAATGCAACACCATCATTTTATAGTGGATGAACAGAGAAGACAAATGACTTGCCTTTAAGTCACCCAGTGAGTAAGTATGAGAGTCATGGTCTTAGAACTAGAAAGTCCTCTGACTTCAGATTTCCCAGTCCTCTTACCATGATTCTTTGTGCCCTAAATTCCTCTTTTTATTCCCCCCCACTACCTTTTTTAAAAACATGATCCAACATAGCCCCAAAGTATGGGTCACACCCTATTACAACAAACTCTTAAGGTTTTTTATATCTTGTTGGGCTCAAACAGTGAGGGAGAAAAGAAAGCTGGACCTGGAGAAAGGAGACTTGGGTTTGAATCCTGCCCCTATCTATGTAGCAACTCACATCTCATTTCTGGGTTTGTTTCCCCATCTGAAAAATGGAAACAGTATTTGCTTCACCCAACTCATAGGTCATGGGGATCAAATGTGACTTTCGTTGTACCATGTAATGCTACATGAATGTCAGCAATAGTTATAATAATAATAAAAATTTAGTATTGGACTTTTTGGAGTCCCAGAAGGACACCAGAATTGAGTTGTGTATGTTACAAAGAAGCAGATTTTGACCAAGTGCTAGAAATGTAACAGCTAAAAGTGTCTAACAATAAAACAGGTGACCTCAAGAGATAGAAGTATACGAATGTTACAACACAGAATGCCAGAGCTGGAAGGGACCTTAGAACACAGAATAGCAGAAGTGAAAGGAACCTTAGACCATAGAGGGTCAGAAGGAAAGGGGCTTTAGAGATCAAGTGCTAGAGGTTAATAGAGAAATGCCCCCTACAACATCCATGACATGGTCATAGATATCTTCATGAATACCTTCTTCCCTTATGGCCAGCCCAGGCCACACTGGGACAACTCAAATCATAAGAAAGTGTTTTCTTAAATTGAGTTGAAACCTTCCTCTCTGAAGTGTTCACTGGCTCTAGTATACACCTAATTTTAGGGTCACATAGCAGAAGGCTGCATCCTCCACTTCAGAGCATGCTGGGAATGGGCCAACCCCACCAAGGCTTATCCTAGTTGGGGATCTACAGCAGGCAAAACATCTGCCTGTTGAAGAGATGGGACTTCCATTGGGCAGTCCCTTGTTATACCTTTTTCAGACAACTTTTAAAATATTTGAAGGAAGTGATGAAAATCAACTTTCTTTGGAGTCTTCTCTTCTCTAGGCTAAACCCAACAATTCAACAAACAGTGTGGTGCATTGGGGAGCTTGGTGGACTTGAAATCAGAGGATCTGGATTCAAATGTTGACCTTGCTCCTTATTTATTACTTGTGTGACTTTGGCCAAATCATTTCAACTGACTAGTCTTCAATTTCCTCATCTCTAAACAGAGGGGGTTGAATTTAGTGGCCATTGAGGTTCCTTTCAACCCTGAATCTAAGATCCTGTTCAGTTTCTCTTTCCTTTGACTGCTGCTCTCCCAGGACATTGTTTTGAGTGCTCTCATCATCAATCTTATGGCTCTTGCCTCAGTGTGTTAAGTTAGGAGAAGCTGCCAGTTTCCTGGGTAACAGCTATAGAGGATAAGGTATTTTTTTATGAACAGGAAGTTGGCTGGGGGTGGTATTTAATGTTCCTTTGGCTTTTAAGTTCTGTGCTTTTCTTTGAGAGTAAGGCAGCTGGGGGGGGGGGGTCAGTGGATGGAATACTGGTCCTGGAGTCAGGAAGACCTGAGTTCTAATCCAGCCTCAGACACTTCCTACCTATATGAACCTGGGCAAATAATTTATTGTTTATTATTTTTCTATGGTTACAAGACTCATATTCTTTCCCTCCCCTCTCATAGCCCATTCCTGTATCTGATGTGCAATTCTACTGGGTTTAACATGTGTTATTGATCATATCAACCCATGTGATCAAGAAGTTGTTTTTTCTCTGTGTTCTAATCTCACAATGTGGATAGCATCTTTCTCATAAGTCCCTCAGAACTGTCCTGGGTCATTGAAATGCTGCTAGTAGAGAAGTCCATTACATTCGATTGTGCCACAGTGTATCCGTCTCTGTGTACAGTGTTCTCCTGGTTCTGCTCCTTTCACTGCATCACTTCTGGGAGGTTGTTCCAGTTCACATGGAATTCCTCAAGTTCATTATTCCTTTTGGAACAACAGTATTCCATCACCAACATATACCACAATTTGTTCAGCCATTCCCCAATCGAGGGACACCCCCTCATTTTCCAATTTTTTGCTACCACAAACAGTGCAGCTTTGAATATTCTTGGACAAGTCTTTTTCCTCATTATCTCTTGGAGTACAAACCCAGCAGTGCTATGGCTGGATCAAAGGGCAGTCCCTTAATGCCCTTTGGGCATAGTTCCAAATTGCCTGGGCAAATCATTTACCTTTTGATTGCCTGACCAAAGGATCTACTGGAGAAGGAAATGGCAAACCACTCCAGTATCCTAGCCAAGGAAACTCCATAGATAGCTCTGGTCTATGGGGTCATGAGTCAGACACAAGAGAACCGGATTGCTGTGAGGATGTCTCCTAACCTATGCTTTGTCTTTCAATGTAATCTCCACAAATCCAGAGATGGGATAGACTTCCTCACCTCCCATCTTCCCCTCCAGAGGGATCTTCTTCCTCTTGTTCATCCTCATCTCCCTCTGCCTCAATGAACTCTTCTTCTTCCTCATCTGCAAATGAAAAGCAAACAGCAGCTTTATAATAGGCTGGGGTCCTTGCAGCAATCCTCCTCACCCCCAGAAGTTCTAGAGTGGAGGCATTTACTCCTTGTCCATTCATCCAAGGCCTCCTTTTCAGAGGGGAGGCCAGAAGCAAGGAGAGGATGAGAGGCTTGTTGAGTAAGGCCCAAGGGGAACAGCAAGTGCCAGCCCACCTGCAGAATGAATGAGTCTTCCCTGTTCCCCCCTCCTCCCTTCCCTGCCCCCCAAGCCCAATCTGGGCTGATACAAAGACATTCCTTTGTTTCAGAGCCACCCACTGCCTATCAGCTGATCTTGCTGGGGCCTGGAGGGGGGACTTGGAGTAAGATAGTTTGTCTGCATCTCCTTGAAACCAAGGGAGAGATAGCTGTGGTCTGGCAAGAGCAAGCAGAAGGCTCTCTGTACTCAGAGGTCAAGGTCCTCCCTGGAAACTCATCTCTGTGTCTCTGAAGAGTCCTGGAAGCACCCTCCCTGCCTGGCACTCCTTGTCCTGCTCTCCCTGTTCCTCCAATGTCCTGTACTAGAGTATCTCCTCAGTAACTCCTTTGAAGCTGGGGAGGGGGGTGGGGGGACTTTTGGGCTCTGCACCAGTTTCTCAGCTCTGGCTCATCTTAGAAGGAGCCAGAAGAGCCCTTCCCCTCTGGAAGCCTCAATTTTCTCATCTGAAAAATGAGGGGGCTGAGCCAGATGACTTCTAAAATCGGCTTCCACTCAGGTCACCTCATTTGTTCCACCTCCTTGGATTCTTTCCTTTGAAAAGACTCTCCTGCAGATCTGAAGACAGGGAACAAATCCCTTAATCTCCATGATCATCCTCCTTGACTGGACTCTGAAGCAGCTGGTAGTTTACTAACCAGACTGAAAGATTGGAAACATTTTACCTGGGAGGTAACTGAATTCATTTCAACCAATTCAATGGAACAGACATTGATTAAGAATCTGCTGATAGACTAAGATGTGCAAATATCAATAACATGCAAATAGGTCTTGATCAATGACACATGTAAACCCAGTGGGATTGGTCCTTGGCTATGGGAGGGAAGGAGGGAAAGAACAAGAATCTTGTAAACATGGAAAAATGTTCTAAATTAACTCATTAAATAATTAAACTTGATTAAAAAAGAATCTACTGAGTTAGAGATGGGAACTCGGGCTGTGTAAATAATCAATAAAAGTTAAAATATATTTAATTTAAAACTAATGATTGATATGAAAAATGTTTTACATGATAACGTCTATAACATATTGCTTATGTTTCAGGGAAGTGAGGGAGGGGGAAGATTTTAAAAGTGTGAAATTTGTTTTTGCATGTAGTTAGGAAAAAGTAAAATATCTAAACAAATGAAAGAATCTACTGAGTTATCAGAGACTGCTCACATCCCAGCTCTCTTGCTTAGAACCTGTGTGATCTCTGGCATTTTAAGGCACCCCTTAACATTTTAGGGCCTTCTTTCCCTCATTTGGGAAAAAATGAATGAAAAAAAAAATCAGGGTTTACAACCTGCTGAGCACAGGGCCCATAAGGAGCTTGGCTGGGATAAGGTGTGAAGTGTCTCCCAAGGCTAAATCTAAGTCACTCCAGATCCTACTAAAAGGGATTTTGGGGAATACTAGGAGTTAAAGCTCCAGACCTCTGGGTAGGAATTCCCAGGCCTGTAAGGATAAAGTCAGTGTATTTCCAAAGGATAAAGACTTTTCCCCAAGGGGCTCAATGGTGGATTGAACAGGGAAATGAAGGCAATTAAGGTCGTTGGAATGCCTGTAAATTACAGATTAAGTACCCCCCCTCCAATGGAAAGGAATCATAAAGTGTTCCAGGCAGCAGGGATTTAGAATTATCAGAATGAGGAGGAACCTTAGAAACCCAGAATGTCAGAGCCTGAGAGACCTTAGAACACAGGATGTAGGAACCAGAAGGAACCTACCTTAGAATACAGAATGTCAGAGCTGGAAGGAACCTTAGAACACAGAATGTCAGAGCTGGGAGGAAACTTAGAATACAGAATTTCAGAGCTGGGAGGGACCTTAGAATACAGAATGTCAGAGGTGGGAGGAACTTCAGGAGGTAAAACTTTAGAGCTGGAGAATGTCCATAGAGAATACCAGCTAGCCAAGACCTTAGAATATAGAATGGACATGTGGTATAGTGAATAGAGCTCTAGATTTTGTGTTAGGGGACTAAGTTCAAGACTAGCTCTAAGCCTTGCAGACTGTGGCCATGGACAGGTCATTTAAACTAATCATCAGACAAATCTGAATATGTCAAAATCCCAAACCATCTTTCTTATACCAGCCAACACAATCACTCTGTTCTTACTGTCAAAATAGCATTCTAGTTCACATGGATATATTGGTAATGCTCAGTCTCCTCCTCTGTAAACCAGGGTTAATCCAGACTATGGGGTTATTATTAGGAAATTTGTTTACTTTATAGCCCTTTAGAAATGGGAATTGTTCCTCTTAAACTCAAAAATAAAGCTGAAAGGGATGATGGTCTCAACTCCCTCATATTACAGAAGAATAAAGTGGGGACCAGAGAGGGGAAGAGACTTATCCTGGGTCACACACCTAGTTGTGGGAGAGCCTGGACTAGCACTGAGTTCTTCTGATTCTTAGCCCAGAGCTTTGATCTGTTCTATCTCAGACAGGGTCTAGGTGTGGTTATAAGGAACAGAGGGTTATAGCAAGAGATGATGGTCTGCAGGACAGAGGCATGAGAAACGATTCTGGAGTGTTGAAAGGGGGGTTGAGCTGGAAACTCAGAAGCTGGTAGTCTCTCTGGGAATTTGCTGACTGCAAGCACCTGGAGGGATTTAAAGGCTAGCTTTAGGTTCAAAGATCGTCTTCCAAGGGAAACACGGGTATCAACAGCAAGGACAGGTACAGGAACTCCACCAAGTATTTGGCAGAAAATCCTTCCAGGTGCTTGCAGTCAGCAAACTCCCAGAGAGACTCTTAACAGCTCCTGAGTTTCCAGCTCAACCTCCATTTCAACACTCCAAAATCATTTCTCATGCCTCTGTCCTGCAGACCATCATCTCTTGCTATAACCCTCTTTTCCTAATAACAGTGTCCATCTGGCATCAGTTCTGAATTGGAGTGAACTGAATTGGGGCTGAAGTCCCTCCATTTTTTAGGTTTCCTGATTCTCTGAATATAGGCATATCTCTGCATGGAAGTCTCTCCTTCTTTCCTAGACTCTCCTTTGCCATCATCCCAGATCTGTCTAGTGCTACGCCAGGTTTCCTGCAGGCAGATAGGGAAATAGGTCCAGGCCTTCCCAACCAAGTCTTACCTGACCCAAAGTCAATGGCCCTCAAGGTGTCTGCCAAGTGTTCCAGGTCCAGGGTGAAATAATCCATGTTCTCAAAGCCTTGCTCTGTCTTGCCCAGATGGCAGCCCTTGGATGCTTCCACAATGCTGGAAAAGGGAAGGCAAAATGGGCTGAGATCTCATCTCCTATTACTTTAGAGCCCAGTGAAAGGAGTTCCCTTTGAACCTGTCTCAGATTTGAGAGTTGCTTGTCCCCCTGTGCCTGACTGTTCCCTCTGTCTTTTGCCACACTCCACCTCCAGATGAGGGTACTGTTCCATCCCCCAGGGGACATGGCCTTGGGCTACATAAAGCTTGAGAGTGAGGCAGTGGTGAAAATAGCCAGCCAAGTCTGCTGAAAATCTGGAGCCCTGGGCTCTAGCTTTGGCTTTGGGACTTTCTTGTTGTGTGACCTTGGATAAGTGACCTTACCTCTCTGGACCTCAGTTTTCTTAACTGAAAATGGGGATATTAGATATTGTATTCTCAAGAGTCCCTTCAACTCTTGACATTCTAAACCTCAAGATTAGAATGTAAGCTCTTTGGGCTAAATAAGCATATAGTTAATACCTATCTAGATAGCATTTCAGCACTTTTCATATATCATTTTATCCATAAACAACTCTTTGAGGTAGATATTACTGAGGCTGAAAGAGGTTTCAGACTTGCCCAGGGTTACACCTCTAATAAGAATCTGAGGCAGGATTCCAAGACAGGTCTTCATGCCTTCAAGTCCATTATGGTATCCATTATGGTACTTAGAAACCTCACCCAGTGATGGTATAAACCATGTAGGCACTTAATAATTGCTTGTTCAATAATTGATCATTGACCGACCCCCACCCTACTGCCTTAACATTCTAAGTTCTAAGGTTATGTGGATTCCTGACTTCCCAGTTCTCACTTTGTATTTTTCTATTACAGTTCCTTCCAAGTTCTGAGTTTCTGTTATAGAATGTCCTACTCCTCTATTGCTGGAGACTGCAATGGAGACAAACCAGAGGGTTAATGCTCAGGGAGAAGGAAGCAAAGTATTCTAGGGCTTTGGAGTTACAGAACATCCCAGCAGATAAAATTCATCAGGAAAGGAGAGGATAGAAAATAATGGGAATTCCCTTTAGTCTGGTTGGGGGATTGGACAATTGTTCCAAAACCTGAACTTTCTATCCCTTGGAAAGACTTAAACTTTTATCATGGCTTGGCATTCTGTTGGAAGAAAGAGAATGAATAGGGTTAAGTCTGTATGGAGGTTTGGCTATTGGATTGGGCACTCAGATGCTCCAAGCATGGGTACTCATAAGCCAAAAACTTCCTGCCAGTTTGGATTTCCCTGGGCCAGCCATGGCACCAGAGTTTTAGAATATCTCCAGCCTCTTGGATTTTTCCCATTTGTGGTCAAAGACCATTTGCTTGGCACCTTCCCCATTCCCTGATACAAAGTCCTAAATTGGTCCAACTCCTGGAGGGATCTTTGATCAGCCCCTACAACCATGGTTCCTGGCAGAAAGGAAACCCACCAGAGTCCCATCACACAGGTCATCTATCCTTTCTGCCATCCACAGTGCTTCTTCTTACCCCAAAGGCATAAGGAAGCTTGGGGCAAAGAGTCCTGGACAGAGACTCTGGAGATTGGGCTTTGCATACTAGTCCTTTTCCTAACTCATGGTGTGAACTTAAGCAAGTTGTTTTATTTCTCTGACCTACATCTCTTCATCAGTAAAGGATGAATGGGAGAAGATGATCTCTAAGGACTGGCCCTCCTAGTTCTGACAGTCTCTGTTGTAAGTCCCTTCCCAGCTCTGCCATTCTGTATTCACAGAAATCCTCCAGCTCTGGAATTCCATGTTCTACCAACCTTCTAGCTGACATTTGATACCAGAAGATTCTGTACTGCTCTGACAGCCTATTCTTTTTCTAAGGGTGTGATAGAGGCTGGCACTAGAGAAAAAGGGCCAGACTGAAGAGTATGTGACATTGATCACCTTGAAGGGGAGGAGCCCCAGGAGTGAATTTCCGGAGGAGAGAAGACTCTGGCTGGAGAACAGCGAGGGTCTCTCCATCTTGAGGCGTCAAAGAGAAAAGGTAGATAAAGACTTTCTCCTGAGGGTTACCCACTTTTCCTGCTGGTGACTGGAACTCTTTCCCCCCAACACTTCCCAATTGAAGGGACTTTCTGAAGAGAAACCTGAGCAGACTTTTCCTCAGCTCCTGTTGCCCACGGGTGAGTCAGCCTGACTTTCTCTCATGGGGCTCAGGATGCCAAGGCCTGAGTTCCCCACAAACTCAAGGAGGGGAGGGGAAAGGGTTTGGATAGAGACAAGGACCCCCTTTTCCCACTTTCCTTTTCCCGCTCTTCCCTGCCCGTTATTCCCTTTTATATTACCTGACTGAGTTAACATTAAAGTTATTTGTTCGCTAAGCTAAGTGTGAGTGAATGGATCAAGGCGAGACCTTTTGGTCTTGAGTAGTGGAGGGGGAACAAGAGGGACAAGAGCAAATTGGGGAGAGCAGCTTTAGCTAAGGAAGGAAGGCAGAAGGAGGAAAATCTTCAAACCTCCTCTCCTCTCTCTGAGCCAACCATATCTGCTGTCTCCATTGAACCCTGCTTTGTGGGAAGTGGGGGGTTCTCCTCCCTTCCCCTTTCTCTCATACCAAAAGCCCAGACCTCCCTCGGGGATACTTCCCTTCCTTCTTTTTTATTTTTTTTAAAACAGTTGGCACCCCAGATTTTAAAGGACCCCATTTGTTTAAAAAAAAAAAGCTTTAGTGACTAACTGTCACCAACTGCCATCACCTGTCAGTTGTGAAGTTGGTCAATTACAACTCCTGAGGCTGAGCAGCCTTTGTCACTGACTCTGCCTAGCAGATCTCTACAGGATCAAAAACATCTTGATTCCTTGTGTGTGTGGGGAGAACTAGTCAGTTACCAACTGCCCCTCTGGTCAGTTGCAATACTGAGAGAGGCTATTGTAAAAGGGAGGCTGTACTAGAGCTGTCAGCTTATAGGATCTAGCCATCTTGGATCCTATCTAGCTAGAAGCAAAGCTTGTGGGGACTACAACCATTTTCTAATTGTTAACCCCTGACAGTTATAGCCTAGAAAAGATCTAATGGGGAACATGTTACAACTGATACTTTAGTCTTCTGTGCTAGGAATAATTGCCATTTATTGGGGCTACTGTATCATTTATAATACTGTGGCAGGGATGATAGCCAATGTTCTGGAGACATTAACCAATATGACTAAGGGATGGACACAGTTGCCAATGAATTATCCAGATGTGAATTACCTCTGGCAAATCATACCCCAAGTCTATGTTGTGTTCGTAGCAGTGACTAACATCTTAAAGAATATCAAAGCTGGTGCCAACTTGATTTTCCAAAAGAAAACTGTACATGCTCTAGTCATTGATAAAAGATTAGAGACATTGTTTGGTCAGATCCCTTTTATAACTGAGATGTACCAGGATTACATGCAGAGAAAACAAAGCATGGGTAAGAGAACCAGTGAGGAGACTGGGGACATGATGAGACAGACTAATAAGGACGAGGTAGTTACTAATACTAATACTGGGACACCATTAGGTGCAGTAGGGAGAAATGACCTTGCCAATAACATACAGGCACCAATTAATGCATCTGCTAACAATCTTGCGAATGCATCAAAGGCTCAAAAGATTATGACTTTGTGAGATATAGCTAAGGTCACTGATAACTCTGGCATTTTACATGCAAAGGTTCGTAAGTAATTTTCCACCCATGACTTAGAGTCTTTAGGTAACCAACCATATGCCTAAATTTTTATTAGAGCCTCATCTTGCAATTAAAGAACTAAAAAAAGCATTTCGCCTATATGAACCAGATTTTTTTTTTAAATCCTTACCTTCTGTCTTGGAGTCAATACTGCATATTGGCTCCAAGGCAGAAGAGTGGTAAGGGCTAGGCAATGGGGGTCAAGTGACTTGCCCAGGGTCACACAGCTGGGAAGTGTCTGAGGCCAGATTTGAACCTAGGACCTTCCATCTCTAGATCTGGCTCTCAATCCACTGAGCTACCCAGCTGCCCCCATGAACCAGATTTTGAGGATGTAGAAATTCTTTTATCTGAACTTTTTACACCCCAGGAACAGAAAAATTTTATTGAGCAGACTAGAAAAGATTCTTCACTCACAAGCTGGCCAGAAGGTTTTGAGGATCTGAATTTTTCTAATCCAAGATCAATGGCTTATCTAAGGAAATGCTGTGAGGATCGATTGCAGGGAATGAAGCAATTGTCAGAAAGACCCAATGCATGGGGAAGAATTGACAGGTTATCCAAAGAAAAAAATGAACACCCAAGCTCATTTATTGATCGCCTTATCGAAAAAACTGAGGGACTGTCAGGTTTTAGCCCTGATTCAAAAGATTCAGAAGTATACGTGAGGAGACAGTTTCTCAAGGGCTGTGATAATCACTTGAGGAATTTCTTCAGGAACTATTGCCCTAAGTTTGACACCATCTCACTTAATGAACTTAGAGATACTGAACAGAGACAGTGAAACCGAAATAGAAAAATGCCTAAGACAGATAGTATAAATTTGGGTTAGTTAGATAAGGGAGGATTAGTGTAACCTGTGAAACACAGGAGAAGCGCTTCCTTGCGGAACCTGGGAGTTCATTTGGGTGGATTTAGAATCCATTAGAATTATTAAACCTATATACGAATTTCAATCTCAAGCCTAGACTAAAATATCATTAACCTCTATAATCAACCACATAGGAATAGAATAATTGCCTTATAATCACACATTAAGAAAGATACCTACATTCATTACATAAAAAATAATCTCACTTGCACACATGAGGATGGCACAAACATCCTGTATAAAGTTTCACCCATATGCATCAAAATATTCACTCTTACATACATGCACACGTTAATCTTACACATATGCATAATCTTGTAGTTCTGGTTACCTGAGATCATCTTTCAAGGTGAGACGACAGGCAAATATGTATCCTGTAAAGGAGAAGGCACCCCAGACCTGTGCCAAACTTCAAGCAACACCAAAGGATGGAAGATACACAGACAACTGGAAAGAACTTTGAATCAAAGACATTATGGGAAATGAAATTCAGGAAAATGGGTCATGTAAGATTAATCGCCGATCATGTTAACTTCACACATAGGGAAGTACATCCACATATACATTGGAATAAATATGCATCCACCACGACATGTTTAGAAGACAAACAAATTTCACACTGACATTAGGGACTGTGCCATAAATAAGGACAGCCCATGAATTGTATATTTGTAACTAGAGCTCTACTACCTGAAGATATATATGTATATATGTATTTAAATAACATGACATATTTAAATATATAAAAATAGTAGACATGTATGTATATATATATATATAAAACATAATAATTATCTAACTCACTAATATAGATAGAAAGGAGAGTTAAAATCCTAACCCTCTTCCCACAACTCAGTCTTAGCATAAGATAGGAATTTAGATTAGCAAATAGGGAGATTAGGATAAAATTTATTATTTTGGGAGGGGGGAGGTTAGATGGGAATAATGAGTAGCTTAGATAGATTAGAATAGACATAGAAGATAAGTAACTGGTGTGGGCCAGGGTGGCACCACACAAACAACAGGAAATGGAGGATTTGTGATAGAGGCTGGCACTAGATAAAAAGTGCCAGGCTGAAGAGTATGTGAAATTGACCACCTCTAAGGGGGAGGGACCCCAGGAGTGAATTTCCGGAGGAGAGAGGACTCTGGCTGGAGAACAGTGAGGGTCTCTCTATCTTGAGACGTCAAAGAGAAAAGGTAGATAAAGACTTTTTCCTGAGGGTTACCCACTTTTCCTGCTGGTGACTGGAACTCTTTCCTCCCAACACTTCCCAATTGAAGGGACTTTCTGAAGAGAAACCTGAGCAGACTTTACCTCAGCTCCTGTTGCCCAGGGGTGAGTCAACCTGACTTTCTCTCATGGGGCTCAGGATGCCAAGGCCTGAGTTCCCCACAAACTCAAGGAGGGAGGGGAAAGGGTTTGGATAGAGACAAGGACCCCCTTTCCCTACTTTCCTTTTTCCCATTCTTCCCTGCTCATTATTCCTTTTGTATTACCTGACTGAGTTAACATTAAAGTTATCTGTTCCCCAAGCTAAGTGTGAGTGAATGGATCAAGGGGAGACCTTTCAGTCTTGAGTAGTGGAGGGGGGACAAGAGTGACAAGAGCAAATTGGGGAGAGCAGCTTTAGCTAAGGAAGGAAGGCAGAAGGGGGAAAATCTTCAAACCCCCTCTCCTCTCTCTGAGCCAACCCATTATATCTGCTATCTCCACTGGACCCCGCTTGTGGAAAGGGGGGGTTCTCCTCTCTTCCCCTTTCTCTCATACCAAAAGCCCAGACCTCCCTCGGGGATACTTCCCTTCCTTCTTTTTTATCTTTTGTAAAACAAGGGTTGGCTGGGGACATGAGAAACTGGCTTCTTACCATCAGGAATGTGGCTCCACCTGGCTCATTCATGGCCTGGATGGTTGTTTCCACTAGTTTGGTGACCCTTTCCAACTGCTCCTGGTACTGCTGTATCAGGGCCTCAATGAAGCTGATCTTTTCCTCTTGTTCCCGAGTGATTCGCTGAAGCAACTCAATCTTCTTCTCGTCTAAGATGGCATATAAGACATCAAACTTTTCGCTCAGTTCCTCCTTTACTTGGTGGCTATTCACCTGGAGAAACAGAATAAGATTCCGGGTCAAAGGACTGAATTCCCTTACTCAGAAATTCCTTCCTTATGCTGCTTCTTAATTCACATTTCTATAGTCTTTTCATCCTAAGTTTAGAGCCAGAAAAAGCCTACATTGTCCCATGAGAGTTTTCTTGAGGAAAATGTTTTGTAAACTATAAGATGCATAGAAATGTCAGCTGTGATTATCACTTAACTCAGGATTCTTGCTGCCTAGGTAGGTATTCTAGGGCAGGCCAAGTTTTAACTAATTCCCTCTCTTCTATGGATTCCTACCCTAATGAGATTCAGAAAAGCAGATATTTGGGGTGGTTTTGTTTTTATACATTTATGCTCATGGTTTCCCCAATTCTGAACCATCTTTTTATCTCTGGGATAAATCCAACTTGGTAAGTATAATTTTGGGAATATTTTACTGTAATCTTTTTGATAACATTTCAGTAAATTAAAAAAAATATTCATGAGTAATATTGCTTTCAAGTCCTCTTACTTCCTCCCTCCCTCTCTCCTTACTTCTCTCCCTTCTTTTTCTCCCTCCCTCCCTATTGAAGAGATAATGCCCCTAATTGAAGAAACAATGTGGATAGGTGGTGTTATCCACACTAAGGAACTGGTTTGGATACTTATTTGGCTGTTGATAAATTTCACAATTCCCTTTTGGTGAAAGGAAGCAAAGTTCACTTCCCTCTACTTGACCAGTGCACATAAAAGCCTTGGAGACTATGTTATAAGAAAACAGTATCTATATTTATTAGAAATCAAGGTAGACTGTGAGGATTAAACAAAAGGATACCCTGATTCTAATTTCTTGTACTTCACCCAACCAAAGTCCCTATCAGGAAGGATTCTTCTGTTCTTCTGGCTACGTTACCAGCTCCCTGTTTCTAACTAGGTTTTCCCCAAAAGCTCACCAATCTACCTGGCTATAATCCTCAGTCTTTAGTTAAGTTGTTTCTCTAAGAAGTTGTTTCCAAAATCTATTAAGAATGGCCTCAAGATGGCTGAGTCCACCCAAAACTGGATCTGACCCTGAAGTAAAACCCAGAGCCCAACAGACAGAATCTTCAGATAAAACTTCAGGCAATGTGGTAAACACAGCAGTTATGACTAGATCTTCCTTAAGGTGCTCTCCAGTTGAAAAGGAACCTCCAAACTTCCACAGACTGGTTAAGGTAAGGTAGCCCAGAAAGCTACACCTTCCTGTCCCAGCTCGGGAACAGGAAGTGGCAGTTTCCCCCTCAAACTCCTTCCTCCTCAGCTCTTTGCACTCCAGAATTCTCTCCAGGGTTCCTGGCTTGAGCCCAGCACTTTGGATATAATTTCCAATCCTCTCAAACTTCTTCTTATCAAAATTCAACTCTCTATAATCCCATTCCTACACTCCCTCCCTCCCTCCCTCCCTTCCTCTCTCTCTCTCTCTCTCTCTCTCTCTCTCTCTCTCTCTCTCTCTCTCTCTCTCTCTCTCTCTCTCCCCTTCCTTCCTTCCTTCCTTCCTTCCTTCCTCTTTCTTTCTCTCTCTCTCTCTCTCTCTCTCTCTCTCTCTCTCTCTCTCTCTCTCTCTCTCTCTCTCTCTCTCTCTCTCTCCTTTCTTTTAAAAATCTTTACCTTCCAGGGCAGCTGGGAAGCTCAGTGGATTGAGAAGCCAGGTCTAGAGACGGGAGATCCTAGGTTCAAATCTGGCCTCAGACACTTCCCAGCTGTGTGACCTTGGGCAAGTCATTTAACCCCATTGCCTAGCTCTTACCATTCTTCTGCCTTGGAACCACTACACAGTATTGATTGCAAGATGGAAGGTAAGGGTTTAAAAAAAATTCACCTGGAAACCTTTCTGGACCAATGTTTTATTTTGTTATATTTTGTTTTTCCTTTGCCACTTCATTTATAGCTAGTTCAATTTCATTCAGAAAAGCCAGTGCTAGGACTAAATATTTTCAAGGAGTTAGTAGACAGAGAAAAAGAATTCACAGAATTATAGTCTATCAGAATGAAAGAACAGCATGTTTAGAATCCAAGGGACCTGGGTTCCAATCTGAAATTTGTAAATCTCTGCCCTTGTAATCTTAGACAAATCAGTGAACCTCGCTGGGTTTCAGTTCTCTCATCTATGATATGAAGGCTCCTTTCCAATTCTAGATCCCAAGTTCTCTCTCCCTCCCTCTTCTACCCACATCTATTACACCTGCCCAACCAGTACTAACACTGGGCCTCTAAGTATGACATCTGGAGGGACCATTAGGGGTCATTTAGACTGGAGAGGGGGAGGGAGGGTTATGGTGGGTGGCTCCAATTTCCCCAGCTTGGGCCCTTTCTCCCATTCCTCACCTTGGTAACTCTATAAGAGTCTTCCAGTTGGGTGATGATCATCTGAACTCGGTCATTCCCAGCCAGCAGCATGGAGATGTAGTTGCTCAGCTCAGTCTGGATAAGGAGGGAGGAAGAGAGCCCAAAATAGATTTAATCTCTGTTCTTCCATGAGGCAAAGGGAAGCAGGGACACCCTTGTCACAGATCTCCAAAGTTTTCCTCTAGGGAGAGTTCCCTGTAGGGATTGGGAACCTTTCTATTTCTAGGGATCTGTGGCAGGCTTTTAAAGCCTGGAAAGGGAATCACAGAATCATGGAATGTTCAAATAAGAGCTGTTAAGCCCTTAGAATATAGTAGGTTTCTATTTGTATTTCTGCATGTTATCTTTCTATCACCTTCATTTACAGCTATATCCCTCCTGCCTCACCAGAGTCATCTCTTACAACAAAGAATAAAAAAAGGAAAAAATAATATGGACTATTAAAGCAGAAATGGACCTTAGAACACATAGAGTTAGAAGGGACCTCAATGGCCAGTTAATACTCTCCATTTTACAGATGAGGAAATAGAGGCAAAGGGAGGTCTCCTCCAGCTCTGAAATCCTGTGACTAGGATTTCATGACTAGTAGGAAGCACAACCAGGGTTACAATCAGGAAGGATAGAGAAAAAGAATGATAATGTGGGAGTCCAAGAGGGGATGTGAGAGAGGAAGAGAAAAGGAAGGTGTCACTGGTGGGCAGTGAGTAAAGGATTCCTTCTCAAGCCCCCTTTGTATCCCAGCTTGCCTTGGGAATAAGAAAATGGAATCTCCTTAAGTCCTATGGAGTCAAGGAAAGGTTTGGAGGGGAATTTGTAGTCCTAGAGGTAGGAGTGGGTGGTTTAGAGGAGAGAACATCCCCTCTACCTGCTACTATAGCAATAGCCCCATGACCTGAGATGGCCCATGGGGAGAAGCACAAGGCAGGAGGCCCTATCCCTTGGGGTCTGGCTTTCCCCTAGTGGCCACACCCTGTACCTCTCAGGTGACAGTAAATGTGAGTGCCTCCCACCTCAGACCTGAGGGGGTAGGGAGACTTGCTTCTCCCAGCACCCTGGGAAATCCCTCCAAGGCTATTCCTGAAAGGTCCACCTCAGCACATCCCTTGAGCTCCAATCTGCAACTCGAAGCAGGAGCTGGAAAGCCCTTCCCTCCCCAGGGTCATGGGCAAGGCTCCTTCTTACCTTCTGGCCCTGGAAGACATTCTGCAGTGGGGCCACCTCGCAGGGGGCCCCAAACACCTTGCACATGGAGCAGGTGGGCACCTCACAGGTCAGGCCGTAAATGTTGATTTTCTCATCCTCGTGCTTCTTACACATAGGGTGGTTACCCTTCTGCAGGGGCCAATTGTGAGGACCCTTGAGAGGATTTAGAGGGCTTAGGGAGAGAGGAATTTCTTCCCATTTCAGAATGGGCAAGGTGCTGAAGACTTCTTGAAATGGGGGAACCTAAAGAATGCTTGGAAACTGGG
Organism: Monodelphis domestica; assembly: GCF_027887165.1. Classification (NCBI taxonomy): domain Eukaryota; kingdom Metazoa; phylum Chordata; class Mammalia; order Didelphimorphia; family Didelphidae; genus Monodelphis; species Monodelphis domestica. The sequence goes on along the minus strand of NC_077230.1, from coordinate 380,438,103 downwards.
GAGAATGATAAGCAACTCTTACTTACTTGTGGCATCGCTTGTATCAGAAGTATAGATGTTTATAACTGAATGGAAGTTAAGCCAGGAAGGAAGGATGAAAGGAAGGGGCTCTTTTGTCTGTGTCTTCAGCACTTAGCACTGGAACATCAGAAGCATTTAATAAATGTTTGAATAAATGACTCCCCCATTCCCTTTCCCCCCCACTAGACTCTAAGCTACTTGAGGCCAGGTACTAGTACATGTTATCTTTGTATTTCTGCCTCATCTCTTCCCCTTTAATAAATATTTGATGAATTGGAAGACCTAGGAGGTCTCTAAGATTGCTAAAGAACAAAACTTTGTTGACTGAGAGTTTAATGTTCCAGGGGGCCTGCTTAGTGGATAAGCCAGGAATACAGAGAAAGCTCCTTGTCACAGTGACTTGCCAGGGTCACCCAGCTAGAAAGTGTCTGTGTCCAGGCTTGAACCCAGGATCTCTGTCTCTAGGACTGGCTCTCAATCCACTGAACCACCCAGCTGCCCCCTGAAACCTAGCATTTAATAATTAGGGCTCATGGAATCCAGAGGCCTTGGATCCAGTGTCTGTTGGCATTATCCAACTCCAGAAAAACTCATCCCAGAACTATAGGCCGATGTATCCTTCACATACACAAACTATAAACATATAGTGTTGGTCACAAATGAGGCCAGGGGAGAAGTAGGGATGGTTCATCAAACTATATTGCTACAGCTGGGAAGAAAACAACTCACTTCAAAGCTCCCATTCTCCCTAAGGAAGGATATGGTGCCATCTTCATACATCTTAGGCTAGAAGAGGCAGTGAGATCCAATGGAAACTTTTATATTCCTGACTCTTCAGGCCATTGTGGATAATAGTATCAGCCTCACCAGGCTGCTGTGGAGATCAAATAAGATTTGTACAGCATTAATATTAATCATACAACTTTAATAATAAATTAATAATTGTCCAGCATTAACAACAGTATCTGATATATAGTAGGTGCTAGAGAAATGCTTATTCCCTCTTTCCCACCTTCCTACCCCCCCCCATAGGCCTCAGTTTTTCTTCCCACTTTCTTTATAGAATGGGGATAATACTTCTTTCTTACTGCCTTGTATTCCTCTTTAGGTGTGGTATGAGGCAATGGAAAGTTTCAGCACAAGTGCATTAAACTGTAGAATGTCGGGTTTAGAAGGGCTTTAGAGTTCTAGTCCAGTGCTCTCATTTTACACATGAAGAAACTGAGATCTGAGTAAGGGAAGTGATTTATTCAAGGTGACTCTAGAAAAGGAAAACTCCATAAGGATGAAAATAATGAGGCATTTGAGGGATGGCTCAGGCTCCAGTCAGCCCTGAGAAGAGCTCCACCTCCTAATCTGGGCTCTGCCCCTGCTTGTCTTCCCTCTGGAGCTCATTTGGTTGCTTGTGAAATGATGATAATAACTGTGACCTTTTCCTGGTGTAAAGATAATATTAGAAAATAAGTATTGTTTTTATTAGTTTAGAGATAAGAAGTAAAGTGGCTGGCTTGAGAAAAGAATTGGAGTTTGAAGCAGAGCTGAGAGAGCATGTTAATTTCAATTGTTGATAGTTATAACCATTATTCTGTGTCAATTACTCCTTCTGGCAGCTGGGAGTTGGTCTCTGGCAGTTGGCAGAGTCACACACATATCAACTCTCTCTTAGGGCTGGAGGAGGTAACATCTTTGCCTCTCTCTCTGTCTGAGGGAAAGACCTGAAGGAGCTTAGTGTTTTCCTTTCCCAACTTGGGAAATACTATTGACTATTGTGGTTTATATAGATTGATTAAACTCTGAGAAGACCAAAGAAAAACCTGGTCTTTGGTTGGGGTTTTGAGTCTGTTAAAACTCAGAGTCCTAACTTGATTCTTATTGAGACTCAGACAGTTAGCTTTTGTTATTTTATCATTTGAAGGCGGTTAAGAATTAAAAGGATAATCATGGTAGTTTTAATTTATATAGTATAAATGTGAGTTAAGTCGGATTAGGGAGGAGTAATGTAGCCTGTGAAACACAGGAGAAGCAGTTCCTTGTAGAACCAGGGAGTTTATTTGGGTGGATTTAGAATCCCTTAGAATTAGAAATCCTTTTTTATCCTTATATATTTTAATAAATATTTTATTTTTATAATAAGAGTCTCTTTAGCATCCTTGCACTTGGCCCTGAAGGGAAGTTCACATTTGAGCTTCACTTATCACTGAACATACTTTTGATTACCTATATCAAAAGTATCTGAACAGTTTTGAACCTATATTGGCAAGTTTTACATTTATATTTTTATGTAGGTCATTCTTATTTATTTTTATAGTTTGATGAGCTAAATAGGACAAAGAACCTGTCTGATTTTAAGGGTCCAATTGACAACTTGGGCAGTTGGAACCATTACCTCAGCAGGGGGTCGGTGGAAGCAGCTAGAGCTGATAGTTTCATTGTGAGCTGTGGTAACAGTGAGCTGAACTCTAGTTGACAACAAAATCCAGCTCCCAGTCAGCTTGATACAAAGACCCTGTACTCTCAGAAAACCTGGTGAATTAGCTACATGACATCACCATGAGATTTTCTCTGTTAGATATGACATCTCTAATTTTCACTATTGTACCAGAATATATACAAAATATACTTTCCTATGACTTTGTAATGCCATTACTTTCATTGACACTCCTACAACTAATCTCTTATGTTCCTGAGCTACTATTGTTTATCATGTGCTTTTACATGATGATCAAATCTTTGACAGTTGTGTTTAAACATGTAAAAGCAAGCATCAAGCAAGCTACTGCAAAGAGTGATCTAATGTTAAAAGTGAACTATCTAGAGACTGAACTTGATAGAATGAAAACTCAATATGAGGAATTACTCAAGGCTAAAAGGACAATGGCAGAAACTAAAGAACATGAAGCAACTAAATTAGAGGGTGCAACTGATTCAGATAAACCAACTAAATTAGAAATGGAAACTGAAGCATTAGGATAAAAACCAGCTCATATTTTCCCTTTAAGGGATGTACCTGTTGTGTCCCCAGAGTGTGGTAGAGTGAATCTCATGTGCCACAAAAAAAAAAAAGTTTACACAAGCTGATATAGGCAGTTTTAAGAAAAATACTCCAACATATGAAAAAGAACCAAAGGGAGTTTTAAAGCAGTTCAAGCACTTAGTTAAACTTTGCAATCCTCCTTATTTGGACTTTGACATCCTTATGGATGAATTATTAGCAAAAAGGGAGAAACAGAAGATTATACAGGACACTAATAATAACCTCTGACTTGCTGATTGGCCAACTCAGGATCCTAATTGGGAAGTTAACTCTTTTGTGGGTTAAAGAGATTTAACTACAGCAAGGAAGACAATAATTGAAACTATGAGGCAAAATTCCAGACATCCAGGAACCTTGTTGTAGCATCCCAAGCATATTCACATCTATGAATTCATAAATGACTGTATGATTACTGTATCTCCAAGCACAAGGTTTTACCAATAAGGTTTGTGAATGTAACTTTGAAATGGCCATGTGGCCCTTGCCTAGGGCAGACTCATTAACATGATCGGAGCCACAATTGCCCGGGAAAGCGGGAAAGCACGGTTTGTAATCTACACGCCCAAAAAGGTGTTACTCTCACCTCACCATCCAATCCTCATTGTCCATACTTTGTAATAGGGTTACTACATGCTTGAGAATACTTCCCTAAACAGACTAAGGCAATAAATACAGAGGAGGTGACCATGAATATTTCTCTTGGATCTTCAGTCTTCTCTAGCAATCTCTCTGTCTCTCTCCCTCTCTAAAGCCTCTCCCGAGGCTATGGCCTTGTCAGCTTACATTCCTTATCTTAATCTCCTCATCCACCTCGTGTTCCTTTATACTCATATTTTCCTATCAAGGAGAATATCATAGGTCTGCCTGCCTATTCAAACACTGACTTGTCCCGTGTCTTTCATTCTTCACCCTGGTTCTCAGTTCTCTATCTCTCCTCGGGTCCCATCACAAAGGTGAGCCCCTTCCCTTGTGGGACCCTGCTGGTCAGGGATATCCTTAAGGAACACCCCACACTTGTCTAAATTTGAGTGCCTAAAGCAGGGAGTGGGAGAGACTCCTTCCACTTTCCTCGATAGAATTATTGACTATGCATAAGAATGGATTGGGTTGGATACTTGAACAGATGAGAATGTAAATCACATTTGCAGACAGTCTATGAAAAATGCGTGCCCTGTAGTCCACAATTATTTTTGGAGTAACTGTTCAAATTGGTTTGACACGAGTCTTGACAAAATTAGTAGCACTGCTAACTATGTTTTCTGAGATGAGAAAGACAGGCAATCAGAAGAGGAAAACTATATAATTGATAACTTAACCAAAGAAATCAGAGAGCTTATCCAGTGAAGTGCAGGAAAAAACAGTAGTTGCACTAAGAACTTATAGACAACCCAGAAATATTTACAACCCCAGACAATACAGACAAACCCCAAGATGTTTTCTCTGTAACAGACCTGGTCATCTTATGAGAGAGTGCAGATTTAGGGGACAATTCTTTGAACAAAGCTTCAGGAGAAACAGAGGCAATAGATTTAATCGCTTTAATGGATTCAGAAAAAAAATGGATATAGAAATTATGGGTTCAATAATGGATTTAATAATGCATTCTAGTATGGGAGACCAAACTACCCAAATTATTTTGATACTGGATGCTACCATAATTCACAACAAACCACAGACCTGAATGCCATGCAAGAATATATCAAAACAGGTACTTATCCAAAATATTCCCAAGTAATTGGTGGGAATCCCCAGAAACTTGATATACAAAAAGGTGCAATTTCATTATGACGGTGTGCCAAGGCCTATGCAGTTAAAAATATAGTATATGAAATATAGTATATGAAAAATATAGTATAGAAAATGGACTAGGAAGTATGGGCAATGGAATAAGAATTAATGAAAATGACAAAGAGATTTTTAAAACATGGCAAATTAGTGCAGGAGAAATCAATGAAGAATTAGAAAATGAGGAAGAGAAACAAGTGTTGAATTTTCTTGATCCTATTGTGTTAACTCCTATGATACCTGCCCATTCTCCATAAAATAACACAGAACCCCATGTAACCCTAAAAATAGGATCACAAGTTTATGATTGTCTCTTAGACACAGGTACTGCCAAATCTGTGTTGCAGAAATCCCTTGAGGAGTGCAAAGCAGTGGGTTCAATGGAAGTTGTGGGTGTGACAGGAAGATCTCAAAAAATCAAAAAGCTAGAACCAAGAATGGTTTCATTTGGACCTCTAAGTGTAGAACACTCTTTTATTTTAATGCCAAATTTCCCAATGAATCTAGTGGGTAAGGATCTTCTTTGTAAATTAAGAGCAATGATAGTATGTACACCAACAGGAGATATTTCTTTAAAGCTCCCAGAAGAATCCCTAAACCTTTTACCTGTATTATTCCTAGATACAGTAGAATCAGAAGGGGAAGGGAAAAACATCTATAAGATACCAGATGATATTCCAAAAGGCTTATGGGCTACAGACTGTAAGTTTATTAAAAGCAGCAACCACTGTTAAAGTGCTTACTAAAGGAGGTCCACCACCATGCATTCCACAATACCTACTTAGCAAAGAGGCCATTGATGGGATTACTCTGAAAATACATTTGTTATTGCAGCAAGGCATAATAATATCATGCATCTCTGAATATAACCCCCAAATTTTACCAATTAAAAAACCCAAGCTAGATGCTGAAGGAGGAATAGTCTATAGATTTGTTCAAGATTTAAGAGCTGTTAATGATCATGTAGTAAAATCTTACCCAGTTGTCCCAAGTCTTGCTACCATCATTTTATTTATCCCAAGTCATGCAAAATATTTTACTTGTGTTTTGCATTTTTTTCAATACCTATACATAGAGACTCATGAAAGATATTTGCATTCAAGTGGCAGGCAAATAAATATTGATGGTTTTGTTTGCCACAGGGATTCTGTGAAAGTCCTTCATTGTTTTCTCAAATCTTAAAGATTTGAGAAATATTCAGTTTAAGGACAATAAACTTATTCACTTTGAAGATGATTTACTCTTAGCATCACCATCTGCAAAAGTGTGCCTATGTGATAGTAAATGTCTGTAGCATACCAGGCATGTTGGCATCTGGGAAGTATGATTGGTGTATTGCTATTGTATTACCAGACACATGGTCAGACCCCTTGGCAGCCATGCTGCCTCAGCTTGGAGCTGCCTCATTTACATAGCACAGTTAGATTAGAGCCCTCAGGGAGGAGTACCTCCATTTGCAAAGCATGGGTTGAATTAATCTCCAACTCTTTGATCTCGTCATTGTCAATTCAACCAATGTTAAAACCTTTGTTGTGTTAGTATTCGTTGATCCACGTTCCTAAAAACCTTCAATAAATACTGGGGTCCTAGTGTGAAACTCTCTCTTACAAGCTCTCTTGCTAGCTCTCTCACTTTTACTCTTTCTCTCTCTTCCCCTCCTCTCCTTTTCCCCTCTTGCTTCACTATATCTCTTTCATAGCATGTGGTCACCCCAGTGCTTCCTATTGATATAGGAGGTACCAGGGAGTTGTGACTCCCCCCTTTTCTAATGATGTTGTCACCCACAGGACCCCCTATTGCTATAGGGGGCACCAAGGAGTTGAGACTCCTTACCTTTTCTAGTGACACTGTCACCCCCAAAGCATACTCTCTTGTCTAGGAGTATCAAGGAGTTGATACTGCCCACCTATTCTCTTATTCCTCTTATTTCCTTGGAATCTGCGTTACTCCCCATATGTTTCAACTTTAGCCTTTGAGTCATTATTATTCTCCCATTTCCTTAGCCTCCTCTCTCCACGTCAGGTTATTACCCACAGATAAATATTATAGGACTCCTGTGGGGGGTCTCTATAATGTCTTCTGTGTGAGCTCTACAAGAGGGAACACAAAATATCAAAAACTTAACTTCAATGGTGTCTTCCTCAAGTAGAATATTTAGGGTTTGTGCTCTTTGAGGGGTCCAGAAGCATTTCCTAAAAGAGAGTATCAGACTGTTATGTCCCATCCATTCATATTTTTACAAATGCAGGAGGTGCCTATTATAATAATGCTTCACTTCAGCTACTAAAATGGACTCTTTGCCTTTTGTTACAAATAACTCAGAGGCAGGCAAAATGATCAGTCAGAGTTGTTGAAAAATATCTAAAAATCATGTCTAAAGACCCACTAAAATCAATTTGATATATTTAGCTCATTAAATTCTTCAAAGGTTGCTAGCCAGGTTGAGTTCATCCATCATCTATGTGACACACAACAAATGCAAAAGCTGTTTATGGGCTTTACAATATTTTGTTCAGTATAGTTATAGGGGAAAGGTAATAGAGTATATCTAATAGTTAAAGCACAGTAGATTAAACTGATTCAGTGTAGCAGAATAGTATTTAATACATTAATATGTGAACTTAAAACAAAAAAATTAAATCCTAAACAAAACAATCAGCAAAATACAATAAAATACAGAGACCTTTATAAAACAATGAAGTCTGACAAGGCTTAAAATCTTCACCTCCAATCTCTTTAAAGTTCCTTTATCTATCCATTCAGATGCCTTTTGTCAGGGTTCTGGGATTTCCCATAGCATAGGAGAACATGGTTTTGAGGAATCCCAAACTGGATGAATCTTAGAGATTGGGCAGTCCCAAATGGCAAAGGGTTGTAGGGAGATGAATTTCCCCCCTGAATCTCAGGCAAGATAATTGAAGAGGGTGGAAGCTGGGTAGCTCAGTGGATTGAGAGCCAGACCTAGAGACTGGAGGTCCTAGATTCAAATATGACCTCAGACACTTCCCAGCTGTGTGACCCTGGGCAAGTCACTTGACCCCCATTGCCATTGCCTAGCCCTTACCACTTTTCTGCCTTGGGACCAATATACAGTATTGATTCCAAGACAGAAGGTAAGGGTTTAAAAAAAAAGATAATTGAAAGAACCAGTGTACTCATGAATGGTTCATTCTAAAACTGGAAGCTGTTTGAAATAGGCAAGGTACTGCTCTTTCATAGAGTATGCCATGCTCGCAATTTTTACTTCTGGTTTGGAAGAGTAACTTCTTTCCCTTCCCTCCTGAGGTACAAACACTAGGGAGCAGTTTGTTTCCCTTGCCATTTGAAGAGGGAGTTAGGAGGCTAATTTTTGCCTAAGGAAAATACACCCCAGTTTTTTACCAGCTCCTGCCTGGAGAGCAGCTCCAAAGATATCAGAAGAAGAAATTATTCAAGAAGAAGAATGAAATGGAGACAGAGATCAAGATCAAGACAAAGGAGAGGACAACATAGAAGAAACATAGATGACAGCAGAAAGGACGATTGAACTGTAAAAAAGACATTGCAGGAAAAAATCAACACAGAGAAGAGGAATTGATTATGGACATGAACTCCAAGATTTGTTTTTTGCACCATTCTAACATTATACACTTTCACTGTAGTTGCAAACAAACAGTAGCTAGAAACAACATGAAGACAGAAGACAGTAACAGAGGAGGTGACTTTAAAGATTTGGTAAGTATTCAATACAAAATAACGTACACATATAGGACACATGTCTCACAAACTTTACAACATCATAACCAGGTGATGAGTATCCATAGAAATAAATAAAAACAGATAAATCACCTTGGGAAAATAATGATAAGTGTACATATTAAAATAATAAGATCTCATCTCACAGGAAGACTTTATCTGTTCCTAGGAGATAAAATAAAAAAACACATAATTTTCTAAAGAAAATCTTTAAACTTTTCTTAGTCTATCTTATGAGAGGAAATTTATTTTCCTCCTGCAACATGTAAATAGTTTATACATAACATATACATAGTTATAGAAATTGTACAGATCTATATATTTATATATCTGTGTATATAGTTAAATTACTACAAAGTTTTGATTTATTAATATAATAAGTTGATTTTGAGTTTTAATGTAGTTAGTTTTGGTTTTCTGTATTAGTGATAGGATAAGGTCTTAGCATAATAAAAAGTTTCATTTGAATTCTTGAAATAAGATTTGTAAAATGAAGCTTCCATGAGTTTTCCATAGTTATTACTTTAGATAGACTTTAGTTTTTTTTGTAAAACATGTTAGTTGTAACTGTATTTTATTGTTTCAAAAGTTTGCATTTTGTATTTTGCATTTTAAATTTCTGTAATTGTATGTTTTGAACTTGCATTTCTGCAAATGTTTTCATTGATTATTTGTCTTCATTGATTTTCTTTTCTTTCATTTATATCCCTAGTGCATGGGCCATTTTAAATGAGTCTCCATGTACAATTTTCCAATCATAGATTTAAATTCTTTATTCATTCTTTCAACTTGGCCAGAGCACTGGGGATGGTATGGTGTATGAAATTTAAGAGTTATTCCCAAAGATGAATAAATTTGTGATAAGACTGAATCTGTAAAATGGGTTCCTCTATCTGAATCAATTCATGCTGGTAGGCTGGAATGAGGAATAATTTCTTTCAAAAGAATTTTGGGAACAAAAATCAATGTGGCCCAAGCAGTAGGAAATGATTCATGCCACCTGGTCAGCTGATCGAGTATGACCAAAATTTATACTGTCCAGATTTTGGCATAGAGATAAAATTAATTTATAAATTTTCAAATGGTGTGTAAGTGAGAGAACATCCATCAAAGGCTCTTCCATGAAAAGCATGTTGATAAAAGGACTGGCAGCTAGGACAAGCTGTACATACTTTGGAGGCAATTGTAGTTATTCCAGGTGGTATCCATACTTTTAAAAACAGAGTCTACAATGCTTTGGGTGCTGAAATGACCATTTTTATGGATGTAACAAATAACAAATTTGGTTATAGAAATTTCTAGGGAGCAGGGGTTTGCCTTCTGATGATACCCATAATGCATTAATCTGTTTGTCTTTAGATTTTTTTTTCTATTTTCCCACTTCTTTGTCATTATAGGAAAGGGATAGATCCAAATCATCAGTAATTGTTAGTGTCAAAATTAATTCAGGTCCTTCCAAGGCCGCTAGCATTGCTGGGGCATCTGTTCATTCATTTCCCCTGGAGATAGGGTCAGTACCCTGTATGGACAGAGCAGTGAACAACAAGAAGATGGAGGGCAAAAAAAAGGTCAGTAATAAGGTTTGCATTGGCAATACATTTTCCAGCTGATGTTAAAAATCCCCTCTGAAACCATAGCATGCCAATGGTGTGGCATATGCTGAATGCATAGCAGGAATCCATGTAAATCGTGGCCCTCTTATCTTTTGCAATGATACAGGCAGGTTTCAAATCTGTGAGTTCTGCACCTGTTTGCTTACATTTGAAGGTAAGGAAGCTGACCACAGAGTGGCAAATTCAGTAACTACTGTGGCTCCTGCATAGTGCATGCCATCCCTCATAAACAAAGAACCATCTGTAAATAATATTAAATCTGAATTATCCAAAGGGGTATCCAGTAAATTATTATGAGGTTTATCAACAAAGGACACTAAAGATGTACAATCATGTAAAGGTTCTCTGGAAGCTAGCAAATCGGGGAGCAAGGTTGCAGGATTAAGAATTCTACATCATATTAATGTGATATGTTCATTACTCAATAGGGTTATCTCATAATCCTTTGATTGGTAAATGCCTGTGTCCTATGTCTTAATAAAAATGCCTCAACCTCATGCAGGCACATTATGGTCAGAAGGCATCCTAATACTAGATTGGCACATTTGGTGACTAATAAAGCTATGGCAGCTATTCCTCTAAGGCATGGTGGTGCTCCAGACGCTACTGGGTCCAACTGGGATGAATAATAGGCTATTGTGCATTGAACAGGTCCCCAAAGTTGAAGATATCCCTCTCTGTTCATGGACATATAAGGTAAATGGCTTGCTGTAATCTGGGATGCCTAGAGCAGGGACAGACAGGATAGCCTGTTTGAGATTGGAAAGAGCTGTCAGGTGTTCCATTTCCAATTTAAGGGGTTCAGGGACCAATTTCTTTTTTTAGTGAGTGACATAAGGGGCTTAATGATTTCCCCATAGGAAGGGGTCCACTGCCAACAAAGTCCTATTGCTCCAAGAATCGCCCTCAGTTGCTTTCGTGGTAGGAGCACTTAATTTGGTTACTTTCAATATGTTTAGGAGAAATTAAATGGGACCCAGCAATTAAGATGAAACCTAAATATTGTACTTTGGGGAGACACCACTGAACTTTGTCTTTGGATACCTTGTGGCCTTTCTTATGTAGCTCCAAAAGGAGATACTTGCTTATCCTCTTGACATGTTTCAGCATTTGGTGAAGCCAAGAGCAAATCACCCATATATTGTATTAAACAGCTGTATTTAAATTTAATGGCATCAGTAACAGCAGTTAAGAATTGTGTAAACAACAGAGGGCTGTCCACAAACCCTTGGGATAAACAGGCCCAGGTCCATGGAAACCCTTCCAGGTGAAAGCCAAGATATGCATGGAATCTTCATGCATGGGTATAGAAAAGAAAGCAGAGTACAAGTCCTACTACTGTAAAGTATATAACTGTACTAGGAATAGAAGAAATAATAGTGTTTATGTTGGAAACTACGGGGTGTCTCTTTATAACGTGATTGTTCATAGCTCTCAAACCTTGGACAAAGCAATAGAGATGTTTGCCATTGGACCCCAGTTTTGTCTTTTTAACAAGCAGAATGGCCATATTGTATTCAGATTTACAGGGAATTATGATGCCTCGATCAATTAGTGAATTTATTACTGGGGTAATGCCCTCAATGCCTCCTTCAAGATAGGGCACTGAGGAATGGAAGGAGGTGGGCTAGATTTTGTTTTAATTAGGACAGGGACAGCTTATTTAAGTAGGCCAACATCAGCAGATGATGTGCCCAGAGAGACTCAGGTATATCATTTGGGATTTTAAAAATGGGAGACTCCTTCATCTCATGACTATCTGAAAGAAGTACAGAGAGCAAAATTAAGGATTCCTCAGGCAATTCCAGTGACATGGAGCCATCTGGAGAGCAAGTTATTGTGGCTCTAAGCTTGCATAAAAGATCTCTCCCCAGCAAATTAATAGGGTAGCTAGGCATCAAGAGGAACGAGTGCTCCACAGACAGGGGTCCTACAGAAACCATCTTAGGGGAAAGCTTTGGAACCTTTTGGAGTTTCCCTGATACCTCTACTGCATTGATTAAGTCGATGGAATTGCAATCTGAATCAGGTGTTCTCCTCAATACAGACCTGGAGGCTCCAGTGTCCAAAAGACAATCATAATAAGGGTTACAAAACTTTAATGTTTCATGAGGCTCATTAGTATGGGGTGGGGGGTGCCAGTGGATAGGGACAATGGACAGTAAGACATCAGGTTCTGGAAAATCAAAGATTATGTCTGATTCCTATGTCCCAACTCTCCCCTCCCCTCTGTACATATTCATAATCATTGGGTAGTTCCTTGGGCTCCCCCCTGAGTAGTTTGGGGATAAGCTCCACTTAAAATATACTGTTGGGGGTAGCTGGGTAGCTCAGTGGATTAAGAGTCAGGCCTACAGACGGGAGGCCTAGGTTTAAATCTGACCTCAGACACTTCCCAGCTGTGTGACCCTGGGCAAGTCACTTGACCCCTATTTCCTAGCCCTTACCACTCTTCTGCCTTGGAGCCAATACACAATATTGACTCCAAGATGGAAGGTAAGGGTTTTATTAAAAAAAAAAAAGATATACTTTTTAGGGTTCGTTTTGTTTGAGTTATCAGTTGCCTGATTTATATTCCTAGAATTTTCATCTGTCCTAAAATTGGAGTTCCTGAAATCATTATTGTAATTATTATTCTATAATTATTTCTGTATTTATTATTCCAATGGATATTATTTCTGATTGCCTGGAAGAAATTTGTATAGTTCATCATTATGTGGCCCTTCTTCTCACAGAAGTGGCAGGTAAGGGTTTAATTCTGGGCAGTCCACTTTCAGAAGCCTGGTGTTTGGCCTGAAAGTATCCAGAGGAGGACATTCAGGATTAAAGAACTTGGAAATACTTTACCAGGAGATGATTTGGTGGTCATATTGGAGTGGTTTTCAAGTACTTAAAGGGTTTTAATATGGAAAAGGAGTTGACCTTGGTCTGTTTGGCCCCTGAGCTCTTCACCCCACCCAAAATCTCCAAGCAAAGCCAAATGACTGTTTGTAAGGTAGGTTGTAGCAGGATTCTCATGTAACTACAGGTCAAATTCAGTGACCAATCTAAGAAGCTCCTGTTATTGTGTATGGAAAAGTAATTTTTCTTCCCTCAGCTGCAGTTTTCTCTTCTCTAAAATGATATCCAAGATTATAAGTCTACCCTTCTGTGGTTCAGTTAATTCTCAATGATCTGTGCTAATGGGGGAACACATTGGCATGGATAAGAGCAAAGCATAGATGATGATTATTTTATTGTGTTTTCAAGGTATTTATTCTTTTGTTATTAAGCCAATCATTTAACACTTAAACAACATTCTTTTAAAAAATTTTTCCATATTACATTTTTTATTATAAAGATTTTTTAGCAATTACATGTAATAACAAACGTTCACATAAGTTTTCTGAAGTTATATGATCCAAATTGTCTCCTTCCCTTTCTCCCTTCCTCTCCCAGAGCTGGCAAGTGATTCAATCTGGGTTTCACATGTATGGGATTATAATTATTTTAAAGATTGATTTGGGAATGTAACCATTTTAGCAGGATATCATCCCTCCTAATTCTGTCTACAGACATCAGAATATCAGAGCTGGGAGGGACCTTAAAACAGACAAATTTCAGAACTGGCAGGTCCCTTAGAACACAGAATGTCATAGTTGGGAGAGCCCTTAAAACAGGCAATGTCAGAGCCAGGGCGGGGCCCCAACTTCTCCCTTCCTACATCTCACTGGAATCATATTCTTCCAGTGGAGATAGTACCTTGTTTACCCCTCTCCATCAGTAAGAGAGGAGAGTAATCCTCCCTCCATTTCTCTCCATTTACCTCCTCTTTTACAGAATATAGTATTCAACAATATATTATTATAATATGCAACACCATATATTAGATTATAACAACATATTATAATTAATAATATATAGTGATGATAATAATATTAATAACCATGATAGTTATATTTAAATTAATGTACTTGAAGTCAGAAAGACCTTAGTTTGAATCTTGCCTGAGACACTTCCTAGTGTTGCAACCCATAACAAATCATTTACTTATACAAATGTCAGTTTCTTCATCTGTTTGATGAGGATAATAACAGCCCTAACTCACAGGATTGTTATGAGGCTTCAGTAACATGATATAAATTAACTGTTTTACAAAATGTAAAGTATTATAGAAATGTGAACTATTTATTATTATTCCATAGGATTCTAAGAATTTTAAAATGCTTCCCTCACCAGAACCCTGTATTATCATTCTGATTATGATCCCATACGGACCATTCCTGTAGAGGCAACCACCTGGTGTCTAATCCCCAGGATTTACACACACACACATACACATACACACACACCATTACCAATAGCTAGATCCCACAGAGACCGTCTTTCTGAGGATTTCTAATCTGTGTAACTTTATGCCAGTTGTTTCATGATAATAATAATAATAATAACTGACATTTATACATCTTGAAGGTTTTCAGAATGCTTACATATGATCATTTGTTCCTCACATAAGATAGTTATAGCAAGGATTATCTGCATTTTACAGAAAAAGAAACTGACAGAAAAGGAAAGCATTTATTCAAGTTCACACAGCAAGTTTCTGCAGTGGGATTTGGACCCAGGTCTTTCCCTACTTTCGGTCCAATTCTCTTTGTAATATGTGATGGGGTTGGATTTGATTTTTCCCTAGCTCTAAACCCTCCATTCCTCTCTCCCCCTCCACCTTGTTACTGAGGATTCTGCAGAAACCTATATATTGAGTAATCTATAGGGTAGTAAATTTTCCAAAGTTCCTTTTTAAGATCCTCACAGCTGAAAAGAGAGATCAGCTCTGTAGCTCATCACTGTGGAAGTGCCTCTGTCCTTCTGGGATCCCATTCTATCCCCCATCCCCCACCCCCACCCCCAGCACCACCATTACCTCCTCTGAACTCTAAGCTCTGGCTCCCTAACAGTATGTCTCCATCTCCATTCCACTCCATAGGCTCCCGTCCCTCTGGGAAATTCAGTGCCCTGATCTGGGTGGGGGCCCTGGACCAGCCCCCCCTGAAACTGATCCAGGAGGTGGCAGGCTCCCAGCACTGTGCCCAGGACTGCCTCTTCCCCAACCCAGACCATGGAGGGGGGAAAGAGGTTGAAAGGAGAAAGGAGAGCATGTGGTTCCCTCAGAGTAGAGAACTAGAACAGCTCAGCTCCTTTCCTCCACCCTTCCTTCTGGGCCTCTTTTTCCTATCTGTAAAACAGGAAGACTAACTCTTGCTTCTCACTGAGGGAAAAGAGTCAGGGAATGAATTTGCATTAGACAGTCCCTTTTAGCCCTGATAGTTGATGTTCTTTGTTGTAAGATACCTTTCAATTACATTATCTAAGTCTCAACTACAACATTCCATGTTCTAGATATGCTCTAGTGCCAATTGTTTACCATTGAGGTTCCTCTGAGTCTCAACAATTCATGGTCTAGAACCATTCTCACTATTGTGTTTTATGGTCTAGGGCCTGCTTTTAATGCCAACATTCCACCTTCTAGAGCTAGATGAGCCCCACTGTTGTCTCCAATATTCCATGTTCTAGAGCTGGCCTAACTCCAGTGTTTTATGATCTAGATCTCTTTCATCTCAAACATTCCATGCTCAAGATCCATTCTGGTGATCATGTTTTATAATCTAGAACCTGTTCAATGCCAACTTTCCCTGTTCTAGAACTGGTTTAGCCCCAGTGTTTTATTAAGTCTTTCTCAACACCAACATTTTAATGTTCTGGTTCCACTCTGGCTGTCATTTTTTTCTAGTCCAGGGCATTCTTAATGTCAACATTCTGTGTTCTAGACCTGGTTTGTCTCTAGTGTGTTATGATTTAGTTCCTTTCAACTCCTATATTCCATATTCTAGGGTTTCTTCTGGCACTAACATTCTACATTCCAAAGTCCCTCCCAATTCTAATATGTGAGTTTCTGTTACTTTAGGTTCTAAAGTTCTTCTAAGGCTTAGAAGAAAATGATGATGCAAAAATATAATTGTTAATGGCAACTGGGAGAGGAGAAGTTAAAGACAGAAACAAGGTAAATGGTGGAAATGAGAGTAGTTGCTTATTAGGTTCAGGTGCTTCCAGATGCTATGTCATCAAATTTCTAGTTACAGCCTTGGCCAATGAGCAGAGAGCTTCTGTTATGAGTCAATAAATAGCAAACTCATTCATTACAGAATAATAATAATAACAACAATAACATCCCCTTCTTGTCTGCCTTCCCTATCCCTAGAAGAGCTTTGAGCTCTCCCTGCCCCACTCTTAGTTCTTTTTTCCTCCTTCTTCTCTAATAGATACTGGTTCTCTGGAGCAATGACAGTTTCCTTCCACCTCAGGGGAAGTTACCCCAGACTAACATGCCCCTGATGGTCATTGAAGGGAGAAAGAAGGTAAGGGGAAGATGGAGGACAAAAAAAACATAGAAGAGGGACCCTGCTCCTGGCTCTTATCTCAACCAGTTTGCTCATTTATATACTTGACACCTATTAAGTGCCTCAGAAAGGGAATAAGAATTTAGATAGCACCTACTGTGTGCCAGGTACTCTGCTAAGTGCTTTATAAATATCATCTCATTCAATCCTCCCAATGACCATTCAAGGTAGTGCTGTTATTATCCCCATTTTACATTTGAGGAAACTGAGGCAAACAGAAGTTGAGTGACTTGCCCAGATACATATAGCTAGTCTCTGAATTTGGATTTGAACTCAGGTCTTTCTGACTCCATGCTCTATCCAAGGACAGCTAGCTGCCTACTAAGCATATTCATTTATTCAGCTTTTCTTAAGCACCAGGGTAATAATGGTCATGGATATAACTAGGTACTAAGGGAAATAACTAATACATTATCCCTGCCCTATTGGAGATCATGGTCTATGGAGGGGGAGACAACAGACTAACAATTATGTAAAAAAAACAAACAAACCTCTGTGTGTGTGTGTGTGTGTGTGTGTGTGTGTATACAGAGAGAGAGACAGAGACAGAGACAGAGACAGAGACAGACAGAGAGAGAGAGACAGAGAGAGATGGGAGGTGTTAAGAGAGGAATGTAATACAGAAAGGAAACGGAACACTGCAAGAGGCATGATTGACAGGCAGGGAGTCAGAATATTGGAGAGAGGGGACTTCTGGGGGTTTTACCAACAGACAGGAGGTTCAGTTCTTAACCTTGTTGGTAAACAGCTTTCCCAGAGCTCTAGATTTTGAATCCCACTAATTTCCCAGAAGATTTCCCAATTGACCTCAATGCCCTGAGTGTCTGTGAACAGTTCCTGATTCTTATCATATCAAGATCTTAGTGGACTGACTGGACATTTCAGGTTGATCCAAGAGTGATTTTCCCTGGAGGGCAGGCTGTGCATTAGTCCTGAATATAAGAATATAAGCATATCTTAAAGGCTTGAGTGAATACCTTAACTTTAGTTCAAGATAATATAGCATAAGAGAGAAGGAAGAATTGGTTTCCAGACTGGTCCCAGTTGTTGGCCAAAGCCAGGGAACTCATATACAGTCTGGACATTTAGACTAGGGACTCCTGTTTAACCTCTCAGCTATCCCCATCATATTTAGCCTTTCCAGTGTTTTTTTCATATAACAGCAGTCATATTGTTTAAGTAAAGAAAAGAGTTTAAGGGTGTAAATTGGCTTAAGAGGAAGCTTCTCTAAAAGAATTAGGCATTGAGCAAAAGTCCTAATCCGACTGCCATTGGTCTTCCTCTAGTAGGGGGTTTATCAGAGTGGTATTTCCCAGGAAGATTAGGTTTCACAAAATTCCTAATCACCAGTCAATCTCCATTCCTGTGGTGAGCCAAATCTGGTAGAGCCCTCTGCTTATCTGTGTCTTCACCATATTAGTAAGGGGACAGAGGGCAGCCATTAGCTCTCTACCTCATAAGTGGGAAAGGCCTTGAGGGGAGTTTATTCAAAAACACAATCAAGCTAACCTCAATCCCTCTTTCCCATGGGTTCTCTTAAAGTCCCTTTTAACAAAGGTATTGTCAGAGGGAAGGCACTAACACTGAAGGAGACTAGGAAAAGCTTCCTGTAGAAGCAAATTTGGCAGAAGCCAAGGCACATAGAAGAACAGTTCAGTGAAAAGACACAGGGTCAGGAGATTGAGAAGTCAGGAGCAGTCATTATGCCAGTGTCACTGGATCATGGAATCTGTGGAGGGGAGGAAGGTGCAGGAAGACTGGAAAGGGAGGATGGAGCCAGGTTAGACAAGCTTTAAAAATCAAAGGACTTTATATTTGATCCTAGATCCTTGCATTTATACTTGTTTATTGAGTAGTGGAAAAATTAAAATTAATCTACAGTAATGTAGAATATTATATTTTAAGAGATTTATTAATGATCATTAGAAGTAAAGGAATAAAAAGGTAACAAAATAAAAAACCCATGGCTAATCATCCTGTTCAAAATCCCCACTTACCACCACAGTCGCCAAAAGGAAGTAAAGAGGCCAGACCAGGAATGCCCACTGAATTTTATCCCCTGTCTATGGGAAGTACATAATGACAGGCAGTCAGGGGGCTCCTGGGAAATGCCGTTTTTAGGGCAACAAATTTCCAATAACATATACCCCCCTAGATGATCATTGGGAGACTAGTCTTCCCAAGTGACTATTTAACATAATCAACTTTTAAATTATAATAATTTGGAGATAAAAGGGAAAAAGAACAAACCGATGATTGCTAGGCATATTGACAAAAAACCAATTAGGGGGCAATCCTCTTTGGCATAAGAGTATACTTAAAAAAAAAACCAACAAATGCATTCAACTCCACACAGTTCAAATCACCATATCCCAAAGTTTACTCTGGATCTTCTGGTGCAGTGTGTGGTCTGTGCAGGCATCTTCATGGCACCTTCTACAAACAGTTCACTTTCTGGATTCAGAGAGGTAGCATGTTTCTTACACTAAAATTACTCTCAAAAGAATTTAAACTTTGCATTTTAGAGTAATAATACATTCTCCCCAATGAAGATGTTAAAAAAACACAGGGATCACTTAGGGATGTATGGCTGAGTCATGAGGTATATGAATCGATTGCCAAGAGAAATCAAAAACAGCAAAAAATCCAAATAAAAGAGAAAAAATAACTTCTGGTTGAAAGATAGAATATCAAAGTCTTATGTTTAAAAATTCTAAGTAAAGGAAAAAACAAACCTATACTAGGTCCTTGAATCAGGACCCAATTAAAATGATTTAAGCAATTATGTACTTACCCAATCAGTAGCCAGGACTACAGAAAGTTTGCCACACTATGGAAGACAGAAAAGGGACTAGATTTATGAGAGCCAGGTAGGAGCCATATTGTGAGATACTTGGTAGAATGTGGGACAAAGAAGACTTGCCTTTGACATATATCAAAACAGCTGCAATCAAACAAGTTCAAGTCTTCTTGTCTTGGCTCAAAATCACATCATTCACACTGGAATCAGTCTTTTTGATTTTGTGCTCAATAGGCACTATGCAGTTTAGTTTTGTGCTTCTTTGGCACTTTGCAATGGCTCTTTTTGTATTCCCTTCTCTTGGAATCAGACAGAATCATTAAGCAAAGTCCTATCATTTTTTTAAACAATCAATGGCATAATTTTTATAGTCTAGGGAAGTCGTGGTGGTACAGGTCCAATGGAGGGGTACTCCACTCCAAAGGCGTCGAGGAGGGCGGTAGTGAGGGGGTAAGACTGGAGGGGGAGGGCGTGGAGGCAGCTGTCCCCGCTACTGCTGCCTGAACCGAAGTCCTCCCCACCGATCTCCCCGCCTGGTGACATGCTGTCGCCCCCCCCCGCCCCCCATCAGCTGCCATGAGCCAACGCCTCCACCCCAGGAAAAGGAGAAGGAATGGCAATGAAGAAGACAGTCACCTCCCTCAGCCCAAATGGAGTAGCAGAAACCCTGTCTTTCAGGATTCCTGGGATACAGAGTCTTCAAGCAGTGACAGTGGTGGTAGCAGCAGCAGCAGCAACAGCAGTACCAGCAGCAGCATCAATAGTCCAGGCAGGGGAAGTGTTCAAGAAAGCAGCTTAAACCAGATAATTACCAGATCCAGCTCTAATACCCCTCAGTCCTTACAGGAGCAGTCTGCACTATGCCAAGGCCCTTACTTCCACATCAACCAGATTCTGAAGGAGGCCCACTTTTATAGACTACAGCACCGAGGACGACCTCCTACATGATGAACTAGCAGTTCCTTGCCTTCTGTGAAGGGACAGCACTGTGCAGATTTGATATTTCAACTTTAAAAGTTTGTTTAAAAATTGCACAAAATATGCCTGTTGACTTTTCAGTCTACATTTGAAATGACAGGGTAGCAGGCATTTGTTTACTTGTGGTTTTGCTGCACTATTGAAATGTCAGAGGGGCTTTGAAGCCATTTTTATGGATTTCTTTTCAGGGTGAGTATCATCCCAGTGAAAGTGACAGTAGGAGGAAACCATATCTGCATGTTAAGAGTCCATACTGGCTCCATTTCACATTTGGAAACCAATTGGAAACTTCCTGTTTTGTGCAAGGAGTCCTTTTAAAATCTTGGGGGTGGGGGGTAGGGTCTTCAAATTTTAAAGACTTTTTAAAAATTCGGTACACTAGTAAAGACAAGTTTGCATGATAAACATTAGTTTTCTTTCTTTCCCAAAGTATAAAAGAGCTTCCTTCTGGCTTGGACTGACGCTAGCTACCATACTACCTCTCAGTATGCAGATGTCCTTTTGAAATTAATTTCCCGTTACAGGGGGAGAAAAATTAGAGCAAGCTTATTAGATTAGACTTTGTAAGATGGAAACACCCTCCTTACAATCTGTCTTCTCTTCCCTATGTAAAGTGTTTGCATTCCAGGGAGTGTCTTTTTGACACCTCCTTGAACCCCAATACCATTATTCCTCCAAAGGCTAGATTTTAAGGCTTTTATTGGCAAACACTGCACAGTTCTGAAAGACAAAAAAAAGTAATTTTTATAGTCTAAAGCTTTTGGGGTATGCATTGATATTAGGGCAAATGTATTTTAAACTTATATTACTGCAAAATCAAAAAAGTTAAAGAAAGTCTTCTCAATACTGGTGGCATATGCTTCAAATACAAAAAGGAGAGAAAAATAAAACTCAAATACTATATTGCACATGCAAGCAAAAAAATAATAAGAAAGTTTTAAAAATAAAAACACATAGCTTACAATCATTGGCATACTGTATCAGCTAAGAAAAGGTAGAATATAAAGGTTTCTAACCCAAAGAATGAGATCCATTTCCTTTTTAATTTGGACATAATCCACGGTGTGAGTGAAATGATTTTTTTTACAAAGTAACCAATGTTTATAAAGAATAGGTAAAGAACAGGTACAACAGGTAATACACATTCAAGAAGTATCAAAATTCCCAAAGTTATAATAGCCCATTTAATGACAATAGCAAACAAACCCACTATCATATTTTACATAATTTGCTGTGTGACATTAAAAAAAACAAACTATGAACTTATGGATACTTGTCACAAGTTTTTCAGGTGTAGTAATCTTTCAACCTTGACTGAGATATTTTTAAAAATTTGTTATTGCCATCATTACAAAAATGTGGCAGAGGAGGCTAGAAAAGACACAATCCTCTGTACTGTTGATTTTGGATCTAAAAAATGTCACAGAGAATCTAGATAATTCTGGTGGAAGGGTAGAGTAAACTGAAAAGTTACAAATGAGAGATGCTCCCTCTTGAGAACCATCCAGGGGTACCACACCCTAGGAACAACTTCCAGTTACTCTGGTATGAGATTGTGATATGACCCATACATTTCCCTTTTTACAAATGTGGAGATAGGAATATAATTGTACTTCACTTCAGCTACTAAATGGATCCTTTACCTCTTGTTACAAATAACTCAGAGGCAGGCAAATGATTAGTCAGAGCTATTGAAAAAAATCTAAAAATCATGTCTGAAGACTCCTTAAAATCAGTTTGAGATATTTAGCTCATTAAATTTTCCAAAGGTTTTTAGCCAGGTTGACAGAATCCATCCTTCATCTATGTGACAATTTACAAAGGCAAAATGGAAGAAAAGATTGTTTATGGGCTTTTAAAATATTTTTTGAATGTTTAAAATATTTTGTTCAGTATAGTTATAGGGGAAAGGTAACAAAATATATCTAATAGCCAAAACACAGTAGATTAAAATGATTCAGAGTAACAGACTAGTATTAATCAGATTAATGTATAAACTTAAAACAACAGAATTAAATCTTAAACAAAACAATCAGCAAAATACAATGAGATACAGAGATTTTTATAAAACCCTTGCAGGATCAAATGGCAAGGGGTTTTAAGGAGGTGAATTTCTCCCCTGAATCTCAGGCAAGATAATTGAAGGACCAGTGCATCAAGGAATGGTAGGAAGAAAAAAACATCCTAAAACTGGAAGCTGTTTGAAATAGGCAAGGTACTGCTCTTTCATAGAGTGTGCCATGCTTACAATTTTACTTCCTGTTTGGAGGAGTAACCTTCCTTTCCCTTCCCCATGGGGTAAAATGCTAGGGAGCAGCTTGCTTCCTCTGCCACATGGACAGAGAGTTAGGAGGCTAATTATTGCCTAAGGAAAACACACCAGGCTTTTACCAGCTGCCTGGAGATTAGCTTCAAGGACTCCCAGTTCGTGAGTTCCAAAGACAAGCGGAAGCTACCAGCACCAAAAGGAACAACAACATCAGCCAGAGCTAGGACTGGGGAAGGGAACCAGGACTGGGGCCAGAGGATCAGGAGATCAGGGGTGGATGACTGGAACAACCCATGAGAATGGATTGGCAGCAGTAATGCCAGAAGTAGCAGTGAGGAACACTACTCAAGCAGATGGGTGAGAGAAGTGGCTTATCTCTTCTCTGCTAAGAGTCCCTGGCTAAGTCCCTCAAATTAAAGTAGCTGGGCTAGTAGGGTGGGTGACCATCAAAAAGTAGGGGGGGGAAGCAGAAGTAGGGTAAGTATTCTTAAAACTTAGATCTATACTGTCAAATACAATGTTACTGTAATCTTTAACTACTGTTTGTTGTATGTCTATTTTGTTAGACTGACCTATCTTCCTATTTCTTAGTAAATACCTCATAGTTTTAATAATTACTGCTTTATAATACAGTTTAAAATCTGGTACTGCTCTCACTCCATGGTTGCCAGAGTATAACAATCTGGAGATTAATTCCTTGGAGAATTATTGGCAACTAGACATGGCAAGGAAGTCTATATTGGAGACCATGAAAAGTAATTCAAAGTGCTGTGACACTTTGTGTCAAAGTTTTAGAGACTAAGGCAAGATAAAGGGGAGACTCCAGCTAGCTTCCGAGATCAGATTATTGACCATGAGGAACAGTGGTTTGGTCTGGATCTGATTTTTGATGAGAACGTAAGTCACATCTGGAGGCAGTCTGCAAAAAAAAAATCCTCCCCAGTGGTAAAGACCTATTTTAGGAGTAACTGCCTGAATTGGTTTACCATGGGCCTGGATGAGCTCAAGAGAAATACAACTTGCATCTATCAGGATGAATTAGACAGACAAGAGGATTATAAGACCAAAGTTATAAAAAGAAACTAAAAAAGCAATTTAAAGAAACTAATAAGAAGATCCAGGAGAATGGCATACAGCAAGTTGAGACTATTGCAGCTATATAGACTTACAGACCTCCAAGGCAGGAATACAATTGTAGGCAAACCAGACAAAATCCTCCCAGGTACTTTTTGTGCAATCGACTTGGTCACATGGTCAGAGAATGTAGATATAGGAGACAATTTGCAGCTCAAAATAGGGGAAACCGAGAAAATGGATATAATAATGGATATAATGGCTATAGGCAGCATTTTAATGTTGTAAATAGATTTAATAATGGCTTTAATAACAATGATGATAATGGTAGTTGTTTTAATCATATGTGCAACAATATTTCCCAGCAAGCTCCAGATTCACAAAGTATGCAAGAGTTTATCCAGACAGGAGAGAAACCTAAGTATTGTGACAAGGAAATCACTTTAAAAGACTGATATATATTAATTTAAGGTCGCCAAGGAATTCAGCTATGTAATTCCTAAATGAAAACTCAAGTCAGCCGTCAACCTTTTATAGAGTTTAATTACAAACAGCAGGAAGAAGAAAGGAATTAGAGACAGATAGATAGATAGATAGAGAGAGAGAGAGAGAGAGAGAGAGAGAGAGAGAGAGAGAGAGAGAGAGAAAGGGGAGAGAAGGGAATAGGGCTTAAATACCCCTTCTGTTTAGGCTGGGACAAAAGGCCCAAGCCCTTAGATAGCTGAGGCAAAGAAAGGAGATCAGACCCTATTACTCACGTGACCAAAATGGAGAAACAGTCTCAGGGACCTCCACCTCCAGCTTCCTTCAGAGCAAGCTTCTCAGAGCACCTCTCCAACCACTCAGAGCCAAAACTCTCCAACCAACCCCTCAGTCCTCAGACCCCTCTATCTTTAAGGAAACCATCCAAGTTCCCTCCCCTCAGTTCTCACATCTACCAATCACTGTCCATCATTTTCCCTGTGCCAATGGTGGCTCTAGCTTAACCCAGGACCGCCCAGAGGTCTGTGGCTTTGCACATGTCTGTTGAAGGTCATATTCTCAAATAATTAAATCTTGATCTTTTGCTACAGCCCTTCCTAAATCCTGTTACCCTGAGTAGGGTAGAGATTGGAATAATTAAATTTTGATCTATGCTGCAGCCCTTCCTAAATCCTGTTAGGACTGAGTAGGGTGGAGATTGCAGTTTCCAAGACCTGGTTCTGTCATTCCAAGTATCTCCATTGTATCAATTCTAAAATCAATCATGACTCAAAGAAATTCCTGTTCTATGCTTAAGCATAGGTCAAAGCCCTTTCCATTGTTCAGCAAAAGGTTTCTGTCCTAAAGTAATCTTAAGAAGGGAGGAGGAGGAACCTCCCATGCCAATGGGGTTCACATTCCAATAGAGTTCCCACTCTCAATAGGAAATTTTTCAAGTATGAAATTTCCCAATGGTGAAATTTCCAACATTTATAAGTCTAAGAAATTTTAAGGTTTACAGTATTCCCAGGTGGCAGGAGGGAATACCCAGAAAGTTGAGTTACTAAAGAGAGGCTGCTCAGCATGAAGGTGTCAAAAGGATGGTATGATTAAATTAATTTTAGAAAATGATTGTAGAAAAGATATTGTTAATGATAATGTATTAAAAGAATGTAAAAATGATGTGATGATTAATGAAATTAGTTAATTAATTTATGTAAATAATGAAATTAATGAGGAAATAATTTAAATAATGAAGTAAATTAAATAATTAATGAAAATAATATAGGAAATAATGTAGAAAATAATAATTATTTAATTGTAAATGTGAGCAATGGAAATGTAGAGACCAAGGTGGAGTAAGTCACAAAAATGCTGGAAAAATGATAATACTGGAGGACCAGAGGAAAACAAGGATGCAAGAGTAAATGAGGAAATGGAAGGTGATGGACAGAAACTAGGGCTGCAGTTTCCTGATCCAGATGTGCTGGCTCCTACTATTCAAACCCATTCCCCACAGAGTGGCATAGAGCCTCATGTTACTCTGAAAGTGGGGGAATAGATTTATGATTGTCTTGTGTATAATTAGAAAAATTTTGAATCCATCTCCCAGAATTCTTTCCTTGTCCCAAAATTGCTTTTCCCTTTCTGTTTACATGCATTCTTACATTATTATATATAAGTTTTTGTAACTCCTCCATCTTTCTCTTTTTTTCCCAGGTACGAGGCTGGGTGAGATTTTTCTGTTTCTCTAGCCTTTTATTATCCTTTTTGCTTCAAGGTATTATTAATAAATCTTATTAAATATAATACTTGGAGTATTTTAAATATTAATTTTAAAATCTGCACTTGTGGACACGGGGGCTTATAAATGTTCTGCAAACATCTCTAGGAGATTGTAAGGTTATGGGAATTATGGAGGTGGTAGAAATAACTGGAAGACCACAAAGGGTAAAGAAGTTGCAACCCAAGATCATTGGGTCCTTTATCTGTAGAACACTCTTTCTTGATAATGCCCAATTTGCCTATGAATTTTCTTGATAGAAATCTTTTATGCAAATTAAGAGCTACTATTCAATGTACACCAACAGGAGATATAAATTTAGAACTTCCTGAAAGAGCTCTGCATCTTTCCCCAATTTTATTCTTAGATACATGAGGCAGAACCAGAAAAAGGGAAAGTTTAATCCAAAACTGATGATATACTAGAATAGGTATGGGCTACTCATTCTACAGATGTGGGTCTATTAAAATCTGCAACTCCAGTTAAAGTTAAGATCAAAGGAGGTCTTCCACCTTGCATAGCACAATATCCCCTAAGCAAAGAGGCAGTAGCTGGTATAACCCTATCATAGAGCCATTACTAGAACAAGGAATTATAGTATCATGTATTTCACAGTTCAATATACCCATACTCCCAATAAAGAAGCCAAAAATAGATGAAAATGGAAGACCTTGTTATAGATTTGTCCAAGATTTAAAGGCTATTAATGACTATGTGATTAAAAACAAGTCTCATCCACTTGTTTTAAGTCTAGCTACAATTATCTCATCAATTTAAAACAGTGCTAGATATTTCATGGAGGTAGACTTATAAATGTTCCATTTTCTTTTCAATACCAATACACAAAGACTCACAAAAGATATTTGCTTTCACCTGGCAAGGAAGAAGTTTCTGTTGAAGTCATTTGCCTCAAGGGTTCTGCAAAAGCCCATCTCTCTTTTCACAAATCCTTAGTAAAGATTTAGAGACAATCAGATTCAAAGACAGTAAACGTATTCATTTTGTAGCTGACATACTTTTAGCTTCTCCCAGTACTAAAGTATGTTTGAGGGATAGCAAATTTCTTTTGTGTAGGTTGTATCAAAGGGGATATAAGTAATCTAGGGCTGTTGATGTTAATTTTAGGATTAAAGACTGAATATATTAATTAAAGGTCACCAAGGATTTCACTAATGAAAATCCTGAATGAAACACTCAAGTCAGAATAGAGTTTTATGGTAATTTAATTACAACAGGAGTAAGAAATTATTGGGGGGGGAGGGAGAAGGGAAGAGAGAGAGAAGGAAAGAGGTTAACTCAACCTTCTGGCAGAGCCAGAGGGAGTTTTAGGCCTTGGAGGGCCAAGGCAGGGAAGAGAGTCAGTCCTTATCACTCATGTGACTGATCTGAAGGAAAGCTATCTGCGGGCCTCCTCCCAGCTCAAGCTCCAGGATCAAACCGGCATCTAGCCCTGTCCACAGGAAGTGAGTGAACTCCAGAGGCTGTTCTCTATGTCACTTCCTGTGCCTCACATGTGCCAATGGTGGCTCAAGCTTGGCTTAGGACAGCCCAGGGGGCAGTTAGTTGTTTCTGATTTGGCATTAGCTAGCACATGCCCGTGTAGTATGGGTGTGCACATTCTTGGATGCTAGACCAAGAAAGATGGAGGAAATTTAAAAATCACAGGGCTAAACTTCAATAGCGCTTACTGAGAGTTGAGTATCTGGGATTTATTTTATCTGGAGATTCTAGAAACATTTCCCAAAAATATATAGCAGACATCCAGAAACTAAGTGCCCCAAAGACTAAGAAACAACTAAAAGCCATACTGGGTACAACAGTATGGATCTGCAGACAATGGATCCCTGGGTACAGTGAATTGACTAAAATACTTACTGATTTGACCATTGATATAGAACATGAACCACTCAAATTGAAGCTAGAACATCTATAGGCAATAAAAAAATTTAAGGAAGCAATTCTATCTGCTCCATCCCTTAGTATCCCAGATTATGAAAAACCTTTGGTGCCATTTGTTCATGAGCAGAAGGGGAAAGCTTCAGATGTTCTTGCACAGATTTTAGGGCCAAATTATCGCCCACTTGCATACTATAGTGCACAACTAGATCCTATTGCATTTGGGATAGCTCCATGTTTGAGTGGAGTGGCTTCTGCTGCATTGTTAGTGCAAAAGTCTGCAGATTTAGTTCTCAGACATCCATTGACAGTATTTTTTCCACGCCAAATTGAAGTCCTTATGTTGAAATATCACACTCAGGCTTTTTCTGACTAACAAATAGCCAAATATGACATAGTTCTTCTTGAGAATGAAAACATACAAATCAAGGGGTGTAGTGTTTTAAATCCAACCACACTATTACCTGATTTGCCTACAAATGGAGAGCCACTGTATGACTGTACTGAAGTAGTCCAGTTGATAGAAAAACCAAGGCAGGATTTGAAAGATACACCACTGGATAATCCTGAACTTGTATTATTTATGGATTTTTTGTCTTTTATGATGTAAAATCTAAAAATTATATCTCAAATAACAAAAATATTATATTTTAGGAGGTTTATTAAATGATCATTAGAAATCAAGGAATAAAGAGGATACAAAATAAAAACCACATGCCCATGGCTGGTTAGCTATATTCAGCCATCCCCACTCAGCACCATCACTGCTGACTGCTGTATCATGCCCAAAAAAGAGAGCCTGGGAGGAATTACCTCCAGTTAAATACCAATAATGTGATCCTGCCAATGTGGAGACACAGGAGAGATTATAGTGAATTTTGAGAAATACTAAGGACTTCTGGGGAATTAAGTCAAAGGTTCAAAATCTCCATTTTTAGAGAATGGTATCTGTTTTACAGGGGCCACAATGGTCACTGAATTTGAATCACTGTGGTATGGTTAATTACCCAAGAATATGAGTGCACAAGGGGCAGAATTGGTAGTCTAAAATATGCCTGTTTATAATCTGAAGGCAAAAGGACTAATATCTATACAGATTTCCATTATGCATTCTCTATCTGCCATGCAACTGGTTTCATCTGGAAACAGAGAGGCTTTATTACATCAGGGAGAAAGCAGATAGTTCAGGTGGAGATTACCGCAGAGTTACTGGCTGCTATTATAAAACTAAACAAATTGTCTGTGATATACTACAGAGGTCATTCCTTTGGCAGAGATCCAGTTTCTCAAGGAAACCATCATGTTAATGTTTCTGCTTATTATGCAGCACAAAATGCCCCAGCCTACATAATGAATTTCTGAGTCATAGAATCTGAAGATCTTGAAAGAGTATACCTAGACTCAGAAATGGCAGCATAATTTTGGAGCTAGGAAAGAGAATGGAATATGGGTATTATCAATTGGAAAGCCAATACTACCAAAGGTATTTTTCAATCATATTTGCCAGGCTATTCACAACTAAGGCCATTTTAGGACTCAGGCTTCAGTTGATACTGTAAAGAGAGTGTGGTTAGCCCCAGGAATTACTACCATGGCAAACAATTCCATCTATTCTATTTGTCAGAAATTCAGTCAGGGTGTATTTAATAAAAGAGGTCTAAAAAACCTCTGACAAAGGTTTAGTTACTCAAATTTACAAAGAGCTAAATCAATTGTACAAAAAAAAAAACAAGCCATACTCCAATTGATAAATTGGCAAGGGACATGAATAGGCAGTTTTCAGATAAAGAAATCAAAACTATTAATAAGCACATGAAAAAGTGTTCTAAATCTCTTATAATCAGAGAGATGCAAATCAAAACAACTCTGAGGTATCACCTCACAACTAGCAGATTGGCCAAAATGACAGCAGAGGAAAGCAGTGAATGCTGGAGGGGATGTGGCAAAGTAGGGACATTAATTCATTGCTGGTGGAGTTGTGAATTGATCCAACCATTCTGGAGGGCAACTTGGAACTATGCCCAAAGGGTGATAAAAGACTGTCTGCCCTTTGATCCAGCCATAGCACTGCTGGGTTTGTACACCAAAGAGATAATTAGGAAAAAGACTTGTACAAGAATATTCATAGCTGCGCTCTTTGTGGTGGCCAAAAATTGGAAAATGAGGGGATGCCCATCAATTGGGGAATGGCTGAACAAATTGTGGTATATGTTGGTGATAGAATACTATTGTGCTAAAAGGAATAACAAAGTGGAGGAATTCCATGGAGACTGGAACAACCTCCAGGAAGTGATGCAGAGCGAGAGGAGTAGAACCAGAAAAACATTGTACACGGAGACGGATACACTGTGGTACAATTGAAGGTAATGGACTTCTCCATTAGGGTCAATGCAATGTCCCAGAACAACTTGCAGGGATCTAAAAAACACTATCCACAAGCAGAGGATAAACTGTGGGAGTAAAAACACCGATGAAAAGCAACTGCTTGACTATAGGGGCTGAGAGGAAATGACTGAGGTGAGACTCTAAATGAACACTCTAGTGCAAATACCAACAACATGGAAATGAGTTCGGATCAAGAACACATGTGAAACCCAGTGGAATCATGCATCGGCTATGGGAGAGGCAGTGGGAGGGGGGAGGGGGGAGGAAAAGAAAATGAACATTGTTTCCAATGAATAATGTTTGTAAATGACCAAATAAAATAATGTTTAAAAAAAAGAATAAAAAAAAAAAGAAAAGAGGTCTGGGTGGGAGACCATTAGCTTACACTCCTTTTGAAAATCTGCAAATAGATTATATTACTATGCCCAAAGCAGGAAAATATAAGTATTTCTTGGCATTGATAGATAAATTAACTAGATGACCAGGAGCATTTCTATCTGCTAGGAACAATTCAGCATTTGTTGTTAAGATTTTTCTGAGAGAGATTGTCAAAAATTGATTCTGATAAAGGAGCCCATTTCACAGATTGCATTCTATTGGGAATCTTGTCAAAGTTTCATGTTCCATACCATCCACAAAGTTTAGGTCCAGTAGAAAGACTGATTAGAGAAATTAAGACCATGACAAGGAAGCTTTATACTGAGATACATCTGAAATGGCCAGACATCTTATTCATAGTGTTATTCTATATCTGTATAAGATCAAGGACTGATATTCATGTGTCTCCATTTGAAATGTTGTATGAAGCAAAGAGTTGTACAACTGCCTATGCATCGATGTTAGGGGGTGACATCCAGATAGAACTTATAAGGATCCTCATAAAGTTTCTTATAAGACATTCATATAAATTCCTTACAAGAGAGATTAAGAGAATTGCAAGATATGGGACTATTAGTTCAGAGTGGTTCTCTGGATTATTTATTGCATAATATCAAGTCAGTTTATATATAAATTTATATAAAGAATTTTAATAGGACCTCAGAAACACAACAATCATGGGTTGGTCCATTCATTGTAATTGTGTTTTATTTTATTTTATTGGGGGGGATTTTATTTAATTAGTTAATTTAGAATATTTTTCCATGGTTACAAGATTCATGTTCTTTCCCTTCCCTCCCCCCAACCCCCTCCCATAGCTGACATACAATTCCACTGGGTTTTACATGTGTCATTAATCAAGACCTATTTCCATATTATTGATATCTGAACTAGGGTGATCATTTAGAGTCTATATCCCCAAATATATTCCCATCAACCCATGTCATCAAGCAGTTGTTTTTCTTCTGTGTTTCTACTTCCACAGTTCTTTCTCTGAATGCATTCACTGTAATTTTTAACTTTACCTTCCTCAATTAAAGTATTAGAAAAAGAATCATAGTTCCATTGCTCACATGTTAAAAAGGTTCCTAGAGTAGTAGTAGAAGGAGAAGGAGAAGACAGAGATCCTGAAGAAGAAGAAGATGAAGAGATGGCTGAAAGATTATCATCAGGCAACATGTCTTGCAGGCAAAAAAAATGGGGTAGAGGACAACAGATCAGACGGAGAAGACTGAAGAAAGAAGGATCACAGAAGTACAGTAGACTGGTATTGATAGAATAATAGAATTTTTCTACAAGGATCTACTACAGAAGAGGATAATGAACTGATTTGTATTTGATTTGTAAGATATTGTAAAGCTTTTGTATCATTTTGCACACAACACAATTTCACTATAGTTACATGTATCAGTATATATAACAGCACTGAAGGAGTCGAAGAAAGAGGAAGAAGATAGAAGAGAGACAACAGACAACACGGGAAAAGGAATAACTGAAGATCTAGTGAGTATAATTGCATCCAACATATACATTTAGGATACATTACTAAAAGAGATTCATATTAGTTCTATGAAGTGTAAACCTTAAAATTTCTTAGACTTATAAATGTTGGAAATTTCACCATTGGGAAATTTCATACTTGAAAAATTTCCTATTGAGAGTGGGAACTCTATTGGAATGTGAACCCCATTGGCATGGGAGGTTCCTCCTCCTCCCTTCTTAAGATTACTTTAGGACAGAAACCTTTTGCTGAACAATGGAAAGGGCTTTGACCTATGCTTAAGCATAGAACAGGAATTTCTTTGAGTCATGATTGATTTTAGAATTGATACAATGGAGATACTTGGAATGACAGAACCAGGTCTTGGAAACTGCAATCTCCACCCTACTCAGTCCTAACAGGATTTAGGAAGGGCTGCAGCATAGATCAAAATTTAATTATTCCAATCTCTACCCTACTCAGGGTAACAGGATTTAGGAAGGGCTGTAGCAAAAGATCAAGATTTAATTATTTGAGAATATGACCTTCAACAGACATGTGCAAAGCCACAGACCTCTGGGCGGTCCTGGGTTAAGCTAGAGCCACCATTGGCACAGGGAAAATGATGGACAGTGATTGGTAGATGTGAGAACTGAGGGGAGGGAACTTGGATGGTTTCCTTAAAGATAGAGGGGTCTGAGGACGGAGGGGGGTTGTTGGAGAGTTTTGGCTCTGGTTTGGTTGGAGAGTTTTTTGGCTCTGAGAGGTTGTGCTGCTCTGAAGGAAGCTGGAGGTGGAGGTCCCTGAGACTGTTTCTCCATTTTGGTCACGTGAGTAATAGGGTCTGATCTCCTTTCTTTGCCTCAGCTATCTAAGGGCTTGGGCCTTTTGTCCCAGCCTAAACAGAAGGGGTATTTAAGCCCTATTCCCTTCTCTCCCCTTTCTCTCTCTCTCTCTCTCTCTCTCTCTCTCTCTCTCTCTCTCTCTCTCTCTCTCTCTCTCTCTCTCTCTCTATCTCTAATTCCTTTCTTCTTCCTGCTGTTTGTAATTAAACTCTATAAAAGGTTGA
This sequence comes from Monodelphis domestica, assembly GCF_027887165.1. Classification (NCBI taxonomy): domain Eukaryota; kingdom Metazoa; phylum Chordata; class Mammalia; order Didelphimorphia; family Didelphidae; genus Monodelphis; species Monodelphis domestica. The sequence continues at coordinate 380,404,904 of NC_077230.1, read as the reverse complement.
CGGCTGACTTGAGTTTTCATTTAGGAATTACATAGCTGAATTCCTTGGCGACCTTAAATTAATATATATCAGTCTTTTAAAGTGATTTCCTTGTCACAGCGGTCTTAACTGGATGAAATGGATTTGGGATATTTCACTCAGGTAACATCAGGATATATATAAGATTATATAGATTTTTTGTTTTGTTTTCTAGTATTATCAGAGGGCAGTGATTTTCTTACACAAACATGTACATATCTGTAAAATACTTTGCATATATATTTGTAACATATTCTGCATATAGGAATGGTATTATAGTTTAATGTAGGGTAAGTGGGTGTGTATATAAGTGTGTATATATGTAGATAGTGAAAATTTTGTATAAGTGAGCATGTAAAGAGGAGTGTAAAAGTGTAGATGTAAATTTTGTATATTCTTGTATATTTATATAAATTTGAGTGTAAATCATTGCACAAGTACAAAATTTTATTTTTTATATTCTATGTATATAAATTTTTGCAGTAATTGTTTTTCTACAAATCTGTAAAATATGTGAATAGTTGAAGATTCTAAAGATGGAATTTTTAGAACAAAATTCATAGTTTCCAGTTTTATGTGAACACTTTTGTTTCCTGTATTAGCATAAGGTTTAGCATTAAGCAAAGTTTTGTTTTGCAATTGTTTCAACTAAGAGTTTTAAGATATACATTTTGAATAAGTTTGCATGGTTATACAGATAGTTTTTAATGTGAAAGAAAGTGTATGCTACATTGTGCTACATGTAACTTTATCTTTGCAATTTTTTGTTATATTCTGTTTCCTGAGTTTTGCTATTGTTATTGTAACTTTAGTATTTGTTTTCTTTTATGAAATTGCTTATTGTGATTTTCTTATTCCTAAATCCCTTGATGTTAGGTAGTGTTAGAGAGGAATAGTTAGATGAGGTTTCGATAAAAACTGTTTGTTGTGGGATTAGATAACGAAGAATAGGTTTAAAGTAAGGGGGATTTATATAGTGATGAGCATATGACAAATCTGTAGATTTGATCAGATGCTCAAAGGGCAGAATGCAGGAATATGTTAGTGATGATAAAACTGGTTTCTAGGGTTAGTGAAAGAAGGGAATTTTGAGATAAGCCCTAGGAAAGAATTCTGGGTAGGAAAGGAATTGTGGGAGTCTAAAACTGAAAAAAACTGAACTTCACTTCCTTTTTGGATTTTTTCTGAGCTGCAAGTGGGTTTTGTCTCTCTGCCTACAATTTTAAGCTGAAGGAGGGTTTTTGCTTTTAGAGATTCTCTCTGGAAAGTCAGGATTTTGTGGAGAAATCTTTGGCATCCAAGTGGAGGATTTATTTGGAGAAAACCAAATTCCCTTGAGTCTGCCAGTGGTCCAGCTGCCAAAATTCCTCTTGGCTAAGGTAATCCAAAGATTTCCATCTATAACTCTGGTTACTTAGTGCAGCAGCCAAACCCAGGGGCTTTTCCCTTTCTTTATTAATTACTGATGGGAAGATTAGAATCAGATAGCTTGGGAAAAGGGTTTTAGGTAGTACAGGGAGCTGGGCCCAGAGGGCCCAGAGAAGAACAGAAGGTTCCCCTTAAGTAGGCAACTTAGGAGTTATTCTGAAGAGTATTAGGGTCATAACCACCAGTTTCCCTTATTCCTTTTATTAAAATAAACTTTGTTTCCATAAGCCAAGGGTTTGGTGCTTAATTGGCCCTGAAAAGTTCCTAGGTGGGTTGTAACAGCCCTCTAGAACAGATCACCATTACACTTGTTCTAAGATTCCTCATAGTTCTGACTTTGGCCTCTCTCTTCCCCCCAGGTATTACCACGTCCTCTTCACCCACTTCTTGCCTGCTCCACTAAGAGACCTTGTGGATGAGCTCTCAGAATGTGAAGATATTTTGATGAATTTCCTTGTGGCTGAAGTCACCAAGCTTCCCCCCATCAAAGTACCACAGAGAAAGCTGCTCCAGGAGGTAACCTTTCTATAAATGGGGAAGACGGAGGAGGACACCTCTGAGGACCCTGGTGATGAGGAAGAAAACTCTAGAGCTGGGAAATTCTGAAAAAGGGAATTAGAGCTTAGACTATAGAATCAATCTATTATCTTAAATGTCAGGAGAACCCAAATAAGAGACAGCAGTCATGGTCCTTCCCTTTGGGAAGGTTTGGAAAAGCAGGAGAGAAGAACTCCTTCACTAAAACAGACTGTGCAGAGGGGCAGGTAGGAGCTTTTCTTCATTGGAATTCCCTAGCCTGGACTTGGGAAGATTATCTCATCCATCCTCCCGCTTCCAGGCACTGGAGTACACCTGAACCAGCCTTTTGCTGTGATAACATTTTAATCAGTGACTTTGATCATCTGTTTATTCAGTTTTCAGGTGATATAGAGCTATAATGGGTACTAACACACTAGACGTGCTAGAGTATTGGCCTGAATCTAATGAGATGAATTGCATTATTAGTAAATGTAAAGACTTATACCTGGGCTCAAAAATATAATCACAAGTACAAGATAGAGGGTGCCATAGTTAGGTGAGGCCTTTATATGAGTCAGAGGCAAGATCTCAAGATCATAGATTCAGACCTAATAGGCCCTACATGCCAATCCCTTCATTCTACAGATAAAGAAACTGAGGTCTAATTAAGTGATTTGCCCACAACCACACAAGTAGTGAAAGGCACTGCTACAATTTGACTCCAGGTCTTCCAGGACCACCAAGGAGTTGGAAAAGTCAATGTTATTGGGCCCCATGAAGAGAAGACCAAAGAATGGACTGCACAACTGCATTTCATGTGGGTTACGCCACTTCTGCATTATTGTGTATTGTCAGTACTGTGCCCTGTTGTCCCCTCTGGGAAACTGGGAAGGATCAGGAATGATGCAATGAGGCCAAGTCACAGAGGCACGTTTAGGCTTTCTAAGTGGAATGGGCCACCTCTGCAGAGGAGGGGAGTCTCTGTCAGGGGAGGCCCTCATACATGCTATGGCAGGACATTATTTTTCTGATGAGGCTTAGACGAGGGGGCCAACAAAGTCCCTTTCAGCTCTGAAACTGTGAAGATACCTCAACCCTTGCCCCGTCTCCTACCTTTTCCCTTTCTCAGAAATTCTCTTTGCTGTTCAATAGAAATCTTCCCATTGCAGGGTGCATTGTGGGGAGAGGATGGGACACGGGGAGCCCACCAATGGGTCTGAAGCCGACTCTTTCCCTAGGTTCTCCAGCATGCCCAAGGGAAGCAGCCTTCCAGGGACTGCATCAGCAAGTTTGCCTCATGGTTTGGTCATATGCCTCTGGTGCATTCACAGCTCCGCTTGGACCCTGTGCTCTTCAAGGACCAGGTGTCTGTCCTGAGAAAGAAGTATCGGCACTTGGAGAGACTTTAGACCCGGGACGCTGCCCCTGCCTGAGCTCATCAGGCTTCCCAAAGGCCTTGGGTGGTGAAAAAAGTATCAGAGAGGAAGGTTTAACCGGGCACTTTCTACTTTCCTCCAGAGGACCAATGGAGGGGGGAACACGGTGTGGATGGGGCATCCTAGTTTAAGAATGGGGATTCCCATCCTGACTCTTCTACTTGCCCCATGTGTGCCCCGAGCAAATCACTGAACCTTTCTGGGGCCTTAGTTTCCTGGTCTGTCCAATAAGAGGTCTGGACTAGCTGACCTCTGAGGCCCCTCCCAGCCCTGAATACAGGATCCTACGAATACAGGACTCCCTTCCAGCCTTAAGATCCAAGAAGGCTCATTATTGCTTAGCCTGTGCTAAGAGGAAAGTAGGTGACCCCGCGGGTCTGCTGCATTATGCCTTGGGAGGAAGGGAACAGCCTGATATCTGGCTCCCAAAGGCTGATTATCTGGCACAGAGGGCCCATGCCAAGACTTCTCAGGTCTTGAGATGCTCAGGCGGGCACCCTCCCTGCCATCCCTCCTGGCGCCACTAGAGGGCAGCACGAGGCCAGGCTCCTTGCCCGTGGCTGGGCTTTTCTCCCTGTCCTGGGCAACCTGGTTCATAGTTGGGCAGCAGAAGGGGAGAGCCCAGAAGGGATATGTGTTACCCCCTCCACCATCAGGAGTGAGGCAGGCTAAACCAGAGCTGGGGGAGGAAATGGGGGGAGTGGAGGAGCAGTTCACTGGCCAGGGATTATTAGAGACACTTTTAAATTGAGAAAATCGCTGCAGAACCTGTGAGCCCAGCTGGAACCAGCCAAGACTGTACTGTCTGGGGCCAATTCAGTATTCACTCTCTCTCTCTGTGTGTCTCTCTGTCTCTCACTATCTCTCTGTCTCTCCCTTTCTCCCTCCCTCCCTTTCTCTCTCACTCTCTCCCTTCTCCCTCTCTCTCTCTGTCTCTCCTCTGTCTCTGTCACTGTCTCTCTTCCTCCCTCTCCTCTCTCTTACTCTTTCTCTTCCCCCACCCCCTCTCCCTCTCTCTCTTTCTGTGTCTCTCTCCTCTGTCTCTCTCTGTCACTGTCTCTCTCTTTCTCCTTCCCTTCCTCCCTCTGTCTCTCCCACTCTCTCTCTCCCCCTCTTCTTCTCCCTCTCTCTGTCTCTGTCTCTCCCTCTCTCCTTCATCCATCTCACTTTTATGGGGGATGGGTGTGAAGGGACCCCACAGAAGCATTGGGGTTAGACCCTCTGGAGACAGTCTCTTGGAGGGAAGGTGAGGCCTGGAGGAGGGGCTCCTAGGGATGGAGGCAGATGGGCATCTTGAGACAAGATCCCACGGTTTGCACAGCCTTTTCCTTAGGATGACAGCTTTAAGGTGGATAGTGGATGAGCACTCCCATTTTATAAAGGGAGAAAATGAGGCTCCCACAGGTGTAGTGCCTTAGACACTTGGCTAAGGGAGACCTTCCTCTTCCTGGAGGATGTTTCTAAGTCTGGGAAAGACCTTAGGGCTGATCTCAGCCAAGCCTCATTTGAATGGATGAGGAAACAGTTAGAAGAACTGGACTGGAAGCTTAGTTCCACTAATTGCCTCCAAGACAAACCTTTACTTCCTTGGCTTCCATTTCCTCATCTGTGAAATGGGGGTGGAGGAGTGGAGTGGGAAGGGGAGATGGACTCATCCTGAAGTCCCATTCAGCTCTAAGTGCTCTTGGGTAGTAAAAGTGGCCCAAGAAATCAGCAACACGAGTGTTCCCATTTGGGCCTCTGACCTTCTTGTGTGGTGACATTTGAGCAAGCTCGGAGGGTCTTCTTGTCTGGGCCAACCATCAGATGAGCGTCTCCCTGCCCCTGCCCAGCTGCCAGTCCCTTGACCTGGTCCAGGGAGGGATGAGCTTAAATCTCCTTAGCCCATTGCCCAGCCCAGCCCATCACAGTTTGCCTGGGGTGAGGCTGCTCCAGTCACTTTGGAAATAAGGGGCCCAGGCTCTGCCTCATCTTGCCTAGGCTATAAATAGCTCCTCTGGCAGCTGCACTATCAGAGGCCTAGGAACTTGGGGGAGGGATTGTGTAGGAGGCAGAGGTCTGGCCAGGCCCAGGGGGCAGTGAGGGCCCATGGGGAGGGTGGTCCTTCCCAGAGGCCAGGGCATCAGGTATTGGGGTGAATCCAAGGAAGTTTGGAAACTCCGCTGGTAACCCAGCTCCCGGGGAACACACTGTCCCCTGGGGTGCCTCCTGATTCACTTGGGACACCATGACTCATGCTTCTCCCCAGAGCTGGGGGGGGGGTGGGAGGAAGGAGCAGCTGGGGGCATTCAGTGAGGAATCAATCCTCCCTCCAAAAAGGGGCCAGGGAGCCAAGAGCTCTGGCTCAGGTAGTCTGGACAAGAGTCAAGAACAGTTCAGAGCTGGGGAATGTAACCCAGGGAAAGGTTGGCTTGGCACTTCTACGGGGCCAACTCAGGCAGAGAGCACCTGGCCAGCCAGAAAGAACAGGTGTGTAGAAGCAGAGGTTGAAAGCCCAGCCTTTTGCAGAGGCATAACATCACAGAGTGGGGGGCACCCTTCAAGATCTAGGTTCTAATCCTGCCACTGACATTTTTAACTGGCTGGACAAGTCACTCAGCCTATTTCCTCATATGACAGATGAGGAAACTGAGGCCAACTGGGTTAAATGACTTGCTGAGGTTCACATAGCTAATATTTGAGGCTGGATTTGAACTCAGGTTTTCCTAATTCTAGGTCCAGTGCTCTAGTCATTAAAAAATAATTTTACCTTCTGTCTTAGGATAAATTCTAAGATGGGAGAGTGACAAAGCCTAGGCAATCTCAGTTAAGTGACTTGCCCTGAGTCATACAATTAGAGCATATCTGAGGCCAGATTAAACCCAGGTGTTCCCAACTCCAGGCTTGGTGCTCTATCTACTGAGGTACCTAGATGCTTGCTTTCTCTATCCAAGGAGGTACCTAGCTTCCTATATTCTAATTCTCCTCTGGTCCACCCAGAGGGAAAAAGCCACAGCCCTAGGTTTAACAGTCTCTCCCCCACAGCAGCTAGTCTCTCAGAATTCCAGAACTATGTCCTTTTTCTGTCAGTCTGCAAACTCACACACATTTAACTTTTACTCATATCACTAGGTCTTGAACCTATTGTTTCTCCAGGGCTAGGTTCCTTTCCCCATGCCAAAATATGGTCCATTTCCTACCTCACCTCCCTCCACCATCAGGGCTGTATCTGGATCATGATAACATTATGCCACAACCTCTTCAGGGGATTCAGCATAAAGGATACATCGTATAGAGAGAGAATAACATTTATACTCATGCATATGTATATAATACATATAAAGGAGATAGAGTATCTATACAGAATAGCTGTCATAACTTGACAGTTACAAACTCTTTAAGAACTCTTGAGAAATGGGAGCGAGTGTCCCGTGATCTCTCCAGGAGCATCACACAGCCACACTGAAACATCCCCAAGGATGGATGCAACAATCAGCCAGCAAGCATCCTGATTGGCCCAGCACACTGAGCTGTGGTCCCCTCTTCTCTCTGTGCCTTCTCTATGTCATTTGTGTTAGGAGCATGGGGTTGTGGGAAGAGCACGGCATTTGGAGCCAGCTATCCTGGGTTTGGAGACCAGCCTTGCCTCTTAACTGCCCAGGGGACCTGAAGAATGGAACTGTAAGAGCTAGTGTTTATCCAGTGCCTACTAGGTGTGAGGCATGGCGCTAAGCACTGGACAAATATTAGCTCATCTGATCCTCATAACAACCCTGAGAGGCAAGAGCTATTATTATCATTTCCATTTTTAGTTGGGAAATGTGAGGCAGAGAAGTTAATTGACTTGTCCAGGGTCACCAAGTCAGTGTCTGAAGCTGGATTTGATCTTAGGTCTTTCTGACTATTGATCTACTGCTAACTTTTCTTGCTTCAAGCAAGTAACTTTTCTCTGGGCCTGATTTTGTCCACTATAAAAAAGTCTTTTTATTGTATTGTTGACTATTTGAGAGTATTTGGGGTTTTCTTGGCAAAGATAATGGAGTGGGGTTTGCCATTTTCTTCAACTCATTTGACAGTGAGAAAACGGAGACCAACAGGGTGAAGTGACTTACACAGGGTCTCACAGCAAAAATAATGGAGCAGTTTGCTATTTCCTTCTCCGGCTCAAAATTGAGACCAGTAGGATTAAGTGACTTGCCAATGGTCAAATAGCAAATATACTGGAATGGTTTTCCATTTCCTTTTCCAGCTCCTTTTACACATGAAGAAACCAAGGCCAACAGAATTAAATGATTTTCCCAAGGTCAAACAGCAAAAATAATGAAGCAGTTTGCCATTTCCTTCTCCAGATCATTTTACAGATGAGGAAACTGAGACTAAAGAGGATTAAATCACTTGCCAAGGGTCACACAACGAAGATACAGGAGTAGTTCACCATTTCCTTTTCTAGCTCATTTGACAGATGAGGAAACTGAGGCCAACTGGGTACATGTCAAGAGTCACACAGTTAGTATCTGAGGCCAGATTTGAACTCAGGTCTACATGATTCCAAGTACAGTCAAATTGCCTTTTTGTTGTTGCTTTCTTTCATTTGATCCTTTCATGACCTGATTTGGGATTTTCTTGGCCAAGATACTAGTGTAGTTTGCCATTTCCTTCTCTATCTCACTTTACATATGAGGAAACTGAAGCAAGCAGGACCCATGGTCACCCAGCTAGTGTATGAAGTTGGATTTGAACTCATGAAGGTGACTCTTCCTGATCCCAGTCCAGTGCTCTATCCTCTGAGCTACCTAGCTGCCCCCAAAAAAGTCTCTAGAGGAAAGCCATCATGAGGATCAAACGACTCAAAACTACATCCTAAGAAGAGTCATTGAAACAGGATCCTGATTAAAGTCTTTTGGATATTCTCTACCTTCAGGATGGAGTCTCTCCCTCAGGTCTTGCCCTTCCCTGGGTGAGTGGAGCTCTGCTGATCATCCAACTCCAATTCCCCCAAAGTCATCAAGTGCTAATGGTTCCCCCATCCCAAGCAGGAGCTCTGAGGGCAGGGCTTCTGGAGATGGTTCCAAACTGTTGCAAGAAAAGTGTTGAAGTTTATAGAGAGAAGTGGCATGAGATCAGCAGGAATGTTCTACAACTTGGAAGAAGGGTTAGTCTGGGACCAAGGTTGTTAGCTGGCTCTGGAGAAGCTCTGGAGGTATTGGCTGTCCTTTCCTGCTTCTTGATGGCTGTATTTCATCGAAGCAGTTTCTGGTGAACCTGGTCCCTCTTCAGTGATTGTGAGATCGAGTCTGGAACTTTTTTAGATCGAAGGCCTTCCTTAGCCCTGGCAAAACCTTACACAGACTCTTATCCTTCAATCCAACAAAGGGGAGTTTTAAAAAGCTGAGGGCTTTAGTTAAGATCAGGGACTGCAGATTTGGGGATTAGGGAAAATTAGAGTAGGAAGTCCACTAAGAAGAAATCCCTGTAAAGCAATTTTTAGATCTGGTGGGTACAGGTAGATTAACATTAGTTTGGATTATCCCAAATCTTCTCTTTACCTTCCCTAATTTATTAACTACAACCAACTGTTCCTGTTATATAGTGGTTTGTGTACCAGAATCCCCAGTACTGCCTTAGGGAGCATTTACAGATTTGATTTTCTCAGGGCCTCCATAGCGAAAGTGTCTGGAGAAAACAGCTGACTAAAGTGGGGAGTCAGCTTGCTAACAGGAAGGTGGAGTTCCTGTCAAGGTCCTGAGGGTAGGAGGATGCTCCATCCAGAAGGTTGGCCTTTCCAAAACCCACCTCTGATGCTTGCTGCCTGTACAATCTGGGCAAGTCTCTTCTCTGACCCTCAGTTTCCTCGTCTATAAAATGGGTCTAGACTAAAAGGCCTCCAAGGTGCCCCTTAGCTCTAGATCTCTGAACTCACATACAGTGTGTGACTTTGAGAATGTCTAGTTCTGAGGCCCGGGTTCTCCTGTTAACTGAAAGGGTTGAATTGCTTGTCTCTAGCCCTAAAAAGAATTCAGTGAAAGGGCCCAGAGCTGGAGAAACTGTGGTATGGGGAAGGCTACTTGAGATGCCCCAAGAGGCCTAGAAATCTGATGGCTCTGACCTAGTGCTCTCAGGCTCCGCCTTTGTGTCTACCCCTCCAAGGGTTAGCTCCTCTTAAAGGGGTGTGAGTGGGTGCTTGCCCATTATTCCCCATTAGGTCTTTTATTTTAGCCCTGACCTTCCATCTTAAAATCAATACTGAGCATTGGTTCCAAGGCAGAAGAGCAGTGAGGGCTAGCCAATGGGAGATAATTGACTTGTCCAGGGTCACCCAGCTATGAAGTGTCTGAGGCCACATTTGAACCCAGGGCCGCCCATCTCCAGGGCTGATTCTTTCTCCACTGTGCCACCTAGCTGCCCTTTCCACCCAATTAGGTGTTAATATGATTTGTCTTTTGAGAATGAGGAAAAATGAACAGGATTATGAGAATGTACACAGTACAGAAACTTATGAGCTACACCTTGGACCAGGCAGCTGGAAGGTGGGAGAAGCTGGGGTTCATCCCCTTCCTCTCTCCCATCCCAGCCTCAACATCCAGCTGATACAGCCAAGTTCAAAGTCAAACCTTTGGTGGTTTAGCCTCAGCTCTCTTCTTGGAGCACTTGCCTAATTCTCCCTCCCCTCCTGCCTAAGGTGGGGAGAGAACAGGAGAACCTTCCCAAGCCAGCTTGGGGGAACAGACTGGGCCCTGGAGCTGGCCTTGGGCAAAGGGTCCTCAGTACATGGATCTTTGCCCTGCCCTGCTTGATGACATAAAGAGTCCAGAGCATTGTAAGTGGAAGAAAGAGGTCGTCATGTATTATAAATTATCCAGAGCCCTGACCATGGGCCAAGGGAGCTGAGCAGGGCCACCGTCGGCAGAGGGGGTCCTGAGTGAGGGGCTGCCTCAGCTTGGAAAACAAACCCATCAGAGTCTAGGGGCCCGAAAAGGGGAGAAGGCCTGGAGTGGCTGGATTTATATACAAAAGGGAATGTGGGAATAGGCCGAGTCCTAGTGGGGGGCTTTAGGGGTCTGAGAGAAGCAGGAAACATGGTGCCCTCTTCTTCTCGACCCTCAGTCCCATACTCTTCTCATCACTGACATTCCAGGTGGCCCTGGGATAGGCAGCAGCTCAGGGCAGGGGCAAGGCTCAGTCAGAGGGGCCTTGGCATTCCTGACAGTCTTTCATGTCCTCTGAATAATCCTCTATCTGGATGGTGGTGGTGTGGAAATGAAACATCCCCTGCAGCCGGGCTCTGGCCTCCTTCAGCACCATCTGAGCATCTGCCTCCTGGGCTAGGGTGGCATGGGTGGATAGAGAAAAGATCTGCTGCCATTTACACTCCTTCAGCACTGGCCCTACCCCCTAAGCCCTCCCTTTCAGTGATGGGGAGAGATGCTCCCATCTGGATTCACCCTTCCCCAACCATGCCCCCTTCTGGCTATTCCCAGGAGACCTTGTTCTGGGTCTGGCCTCTGACTCAGCTGCTGACTCTGGTTCTGGCTCCCATCTGTTTTCATCCCAGTGTACCAAGGCTTTCCACTTCTTTTCCGGGTCCCATCTCTGTCCCCACATCCCAGCCTCTGGTCCTGCCCTGTCTCCAGGACTATCCTCACCCAGATCCCAGCCTCTGGCCCTCCTGCCATTGCTGCCCCCATCTTCCCTCGTCCCTGTTCCACCCAGGCCCCAACCCTGAGATGCTAGGATGAATAGCACCTCTCCCAGATGGCTTCTCACCAATGGCGATGTGGACAGAAAGCACCGGCTGGGCCACAGTCAGAGCCCAGATGTGCAGGCTGTGCAGGGCTGCCACTCCTTCCACAGAGAGGAGCAGGTCTCGGACTGCGGTGAAATCCACCCCCTTGGGGGTTGCTGAGGGTGATCAGAGAAAGAGATGACTGTAGTTCCTCCCTTAGCTCATCCCTAGCATCCTGGAATTTCTGGTTCACTTATGAAAGTGACCCCATTTGGGGTTTTCTGAGCAGAGATACTCCAATGGTTTGCCATTTCTTTCTCCAGCTCATTTTACACATAAGCAAACTGAGGCAAACAGGGTTAAGTGGCTTGTATTTGGAGGCTAGATTTGAACTCGGGTCTTCCTGACTCCAAGCTGGGTGCTCTATCCACTTCACCACCTAGCTATCCTCCTGGAAAAAGGTTCACAGACCCAGAGAGGAGGATGTGGCAGGTCTGAGAATCTTGCTTCCCACCTAGCTTTCTGGGCCTCCTTGTGAGGGTCTATGTCTATGTGACTGGGAAGGAGGTTAAAGTACATAATCCCTGGGACCAAAGGACTCAAGGGCTACTTCTGGACTGAGTGTCACATATTGTCAGAGCTAAAAAGCCCTTAGAAACCATTGAGTCCAAACCCTGTTCTCCTCCTTCCATCTTAAATATGCAGAATGTAGGAGCTTCCAGGTGGTACAGTAGATAGGGCTGAGTCTGGAGTCAGATTCACTCACCTTCCTGAGTTCAAATCCAGTCTCAGACACTAGTTGTGTGATCCTGGACAAGCCACTTCACCCTGTTTGCCTCAGTTTCCTCATCTATCAAATGAGCCAGAGAAGGAAATGGCAAACTACTCCAGTATCTTTGCTGTATGACCCTGGGCAAGTCACTTCACCCTGTTGGCCTCAGTTATCTTATTTTTCAAATGAGCCAGAGAAGGAAATGGCAAGTCACTCCAATATCTTTGCTGTATGACCCTGGGCAAGTCACTTCACCCTGTTGGCCTCAGTTATCTTATTTTTCAAATGAGCTGGAGAAGGAAATGGCAAACTACTCCAGTATCTCTGCCAAGGTAACCCCAAATGGAGTCACAAAGAGTCAGATATAACTTAAAAAAAAAAAACAACCAACTAGACAGGGCCCAGAGAGGAGAAGTGATTTGTTCAGTCACACAGCAACTTGAGGTATTCCCCTGTCCTATGTTCTCCTTACACTGCTCATTGAAACCAGATTGCTTTGCAGGTATTCTGACCCTGTCTTCCTGCCTTATACACCTTTGGACAGGATGAGAGAATATGGATGGGCCAGTGCCATCCATTCCCATTTCTAGGAAAATTGCTCAATGTCTGTGATGGGAAGATGGGGAGGAGGGCGGTGTTATGGTACCTGTAACATAGGAGGAAGAGCAGCAGGAACTGAAAGAACCCCAGATTGTTCCTTGACTTTGCCTGTGACTTGCTGAGTGGTCTCAGGGACCACTTTTCCAAGTTATTTTTCCAAGGTCTCGGTTTACCCTTTGTTGTTCCCTCTCTCTGGGGGGGGGGGGGGAGTTAAAGATGAGGGAGATCCCAGAGAGAGGTTTTGAAGCCAGCAGGACAAGCACCCCTACCTTCCCATAGCTCAGAGGAGGGGAGGAAGTCTCCCATTGACAGGGAAGAGAATAACACAATGAGGGATGGAGTGGGAGGGAGTGGTTGAGGAAGAAACTTCTACTTCCAGAAACTGCCCTTGCTAGCTGGTGCTTCAAGGTCAGGCAAGCCAAGGTCCAACTCTCTCAACAACTGCAACAAATTTGTAGGAAGCCCTAATGTGCTCTGACCCTTAGGGGAGAACCCCTTCTTTTTGGGCAAACACAAGCACAACAGTGAATTCACTAAGTTCTAGATCAGAAGGAACCTTAGAACACAGTAGCAGAGTTGGAAGGAACTTTTTAGATTGCAAAGTCCAGGCTTCTCAATGTACACATTAGGCAGCTGAGGCCCATGCCCCAGTAACACACCCCAGGGCACACAGAGAATTTGTGGCAAAATCAAGTCTCTTATATAATGGCAGGCATCAGGGGAATCCCCAGATTGCTAGAGTGGTCATCTCCCTTGGGGTCAGTCCATATTCTGGCTTCTACCTTAAAGCCTCAGTGGCAGCACCTTTCATCTTTCTCATATCCTCACACTTTGGGCTGTGACTCAAGGAGCCCCAACCTCTGGCTAAGAGTAAAGAGTAAAGAAATTTACCTTCCATCAGCATGAGAACCACATCCCTTAAGATCGTCAGAGTGGTGCCCAGGACTAGAATAGAGAAGAGGAAGGTACAGATGGGGTCCACATACTTGTATTCAGGCTGGTGGGAGAAAAAAGACCAAAGATTTAGAAGGGTACTCAATGGCCATCTGGTCCAACCTCCTTCCTTTATCTATGAATTTTGGATCATTTATTTATTTTCCATGTAATAAGTTTTGTGAAGTTCTCTGATCCAAATTGTTTCCTCTCCCTTCCCTCCCCCTTCCCAGAGCTGGCAAACAATTCAACCTGGCTTACACATGTATACATTTCCATATTGTGCATTTTTGTAAATGAATGATCTTGTTAATCCAAAACCTCAAAACAAAGACCTAAACAAACAAGTGAAAAATCATCTGATTTCATCTGACTCTCACAGCTCTTTTTCTGGAGGCAGAGAGCATTCTTTGTCCTAAGTCCCTCAGAAGTATTCTACATCATTGTGTTGCTGTTAGTAGCAAAGTCTATTACATTTGATCATTCTACAGTATTTCAGTTACTATGTATAAGGTTCTCCTGGTTCTGCTTATTTCACTCTGCATCAGTTCATGTAGGTCTTCCCAGCTCTTTCTGAAATCATCCTGTGTACATCAAAAACTTTGACAAGAGAAACTGCTACAGACACAAAATGGGTTGGACCATTTGAAGTTTTGCTCACTACACCAAGTGCCATAAAAGTTGCAGGAAAAGAGTCATGGTTCCACTGTTCACACTTTAAACCTGAGAAATCTAACCCCAGTGTAACAGAGAGAGATGAAGAAAATAGATAAAACAGTGCTGAGAAATGACAAACAAAAACAAATTGATAAACATCAAAAAATACACCACTAGGAAAGAGTAATTCCAAAAAATGTTCCAGACAATGAGGAGATCCCAACAGTCAACACAGACGACAGTCAAACATGTAACATTGACAGAATAAAGAACAAGAAAGCATCCCAGAGGAAAAGCAACAAGAAAATCCACCAGAAAGAAGAAACAAAGATTGCAAACTGAAATGGACGGCTAAGACTTTGAACTTTGTAAATTTGCATATATAAGAAGAGGACAGATGGAAAAGGGGAATAGTATGTAAGACTGGTGAGGCATTAGCATAAAAACACACAATTAACTTCACATTAAAAAACATGCAACACTAGACAGCTTGGAAGAAAGAAGGGATCCTACGGAGAACATGAGAAGTGGAAATCCAAAGAATGGGAGTAAGTATATTCATGCCACATGACCCAGAAGACCCAAGACAAAAATCACAAACTGATGTATATGGAGATCTCGTGTAGGTAAACAAGAGTCTGGACTTGTAACTATGCAAAATGTATCTGTGTTATATTAGTTAGTTCCATAGTCTTAGACAAATAGAAAGATCAAAAGATATTTGTCTGCCTAACATCAGGATTAGGGAGCAAAGTATAATATTGTATCATATGTAAATAACCTCTGTGAATAGTGTAAAAACTTGTAAGATAGGTTGGCAACACAGTTAAAGGGTCTGTAGATATGTAACGTAACGTGTACATGCACTGTACATGAGTTAGTGTATAGAACAGAGTAAGGACTTAGAGGATAGAGAATAGATTAAGAATCAAGTTAAGCTTAGACTAGACTGTTGCTTTTATTTAGGAATAGAAGTTAGCTGCATTTGCAGACGAGGTAGTTAAAGTTTTGATTGTTTATTGTAAAGCTGATGCTGAAATTGTGTTCATGGAAATAAATACAATAGATTGCAATATAAACATAGATAGGTAGAGATAGAAAACTGTATTAGTTTAAACTTAGCAAGAATAAGTAGTATTATCATTAGGGTTGACATTTCTGTGCAATTATTATATTAAAACATATGTTGTACTGGCTTTGTTGTAAACCCCAAAACTACCCTTACCCAACAAAAATCTCTTAGAATAGAAAGTTTAGGGGGTAGCTCAGTGGATTAAGAGCCAGGTTTGGAGATGTGAAGTCCTGGGTTCAAATTTGACCTCAGACACTTCCCAACTGTGTGGCCCTGGGCAAGTCACTTAACCCCCATTGCAGAGCCCTAACCACTCTTCTGCCTTGGAACCAATACACAGTATTGATTAGAAGACAGAGGTAAAAAAAAAAGAAAGAAAAGTTTAGCATAGAATAGAGATAGAGCAAATAGGGAAAATTTATTATTTTGGGGCAAGTAGTAAGAAATTAGAATAATTAGTAATATGTAAGCATAAGAGGTACATACAAGTCACCCTTGGGAAGGTCACAACATAAAAAGGGGATGGATATGGAAAGGAAACCAGCACAGAGGAGCCATTTTTGAATGTTGGGAAGAGGGATGAGAAGAGTGGCAATTGGAGGAGCAGAAAGGGCTTGTGGGATTTAGAGCTTTGAAGTGGACTCTTGAGAGACAGGAGCAAAGGATCAGAGCTTGGGACCCCAAACCTGCAGTGCCAGAGCCTTGCCTCCATTTCCCCTTGCCCTGGAAGACAGAAAGATCCCGGACCTCTCTGGCTCATTGATTAAAGAAACAAAGAAAACAACTGCTGCTGAGGGATGCTTGACTCCTGAACCTCACGGGGGTCACCCCCAAAACCTGTCTCATCCCATTGCGTTCCCAAGAAGGACACTAGTGACCTGTTTAGAGTTGGATAGTGAAGTGGATTGGAGAGGAAGGAGGGAAAGAAAGGCTGAAGCCTGAGCCATTTGGCTCCGGTTAAGAAGGGGAAGTGACAAACTGTTTGCTTACTCTTGTAGGGTTTCCTGCTCCCTCTGACCTAGTTCCCCACTTGTAGCCCAAACAAATAAACCACGCCTGTTCTGAAGAAAATTACATTCAGATCTAAATTGTTACACAGAAGTTAAGGAAGAGAGAATGGGACTGGGGGTAGGCTGCTCCACAAGCTTTGGCAGAGCCACTGACATTCAGCCTGCCTGGCAGGACTGTGTGGTCTCAGGCATAGCAAAGTCCTGAGGAAAATTCTCAATCAAAACCCATTGAAATCTACTTACTGGGACATGGTCCCTGTCCATCCCTGTCATGACATCTTCACAGGGATATTCCCTCTTGTACATTTAAGGTGTGAGGGAGGGAGTTATACAGACTTTCTCTCAGTTCCAGTCACTCTCTCTCCCCTCTACACCAACCCTCCTATTCTGCCTCCTTCCTCCATCTATGCTCCTCCCCATCTGTCCTCCCTTATAATCCTAAAAATTCCTATACCACAATAGTATTCCATCACCAACATGGAACACAATTTGTTCAGCTCCAACCTCCTTATTTTTATTTTTTATTTATTTTTTAAACCTTTACCTTCCATCCTAGAATCAATACTATGTATTGGTTCCAGAGCAGTAAAGGCTAGGCAATGGGGGTTAAGTGACTTGCCCAGGGTCACATAGCTGAGGACAGATTTGAACCTAGGACCTCCCTTCTCTAGGCCTGGCTCTCAATCTACTGAGGTACCCAGATGTCCCCCACCCAACCTCCTTACTTTAAAGATGAGGAAACAGTCCTAGGGAGGTGAGGTGACTTGCCCAAGATCACACAGATGGTATCTGAGGTGAGATTCTGACTCCTGAGCCAGCACTCTTACCTTTAGGCAGTAGCTGAGGCTAGAAAACTGTCCAGCCTCAAGTAGCCTTGTAAATCGACACTTTGTCCACTTGCCCTCCTCCTTCTTCTAGTCCTTAGACCAGCCTTGCCTTCCACTGAGGGTCAGCTAACTAATGGCCATTTTGAACTTTCTACCTGCCTAGCCCAGGTCCTGGCTCAGCCTGCCTAGTGGAATGACTATGTTCAACCTGGAGAAGAAAGGGCTCAGGGCCATCTGCCCCCTGTGACTCCCAGCTAGCTTCTAGCATTTGAGACCATGTTACCCTTTGCCCTGGGATGGGGGCTGAACTAGGAATTATAATACTACCCCAGTGGTTTTATAGCACTTTTAAAAAAATCAAAATATTTTTCAATAAACAACTCTATGAAAGCAGGCACCACAAGGAGAAAGGGCTGATTAGTTCTGTCAGAGCACAGCAATAATCACCATCAAGGTATCAAGGTAGCTCACCATGGATAGAGCATTAGGCCTGGAGTCGGGGAGCTGTGGGTTCAGATCCAGCATCAGACACTAACTGTGTGACCCTGAGTAAGCCACTTAAACTTTACCTGCTCGGGCTGCTTCATTTGTAAAATGATGATAACTAGCTGTGTGACCCTGGGCAAGTCACTTAACCCCCATTACTTAGTTTTTCCACTCTTCTCCTTAGGAACAAATACACAGTATTGGTTCTAAGATAGAAAGTGACAGTTTACGAGAGAGAGAGAGAGAGAGAGAGAGATAGGGAGGGAGAGATTATGGAGGTAGAAATGTCAAGATTTAGAAACTGATAAGATATATGGATTGACTGAAAGGGAGAATGATTCTATGATTGTGAACCTGAGTAACTATTGGCAGGAAGGGGGAGAAGATTAAAAGAGGGATGGGTTTGGAAGGACAGGGAGGAGGGGCAGACAATGTCTTCCAATTTGGATATTTTGAGTGTGAAATATCCTCTAGACACTTAATGATGCAGATCCAGAGCTTAGGGCTGGATAAATAGGTCTAGGAATCATTTATATGGAGATTATTATTGAACTGAAGCTGCTGATAAGATCACCAAGAGTACATAGATAGAAAAGATGAGGGGACCCAGGAAAGAGCTCTAGGACATATCCACATTTAATGGGCCAGATAGAGGTGGCAATTCAGCAAAAGAGGCTGAGGAGTGGTCAGCTGGGTAGAAGGACCCAGAGTCACTAAATGAACACTCTAATGCAAATACCAACAACAAGGAAATGGGTTCGAACCAAGAACATATGTGATACCCAGTGGAATCGCGCATCGACTATGGGAGAGGTGGTGGGAAGGGGTGGGAGGGGAGGAAAAGAAAATGATCTTTGTTTCCAATGAATAATGTTTGGAAATGACCAAATAAAATAATGTTTAAAGTGGAAAAAATAAATAAATAAATGTTTTTTTTAAAAAAAGAAGGACCCAGAGTCAGAGAACCTGACTTTAAGCTTTCTACCTATGGGACCATGGACAAGAGCAAGAAAGAAAGAAGGATATAAGCATTTTTAGTACCTACTATGTGCCAGGCACTGTGCTAGGTGTCTTTTATTTAAAACATATATAATCAAGTAATTTAATCTCTCTGGGTCTAGAATTCTTCCTCTATAAAATAAGTTCATTGGATCAGAAGGCCTCTGAGGTCCATTAGGCCCTAAACCTATATTTAGAATAGGTAAGAACATTACAATTTAGAGAAATCAAGTCAATTTCCCATAGCCACAAGCTAATAATTGTCTAAGGTAGAATGTGAACCAGAATCTCCTGGCCAACCTAGGTTTTGAGCCTAAATCTTCTGACCCAAGGACCAGCATTCCATTCTTTCACCATTGCATGGTACCACACAGGGGAGTAGGGTTGGGAGTGGGGAGAGGAATGCTCTAGGGTAGTAATGGCAAACCTTTCAGAGATAGAGTGATGGGCCCCATCCCATCCCACCTCCACCTCCCCCAAGTGTTGGGTGTGCTCTGCTCCCACCTATATATACTCCTCATAGGGGAGGGAGGAAGCATTCCCATTGGATGGGTGAAGTGAGGAATGTCCTCAGCCAGTGTAGAGAGGGGGAGGAGGGTGGCTCCAGCACTCTGCTCCCCTCCAGCTCTGCCCACTGTGAGCCACTCACCTTACCCCCTGTACACTCCCATTGGGCTTCTGGACAGAGGAGCACGTGATGTAAAAAATGTCATCAGGTACTTTGGAGTGGGGGAAGGGAGGGTGGCTCTGTGCCCACAGAGAGTGATAACACAGAGGGTGTCATCCTTGGCACCTGTGCCATAGGTTCACCATCACTGCTTTAGTGAGACGTTTAGCTTCTAATAAAGGGGAAACTTCCTATCAATTTCATCAACCCTCAGATGGAAGGGGAAGCCTCAGGAAATATTCCCTCACCTGAGGAAGGGACATGGTTAATAATTTATTATATCAGAAAGGAGATTCCTGCTCTGGTATAAACTGGCCTAGATGATCTCTATGGTCCCTTTTCAGAATTCTATGAGGAGCCCATTCCCAGTCTTGATTCTCAAATACTGGCCCTCCCCACTATTACATTACATATCAAAGAACCAGTAAATAAATGAATAAACAAACCAGTGAATTAATAAATGAGTGACTGGGTGAATAAGTAAATAAGTAAATAGTCAGTCAGTGTTGGTCAGGCCAGGCCAGGCCCACAGTGAATAAGTCCAAGCTTTGGAAAAGCAATCTTGCAAGGGTAACAGGACTTATGGAGCCATTCACCCTGTTTTCCATGCTGGGTCACATCTATAGGAATATTTGAAAAATCTAAGACTTCATTCCTAACTTGGGTGCTTTCCCCTCCCTTACATTGTTCATGGACATTTCAGTGCCAGATATGTCTTTGTTTCCTTGAGATCACTTCCTCAGAGAGGTAGAATGGCAGAGAACACCAGTCCTGGGATTAGTCAAGAAGACTCGAATTCAAATTTCATTTCTGACATTTGTATTAGCTCTATGACCCCAGGCAAGTCATGCCACCTTCCACATGAAGTTTTCCTGATTCCTCCCTTACAGCTATTAGAGCTTTCACCCTCCCTCCCCCACCATTAATTTTTATACACCTACATATATGTACAAACATTATAAATATACA
Source organism: Monodelphis domestica (assembly GCF_027887165.1). NCBI lineage: Eukaryota > Metazoa > Chordata > Mammalia > Didelphimorphia > Didelphidae > Monodelphis > Monodelphis domestica. The sequence continues at coordinate 380,384,809 of NC_077230.1, read as the reverse complement.
TGTAAAGCATACATGTCATATCTTCCATATATATTTCTCATATACATGTGCACATGGACTTATATGTGTTGTCTCCCTCCTTTAGAATGTGAGCTTCTTGAGGGCATGCACTGGTTCACTTTTGTCTATCGACAGCACCTTGGACAGTGCCTGGCACACAGCAACTTAAAAATTGTTTGCTGAACCAACTGATTGCTATTTTTTAAGCAATTTCCTAGGATTTATTTATTCGGTCAGAGATTGGGTATAATCTGCAGACCTATCCAGTGTACCACATGTACCACACTGCCTCTATTTGAGGCCACACACCCTGAGGAAATTACATTGAGGGGAAAAAAGTAGTTGGCACAGAAATATCAGGAACAATGGGAGAAAAGGGAGACTTGGGTTGGAAGTTACGAAACCAGAGTTCAAATTTTGGCTCCACTATTTACTAACTGTGTGACCTTGGACAGTGCATTCCTGCCCTCTCTGGGATCTTTTTTCCTCAGTTTAGCTCAATAAATGTTCAGATCTTACCATGTGTGAGGCATTGTGCTGAGCAGCAGGGAAACAGTCCCAGCCCTCAAGACCACAACCTATTCAGATATAAGTATAATAAAAGGTAGTCACCGGATAAAAATGAAATCAAAAGTCCTCTTTGGGCAGTGGTTAGAGGACCTGGTCTGGAGTTAGGAAGACTCATTTTCCTGAGTTCAAATCTGGCCTCTGACTCTTCCTATCTGTGTGACCCTGGGCAGGTCATTTAACCCTGTTTGCCTCAGTTTCCTCATCTGTAAAATGAGCCACAAAAGGAAAATCCAATTTTGTGGACCCAGAAGAGTTAGACATGACAGAAAATTTTCACAACAATAAAAAAGTGCTCTTGGAAAAAAAAGTATAAGGAAATTATAAATAGTACTTGCCATTTATAGAGCACTTCAAAGTTTGCAAAGCACTTTACAAACATCACCTAAGACTCATCATAGCCCTAGGAGGTTTGTTATTGTAAGAATTATGCACATTTTACAGATGATGAAACTGAGACTCAAAGAAGTTAGGTGACTTTCCCAGGGACAACCAACTAGTAGAATTGGAATCCAGAGGTCTTGCTCTGTCCAAGTCCAGCACTCTGTTCATTATGCTACACAGAGAAAAAAAAGAAGGCTTCATAGAATAGGTGTCAGCTGAGCCAAGGCTTAAAGAAAGATTAGCATTCTGAATGGCTAAGATAACTAAATTTTTCCTAGTCTTTTTGCAGCACCAAAAACTTGGGGTCTTGAACTAGGTGGTTTGTAAGGTCCTCTCTGGCCCTAATATTTCAGGGGTATATTGATTGTTTGAAGATTGTCTGACCTTAGACATGTCACTTCCCTCTCTCTAGGTATAAAATGCCCATTATGAGCTTCACCTAAGTTGTCTCTGCCTATCCTGCCCAGATCACATCTGTCCAGAAGTCAGAGGCCTCCCTTAAGACAAAATCTCACCTTTAAGTTTTTGGAGTTGAGAAATAGGCTTCTATTGAGAGATCCCACCACCACCACCAATCAGGTTTTCTCCCTAGCCTTGTTGCTTAATAATAATCCTTTCCAGGGAGCAGCTGGGTGGCTCAGTGGATTGAGAGCCAGGCTTAGAAATGGGAGGTCCTAGGTTCAAATCTGACCTCAGACATATCCCAGTTGTGTGACCCTGGGCAAGTCACTTGACCCCCATTGCCTAGCCCTTACCATTCTTCTGCCTTGGAACCTATACACAGTATTGATTCTAAGATGGAAGGTAAGGGGTAAAAATTTTTTTTAAATAATAATAACTTCCACAAAGACAGTTCTTAAAAGGGTTCCCCATATGCGCATGATCTCACATCCCCAAGAGTAACACAGGGCAGTTATTGTTTTTTGTTTTGGTAATTGGCTAGGGAAATCATTGTTATTCCCATTTTACAGGAAAGGTAAATAAGGCCAGCAAGGTTAAAGGATTTGTTTAGGCTCACAGCTAATAAGTAGTAGAGCTGAAGCTTGTACTCATAAATTCTGACTGTACCTCAGACAAGGCATCCATTCCCACCTTGAGGTAATAATCACCTTACCTTATAGTATAGGATGAGGGCAGCCACGAGGACCCCCAAGCTCTGTAGGAGATCCCCAACCACATGGATAAAAGCTGCTCGGACACTAGGGTTCTGCTCTTCCTCCTTTGAACTGGTCCCATGATTGTGTCCATGGCCATGGCCATGGCCATGGCCATGACCAGACTGGTGAAGAGTAAATCCCATTCTAGGAAAGAGAAGAGTCTTTAACCTTCACTCAGGACCTTGAGCAACAGGCAGAGTCCTGGACACCAGCATTAGCCTCTCTGTCTTCAGATAGTGTTATGACCCCATTAGCACTACAGGAACCTCTGGGAAAGGAAGGGTTGAGGACTTGAGGGAATGTGGCTCAAGGCCCAATTAAGTGGCTGTTCTAAGCAGAGCCCAGGTCAAATTGGATCTAGAGAGTCAATTCAAAAGGTGGTAGTACAAAGAAGGAACCAGGCTCACTGCCCCCTCAATCCTTCAATTCCTTCTACAAGGAATTTCACTTTCAGGAATCACATCAAATCAAAGTCTTAGAATCTAACTATTCGATGATCAAATAATTCTAGAATCTAACCAGGATAAACAGTATAGGAAGACTAGGTGTTGGAGGGTTCGAGGAAAGATGGACATGCCAGTTCACTGCCATTAGAACTGTGGATTAATTTAAGCATCCCAGAAAATAACTTTATACGAGGAAAAACTCCATCCACATACCACCCCCAATCATCAAGGAGGCCAGTGACCAGGGGAAGCACTATTTTGGATAACAAAAAGCTATAAACAAAATATGGGTATAACAATTGTGAAAGAGCTAGAACAGACTGTAGTATAAAAGGTGCATTAAAAATATAATCCATTAAAACATGATAAATGAGGAATTAAGGAAAAACCTAGTGGGGCAGCTAGCTGGCACAGTAGAGAGGGGGCCAGGCTTAGAGTCAGGAGGACCTGGCCTCAGACACTGCCTAGTTGTATAACCACAGGCAAATCACTTAACCTCATTTGCCTAGTCCTTGCCCTTCTGTCTTAGAGTTGTTACTAGGACAGAAAGTAAGGGTTATACATACATGCACACACACATACATACATACAACTTATAGATCTATATACACACCCGCCCATATAAAACATGTATGCACATATACATACAGATACCATATATGGACACATGCATGTGTACCCATACATATATACATGATACACACTTGTATGAAGTGATACAGAGGGATGAAAGAGAGCTTACAACAATGTCAATAAAGAGGGCTCTGAAGCTCAGCTGAACTCAGGGCTGCTACAAGGAGCCAAGTTGGCATGATATAATTAAAGTTCAAGGACACACACACAACACACACTTCCTTTCTGTTGACAATTGGTGAACCATAAAAGTGAAAAGTGACGTTTATAGCATTTGTAACCAGGATACACTGCTTAACTCTTTGGAGGGAATGTGCTGTATTGGGGGAAGAGATGAGGTTATGGTGTTTGGATACCCTTTAGGAAATATCTTGGTAAAACTTATCCATTGAAAAAAGAAGAGAGAGGGGCAGCTGGGTGGCTCATGGTGGACAGACAGCCAGGTCTAGAGATGGAAGGTCCTAGATTCAACTCTGGCCTCAGACATTTCCTAGCTGTGTGACCCTGAGAGTCACTTAACCCTAACTACCTAGAGTTAGTTAGTTAGTTAGCTCTTACCACTCTTCTGCCTTGGAACCAATACCTAGTATCAATTCTAAGACAGAAGACAAAGATTTAATTTTTAAAAGAATATAGAGAAAGAAGGGGAGTGAGGGAAGGAAGAGAGGAGACAGAAGAGAAAGGAGAGGTGAGGAGAGAAAGGAATGAAGAGAAGAGGGAAGAGAGGGAAAGGGAAGAGATGGAGATGGAGAGCAAGAGACAAGAGACACAGACCCAGAGAGAGAATCAGACCAACTGGTTGTAAATTGTTCCAGGGCAGGATAGCTCTGTTTTAACTCTGTATCCATAGCACCTAGCCCAGTGTGGATACTTAATCCACACTGAATTATGGAATCACAGATTTCACAGAATCAATTTTGAAACCTTGGAGCTAGAATAATAATAATAATAGCTATCATTTCTCTAAAGCTTTGAGATTTGCAAAGCACTTCACATATATGAGCTCATTCAGTGCTCACAACAACCCTGTGAGCTGGATGCTATTATCACCTCCATTTACTTCCCCAAGTCACTCAGCCAAGTGTCTGAGGTAGGCATTGAATTCAGTCTCCCTAACTCAAAGTCTAGCCTTCTATCCACTAGGCCATCCAGATGGAAGAAGCCTTAGAAATCCACCTAGACCAATCTGCTCAATTTTGGAGTCGAATCTAAGGCAAGATTGGGGGAAATGATTCAGTCGAGGTCACAGATGAGCTACTGGCAAAGCCCTCTATGGAACCCAGGTCTTCTGACTCCTGGTCTCTATTTCTTTTTGCTTTCTAGCAACTGCATGAGGGTCAGGATCGTTCCCTGTGGAAGCAGTGTTTTCTCCCTCAGTACAGCATAAATATTTGTTGAATGAATGAAGGAGTTGAGTTTTATGTACGTCAATTCAGATCAAGGAAGATATATATAAAGAGCTTTGTAAACCTTAAATATACTAATTCTAGTAGTAATAATTCTCTCTCTCTCTCTCTCTCTCTCTCTCCCTCTCTCTCTCTCTCTCTCACTCTCACTCTCTCTCTAATCATTCCCTTTTCTGGGACTCAGTAACTTAGGGGTGGGGTGTGTGTGTGTGTGTATGTGTGAGTGAGAGAGTGTGAGTGAGTGAGAGAGAGAAGGAATTATTACTATTAGTAGAATTTGGGTGTAGAATCTTTAAAATATTTAGACATTAGGAGAAATAAATTCTTGTCCCATAGTCTAAAAAGACTAAATCTAGAGCTGTAGGTAACTTCAAAGGCTACCTTATCCAAACACTTTATATTATAATTGAGGCAACTGAGGCTCCCAGAACTGGAATGATGGGGCAAAGATACACAGTTGTAAGTAACCGAGGTGGGGTTGCATGTCAAATCCTCTCGATCTTCAGATCCAGTACTTTTCCCATCATAACACATCATCTTCCTGAATGGGATGTTGTCCTTCTCCAGAGTTGGCTAAGAGCACTAGTTATATGGTTTCATGTCAAGTGTTCAGAAGTGGCCCCTTGGGAAAGGGGTGCTGGCTAGAATTTTATGGGTGGGATTAGAGAAGGTGAATCCTACCTAAAATAAATCCCCTGTACTTTAACACAGGGCAGACTTGTCCAGTGGCCTCAGGTTGTGAACTGGGGTCTTTTAAAGGGGAAGGAACATCAGAAATGAGAAGGTTTGTGTCAGGATGCAGAGGGGTATGGAGTTGAGGGTCACTCCAGAATGGAAATGTCCAGAGTTCATAAATAAAGTCAGGTCCATTTCTTAAACCCTTACCTTCTGCCTTAGAATCAACTGGTTCCAAAGCAGAAGACCAATAAGGACTAGCAATTTGGTTGAAATGACTTGCCCAGAATCCTAGAGCTAGGAAGTATCTGAGGGAGATTTGAATCTAGGACCTCCCATCTCTAGGCCTGGCTCTCTATCCACTGAGCTACCTACCTGTCCCATAGGTCCATTTTTCTAGAAAGCTCCAGCACACATAAACTGGGAGGAATTTGTCTCTTCAACACATGATCCCATTCCCTTCCCTCCCAGAGAAGCAGGAAGTGGTGTCCGGTTGTTTAACTGGAGAGAGGGAGAGTTTGTAGAGTGGCAGGACCCAGACTTACATGATATTCACTGCCACAGCACAGCCTGAAGTGATGAGCATAGCCCCACCTTCAATCTCATAGTCTCCAGAGATCAGACGCTGCACAGCCAGGTATACTAGGACCCCAGTCACCACCCAGATGGACAGCACTGACAGCAGGGCTCCCAAGATCTCTGAAAAGCAAACCCCACCCCAAACACTAGCCTCTTAGTCTCTTTCTTAGGTCTATAGTGAGAGTAGGGCCAGCATTAATAAACAAGTCCACAGATTCTTTCTTGGGGGTAGGAAATGGGGTCCTCTATACCAGAGTAAAGACATTGAAGACAGTTTAAATGGGGCCCATTGGTCCCCATCCCCTCCCCTCACTGCTTACAGCAGTTATGATTAAGAACATAAAATTGTTAGTGATAGGAGAGCCCTCAAAACAGAGTATTAAAGTTAAAAGATCATTTAGAACAAAGAATTTCAAAGATGAAAGAATCTAGAATGTTAGAACAGGAATGCAGGGAATATTAGAAGACAGAATGTTAGAAGTGGAAGGGCTCTTTGCTATCTGCTTGTTCAATTCCATGGTTTTTTAGACTTTTGTTAAATCACATCCTCTGTGAGAACTGCTAAATTAATGTACCCAAGAGGGAAGGAAGGCTATCTTAAGCTGAGGAGGGTTGTGGCAGCCCCCAAGGGGCCAAATCCAAGAGATGTTAAGCCTCTGAGCAACTTCCCTGCTTGGCTTTGAATGGTTCCCACAAGATGCAGAAACATCTTTAAGCCTATATTCATTGAGCCTTGCTTGTCACTGTGTCAAGGGAGTTCCATCATCCTTGTCAGATGAGACACCACAAGGATAAAGGTCAAGTCTCCTATCTGACTAGAGGTAATTCATTGCCCCTTACTAGGCCTCAGCTCAGGCTCTTTTTCAAGACCACTCACAGCTCTGATAGTCTGTGTTCTAAGGCTCCTCAACAGATTCCTTCTTCCTCTAGATCCCATTCCTACCCCACTGGGCCCAGCACCATGTTCTGCCCATCGGCTAACTAGGGGTTAATTTAATGCTTCAATTCAATAGCCCCTCACCTGCTCGATGCCAGCCATAATTCATGGTCTTGGTTGCTGGCCGGGAGGACATCCAGAGAGAGAAGAGACTGATGAGCATGCTGGCAAAGTCAGTAAGCAGGTGAGCTGCATCCGTCATGACTGCCAAGCTGTGGGCCAGGTAACCCCCTACAGGACCAGAGAGGTGGAGGGGAGGGAGGAGGACCCTTTGTTGAGACTTAGTTTTCTTTGACCTGTGAGGGTGGCCTGTTATGTAACTCCTTTCCTCCCTGCCTAACATGGAGCTCGAATAAAACCCCGTCTAATGGACCATCTAATGGACTGTTAGGGTTATTCTTCCCCCTCCCCAAGGCTCTCCCCAGTTAGCACAGATGGCCCAAGAAGCCCACTTTGTTGCTTACCCACAACCTCTCCAATTATGAAGACAAGACAGATGGAGGATGCTAAGTACAACTGTCGCCGGGCCCTCTCCTTCTGAGCGTCATAGGGGCTGCTGAGCCCCTGCTGGGCATGGCAATGCTGATTGCTCTGGGAGTCCAGGCCAATGGCATGAAGGTCCACACTAGTCTCAGGCAAGGGAATTGGGCTGGTCATTCTGCCAAGGAGCTCCAGAATATGACCTGGGGAGAGAATGAGGCTCCCATCCTATTCCATCCCCAAGGAGCTTAGTTCTAAGGTTGAAATGCTTAGTATGAATAAATGAATAAACCAGCAGTGGTCTTACTATGTGCTTTCTAGACCAACTGCTAGGGAAACCCATGATGAAGCAAAGACAGTCTCTCTTTTTAAAAGGCTCAGATTCTTCTTTTTTTTTTTTAACCCCTTACCTTCTGCCTTAGAATCAATACTGGGTATTATTTCTAAGACAGAAGAGTGATAAGGACTAGGCAATGGGGGCGAAGTGACTTTTCCAGGGTCACACAGCTGGGAAGTGTCTGAGGCCAAATCTGAACCCAGGACCTCCCATCTCTAGGCCTGGCACTCAATCCATTGAGCTAACCAGCTGCACCCTAAAAGGCTCACATTTTAAGGGGGGGTGGTTCAGTCTTTTCAGTTATGTTCCATTCTTCATTACCCCTTTTGGAGTTTTCTTTGTAAAGATACTGGAGTGTTTTGCCATTTCCTTCTCCAGCTCATTTTAAAGATGAGTAAATTAAGGTAAACAAGGTTAAATGCTTGCCCAGGGTCACACAGCTATTAAATGTCTGAGGCACATGAGTCTGACTGAGCCAGGCCTGATACAATATCCCTTTGCCATTCTTCTGTGTGTGTGTGAGACAATATGTATTAGGGTACCAGCATTGTGGGGAAGAGACTAGAACAATCACAAACTGGCAATATTAGAAAGGACTTTAAGGCTTAGTTCAAAGAAGAAAGTCAAGGCAAAGAGAGGGGAAGGAACAGAATCCAGATCTATGTGGGGCTCTCTTTATCCCCATCTAGATTATCCAGTGAAACCAAGCCTTGTCCCCTTTCTTGGCCCTCAGTTTACTCCTTTGTAAAATGAGAGGGAGAGAAGAGATATTAAATGGTCTCTAAGATGTCTTCCAATTTTGACATTCTGCATTTTTCAGGGTCAGCTCAGCCCTGAAATGCTGGGTACTGGATTCTATGATTGTGAGGGAGGGAGGCAGGAGGTGCCCTTCCTCCCCAGAGTTAACGGAGACAGAATACTCTGGGTATGAAGCCACTCACCCCCAGCCCCCACGGGTTAGAGTTGGTCTCCCTCACAGCTGGTGAGGAAGGCACTGAATCGAGGGGGCCAGAGTGCAGATCAGGGTTCACCTCCTACCATCTCCCCCTCATCCTCTGGGGGCTGGGGGTGAGTGGATGAAGGGGAAGATGTAGCATCAAGTTCCCCCCAACCAACACACACAAACTTTATGTCCGGCCCCGAGGGAGAATTAAGGTGTGCGGGTGGAAAACCATGGCCGGAGGTCAGCTGAGGTGCAAGAAGCAGGACTGCACCGGTCCCCGGAGCGAGGAGATGCAGCCGAAGAGGTGCGGAGAATGAGTCCTCCCCCACCCCCAGCCCGGGCCCCTGATTTATCGGACTCAAGGTGTGACATCCAACAGGTAGCGCTTATCCATGGTCTCCATGCGCCCTAGCCGCCCCACACGTGTACCTTAGTAACTCGATTGGAGAAGGTCGCCGTGCGCGTGCGTGCCCCTGTTCCCCGGGCCGGATCCTGAGGGAGCCAGTGTTCTTGGGACGCTCCTCCTGTCTGAACTGCTACCTCCCTCGTCCGGGGCTCACTGCGCTTTTCCGTCTGACGGCTAATGCTCGTGAAAACCTCTGCAGCTGGTGCGTGGTGTGCAAAGACCCGCGGGGAGGGGTGTGGGTGGGTGGAGTGGGGGACGTGAGGTGTAGGGGCACCGGCTGCAAAGACCGCCTTGACCGCCCCTGGACCGCCGTGTGCACTACTCGAGGGCCAGTACCTGTAGTCCTGGAAGCAGCACAGAGGGGGGAGGGGAAGAGAACTGGAAGAGGGATGGGGGGGGCGGGGCAAGGGAGCGAGCCTCTCCCGGGTTCACCTAGATCAGAGCCGGGCTCCGGCTCCGAAGAGAGAGCGGCGGAAAGAATTTAGGGCTGAGAGAGGGCGAGCCCCGGAGCCTAGAGGCGAAGCCTTTGGTGGGGGATGAGAGAAAGGGTAGTGGGCTCCAGGCGCTTCCTGGGGGAAGGCCTGAGAAAGGAATGGAACAGTTCTGACCAGGGGCGTTGACAAAACTGAAAGACCCCTGCCCATAGCAGGCCCAGATCGCCAGATACTCCCGTTTCCCCACCCTAGGTGGGTCCACCAAAAAGTACTTTGAATTGTTTTTGTTTTTTTTCCCCCCCGGGGCGGGAAGGGGGGGAGGGGAAGCTAGAACTCAGATTGACAATTCCTCTCACCCAGGCCAGGGGGTGGTGGGGTCCTTGAAGTACAGGTCATGCCACCCCCATCACAGAAAGGCAACACTTGGGTCTCCCTGCTCATATCAATTGCTCCCACCCCTCCCAATGACTCCTGTGGACTGTCTCACCTATCCTTGTACCTAGCTTACAAGGGGTAGGACTGCCCTTGCAGCCTAGGCATCTGCTTCTGGGGGTGGTAGCACCTTCCTTTTAGTGGCCCATGTGGGAACATAAGACCGCAGATTTTATATCCTACCTCTTAGCAAGTTCATCAGGAACAGGAGCTAAAGAAGGGACCACATCGGGCCCTCCGCTGGAGTCCATGAGGTCCGTAGAAGAGAGCTTATGGGGGAGTTAGGTGTGGGAGAGGCGGGCTGGGGAAAAAATACTGCAAGGACATGCGGAACTGGGAGTGTCGGGACCTAGCTGGGGAGCTCAGCCAGCCTGTCCACGAACAGTTGAGGCCAAGCCCTGTGAGCCAACTGCTCTGGAGATCATGAGAGAAAAAATGCTACAGCCTTGATCCTCTACAAGCTTCCAGTCCATTGGGCCGAGCTGCTCCTAAGCTTGAGCCTGGACTATTTTAAGCCAATGTTCCTTCAGGGCTGGAATATGGACTTGGAACAGAATACAGTGCCAATGGGCTGGGCAGCTAAGGGCTAGCTCCCTCCTGCTCAGCATGGAAAGGACCCCAGGACCCCCTACTCTGTTATCCTTGGACACCACTGGCATCTTCCTGTCATTCACCCATTGAGACCACCAAGAGACAGGTAGGGAAGTAGCAGTGGGGGGAAGGGATTTAGGGGAAATGGGTAAAGACCTGTAACCCCTCAACCATCTGGGCAAGGGTTGCTGGGAGCCATTTGAATTCCTCTGTTTTCTCTTTCTTCCTTCTCAACTTTCCTTCTCCTCTAGACCTAAAATCACAGCTTGAATGATTTTATCCCCACCCCACCCCCAGGGTTTCTGACTGATAGCAGGTGATATTATGAGAATTTAGGAGATTCCTTAAGTCCAGGCCATGAAGTGTATCATAGTGTCAGACTGTGAAATCATGAGTAATCTGGGTTCAAATCCTGTTCCTGACACTTACAAAAAGGGCAAGCCTCTTTCTGAGATTTCTGAGATTTCGTTTCCTCATTTGAAAAGAGGATAGTGATAACTGTGGGACCTGGCTATAAGAATCTTTTTCATAACCGCATGGAGTTCTATTTATGAATTCTATTTCAAGGGGAAAGTTTTGTAAACCCTAAAGGAGATATGAACAATTGGCTCTGCATAGATCCCACAGAGGCAGTTGAGTTTAATAAGCAATATATTGTAGTAATTGCTTGCATTTTTAAGATATTTAAGTTTCTTAAATCCTATACACGTTGGGATGGTTCTGTGGGCCTGGGGAGGAATGGTGGGAGAAACTTCCGTGATATAAAAAAATTACAACTATATCAGTAGCATTTATTTATTTTTATTGTTCATTAAAGATTTTAAAAAATACTTTACTTACAACAACTTGGGGAGGTTAGTACAGATATTATTCCCCTTTCATAGATGAGAAAGCTAAGGCTCAATTAATTGACATGTCCATGATCACTCAGCCAGGAAGGCATTTGACCCAGGTCTCCTTGCTCAAAGTCTGGCACTCCAGTGATTAGGCCCATTCTGCCTTGAGTAGAAAAAGTGTTGGGAGTCTGAAGACTTGAGGATACAATGTCATTCTGGCATGGGCATTGTATCCCCAAAACTATAGAAGTGTTTCAGGCAAACTGTAAGCAGGGAAATTCCTTTGCTCCCTTCTATTCTTATGACTCCTAACCAAAAAAATCTGATAACTTCTATTAGACCTTGAGAAGATAATTCTCTTGGATGGCCCTTTAGACGGACAGAGAGAAACACTTCCTTGATATCGAGTTGTATCTCAAACATTCATCTGTCCCCTAAACTATGAGGATCATCCCCTATGTCTCCAAGCAGACCAGATCAGATGGCCAAACTCCCCACCAAATGCCTGAGTGTTTACCACTCTAGTCACCATGACACAACATCACATCTACACTGTTGTAAAGAATATAAAACCCCCAGAATTGATGACATCTGGGGGATAGCTTTTCCATCCATGCTGTACTTACTCCCAAGGAGCAGCTCCCCATCTTGCTGTGCCACCTTGCTGTCTGGGCCAAACCCCTGGGAATTCACCTCTAGCACCCCACAACAGTTCAATGAAAAAGATGCTGAATTTAGAGAATCTGAGTTCAAATTCACTTGTGTGGTCTCCTTGGTTGAGTCATTTCATTTCTGTAAATCTCAGTTTCCTCATCTGTAAAATGATGAGTTTGGGATTTCTTTTGTTGCTGTTTTTTTAATTACATGTAGAAACAATTTTTTTTTGAAAAATGTTATTTAATTACTTAATTTAGAATATTTTTCTATGGTTATAAGATTCATGTTCTTTCCCTCCCCTTCCTCCCACCTCCCATAGCAGATGCACAATCCCACTGGGTTTTACATGTGTCTTTGATCAGAATTCATTTCCATATTGTTGGTATTTGCACTAGGATGATCATTTAGAGTCTACATCCCCAATCATATCCCCATCAACCCATGTGATCAAGTAGTACTTTTTCTTCTGTTTTGTAGAAACAATTTTTAAGGATTTGGAATTTCTGACTTCTAAAGTTCCTTCTTTTTATTAATCTATGATCCTGTAATTCCTGGGTTTGACTTGGCTCTGACAATCAGAAACTTCATGAACATAAAGGATAAATCTTTTAATCTCTCTGGGCCTCAATTTCCTCAAATGTAAAGTGGGGATAATGATACTAATATGGCCCGTCTCACTCAATTTGTGGAGAGAAGTAAAGGTATCCTTTCTATTTTGCAGGGGTAAAGGGGTGGCGACCTCATGATCTGAAAAATCTGTGCAAATTTTTTGGACCTTGCCTTTGTACCAGAGAAGAATTCTGAATCTTTTCTTTTCTTTTATGGAATGTTTACTGATTATATTTATGGTATTCAGAGATTAAATATGTTGATATTCTACAATATCCTATGTATTTTTATGCATTTCTAACTCTCTAAGCTTTTCTTTGTCATCTGCTGGCCTTCAAGTGCCATCTGCAGCTTCTGTAAAACTCCCTCAAAATTCTAATTTAATTACCTGAAGCTGTATCAGAACCATGATGGGGAAGGAGATGTGGAGGGGATTCTGTACTTTACAAACCTTAAACTGCCTTTAACAATAGAAGTTGTTATCTAAAGGGCTGTCATGTGAAAGAGAGATTAGATTTGTGCTTCCTGGCCCCAGAGGACTGCACTGGGGGCAGTCAGTGGAAATTGCTGAGAGGCAGAGTTCATTCTGGTCAATCAATATAGGAGAGAAAATGTGGATCAGTGGTTAAGAGTATTGAACTTAGAGCCAGGAAGACCAGAGTTCAATTCTTCCATCTGATGCTTACTGTCTGTGAGACTCTGGGCAAGTCACTTAGCCTCTCAATGTCTGTCTCTAGTAAAATGGGGGATATAATAGCATTTACCCCACAGGATTGTTATGGACATCAAATGAGATGTTTGTAAAAAAAGAAAAAACAAAGTTTGTCAACCTGAAAGCCCCGTATAAATGCTAGCTAGGTATTATTGCTAACTATCAGAGCAGTCTGAAAACAGAATGGGCCACCCAGGTAGATTCCTGTCACAGGTAAGCTTCAAGCAGAAACAAAAGATCACTTGCCAGGGATATTTTTGCAGGAAACTTTGTTTCTAGTATCAATGATCTAAAGCCACAAGGCCATCTAGTCTGATTGCCTCTTTTAACAGAAGGAGAAACTAAATATCATAAAGGTTAAGAGACTTACCAAAGGGAGCAGCTGGGTAGCTCAGTTGACTGAGAGCCTGGCCTAGAGATGGGATGTCCTAGGTTCAAATTTGACCTCAGACACTTTCCAGCTGTGTGACCCTGGGCAAGTCATTTACCACCCCCACCCCCCCATTGCCTAACCCTTCTCACTCTTCTGCCTTGGAACCAATATACAGTATTGATTCCAAGATGGGAGGTAAGGGTTTAAAAAAAGAGAGAGACTTACCAAGTTCACCCAAGTAAGTAAGCATCAGAGGCGAGGCAAAGATTCAACTAAATGGCTTCTGAGGTCCCTGCCAACTTGGACAATTCTATCATGACAACATTCCTTTGCTTGGCTTGATGTGAGGATTAATGAGAACATGGATATAGTAGAGCCTAGAAGCCTGAAGAGGACTCCAGGAATGGGAGGTGCTCTTAATCTCACCCCTGAGCAGGAGGTTCCTAGAGGAGAAGCCTATTCTGAAGGGAGGAGAGAACAATGTTGTTTCAACAAGGAGACTTGTATTCAAGCTCTGCCTTATGACACTGGCTGTATGATCCTGAGCAAGTCACCTTCCCTCTCTCAACATCAATTTTCCCATCAGTAAAATGGGAATGAAAATTACACTCTCTCCATTACAAGATTGTGGTAGGGGAAGCTCTTTGTAAACCTTACAGTGCCATAGACATATGAGCAAGGCTTTCAGTTGAGAGCAGGAGCCAAGTCTATATTGGCCTTCTTTGCTTTGGGGGCACAATGAATTGAGGAGTTGGGTTTCCTTTCATTGCTGACAGGTGTAACAAACAACAATGTGGGACTGGGATTTACTCTAAAGAAAGTCAAATATGCATTGAATCTCCCGATGGGACATCCCCTGCCCTCAACACTGCTTACCTTGCCATAGATTACCATTAGAAGCTCCTTGGGACCAGGAACTGCTTCGGTGTTGTCTTTGTATCTGTAACACCTGGCCTAGTGCTTAGCACTTAGTAGGTACTTTATGGTATACTATATAGCATTTAGTGTGTATATACATATATCTACACACCCTTTCTCTCTCTATATATATACATAGTATATTTAATACATAGCATAGAGTACATATATAGCATGCTTGTTTTCCAAACCAGACCATAAAATGTAGTGAGTGGACAGTCAAGTCAACCAGAATTTAAGTCCATATGTGGTACTATGCTAGATCACTAGGGTACAAAGGAAGGCTCCCCAAAAACCTCTCAGGGAGCTCACAGCCCAGTGGAGGAGACAGCATATAAATAACTATGCACCAATGATATGTACATACACACACATACACATATATATTCATATATGTATACAGGTGTACACATAGGAGGGAAGGCATTAAGATTAAGGGAGGAGCAGGAAATGCTTCTTGGAGAAGGTGGGATTTGAAGGAAATCAGGAGGTAGAGATGAGGAGAGAAGAACTGCAGGCTTGGAAGAGGGGGAAGATCCCCAAACAGGCTCAGATTCAGGAAATTAGGAGGATAGCAAAGGAGACCACTGAATCTTAGTGTATGTGGAGGTGTAAGGTACCAGAAGACTAGAAAGGCTATGAAGGGCTTGAAACACCAAAAAGAGGGTTTTATAGTTAATTCTGATTGTGGATAAGAAGTCCCTGGAATTTATTGGGAAAGGGTGTAATGTGGTCAGATTTGCAATTTAGGAAGATTAATTTGACAACTTGAATGGAAACAGAGTTGGAGTAGGGAGAGACTTGAGGAAGGAGGCCCAACCAGCAGGCTGTTGAAATAGTCCAGATGTGAGGTGATGAAGGCCTGCACTGAGGTGATCAGTGATCAGTGTCAGGAAAGAGGGGGATATAGGAGAAATCACAAAGAACGAATCAGCAGGACTTGGCCCCTGGTTGGATATGGGGAATGAGAGAATAAGGATTTGAGGGCGGCTCCTCAAAACCTGGGAGCCTGGAAGGCTCTTGAGACTAACAGGGCAGTTTAAAAGCAGGGGGAAAGTTTTAGGGGGAAACATGAGTTCAAATTTGAGCATGTTGAATTTAAGATGAATAAATTGACTGTGAGTTGGAGAGGAAAGACTGAAGGAAAGGAGAGAGGTTAGGACTGGGCAAGTAGACTTGAGAATCATCTGCCTAAGGATGATAGTTGGTGAGAGTAGATTTCTACTGATATCTTAAAGATGGTAACACAAATTGTTATTTAATTTAAAAAATTAAACCCTTACCTTCTGTCTCAGAATCAATACTAAGTATTGATCCCAAGGCAGAAGAGCAGAAAAGGGCTAGGTTGGGGTTGAAGTGATTTGCCCAGGTTCCTAGAGCTAGGAAGTGTCTGAATCCAGATTTCAATCCAGTACCTCCTGTGTCTAGCCTTGGCTATCAATCCAGAGCCACCCAGATGCCTCCCTATTTGTTATTTGTAACTGAGGAACTCAGCTTTTTCCATCATAGAAATCCTTGATGACATCCTTTATCCTACTTCTCCTGTGCAATCCCTTATTTGTAATGTACTAAAGCCTGTTCCCTGTAGAGTACATACCCTCTGGGTGATTTCCAAATGCATATCTTTGGATATTCGACCATATTTAATGATTGGACCATAGAACATCAGAATAAAAATACCAGTGTTAAAAAGATGTTTCAGGAAGAAGCTTGGGATCCTTAAAACAATTTTGCAGTTTTCTAAGTGCTATCCAGTCTGCCTTCCTCCTCCTAGACTTGGCTCACTATCTGTCTGCAGTGTCTACCCAAGATATTATCATACACATATGTACATATATCCACAAATATATGTATATCCATATTAATATATAGCTATATGGTGGACAAACTATAGGTTCTCTATCTGATTGCATCATGGACTTTCTTCATCCACTTTGTATTTCCTATATAAAGTTAAATCAAGCTTCATTTATCTACATAGTTTTTCCTATGTAAATAGGTAGGCCAAGCTCATATGAATGAATATGGAGGAAATACCTTCATCAAGAGCATCAAAGACCTCATAGGATTATGAAACCAGAAAGTAAGGTTCTAGAGGGTTGTTCCTTTTGTATCCTCAACTACTTGCTCTCAATACGGGCTTAATCCATGCTTGTTGGATCGGATTGTTGGAAGTCAAGCCCACCATTAACCTCAAAACACAATATAATTGCCATCTATTTTTAACATTATTAGTATCCCTGCTCTGCTGCTACTGTTGTGATCTTTGACTACTCACATGCTCCCTTTATCTTTTAGGCTAGTCTTTCCTTCCTCTACAAATGAGATAATGATATGGGTACCACTCATTTCAAGGGACTGTTGTGAGGATGGAATGAGATGATAGCTCTCCCTCAAGGACCAGACTCCATAGGCCTTAGATTCCCCTTAATAAATGAAGTCCTGAGTGGCTTCTGAGGCACATAAGTCTTACAAGCAAAGATAAGAATCCAGATCTGAACCCAAGTCTTCCTGATGCCAGAGCTAAAGCTAATAATCTCTCCCATCTCAAAGAGGCATCCAGCCTGCAAAGTGATAGATGAAGGCTCCCTCCTATCTCCAGCTCCCATCTTCCATGATAGATTTGCTCCCATATGCCTCTCTGTCCACTCTGCACATCATTAGACCTTTTATTCAGGGGCTCAAAGTGAACACCTTCCTCCCCATCCCCATTTTAGAAACACCTGCTAGAATTGTGTATTTATTTGAACAATGTGCAACATAAATTCAGTCAGTACCCTGTGTGACAGGAATATGCATTAAAGTACAGTACACTTTCTTTCTAGGCCCAGAAAGTGGCTCAGGGAGGGGCCAGGACAGCTGCCAGGTGCCCAGTCCCTCAGCATCTCTGACCACTTCAAACCCTTCCAAACAAAAACTTCCCCTCCTCTGCACAATATGCAAAGTCTTTTTCTGGAAAGCACCAGTTCCATAGACATTTACAGTTATATACAAAAAAAAAAGACATTAAAAAAGAAATTGTACAAAACATTCCATTTTGCACCAATGTAGAAAAGTGTCCTGTGTCTTTTGTTTCAACAAGTCTCTAAGCCTGAGTAAGTGGCCACTTGCTAGGCCATGGGATGTGTCCAGTCTCTGCTACCTGGCAGAGTTGGGATCCTCCTCCCCTCTCAACCTGAGGCTTATCACAGAAACTCCTCTCCTGAGTGGGGCCTTGTCTCTCCCTTGGTTTCTCTCTTGGCTTGGGGGATTTTCTCATTGTAGTTCTTCTTCCTGTCTCCTTCCTGTACTCCTGGAAGAAAAAGGGCAAGAAACTGGTGAATAGGAGCCCAAGGGAGATTTGGAGAAGAGTAGGTGATAGGGAAGAGTGTAATGGTGCTTTTGCCATATTGACATGGGCACTGTACCCCAGAAATGCAGGCGGACTATTATCACGGAAACTCCCTTGCTCCCTTCCATCCTCCTGACTCTGAACCTGGAAACACCCAATGACCCCCCCCCCCCAGGGTCTTGAGATGACTATCTACCTTTGAAAGTCCTCTAGACTTAAGATGGAAAAGAAATGAATCTTTATGCCTCCAGGCAGACCCCAGTCAGATGGCCACCTCACCCCACCAAATGCCTGAGGGCTTACCACTCTAAGGCGTGTCCCCACCAGGGCACAGAATCTGTTGTAAAAAGGTATAAAAACCTCAGCACTGAGGTCCTTCAGGGGAACAGTATTTCCATTCATGCTGTCCTCCTAGGAACTGCTCCCCATCTTGCTGTTCCACCTTGCTATCCTCCTGGCCACTGGCAACATTACTTTCTAAATGAATAAATTTCTCTTTTTGTTTTTAAGCTAAGTTTTGGAGTCTTGCATGCTTGCAAAAGGTATCCTTCCTGAACCCCAAGGGTATCCTTCCAGCCCATAACAAAATGACTTGTCTTTAAGTCACCCAGTGAGTAAGGATGAGAGTCATCTTCTCAGAACTGGATAGTCCTCTGACCTCAGATTTCCCAGTCCTCTTCCCATGATGCTCTGTGCCCTAAATTTCTCTTTTTATTCCCCCCTACTACTCTTTTTAAAAACATGATCCAACATAGCCCCAAAGTATGGGTCACATCCTATTACAACAAACTCTTAAGGTTTTTTATATCTTCTTGGGCTCAAACAGTGAGGGAGAAGAAGAAAGCTGGACCTGGAGGTAGGAGACTTGGGTTTGAATCCCGCCTCTATCAATGTAGCAACTCATATCTCATTTCTGGGCTTGTTTCCCCATCTGAAAAATGGAGACAGTATTTGCCTCACCCAACTCATAGGTCATGGGGATCAAACATGACTTTCGTTGTACCATGTAATGCTACATAAATGTCAGCTATAGTTATAATAGTAATAGAAATTTACTATTGGACTTTTGGGAATCCCAGAAGAACACCAGAATTGAGTTGTGTATGTTACAAAGAAGCAGATTTTGACCAAGTGCTAGAAATGTAACAGCTAAAAGTGTGGAACAATAAAACAGGTGACTTCAAGAGGTAGAAGCTGTCAACATGGAAATCTAGAAATCCCCAGTTTACTTAGTTTAAAGGTAGAAACCCCAGGTTTTGACCTTGTCACAGGAGAGGTTTCCCCCTGAGGGAAGGTCCCACTTCACCAGAAAATAGACTTCCTGGTAGTTTTGGGTGGGAACAGCTAATTCCACCCAATGTAAAGTATCTCTTTTATCCCCATGGTTTCTCCCCCTAGGCTAGGGTCCCTTACCTAGGTGGGCCAGCCCTGGGCTGAGTGTTTCCCTTTTGTGTCCATTGTAGAGCATCCGCCCCTCACTGTTATTCCTGTCTGGAACTCCTCATTTTCCTTTCTTACCATTGTAAAGTCAGTCAACAGTCCCTCTCTCTGCAAGCCCCCAGGTCATGTAGAGTGGTATTTAGGTTCCCCAAATTCTTTCATTCCTGGGAGTCCATCCTGTGTGGTTGGGGCTCCCAGGGGTCACTGACCAGGGCTTCCAGATTCTGTGCTTTCTTGAGGAGCAGCTCTATTGTTGGAACCTAGTAGTGCTGAACCCCCTTTACCCTTGATTAAAGAATGATTGTGACTATTTAATAGTCCTCTGTTTTACTATTTTACAAAGCAAAGGAATGTTACAACACAGAATGCCAGAGCTGGGAGGGACCTTAGAACACAGAATAGCAGAAGTGAAAGGAACCTTAGACCATAGAGGGTCAGAAGGAAAGGGGCTTAGGATCAAGTACTAGAGGGTAATAGAGAAATGCCCCCTACAATGTCCTTGACATGGTCATAGATATCTTCAGGAATACCTTCTTCCCTTATGGCCAGCCCAGGCCACACTGGGACAACTCAAATCATAAGAAAGCGTTTTCTTAAATTGAGTTGAAACCTTCCTCTCTGAAGTGTTCACTGGCTCTAGTATACGCCTAATTTTAGGGTCACATAGCAGAAGGCTGCATCCTCCACTTCAGAGCATGCTGGGAATGGGCTAACCCCACCAAGGCTAATCCTTGTTGGGGAACTACAGCAGGCAAAACATCTGCCTGTTGAAGAGATGGGACTTCCATTGGGCAGTCCCGTTATACCTTTTTCCATCAGACAACCTTTAAGATATTTGAAGGAAGTGATGAAAATCAAGTTTCCTTGGAGTCTTCTCTTCTCCAGGCTAAGCCCAACAATTTCACAAACAGTGTGGTGCATTGGGGAACTTGCTGGACTTGAAATCAGAGGATCTGGATTCAAATGTTGACCTTGCTCCTTATTTATTACTTGTGTGACCTTGGCCAAATCATTTCAACTGACTAGTCTTCAATTTCCTCATCTCTAAACAGAGGGGGTTGAATTTGGTGGCCACTGAGGTTCCTTTCAACCCTGAATCTAAGATCCTGTTCAGTTTCTCTTTCCTTTGATTGCTGCTCTCCCAGGACATTGTTTTGAGTGCTCTCATCATCCACCCCATGGCTCTTCTTTAGATCTTGCCTCAGGGTGTCAAGTTAGGAGAAGCAGCCAGTTTCTGGAGTCCTGGGTAACAGCTACAGAGCATAAGGTATTTTGTATAAACAGGAAGTTGGCTGGGGGTAGTATTTAATGTTGCTTTGGCTTTTAAGTCCTGTGCTTTTCTTTGGGAGTGAGGCACCTAGGTGGGGTTCAGTGGGGAGTCAGGAAGACCCGAGTTCTAATCCAGCCTCAGACACTTCCTAGCTATGTGACCCTGGGGAAATAATTTACCTTTTGATTGCCTGACCAAAGGATCTACTGGAGAAGGAAATGGCAAACCACTCCAGTATCCTAGCCAAGGAAACCCCATAGATAGCTCTGGTCTACGGGGTCATGAGTCAGACACAAGAGAACCGGATTGCTTTGAAGATGTCTCCTAACCTATGCTTTGTCTTTCAATGTAATCTCCACAAATCCAGAGATGGGATAGACTTCCTCACCTCCCATCTTCCCCTCCAGAGGGATCTTCTTCCTCTTGCTCATCCTCATCTCCCTCTGCCTCAATGAACTCTTCTTCTTCCTCATCTGCAAATGAAAAGCAAACAGCAGCTTTAGAATGGGCTGGGGCTCCTTGCAACAGTCCTCTTCACCCCCAGAAGTTCTAGAGTGGAGGCATTTACTCCTTGTCCATTCATCCAAGGCCTTCTTTCCAGAGGGGAGGCCAGAAGCAAGGAGAGGATGGGAGGCTTGTTGAGTAAGGCCCAAGGGGAACAGCAAGTGCCAGCCCACCTGCAGAATGAATGAGTCTTCCCTGTTCCCCCCTCCTCCCTTCCCTGCCCCCCAAGCCCAATCTGGGCTGATACAAAGACATTCCTTTGTTTCAGAGCCACCCACTGCCTATCAGCTGATCTTGCTGGGGCCTGGAGGGGGGACTTGGAGTAAGATAGTTTGTCTGCATATCCTTGAAACCAAGGGAGAGATAGCTGTGGTCTGGCAAGAGCAGGCAGAAGGCTCTCTGTACTCAGAGGTCAAGGTCCTCCCTGGAAACTCATCTCTGTGTCTCTGAAGAGTCCTGGAAGCACCCTCCCTGCCTGGCACTCCTTGTCCTGCTCTCCCTGTTCCTCCAATGTCCTGTACTAGAGTATCTCCTCAGTAACTCCTTTGAAGCTGGGGAGGGGGGTGGGGGGACTTTTGGGCTCTGCACCAGTTTCTCAGCTCTGGCTCATCTTAGAAGGAGCCAGAAGAGCCCTTCCCCTCTGGAAGCCTCAATTTTCTCATCTGAAAAATGAGGGGGCTGAGCCAGATGACTTCTAAGGTCGGCTTCCACTCTGGTCACCTCATTTGTTCCACCTCCTTGGTTTCTTTCCTTTGAAAAGACTCTCCTGCAGATCTGAAGACAGGGAACAAATCCCTTAATCTCCATGATCATCCTCCTTGACTGGACTCTGAAGCAGCTGGTAGTTTACTAACCAGACTGAAAGATTGGAAACATTTTACCTGGGAGGTAACTGAATTCATTTCAACCAATTCAATGGAACAGACATTGATTAAGAATCTGCTGATAGACTAAGATGTGCAAATATCAATAACATGCAAATAGGTCTTGATCTTAATTTACATGTGTCATTACACATGTAAACCCAGTGGGATTGGTCCTTGGCTATGGGAGGGGAGGAGGGAAAGAACAAGAATCTTGTAAACATGGAAAAATGTTCTAAATTAACTCATTAAATAATTAAACTTGATTAAAAAAGAATCTACTGAGTTAGAGATGGGAACTCGGGCTGTGTAAATAATCAATAAAAGTTAAAATATATTTAATTTAAAACTAATGATTGATATGAAAAATGTTTTACATGATAACATCTATAACATATTGCTTATGTTTCAGGGAAGTGAGGGAGGGGGAAGATTTTAAAAGTGTGAAATTTGTTTTTGCATGTAGTTAGGAAAAAGAAAATATCTAAACAAATGAAAGAATCTACTGAGTTATCAGAGACTGCTCACATCCCAGCTCTCTTGCTTAGAACCTGTGTGATCTCTGGCATTTTAAGGCACCCCTTAACATTTTAGGGCCTTCTTTCCCTCATTTGGGAAAGAATGAATGAAAAAAAAAAATCAGGGTTTACAACCTGCTGAGCACAGGGCCCATAAGGAGCTTGGCTGGGATAAGGTGTGAAGTGTCTCCCAAGGCTAAATCTAAGTCACTCCAGAACTTACTAAAAGGGATTTTGGGGAATACTAGGAGTTAAAGCTCCAGACCTCTGGGTAGGAATTCCCAGGCCTGTAAGGATAAAGTCAGTGTATTTCCAAAGGATAAAGACTTTTCCCCAAGGGGCTCAATGGTGGATTGAACAGGGAAATGAAGGCAATTAAGGTCAGATTAAATACCCCCTCCCCCCATGGAAAGGAATCATAAAGTGTTCCAGGCAGGAGGGATTTAGAATATAAATTATCAGAGTGAGGAGGAACCTTAGAAACCCAGAATGTCAGAGCCTGAGAGACCTTAGAACACAGGATGTAGGAACCAGAAGGAACCTATCTTAGAATACAGAATGTCAGAGCTGGAAGGAACCTTAGAACACAGAATGTCAGAGCTGGGAGGAAACTTAGAATACAGAATTTCAGAGCTGGGAGGGACCTTAGAATACAGAATGTCAGAGGTGGGAGGAACTTCAGAAGGTAAAACTTTAGAGCTGGAGAATGTCCATAGAGAATACCAGCTAGCCAAGACCTTAGAATATAGAATGGACATGTGGTGTAGTGAATAGAGCTCTAGATTTTGTGTTAGGGGACTAAGTTCAAGACTAGCTCTAAACCTTGCAGACTGTGGCCATGGACAGGTCATTTAAACTAATCATCAGACAAATCTGAATATGTCAAAATCCCAAACCATCTTTCTTATACCAGCCAACACAATCACTCTGTTCTTACTGTCAAAATAGAATTCTAGTTCACATGGATATATTGGTAATGCTCAGACTCCTCCTCTGTAAACCAGGGTTAATCCAGACTATGGGGTTATTATTAGGAAATTTGTTTACTTTATAGCCCTTTAGAAATGGGAATTGTTCCTCTTAAACTCAAAGATAAAGCTGAAAGGGATGATAGTCTCAACTCCCTCATATTACAGAGGAATAAAGTGGGGACCAGAGAAGGGAAGAGACTTATCCTGGGTCACACACCTAGTTGTGGAAGAGCCTGCACTGAGTTCTTCTGATTCTTAGCCCAGAGCTTTGATCTGTTCTATCTCAGACAGGGTCTAGGTGTCCATCTGGCATCAGTTCTGAATTGGGGCTGAACTACATTCCTTCTGAAGTCCCTCCATTTTTTAGGTTTCCTGATTCTCCGAATATAGGCATGTCTCTGCATGGAAGTCTCTCCTTCCTTCCTAGCCTCTCCTTTGCTATCATCCCAGATCTGTCTAGTGTTATTCCAGGTTTCCTGTAGGCAGATAGGGAAATAGGTCCAGACCTTCCCAACCAAGTCTTACCTGACCCAAAGTCAATGGCCCTCAAGGTGTCTGCAATGTGTTCCAGGTCCAGGGTGAAATAATCCATGTTCTCAAAGCCTTGCTCTGTCTTGCCCAGATGGCAGCCCTTGGATGCTTCCACAATGCTGGAAAAGGGAAGGCAAAATGGGCTGAGATCTCATCTCCTATTACTTTAGAGCCCAGTGAAAGGAGTTCCCTTTGAACCTGTCTCAGATTTGAGAGTTGCTTGTCTCCCTGTGCCTGACTGTTCCCTCTGTCTTTTGCCACACTCCACCTCCAGAAGAGGGTACTGTTCCATCCCCCAGGGGACATGGCCTTGGGCTACATAAAACTTGAGAGTGAGGCAGTGGTGAAAATAGCCAGCCAAGTCTGCTGAAAATCTGGAGCCCTGGGCTCTAGCTTTGGCTTTGGGACTTTCTTGTTGTATGACCTTGGATAAGTGACCTTACCTCTCTGGACCTCAGTTTTCTTAACTGAAAATGGGGAGATTAGATATTGTATTCTCAAGAGTCCCTTCAACTCTTGACATTCTAAACCTCAAGATTAGAATGTAAGCTCTTTGGGCTAAATAAGCATATAGCTAACACCTACCTAGATAGCACTTTTCATATATCATTTTACTTGATCCATAAATAACTCTTTGAGGTAGGTGTTACTATTATTCCCATTTGATAGCTAAAGAAACTGAGGCTGAAAGAGGTTTAAGACTTGCCCAGGGTTACACCTCTAGTAAGAATCTGAGGCAGGATTCCAAGACAGGTCTTCATGCCTTCAAGTCCATTATGGTATCCATTATGGTACTTAGCAACCTCACCCAGTGCCTGGTTTAAACCATGTAGGCACTTAATAATTGCTTTTTGAATAACTGATTGTTGACTGACCCCCACACCACTACCTTAACATTCTAAGTTCTAAGGTTATGTGGATTCCTGACTTCCCAGTTCTCACTTTGTATTTTTCTATTACAGTTCCTTCCAAGTTCTGAGTTTCTGTTATAGAATGTCCTACTCCTCTATTGCTGGAGACTGCAATGGAGACAAACCAGAGGATTAAAGATCAGGGAGAAGGAAGCAAAATATTCTATGGCTTTGGAGTTACAGAAAATCCCAGCAGATAAAATTAATCAGGAAAGGAGAGGATAGAAAGTAATGGGAATTCCCTTTAGTCTGGTTGGGGGATTGGACAATTGTTCCAAAACCTGAACTATCTACCCCTTGGAAAGACTTACGCTTTTATCAGTGGCTTGGCATTCTGTGGGAAGAAAGAGAAGGAAGAGGGTTAAATCTGTATGGAGGTTTGGCCATTGGATTGGGCACTCAGATGCTCCAAGCATGGGTACCCATGAGCCACAGACTTCCTGCCAGTTTGGATTTCCCTGGGCCAGCCATGGCACCAGAGTTTTAGAATATCTCCAGCCTCTTGGATTTTTCCCATTTGTGGTCAAAGACCATTTCCTTGGCACCTTCCCCATTCCCTGATACAAAGTCCCAAATTGGTCCAACTCCTGATCAGCCCCTACATCCATGGTTCCTGGCAGAAAGGAAACCCACCAGAGTCCCATCCCACAGGTCATCTATCCTTTCTGCCATCCACAGTGCTTATTCTTCCCCCAAAGGCATAAAGAAGCAGCTTGGGGCAAAGAGTCCTGGACAGAGACTCTGGAGATTGGGCTTTGCATTCTAGTGCTTTTCCTAACCCATGGTGTGACCTTAAGCAAGTTGTTTTATTTCTCTGACCTACATCTCTTCATCAGTAAAGGATGAATGGGAGAAGATGATCTCTAAGGACTGGCCCTCCTAGTTCTGACAGTCTCTGTTCTAAGTCCCTTCCCAGCTCTGACATTCTGTATTCACAGACACCCTCCAGCTCCGGAATTTCATGTTCTACCACCCTTATAGCTCTGACATTTGATACCGGAAGATTCTGTACTACTCTGACAGCCTATTCTTTTTCTAAGGGTTGGCTGGAGACATGAGAAGCCGGCTTCTCACCATCAGGAATGCAGCTCCACCTGGCTCATCCATGGACTGGATGGCTGTCTCCACTAGTTTGGTGGCCTTTTCCAACTGCTCCCGGTACTGCTGTATCAGGGCCTCAATGAAGCTGATCTTTTCCTCTTGTTCTCGAGTGATTCGCTGAAGCAACTCACTCTTCTTCTCGTCTAAGATGGCATATAGGACATCAAACTTTTCACTCAGTTCCTCCTTTACTTGGTGGCTATTCTCCTGGAGAAACAGAATGAGATTCCGGGTCAAGAGACTGAATCCCCTTACTCTGAAATCCCTTCCTTATGTTGCTTCTTAATTCACATTTCTATAGTCTTTTCATCCTAAATTTAGGTCCAGAAAGAGCCTACATTATCCCATGCAAGTTTTCTTGTGGAAAATGTTTTGTAAACTATGAAATGCATAGAAATGCCAGCTATGATTATCACTTAACTCAGGATTCTTGCTGCCTAGGTAGGTATTCTAGGGCAGGCCAAGTTTTAACTAATTCCCTCTCTTCTATGGATTCCTACCCTAATGAGATTCAAAAAAGCAGACATTTGGGGTGGTTTTGTTTTTATACAGTTATGCTCATGGTTTCCCCAATTCTGAACCATCTTTTTATCTCTGGTATAAATGCAACTTGTTAAGTATAATTTGGGGAATATATTGCTGTGATCTTTTTACTAAGATTTCAGTAAGCTAAAAAAATTTTCATCAGTGATATTGGTTTCTAATCCTCTTCCTCCCTCCCTCCTTTGTTCCTTTCCTTCCTTCTTTCTTTTTTTCCTTTCTTTCTTTCTTCTCTGTCTTCCTCTCTCACTCTCTATCTTCCTTTCCTTATTTCTTTTAAAACTTTTACCTTCCATCTTAAAATTAATACTGTGTATTGGTTCCAAGGAAGAAGAGAGATAATGGCTAGGCAATGAGAGTTAAGGGACTTGTCCACATCACATAACTAGGAAGTGTCTGAGGCTAGACTTTACCCCAGGACTTCTTATTCTAGTTTTCTTTCTTTGCTATATTCTCCTCTTGTTCAGATTTTACTCCTATAATGAATCTTTATAGAATTTGAGTTTAATTTATGTAGTATAGGTATTAATTGTTCTTTAATCACTTAATAAATTCACCTGGAAACCTTTCTGGACCAATGTTTTATTTTGTTATATTTTGTTTTCCCTTTGCCACTTCATTTATAGCTAGTTCAATTTCATTCAGAAAAGCCAGTGCTAGGACTCAGTATTTTCAAGGAGTTGGTGGACAGAGAAAAAGAATTATAGTCTATCAGAATGAAAGAACAGCATGTTTAGAATCCAAGGGACCTGGGTTCCAATCTGAAATTTGTAAATCTCTGCCCTTGTAATCTTAGACAAATCAGTGAACCTCGCTGGGTTTCAGTTCTCTCATCTATGAAATGAAGGCTCCTTTCCAATTCTAGATCCCAAGTTCTCTCTCCCTCCTTCTTCTACCCACATCTATTACACCTGCCCAACCAGTACTAACACTGGGCCTCTAAGTATGACATCTGGAGGAGCCATTAGGGGTCATTTAGACTGGAGAGGGGGAGGGAGGGTTATGGTGGGTGGCTCCAATTTCCCCAGCTTGGGCCCTTTCTCCCATTCCTCACCTTGGTAACTCTACAAGAGTCTTCTAGCTGGGTGATGATCGTCTGGACTCGGTCGTTCCCAGCCACCAGCATGGAGATGCAGTTGCTCAGCTCAGTCTGGATAAGGAGGGAGGAAGAGAGACCAAAATAGATTTAATCTCTGTTCTTCCATGAGGCAAAGGGAAGCAGGGACATTTTTCTCTAGGGAGAGTTCCCTGTAGGGATTGGGAACCTTTCTATTTCTAGGGATCTGTGGCAGGCTTTTAGCCTGGAAAAGGAATCACAGAATCATGGAATGTTCAAATTAGAGCTGTTAAGCCCTTAGAATATAGTAGGTTTCTATTTGTATTTCTGCATGTTATCTTTCTATCACCTTCATTTACACCTAGATCCCTCCTGCCTCATCAGAGTCATCTCTTACAACAAAGAATAAAAAAAGAAAGAAAATAATATGGACTATTAAAGCAGAAATGGACCTTAGAACACATAGAGTTAGAAGGGGCCTCAATGGCCAGTTAATACTCTCCATTTTACAGATGAGGAAACTGAGGCAAAGGGAGGTCTCCTCCAGCTCTGAAATCCTGTGACTAGAATTTCATGGCTAGTAGGAAACACAACCAGTGTTAGAATCAAGAAGGATAGAAAAAAAGAGTGGTAATGTGGGAGTCAAAGAGGGGATGTGAGAGAGGAAGAGAAAAGGAAGGTGTCACTGGTGGGCAGTGAGTAAAGGATTCCTTCTCAAGCCCCCTTTGTATCCCAGCTTGCCCCGGGAATAAGAAAATGGAAACTCCTTAAGTCTATGGAGTCAAGGAGAGGTTTGGAGGGGAATTTGTAGTCCTAGAGGTAGGAGTGGGTGGGTTAGAGGAGAGAACATCCCCTCTACCTGCTACTATTGCAATAGCCCCATGACCTGAGATGGCCCATGGGGAGAGGCACAAGGCAGGAGGCCCTATCCCTTGGGGTCTGGCTTTTCCCTAGTGGCCACACCCTGCACTTCTCAAGTGACAGTAAATATAACAAGTGACCTCAGGCCTCCCTCCTCAGACCCGAGGGGGTAGGGAGACTTGCTTCTCCCAGCACCCTGGGAAGTCCCTCCAAGGCTATTCCTGAAAGGTCCACCTCAGCACATCCCTTGAGCTCCAATCTGCAACTCGAAGCAGGAGCTGGAAAGCCCTTCCCTCCCCAGGGTCATGGGCAAGTCTTCTTACCTTCTGGCCCTGGAAGACATTCTGCAGTGGGGCCACCTCGCAGGCCTTGTGGGCCCCAAACACCTTGCACATGGAGCAGGTGGGCACCTCACAGGTCAGGCAGTAGATGTTGATCTTCTCATCCTCGTGCTCCTTACACATGGGATGATTGCCCTTCTGCAGGGGCCGACTGTGGGGAGGAACCCAGCCTAGATCAGTGGGGTTCTCGTTCTGTCTTGCCTCTCCCTAAAAGGGCTCAAAGTCTCCCCAGTCCCTTCTACTCTGGCCCTGGGGTCCCTGGGACAGCTCATGGAGACCTTAGAGCTCACCGACTCCACCCAGAGCTCTGCCCCAGGAACAAACAATTGCCTGGTCTCCACATGGCTAGTAATGAGAACTGATCCCATAAGCCAATGTCCTCTCTTGCTCTCAGGGACATGAGCAGCAAACCCAGCTTGGGTAAAAATCAGTCAGATGCAGAGGGTTCCAAGTATTCACAAGATCCCAGATTCAGAGCTGCAATTAGAGGTGATTGACCTTCTCATTTGATGGATAATGAAAATGAGACCCAGAGAGTTTAAAGTATTCTCCCAGGGTCACACAACTAAGGTTAGAGGGCTAGCAAAGGGCAGAGGAGTTGGGAAAGGGCCCTTCCAGCAAAGACTCCTTTCATAGATCAGGGCTTCCTCTTCCCTACTTCCTACATCTTTCTTTCTTTCCTGTTTTGTTTCCACTGATTCACATTTCTCTTTTCCTTCAAGACCTGATTTAGACACTCACCTCCTCCAGGAAGTTCTTTTAGACTAACTATCCAATTGGCTTTCATAGTATTTAGGATGTAGAACTGGTGGGAACCTTAGAGATCATTTAGTCTGAGCCATTTATTTTACAAACTTAGAAACAGAGCAGAGAAATTTTGAGTGACTTGCCAAAAGGTCACACAGGTAGTTAAGTAGTAAAACTAAAATTTGAACCCAGGTCCTCTGGGGCTCTTTCCTTAACACTATAGGGTCTGCCTTCCTTAATCCTCTGCCTATCTTGTATTCTCAGGACCCTCCCAGCTCTGACATTCTGTATCTCAAGGGCCCTCCCAGTTTTGAAATTCTGAGTTCTAAGGGCCCTCCTAGCTCTCATAATGTCCCCTCAGTGTTTCTCATCTACCCCTCTCTTCAACATTTCCTCCTGAATCCATGCAATGAATCTGCAAAAGAACCCTTGGGTTCTAATCTTGGCTGCTGTGTGAGCTGGGGTCACTCATCTCACCTCTCTGGGCTTCTAGATGATTTCTAACATTCTTTCTAGAGCTGACATTCTGATATATGGAATCCTAATCCAAGAGTCACTTCCCACTTGCCTCTTTCTCCCCTCTCCTTTGTTGATCATCCTCTAATCAGAATTAATGTTACCTTAAGACAAGCTCCAATGGAAATGGAGACTACTAAACTGTATATAAGGATCTTTGCCAGTTATATATTGTCTTAGAAATTCTGTATGTTTATATATTTACTTTTAAATTAATTAATCTTGCCCAACATTTCACAATTACATTTTAATTTGGTTCTGTTCACATTCAGGAGTATTATGGACTTCAAGAGACCCTCAGGATGAATATTTAACTCCTCTATCCCCTCAGGCTCTGTTCCAAAGGCTAAGTCTTGATCATTGGAGAATGACATTATTATTATTAATAATGGGCAAGAAGGGGTATGGTCCAGCAGAAAGAGCCAGGAGACAGAACTTCTCATCCTGGTGATGGCTCAAACTTGTGGTATGACTTGGGCCCAGGATCTGGGCCTTCATTTCCAGGTCTAATTATATGTGTGCTGAGAGCAGGAATGGATTTTAATTTTGTGGAGCTCTTCACAGGCATCTTATTTGGGCCTCACAATAACTCTGTAAGGTAGATTCTAAAGGTATTTTCCTCCTTTAATGGAAGAGTCAACAGTCTCATAGAAGTCACACAGTTAGTAAAGGGGAGGAGGCAGGATTTGAAGCTAGGGCTTCCTGATTTCAAGTCCAGTATTCAATCCACTCTGTGGTTCCTTCTAGCACTGAAATTTTGGGTTCCAAGAGCCTTCCCAGCTCTGGCGTTCTAGGTTCTAAGGGTCCTTGTAGCTCTCATAATCTAAAACCTAAAGAATTTGGGTAATGCTTTTCAGCAAAGTGCTTTCCCATCATCTATATCCTTTTATCCTTACCAGAAGTCTCCTTATCTGTAGCTTATAGAACAGAGAAAGAGGCCCCAAAAAGAAGTAGCATGCCTCAGCTCTCATGGGGTGGTGGAATTGAGACCAGAGTCCAAGGAGCAATCCTGGGGCCCAGGAACAGGAAACATATAAGCTGGTACTTGGCAAAGAGTTTACAGGACAGGCTGAAGGAAAAAAGTGCCTTTGTAAAGCTGGACACCATAGCTGCTTCTTTAAGAGCTTCTGGGGCCCCAGTACTAGAGATCTTAGACGATCATTTTGTCTGAGAGTCAAACTATTTGATTAAAAAAAGTAAAAAGACCCTGTTTGAGTCTTGTCTCTGACTCGTAGTAACATTTAGAGAGTCATTTCCCTTTTTTGAACCTCAGTTTACTCATCTACAAAATGCCTTCCTCACAGGTTTGTTTTGAGGCTCAAAAAAGCTAATGTATTTAAAGCACTAAATTAATGCTGTTCATTATTCTTTCTCCAGTTCAGTATTCTGCTGCACCAAATGACTATTCTTATTCTCTTCCACTGAGGAAGTAGGTTCCCAAAATTGGTCCCATCATTTGACAGAGTCCCAGCCTTTTCTTTTCTTCTCCCCCTTTTATCTCTTCCTCCTTCTTCCCTCTTCAGCACCTGAACTTATGGGACCCAGTGGCTAGTACACTGGACCTAGAGTTATTAAAGTCTGAGTTCAAATCCAGCTTTAGACAGTCTAGCTGTGTGACCTTGAGCAAGTCATTTGACTTCTTTCCACCTCAATTTCCTCATCTGTAAAATGGGGACAATAATAACACCTATTTCATAGGGTTGTTGTAAGAATAAAATGAGATAATATTTGTAAAATGTTTTGAAGAAAGCTTTGAGTTTTAAAACCTCAAACCTTAAAGCACTATATAAATGCTAATTCTTCTTCTTCTTCATGAAGCTAGTTTGATGGCCAGTCCAGCCCTTTCATCCTACCTCTAATACCTAGGGCCTGGGGGGTATAGAGGAATTAACTTCTGCTTCCTAGGATTGTGGCAAGGGAGGCTTTATCTAGACCAGTACCCATCAGGGTCTTGTGAGCTGTGAGCAGTGGACTCTGGGAGATGGGTTTAGTTGGATATAGAATCTAGAATGCAGGTTTGTAGAAGGGTTGGGAGGTAAGAAAGAGGGATGGGATCTAAGATCCAAATCTTTTTCATAGGAGCTTGATTTGGCATCTCTCCTCAGTCTCCTTTGAGACTAAAAAAGGGAGACACCCCCATCCATACTCAGCAGCCCAGAGGACCCAGGGGAGAAGCTGACCTTGAACACTCCTGTTTGTAGATGTCAATGATATTCTCCACCAGTAGGTTCCTCTGAAGCCCATACACCCCATGTCTGTCCATGATCACCTCATGGCGGCAGGATGGACAGCGGAAACGGCCTCCTGAAATGGAGCCTCCCCGGTTGGACCAGTAGGGATTAGCAGCCTGTGGATGTGAAGGATGAAGAAGTTTGGGTATGTCAGAGAAGTATCCTTACCCCCAAATCCCTTCTAAGCAACACTCTACTTCCTAGCCTCCTTTTCCCATGAAATTAACCAATCCCACCTCTGATACTACCTCTATGACCTTGGGTAAGTCACTTAATTTTCCTGGGTCTCAGTTTCCTCATTTGTAAAAGAAGATGTTTGGATTTAATGGCCCCTGAGGTCCATCCCAGTGCTAGATGTAGAAATCTATAATCTCAAGAGTTCTAAGGAGGAAGAGTCCATTTCACAGATGGTTACACGGATGTAGCACAAACTTGTATGGAGTGGTTGAAAGTTAGGAGGATCTGAGTTTGAATCCTGCCTAAGATATTTCCTAGCTGTATGGCTCTGGGTAAGTCTGTTCACCTTTCCCAGGCTTAGATTCCTATCTCACAGGGTTACTTGGAAGTTCAAATGAGATCATGTCTTTAATAACAACCAGCTGGTTAGTATTATTTTCTTCTAACTTGGAGACTTCTCTCCCAGATTAGCATCCTGTCCATCTGCCCCAAGACCCTGTCCCTCTCTCTCTGGAGAAAGCCTTCCCCCTTTTCAGGAACAGCTGTGAACCCTTAGTTGGGAAGTCCCTGCCTTCCTGATCACTTGCCTCCTATCCCAGCCCCTCCCTCATCCCCACTGCCTCCCCAGGGCTCTGGGCCCACTGCCACCCTGGGCGCTGGCTCCAGCTGGAGGGGTCTGGTTTCTCTCTCCTCTCTCCTTACCCCACCCCCTTTTATTACTAAAATCAGTTGCCTCTTGGAACTCTTGGTTTGAGAGTCAACAGCCTTATCAAAAGAGGGGGGAGGATGAGGGGATTAGAGGGAACATTAGTGGAAAAAAACCTTGCGTCATGGAGAAGGACAGGGGCAGTCAGTACTGTCTCCCTACCTCTGTCCAGGCCCCATGAAGGGGCCATGGGACATGGGGAGGATGGTACAAGAAGTGGGAGATCACAAGACTTAGAAAAAGTGGGAAGCATAGAAATGATCTAGTCCAAGCTCCTGTTTCCAGAGGGAGAAACTGAGACCCAGAGAAGGTGTAACTGGCCCAAGCTCATACAAGTAGAGCTGAGCTCCTAACCATGGGTCCTGTGACTCTAGTACGGTGTCCCACGCTGCCTCCTAAGAGAGGACCTGCCATGACCCAGAGCCCAGCACACAAGGCAGGGCCATTTTGGCCCCAGAGTCTCTGGGAGCTTTGTATGGGGATAAGGGTGGGCAAATCCTTAGGGCCTCCAGGACCAGGCACAATGCAACACTGACCTGAAAGACATCATTGGCACATTTTCGGCACAGGTTGTGCTGGCAGGGCAGGATGACCACGGGTTTGGTGAACATCTCCAAACAGATGGGACAGATCAACTGCTTCTCTAGGTTTTCCATGGGGTTCGAATCCTGGATCAGACCCGATTTATAATCCATCCCGCCGGAGGAGCAGCTTCTGGCTTCACCAGCAGACTCGGAGCAGACAGGCTGAAGATCCCAAGACCCTGGCCTTGGCAAATGACAAACTCCTTTCAGTTCTTGTTACACTCTGAGATTCTGTCTTTGTCTACGGTTCTGCGGCTATTTATAGCCAGCCCTGGATCACATGAGCTTGTAGGATAGGGGACTGACCAGGCATGCTGATGCCCAAATTGGCCAAGGGACTGTGGAGGGAGGGATGGAGGGAGGGAAGGGAGGAGGGTAGGGAGTGGATTTTGGGAGAGTTGAGTTTCCGTCCTGCAAAGCAACTGCCTCATCACATGCCAGAGTGAGCAATCGCTGTTCTCGGGGGATGGAGGTCGTAAACAAGGACAGACTGTCCGGGTACCATTCAACAGCAGGATTTCAGTTGGAAATTAGATGCCCACTCACCTGAACCATGAGCTGGTGGTGTGACCTACCTCCTTGGCAGCTGGGCTTAGTGGGTTAATTCTATCCATGCCCTCAAGAACCCAAGTTCATAGCATACTGGGTAAAGTGTCAGTCAAGAAAATCTGGGTTCATCTCCAAGTCAGGGGGAGGGAAAGAAGGAAGGGAAATGGTTTGGGTCTTATAATTCCAGATAGCATATATTGAAAATTATTACATGTAATTGGAGAAATAAAAATATCTTTGAATGAAAAAAAAAGAACTGGGTTCAAATTCCATATTAGATAGATACTTTCTATCTGGGTGACCTAGGGCATATCACTTAACTGCTGTGGCTCAATTTCCTTTTCTGTAAAATGAGAGGAGTGAGCTACATTAGAGGTTCTAAACATTTGTGTGTGTGTGTGTGTGCTGGACCCCTCTGGTAAATTCTGTCCCATAATCAGATTTTTTAAATGCATAAAATAAAATACATAAGATTACAAACGAAACTAATTATATTGACATAAAGAGGTATTTTAAAAAAAACCTATCCAAGTCATGAATGGGAACTTGCATACAGCTACCTTTCAGGGTCCAAGTTAAGAACCTTTCACCGAGATGGACTCTGAGGTTCCTTCTAGCTCTAGGCTTAGCATCATGTGACTCCAGGTGGGATTCATAGAATATTACATGCACAGAATTTCAGAATTGGAAGAGACTTGAGTGTCTCATTAAATGTATAGCTGTGCAGAAATCCTCTCTACATCCTAGGTAACAAGCACTTATCCAATCTCATCTTGAACCTCTCCAGAGAAAGTTGGGGAGACTAGTACCTCCTGAGCAGCCTTTTCTGGGCCGTGTTGATTTCATCTCTTAAATTTCTCATGCCCAGGATCTACTCAAACAGAAGCATGGGCTAGTGTAAGGACATGGGGCATAGGGACAAGAGATTTAGATTCAAGCACTAACTTACTGGGACCTTAGACATATCATTTTCCTCCCTGGGCCTCAGTTTCCTCATCTACAAAATCAAGGATGGGCCAGATCTTAAGACTGGAAAATACTTTAAACTATTCAATGTCAGATCTCAAAGGGATCATAAAATACTGGATGTCAGAGTTGAGAGGGTACATAGAACACAGAATGGCAGAGCTGGGAAGGGCCTTAGAATAGAGAATGTCCAAGCTAGGAGGTCCATCCTGACTGTCTCATCTATCCTCTTCCTCTTACAGATTAAGAACCAGAGGTCCAGAGAAATGAAGGAAATTGCCCAAGACAAGTCAGTGGCAGTTGCCAACTGAGACTCAGGGATATGGTAATATGATGAAACAGTGTTGGATCTAGAATCAGGAAACCCAGGTTCAAAACCTGACCCTGGTCAACAGTATGGTGTTAGGTAAGCCATTTGAGCTTTTCTGTATTTCAGGCTCCTCATCTTTAAAATGGGAAGAATGTATCACTCACCTCCCAGGGTGGTTATGGGCTTATTAGCCTTATTGTTCTCTAGCACCTAATCCAGGACTATTCCCAAAGTCCTGAATGTTGTAAGCAACAGAGCTAAGATCGAACCCACAGTATCATGTCTTTCTTTTGAGCTCCACAAAGGTAAGAGTTTTTGTTTACATCAGTTTATATGTTTTCTCAGTCAAGACACATCTTTCTTTGGTCATTCATGTGCAAGTGTCTGTCTCATCTTCCTCCATTAACCAAAGTCTCCTAAAGGTCTGAGGCTGTTTATCTTTCTTCATATGGATCCCCTCCCTGACCTGAACTGACCCTACTCCACCACTGCCATCAAGGGCACATCTAGAAGGAGGGTCACTATTTCTCTGATACTTTGGGGGTATTAGTCATCTGTTCTGTGTCATGCTCATTGGAAAGTCCATCCTGATCAGAGGAACACGTGTGTGGGACACTGGATCCATTTTGTGGCATTTGTATAACCAAGGCAGCTGGCATGGGACAGGGTCCATGTGGCCTAGACATGACCCTTTATGTGTTGGGTCAAAAACCTTCTGGAAAACAGGAACAAGCCTTGTAGGCTTGTAGGAATTGCTTTCCTAAGAATATTGATGTTTGCATTTTCTCAAACTAGATGTATGATTTTCTTGTTTAGGGAGCTCCCAGTGAAAGAATTACTCTTATTCCTACTAACTTGTGGCAATCTTAAGAGTTTCCTGGGGCACAGAGATGTTAAGTGACTTACTCAGTGCTATACCAAATCGATGTCTGAGGTGGGATTTGAAACCAGGACTTTTAGATTGCAAGACTGGGAACTGGATCAACTACGTCATAGGAGAATAGGGACAGGGACTGGACCTGTGATTTCATTAGTACAGGGAAAGCCCAGGGGAGGAAACTCCTTCTACCAATGCAGGGTGGCATCTTCTCTACAAATTATAGTCCCAGAGAGTTGCAATGGATGCAGAGAAATTAAGGGACTTAATTTGTCCATAGTCACATAGCCAGGATGAGGCAGAAGGACTTGAAACCAGATTTTCCTGACTCCAGGTCCAGCACTCTATCCACCATACCACCAGCTGCCTCATAAGATTTCTTCCAGGCCCCTCCATTCTGTTCTAAGCCCCCTTCCACCTATGACATTCCATGTGCTAGGTTCACTTTCAACACTGACATTCCATGTCGTAAGCCCCCTTCCAGGTTTGACATTTTATGTGATGTTTGCTTCTAACCTTCATATTCTCAGTACTAAGCCCCCTTCCATCTGACACTTCATGTTCTAAGCCCCATCTGGCTCTGAACTTCCATTTTCTAAGTTCCCTTTTGGCTCTGAGATTCCATATTCTAAGCCTCTTTTCATCTGATATTTTATGCGGTAACCCCCTTCCAGCCTTCATAGTCTCTGTTCGAAGCCCCATTTGCACCTGACTTACCATGTTCCAAGATCTCTTTTTGCCCTCATATCCTAGGTTCTGTTAAGATAAGAATTTAATTAGCTAATTAACCTAGCTAGAAGTAATGAATTAGACTAGAGAAAAAAAGTTTTTAATTTTACCTTTGCTCCTTTAAGCTGAGAGAGAATTTTCTTTGGGTCATTGTAAAAGAGACTTGTATGTTAGGAAAGACAATTGGAGAACTGGTCACTTTCTGGAGCTTGCTTACTGGGAGGAGGTATCTGGGGAGTTTGCTCTTATCAATTTTTCTGTGAGAGTCAACTTTCAAGACACTGAGATATATCTTTTTATCTAAAGATTGGTTGGAGTGAGCACTTTCTCGCTGAGAGAAAGCGGCCAGAGGGGGCGCTGCTTCCTCTCGCTGAAGGAGAGTCAGTTTCCGCATCCTGTTGGGAGGATCGTCAGTTTCAGGCTTCCTGCTGAGAAGAGACCGACAGCCAGTGAAATTTTTTATAGATAAGTTAAGGAAAACTGTACAAAGTTAAGATCATCTATTAGAATAGCTTAGTAAGTTAGCTATTATATCTTTAGATAGTAAGACTAAATCAGTACAGGTTCACCCTGGTGAACAAGAAACAGTCCCTTGTAGGACAGAAGGGTTCTGGGTTATAGTTAGAAATCCTAGAGTTAGATTTAAGAGATTTCCTAATCCTGCTTCATTCCGATTTCCTTATCCTGTCCCATCTCCTTATGGATAAAATAAATTAGTTGGATTAAGCCATGTCTGGCAATTCCTCCACCACCGTCAACCAGAGTTCCCTGACATCTTTACTAAATTTATACCACCACCTGAAATACCAACTGGCTAGAAATATCAAGATCAATAATACCCACAACAGTTCTAAAGGTCTTCCCAACAATGACAGTATGTTGTTTTATGTTATTTTGCATTTTGTTCTTTCTACAATACTATTTTACATTTCATTGAAAGTCTGTACAGTAGAAAGTATGTAGGACATAAGATTATGGCCGGCTGACTTGGAGGGAGGCCAGGAGGAAGCCACCATGGGGAATCCCATGACCCAGGGGACAGGTTCTGACCCAGGTTTGCTTTCCCGTTCCTTTCCTGATGAGGCCCTGGATGGTAGCCCAGCTGCCCTGTCTGGCCCTCTGCCTCTCCAGCCCGAGCCTGGGGGTTTGCCATCCCTCCCCATGGGGATGAAGGAGTGAAAACAAGGGGACAGAAAGAAAACAAGCTATATTTAACTGGACAGCCAGCTTTAGCAGAGCTGGGGCCAAGGCAGCCCAAGATGCCTCCCTTGACCTGTCCAAGTCTCAGGGTTCCATGTCCCTTGCTGCGCTGCCATGATGTACTGGCTTCTGGAGAGCAGCAGGGAAGCATTTAATGTTGCCCCTCCCTTTCTGTATCTGGGGAGCCTTCCACCTTCCTTTACTCTGAAGGAGAAGCAATGTGGAAAGAGTTGTAGCTTTGGACACATAGTGCCTAGGTTCAAATCTCACCTCTGTCACTATCTGGGTGTCCTCAGGCCCCCAAGTCTCTTCACCATTCTCAGCCTCACTGTTCTCATCTGTAAATGAGATAGATGGGCTATATGTCTAAGGTCCTTTAAGCTCTAAATCTTAGATCCTTGTTGAGTTGGAGGGGGAGCCCAGTATGTGCCTGTCCTTTGTGCTTGCCCAGTGCTAAGACCTTCAGCCATGAAGGAGAGGAAATGCAGATTTGCTAAGGAGGGAGGAGTTCAGTGATCACCTTCTAAGCCTTCCAGAGAGGTCTGGGCTATTGCAGAGAAAGGAGCAAGGCAGCGACAAAGTGCAGGAACCAGGTTCAGAGACAGAGATAGAAACAGAGACAGAGAATCAGAGTGAAGGGAGAGAGAGATGGAGAATAGCTATCCACAGTGAAATGGATAGAGTGCTGGATTTGGATCTGAGTTTAAATCCAGATCCACTCACTAGTTGTGTGACCCAGGGCAAGTCAAGTCATTTCATTTCTTTTACCACAGTTTCTGTATCTGAAAAAATGGGGGTAGTACTGCCTTGCCTTGTAATACTTATCTCACTGGATCACTGTTAGGAACAAAGGTATGTAAAGCCCTTTGAAAATCTTAAGGAACAAAATATGTCTGTGTCTGCTTGTCTGCTGTCTGTCTGTCTGTCAGCCTATCTGTGTCATCTGTTTGCCTGTCTGTGTATCTGTCTATTTGTCTATGTCTACATCTATCTGCCTATCTAGCCATCCATCTGTCCATCCATCTGTCCATCCATCCATCCATCCATCCATCCATCCATCCGTCTGACTATCTCTCTGTCTGCCTGTCTCTGTCTGTCTCTCTACCTCCCTCCCTACCTAGCTATCACTATCAATTATTGTTACTGAGAGAGAGTATGGGCAGAGCTGTCTAGTGCCTCCTGAAGACAGCTGAGCATCAAGCCTCTCCCCCCCTTTGATTGCAGGGCCATTCTTGGAGGAGATCTGGAACCCTGGAAGGGCCAGAAACCAGCCTAGCAGATGGCAAGGGCAGAGGAATGAGAGCTGCCTGGGCGACATATGATTCAAGAGCTGTTGCAAATACAGTAGGAGGGTGAGTGGAGGCAGGATGGGAGGGGGAAGAAAGAGAGGAGAATTTATTTCCAGTGGACAAGTGATAGGAGAGTCTCCTTGTCCTGGATGCTCCTGGGAGCTGAGGGGAAGGAAGTTGGGGCCTGGAGGAGACCCCTGTGATACAATGAAATGTGAGCTGGCTTTGGATTTGGACCCAAGTTCAAATCTCTGCTTTTCTGCTTACTCATTGTGTGATCTCTAGCAAGCTGGATAACTTCTCTGTGCCTCAGTTTTCTTATCTGTAATGTGAGAGTTAGTCTAAGGCTTAGAATAGTCCCAGTCCTAAGACTATGATCTTGGACTGTTCCTGGGGAGCCCCTACTCTGAGAGGACAGGCAAAGCTCTTCACCCTCGGGGAACTCTTGTCTTCTAGTGCCAGACGTATGCTCAGCCTTCAGAGAGTCCTCATCTAATGGGCCACACATAATACATGCTCACAGGGTGCCCACAGTCAGATGCTGGGAAAATTAGACCCAAGGACAGATAAGTGCAAATTAGTAAAGTATCAGCCTATCCATACTGAGGGACCCTATGTAGACCAGTCAGAGAAGGCTTCCTGGAAGAGGAACTAGAGTGGATTTGGCATCAGAGTGCCTTAAGGTAGAGCAGAGGGGAGTCAGCATAAGGTTCTGAAACATGGAAGGAAAGGAGGTACATTAATGCAATGGAAAGAACATGGGCTTGAGAGTCAAAAGGGCTCTGTTCAAATCCTGCTTCTGATGCTTATTACTAGCATGACCTTAGGCAAGTCACCACCTCCCTGGGCCTCAGTTTTCTCATCTGTAGAGGGTGGACTAGGTAGTCTCTGAGGTCCCTTCCAGCTGCAGATTTATAATTCTGTGTCCTAAAGTTAGTCTCTGGAGCTTCTGGCCAGAGCAGGGGTGTTAATAAAAGCAGCGACTGGCCAGTAACTGAAACTGCCTCAGGATCTGGACCCATAGCAAGTGGAGCAGCTGCCCAGTCCTGCCCCAAGGCCCCAACTCTCTGTAAATCAGCACCAAGAGGTGCCACCTCAGCCTGGCAATTGGGGGCTGGACATGTCCAAAATAGCCATGTAGAATGTTAAGAGCTGGAAGAGGTCTTAGAACAAAAAATATCCGAGTTAGGAGGAACCTTAGGACAGAGAATATTAGAGCTGAAAAGGGGCCTTAGAATACACACACACACACACACACACATGCATGTGCACACACACACACACACACACACACACACACACCTCGCATTCCCAAGATCTCAGCTCATATACATAGGATTCAATATTGGATACTTACTCTGAAAGGCTAATATCTCCTTTTTTGGCTCATACACTTTTTTCCCAGAATTTCTCTTTATTCAGAATTTATTCTGGGAAATCCCCAAGTATGCTAAAATCTAGATTTCTACAAAGGTAGGCAGGCACCATAGATCCCTTACAAGTATTCATGGTAACAAATGCATTCTGGGTGGAAGTCACCTCATAGAAAATGTAGAAGGCAGAAATGATTTATAGGAATTCATAAACAGAAAAGGCATTTAGAGTAACCTTTAAGCAAGCACCACAATTCTGCCCTCTGAAGGGTACTGAACCATAGAGTTGAAAGCAAGGCAACACCCTGATATTCTGGTGAGATCACTCTCTCCCTCCTCAGATTCACATGGCCACCATAGTTTGGATCCCCTCCCAGAAAACAAGCAAAATTGGGTCTTCTGGGCAGATGACCCCTTTCTTTTGAGACCAGCACTATTCATATACCTCACAGGAGAGCAAAATCAATGCTTCTTCTTCCCCATGTCATGACTTTATGTCCTGATCTCCCCAGTTATTAGCAGTCTCTCCCTCTTGAAATTATTTTGTATTTACTTATACACATGTTGAATTCTCCTCCAGTATAGTGGAAGTTCCATGAGGGCAGAGATCATTATGTTTTGCCTTTGAATCATCATTGCAAAGCACAGTGCCTTGCATATAGTAATCATTTAATAAATTTTTGTTGAGTTAAAAATTTTAGGACTAGAGGGAGCCTTAAGAACCATCCAGTTCATGTCTCCTTATTTTATAGTGGAGGTATTATGGGGGTGTAGATGTGTACCCCTGGGGTTTGGGAAGGATACCTTTTGCAAGAATGCAAGACTCCAAAACTTAGCTTAAAGACAAAAAGAGAAATTTATTAATTTAGGGAGTAATGTTGAGAATGGCCAGGAGGATAGCAAGGTGGAACAGCAAGATGGGGAGTAGTTCCTGGGAAGACAGCATGAAAGGAAAAGCTGTTCCTCCATGGGGACATCATGGATGGAAAGGTTGTCCCCCAGGTGACATCAGTTCTGGGGATTTTATACTCTTTACAACAGACGCTAGGTCACGGTGTGGAGGTGACCTGCTGGGGTGTTAGTCCCTCAGGCATTTGGTGGGGTGGGGTGGTCATCTGACTGGGGTCTGCCTGGAGGCATAACTGACAGATCTCTTGAGATGTAGCCTGATAGGATCGAGGTGCATCTCTCTGTCCATAATAGTTTGCCCAAGTGCCCAAGTCAGAGGCCAGAGAGGGAAAGGGACTTTTCCAAGATTACAGAGCTGCTATGTCAGAGATAGGTCTAGAACTTGAGTCTTCTGACTCCTAAGTCCAATGATCTTTCCTGCCCACTGGATCCCCATGGAGAGCAAGATCTTCTCCCCAGCCTCGGAAGCCCCTTCCCTTTTAACCAGAGAAAAAGCAGAGTGCTGTGGGAAAATACAGAACAGAGAGTCAGAGGACCTGAGTTTGAGTCTCTATGCTGCTACTTTCTACCTATGTGATTTTAGTCAAATATGGGCCTCAGTTTCTTCATCTGTCAAATTAGAGGACTGGAAGAGATGATTTCTAAATCTATGATGATAGCTGATGATCTTCACCTCAGACTAGAGACACCCAAGTGGTTTGGCCTCTAGGTCTTCATAGCTAACAGTGGAGAGTGAAAAATAGTAGGAGGGTGGCCTTGAGGCCTAGGCAGAATCTTAGGTTCTAGTCCCTGATCCAGACTTTTGGACAGCTGGTGAATTCACTGATCACTGTGGGAGGGGAGAAGTGGGGAAGGGGAAGAGTAGCTGATAAGAGTTAAATCTCTGGCTCTCTCCCAATGGAAGTGGAAATTCAGCCTGACTTGAATCCAGGACCGAAGCTGAGTCTACAGAGGATGCCAAAGGAACAGATGGGCTAGGTAGTGAAAGCTGCCTCAGTCGGGGGAAGGGGTCATTGGGCAGCCCTCCAGCCTGCCCGAGTTCTCTGAAGATGTCCCAACAACTTGCTTATGTGCCTGAGAGTGATTGCATGATAAACTGTTTGTCAACCCCGTGAGCCAGCAGCAAACCTGGTAAATACTGTCAAAGTAGGTGAGAAGAGAGGAGGGTGGCCTATAAATAGCCCCTGACTCAGTGTCAGCATCCCGTTGAAAGATTCACATGTGTTTATGGGGCTGCTGCTTGAGAAGGGAGTGAGGGGTGGAGGGAGGAGGAGGGGAAGCATTCCAACCCTGGAGAGGAAGATCAGCTGGCTCCGACCCCCTGCTTCCCCCCCCCCCCCCCCCCCGCCAGTATCCAACTCCTCAGTTGTGGGTGGCCATATCCTAGGTCTGGTTTAGTCTGATCTCACATGTGACACTGAGCAAGCCTCTTAGACAATTCTGGGCATCCCCAGACTCCCCAACATGCTCTGTCCACCCTACTGAGGCGTGCCTGACATGCACTTGTTGCTAATTCTCCTTCAAGCCTTGGCAGGCCTGGGCACCCCCTTCCCCAAGTAGAACACTCAACTTTCTTCTCCCTTTCCAGATCATTCAAGCCCAGTTCAGATCCTTTCCCCTCCTCCAGGAAGCCATCCTTACTGACTACTAGAACAACTCTTCAGAAACCAGGAAGCAGTGGAAAGGGTTCTACCAAATTAGGGAGTCAAGAAGACCCAAGTTTGAAACTTGCCCCACACCCAGAGCCGATTCAGTGGATAGAAAGGAGTTGGGAGGACCTGGGTTCAGATACTTCCCAGCTGTGTGACCCTGGACAAGTCACTTAACCCCCATTTTGCCTAGCCCTTACCACTCCCCTGGACAAGTCACTTAACCCCCATTTTGCCTAGCCCTTGCCACTCCCCTGGACAAGTCACTTAACCCCCATTTTACCTAGCCCTTACCACTCCTCTGCCTTGGAACCAATACACAGTATTGAGTCTAAGATGG
Organism: Monodelphis domestica; assembly: GCF_027887165.1. NCBI lineage: Eukaryota > Metazoa > Chordata > Mammalia > Didelphimorphia > Didelphidae > Monodelphis > Monodelphis domestica. The sequence goes on along the minus strand of NC_077230.1, from coordinate 380,340,906 downwards.
AAGGTAAGGGTTTAAAAAAAATATACTAGCCCTGCCTGACACAGGTCAATTGAGTAAGCATTTATCGGTCCCCTGATATGGGCTAGGTACTGTGCTAAAGCATGGAATTACAGAGGCAAAAATAAAGCAACCACCTCCTTCAAGGAGATTCTGCTAGCAAAGTTGTGATCTGTCTCAGAAGGTGGTTGTAAAGAGAGAGCTTTCCAAATCTCTGAGCTGGGACTGGTCAGTTAGGTGACACAGTGGAGACAGTGTGGGGCCTGGAGTCAGGAAGATCCAGAGTTCAAATGTGACCTTGGACAGTAGTTATGTGACTCTAGGCAAGTCATTCTCCCCTATTTACCTCAGTTTCCTCATCTATAAAATGATCTGCAACAAGATATGGCAAATCACTCCAGTATCTTTTTTTTTAGACTCTTACCTTTGGCCTTAGTATCACTTCTAAGACAGAAGAGTGTTGAGGGTGTCAACATGGAAATCTAGGAGTCCCCAGTTTATTTGGTTTGAGGGTAGAAACCCCAGGTTTTGACCTTGTCACAGGAGAGGTTTCCCCGAGGGAAGGTCCCATTTCACCAGACAATGGACATCCTGGTAGTTTGGGTGGGAGCACCCAATGTTAAGTATCTCTTTTGTCCCTATGGTTTCTCCCCCTAGGCTAAGGTCCATCACCAAGATGGCCCAGCCCTGGGCCGAGTCTTTCCCTTTTGTGTCCATTGTAGAGCATCAGCCCCTCCTAGTTATTCCTGTCTGGAACTCCTCATTTTCCTTTCTTACCATTGTAAAGTCAGTCAACTGTCCCTCTCACCCTAAGCCCCCAGGTCATGGTTCCTGGGAGTCCATCCTGAGTCTGTGGCACTCCCAGGGGTCAGTGACCAGAGCTGCCAGAGTCATTCCTGGGACTCCGTGCAGTCATGGGGAGTATTTGTTAGCATCTGGGAAGTATGGATGATGTATTGATATTGCATCATATATATTCATTTACCACACACACAGGTCAGGTCACTTAATGTTCATTGTATGGAAGTCACAGTCCAAAGGGCAAGAGAATTCCTGAGTGACCACAGGAGCCTAGCTCACACCTTGTCAGACCACATTCCTTTGTGAGGCGCATGTCAGGTTAATCTCCACCTCTTTGATCTCATCATTGTCAATTCAACCAATGTTAAAACCTAAGCCATGTTACGTATTCATTGATCACCTCCAATAAATACTACAAGCACGAATCTCTCTCTTACTTCCCTAGGTCTTCCAAGTGTCTGTCCTATCTTTGCCTCCTGATCTCTCTTTCCTTGCTACGTTGTCGCCCCCATGCTTCCTATTAATCCTCAGACACTCTCGTCCATAGGAGGCATTCAGTTCTTACTCCCCACATGTTTTCTTATTCCTCATATTTCCCATTAATTCTCTGGCACCCTTGTCAGTGGGAAATATTCATGGAGGTCGCAACTCCCCACGTGTTTTAACTTGTCTCTGAGTCTTTATTATTCACCTATTTCCTTCAACCTCCCTTCTCCTCCTCAGGTTATCACCCACAGGTAAAAAATATATAGGGACCACAGGCCGGTCCTTATATAAGCAAAATCATCACCTAAGAAATACATTAGACCTACGATATAAGCAAAAGCCCACAGAAGAATTTGAGAAGAAACACAGAACTTAAGTTATTAAGACTCTATGAGAAGCTCTTTCACAAACTTTATGACCATTTAAACCTCAAGCCACGGCATCTCAATTCATGAAGAAACTTTCTCTCTTTGAAACTTAAAGCAGTTACTCAGACCCTCAATTGAACACTCAGGCTCTCACACTCCAACTCAAACTTCCCATTCAAAGCTTTCAGCCAATCTTTCACACATCTGACCTGTACTATCCTCACTCGTACTTCTCTTTCTACCATTCGCAGGTATCTGGTCCATAACGTATGGAACATGAACTCAGCAGCAGTTCCACTGGGGCTTACGCTGGGGCGTTCACAGAGACGTGGTTGCCCGTTTGGTTTCTGATTAAAGAGAGGTTCGTTTGCCAAGAGTTTGACTTACCTGAACCAACCCGCCCAGCTGACTCAACTGAACTCAATGGGTTCTTGTGTGTACCTCACGTCAGTGGTTCAGCTGGCTGGAGGTTTAGGCAGCCATAACTTCGGCAGTGGCTGGCTCGCCATATGTTAACTTGGAAATAACGCAGAACTATTAAATAGTCAGGAAAAACATCTTTAATCAGGATAGGGATAAGTCCAATTTGGCCCTTTACTCAGAGTCGGCACCACAACCTTTTCAGGGTATAAACCCTGGACTCTGGGGATGTTATCCCTAGGGAGTGCCACAATGCTAGATGACAAAAGAATTTGGGGAACCTCTATACCATTTGGGAATCCAGGGGCAGGGAAAGATGATTGACATCACTATAGCTACAAAGAAAATGGGAGTGTACAAACTACATGGATAGGATACAATCAAACAAGGGAAGGGACTACTTACAATGGATACTAAAGGATCCTTAGGATATGCTTAGTCTCACCCAAATAGGATTGTCATTTCCCTGAGGGTATCCCACCCAGTCTGAAACTGCTAACTTGGGATTCCCTTCCCTGGGAACAGGGAACAAGTACAAGCTTTGGGGTCTCCAATCTACAAGCCAGTCCTGAAAATTGGGGTTCATCAGATCTCAACTAGGTAACAAGTTTGGGATTCCTAGATTCCATGTTGACAGATTATAACTTCCTTCCTCCCTTGGTTTCCTTATCTGTAAAACAGATATAATATCAGCCCTGCCCACCTCCCAAGAGTTAAGAGGATGTAAACTCCCTCTTCATCTACCTCTCTCAGAATCCTTGAGTTATTTGAGACTTCTTGGAGGAGGCAGACTTTGTAATAACGCTTTACATTCCTGTAGCAGTTTTATGTACATTCATCCATTCATCCATATCTTTTCTCTAGGTAACCAGGCAGTGCTTCAAATAGAGATACTATTTCTAAAGCACTTTGCAAGCCTTAAGGCACTCCTTAAAAGTCTTTGCTTACCCTCTTGACAACCCACTCCCCTCCCCCAGGTATTAGTGCTCTGTCCATCCTCAAATCACATAGGACAGTGAGGGTGAACCTTTTAGAGACCGTGTGCCCAAACTGCAACCCTCATACTGCATGTGAGTTCCCTGCTTTACTCCAGAGAGAGGAGGGAGGAAGCATTCCCATCCAACTTTCCATCCAATTTTAACTTTGCTAGCTTAATGCAGGGTGTTTCTAAAGTGGAACATACTCTTGTATTTGTCTGAATGAATGTGGAAAATGTAAGTTGCTCAATTTTTTCTTTGTATCCCGGGTGCCAATTATGATTCCTGGCACACAGTTGGTTGTTGTCCTTTGTCCTTGAAAAGGTCCAAAATATCATCATTATATCAGAGTCAATATTTAGTGTGACTATCTGTGACTGATCAGACCAAAATGAGCTCTGAAGGCTCTACCCCAGGTCAGGCACAAATAGCCTATATTAACTTTTGGAATGGAAGTGGCTCCAAATTTGCACATCTCACATTTCCTTTGTATTACTGCAGTTCTGCTTTGCTTATGCTGTGCTTTGCACAGAGCCTTCTTTCGTTTAGGCATGCCATGCTGGACAGTCCTGTACCCTTGTCTCCCATGCCTCACGATCAATACTAAAGTTCTTCAGACTTGCCTTGTGTGAGTTCCCTTGTAGGCAAATATACATTGGGCATTTGAACAGTGCAGCCCACCCACTGCATTTGCACTCCCTGCAGTCATCCGAATGCTTGGCCGTTCAGCTCGAGAGAAGATCTCTGTGTCCAGCACCTTATTTTGCCAGGTGACCTTCAGAATCTTCCTAAGACAATTTGAATGGAAATGATTCAGGGTCCTGGCATGGCGCTGGTGGACTGTATAGGTTTCACAGGCATATGACGATGGGGTCAGCACCATGGCCCTGAAGACCTTCAGTTTGGTAGGCAGCCAAACACCTCTTCACTCACACGCTTTCCTTCAGAGCCTACTGAGCTAGTTCTGGCAGTGATTGCATCAACCTCATCATTTATATGTGGACATCCCTGGTATTAGGATGAGTTAAGCCTAGCGAAAGACAGGGCAAAGAATAGTGGGTAAGATCTCTTTCAGACCGGAGAGAATCTTGGGAAGCCTGCGGGTTGGAATTCTGGGTAGGGGCTGTGTCCGTTGACTTTCCAACTGCCAAAGGTCGCCTAGAGGTTTTGGCCTAGAAGGAGGCTGGTGTTTCTGTTCACTGGAATACTGAGAGAACCCAGTGGCAGGTGAAGGAGAAGAAAAGGTTAGAGTTTCTGTAGTAAGTTTGTGGCAGAAATTAACAGCAAGGAGAAAGAGATAAACTGTTTTTCTTCTGTATGGCGGCTGAGAGGACCAAGCCATTTTGAGGCCTGCTTAGGCCCAAAAGCCTAACTAGGCCGAAAAGGGCTGGTAGTGGACAGAGTGAGTGAATACCAAACTAGTTAAAACCTGAAAGAGATCTAAGGATATAGTAAATATATATTTAAGAGGAAAAAGAGACTATTTGCCATTTTGTGTGGCTGCAGAGTGAGGCAAGGCTGAGAGGCCTGTCCTTGGCTGAGAAGCCTGCCCAGGCCTGAGACCTGGTGGCTGACTGTGAATGAGAAGACTACCAACTGATTCAAAACTGAAGGAGATTTAAAAAGAAAGCAAATATATAATTAGAGGATTAATAATTAGCATAAGATTATTTAGTATAGTTTTGGGAGGTTTTAAGTGATAGATAAGGAAGGTTTTAAGAAGGCGCAAAACTTGAGCAGGAAGACAGTCTTGTGGACTAGTGGTGTGGGAAAAAGTTTAGACCACTTTTAGATTAGGGAATCCTAATCCTCATAACCTTTGTTTACCTTCTTTACCTTTCCTTAACATTTAATGGTTATTAAACAGATTTTTTTTTTACATCTGCCTCTAGCAGTCATCCTTGCACACCTGACCTATCTACCACAAGCAGTAAAGGAGACACTGTATCCAAATTTCCCCCCATTAACCTTCTAGCCATTAACATTCTTGACTATTCCTATTCTTACATTTTCTGCAAAGAATATTTCTAACATTTTCTGGGTGTACATATTCTAGCATTCTATATAGAATATATTTCTAATATATTTCTAACACTAGAAAGCATACTGCTAAGGGAAATGAACTTGTCCACAGTATTCAAAATTTCTCCATTTGCTATAACTAATGGTTTTACATAAGGTCGGTAGGTGCTGGTTGGTGAAGAGCCTCTATTTTCTTCATGTTAAGTGTCAGGCCAAAATTGGAACAAGGAGCAGAGTCAATCCGTGCTCTGTTGCATCTCAGACTCAGAGTCAGCATTGAATGCATAATGTGATAAAGGATGAAAAGGTGTAAGGTGTAAGGTGTACACCTTTTCACCCTTTATCACAATAGTCATCTCTGAACAAAAATTCAGGTACTAGCTCTCCATTTATTTTACCAATTACATGTAATAACAAATTTCCACATAAATTTTCCAAAGTTATATGATCCAAATTGTCTCCCCACTCTTGGAACTGGCAAGCAATTTAATCTGGGTTATACATGTAATATGTGAATTCATGTTTCCAGATTGTTCATTTTTGTAAGTGAATAATCTTATAAAACCAAAATCCCCAAATATAAATCCAAATAAACAATTGAAAAACTGTATGCTTTCATCTGCATTCCTACTCCACCAGTTCTTTCTCTGGAAATGGATAGCCTTTTTTTCATAAGTTCTTCAGAATTGTCCTGGATCATTGTATTGCTGTTAGTAGCAAAGTCTATTACATTAGATCATCCCATAATGTTTCAGTTATTACGTACAATGTTCTCCTGGTTCAGTTTATTTCACTCTGCATCAGTTCATGTAGCTCTTTCCAGTTCTTTCTGAAATCATCCTGTTCATCATTTCTCGTGACTTGAAAGCTTTTCAAGTTAAATAATTTCTCATTAGTGTGGTAGCTAATCTTGATGTCTTTTTCATCCTCTCTAAAATCATTTGACCATATGGTAAAATGCATGGGAGCAAGCACACAGCCCTACTTCATTCCACTTGAGTGATTGGGAAAGTATAAGAGCAGCATCATCCATTATCCAGAAACCCATGCAAGAACGCCATCTTGGAACTGTATGAACAGTATGATACTGATGAGCTGCTCCACATTTCCTGTATTGTATTGTATAATGGAGCTCCATGGCATACAGTAGGCACTAGATAAATGCTGAATGAATAGGAGAATACATATATATTCTATATACATAGAGATGTATAGTGTTATATAGTACATATATAATGCTATAGAAATATAAAGTGTTATTTTTACAGGTCCCATCTCCAAGAAGTCTTCCCTGATTACTGGAGTTAATGGTGAACTCTCTCTCTCCTTCTTGACTACTCACAGCCCTTGTTGTCTATATGCTACATGCCTCTCCATTGTAATATTAGGCTCACAGAATTTAGAGTTGGAAGAAACCATTTCAGTACTTTATAGCTGTAGCACAAATTACCTCAGGCCCCCACCACAACTCTGCGCTCCCTCAATACCCCCCCAATTTGAGGGTGCTCTTTTGACCTCTCTGATTTGAGCCCCCATTAAATGCATTCTCATGCAGACCAAACCATTTTGACACATGAAATCATCAGTAAGAGCTATTCAATGAAACCAGAGTAGCAAGGCAAATCGAGGACAATGAATTCAACATTCCACCCACCTTGTACCTCCTAGAAAGTGATCCTCTGAGCCCCACATTAACCACTCTGCCTCCACAACCCAGCTGGAGCAAACACATCAAGTCATTCCTAGAAGGGTGCCAGTCTGAGAACCAGGAACATTATAGAGAACATTGGTACTCCTTGGCGTGGGATTTAGGAATTTGGTAGAGAGTATCATGGCTTCTCCTTGGCCCAGGAACTGGAGAATCACCAGAGCTCTAAACACAGAAACCATTTCCCACCCCCCACCCCCCTTATCTCTCCCTGGCTAACCATTCAGCTTCTCCAATACTGTGTCTCAACCTTTGGGAGGCTTAACTTATAGGCCTTGAAGCCTTCTGGAAGAAGCTTCCAAATTCCAAATTCCAAATTCCAAATAAGCAAATTCCACAAGAGAGTCTGGGATCTATAAAACACATAGAATAATATCAGCTATATCTATTTCCCAGAGGAAATAGGAGGATGCCTGGACTTGTATTCCCTCCTCATGTATAGATCTTAGACTCTTTAGCTTTGCCATAGTGGGAAAAGCTGATCAGTGAAGACTTGGGTTCATAGATGGCCTTTGTCATTTAACTGTATGACCCTGGACAACTCACATAACCTATCTCCAGGCCTCATTTGGAAATAGGATTAATAATCTTTGCAGTCTCTATCACATCGATTTGTTGTGAGCCTTCAAGTGAGATAATTATAATAAAGCACTTTGAAGACTTTAAACTGACATATATAAACCTGCACATATATTTTTAACACCTGCATATATGCATACACACACACACACACACACACACACACACATATATACTTTTTTAACCCTCTATGTTCTGTCTTAGAACTGATATTAAGTTTTAGTTTTAAGACAGAAGAGTAGTCAGGGCTAGGTATGTAAAGATTAAAATTTAGGGGAAACTGAGGCAGGTAGAGATTAGTTTCTCTCTGTAAGGAGTATTATATTTTTATGAGGTTTATTAAAGATTAAGGATTAAAGAAAATACAGGATAAGAAACACGTGCCTAGGCCAGAGAGGCCTAGACAAGATAATCTCACATCATGGAAGAGCTGCGTCTGCTCCAAAACGGAAGTCCAAAAGAGACCACAAAAGCCTTTGCAATCAGGTTAAATCCCTTCTTGATCTCAGCCCACCTGAGAATTCAGTGAGATTACAAAGCATTTTGGGGAAGTGGAGCAAGGGCTTGTGGGGATTGAAGTCCTGGATTCCTGTCTATTTTTTACAGGTAATTGGAGTTAAGTGGCTTACATAGAATCATATAGCTTCGTGTCTGAAACGAGTTTTGAACCTGGCACCTCCCATCTCCAGGCCTGGTTCTGTATTCACTGGGCCATGTAGCTGGCCCACCACATCAGCATTTGACTGAGGCCAAGAGAGATTAAGTGATTTGCCCAAGATCTCAATGTTAGTAAGTGACCGAACTCCCACTCCTATTTGTTGTCAGAATGGTGCCTCATAAGCCCTCAATATAGTAAGAATGAGGACTGTTATTCATTATAATGATTGGGGGGAGGGGTGCATGCATCTTTGGGACCAATGGTTGCTCGTCCTATGATTTGGATTCAGTCTTCCTCCTTTTAATGCAGGTAGGCAGCATGTCATTGTGGAGCTAGGGCCAACTTTGGAGTTGGAGAGACTTGGGTTTCCATCCTGTCCCTGATATCTATTGGTGATGTGAACTTAGACAAGTCATTGGACTCATCAGGGCCTGCAGGAGACTCTAAGACTCCAAGTTATATCTAAAATTCTACCTCAAACCCACCATGCTGGCAACATTGAGGCCAAATGGTAGAGGGCCTGTAGGATAAAAGGCATGTTGATGTGCTGTTGATAGAGCTGTGAATTGGTCCAGCCATTTTAAAAAACGGTTTGGAACTCTGCCCCCCATCATCCCCCAATGACTAAATCATATATACCCTTTGACAGAGCTCTACCAAAGAGGGGGGAAAGGAGGGGAAGGAAAGACCCACTTATAAATAAATATTTCTAGCAGCTCTTTTTGTGGTGGCAAAAAACTGAAAACTAAAGTGGTGCCCATCGATTGGGGAAAAGGTGAGCAAATTATGAGGTAGAAACATAATGGAATCAATCCAATTTCACCATAAAAATGGTGCAATTGATGCTTTCAGAGAAACCTGGGAAGACTTATATGGAGGAAGACTTATATGCCACTCCATAAAGGCTTTGTTCTTTTTGCTCAATAGGTCTTCAATAGCATAGTGAAGTGAGTAGAACCAGGAAGATAACTTGTACAATAACAACTTTGTAAAGGCAAACAACTTTAAAAGGTCTAAGAATTCTAATCAATACAATGACCAATTATGATTCCAGAGAACTGATGTCCCATCTCCTGATAGAGAGATAATGGACTTGAGAATGACATGTAGGTGCAGCTGGGTGACTCAGTGGATTGAGAGCCAGGCCTAGAAATGGGAGGTCCTGGATTTAAATCCAGCCTCAGACACTTCCTAGCTGTGTGATCCTGGGCAAGTCACTTAACCCTCATAGCCTAGCCCTTACTGCTCTTCTGCCTTGGAACCATTACATAGAGTTTATTCTAAGATCGAAGGTAAGGGTTTTTAAAAAAGAATGACATGTACATTTTTTAATATGGCCAATGTAGGAATTTCTTTTCCCAGGCTATGCATATTTGTTATGAGGGTTTTGTTTTTCTTTCTCTTTTCAAAGAGGGATGAGGAGGAGAGAATAGGAGGGAGAGGAAACATATACTTGTTAATTGAAAGAATAAAATATGAAGTTAGGGATCAGCTGCTGAATCGCATCAGAGAAGGGAGTTTCCATAAAGAGAACTTTCCCACACTGAAGAAATCATGATTCTAGATTTTTTTGATAATCTGCATTTGATTTTTAAACGTTTTTTCCAGAATGGGGACAGCTGGGTGGCTCAGTAGATTGAAAGCCAGGCCCAAAGATGAGAGGGCATAGGTTCAAATCCAGCCTCAGACACTTCCCAGCTGTGTGACCCTGGGCAAGTCACTTAACCCTCTTTGCCTGGCCCTTACTTCTCTTCTGCCTTAGAACCAATACACAGTATTGATTCTAAGGCAAAAGGTAAGGGTTTAAAATATATATATATATATGTATATATATATATATATATATATGTATATACATATACATATATATTTCCAGATTACATGTAGAAACAGTTTTAATATTTATTTTCTGACATTTTGTAATCCATGTTCTCTACCTCTCTCCCATCCTTCCCTCCTCCCTGACATAGAAGGTAATATGATATAGGTGGTACATATGCTATCATGCAATATATAATTCCATATTCATCATGATGTGAAAAAAGATATACATTACTTATACTAGAGAAAATTCATGGAAGAAATAAAGTAAGGAATGATATGCTTTAATCTGCATATGGTTCTAGATTTTTAAAAAATAGTTATAAATATGTGAATATTTGTTTTACATCTATAAAGCCCATTTCACCAATAAGATTATGATTCCCGAGGGAAAGCAGGTGAGCAGCTAGGTGGCACAGTGGATAAAGTACTGGGCCTGGAGTTAGGTCTGAGTTCAAATCCAACTTATCTGTGTGACCCAGAGCAAGTCACTTCATCCTGTTTGCCTCGGTTTCCTTATCTGTAAAATGAGTGGGAAAAGGAAATGGCAAACCCCTCTAGTATCTCTGCCAAGAAAATCCCAAATGAGTTCGCGAAGAGAAGGACTGAAACAAGTGAACAACAAATCTGGGTAGAACTATGTTTTGGACAAGGCCAAAAGGGACCTTACGATGTCCAAGGTACTAGACTCTTAAGGGATTTTAAGCTGAGGTGCTCTAAGGTGTCTAGGAGTAGGTTAACTAGATTGTGATTTCTGAGAGGAATTTCACACTGTATCCAGGCCCAGGGCTTCAAGGGCATCTGGCCTGGGGAAGGGGCCAAGGCTACAGACCTCCTGCTGCTGGGAAATGACACGTATGCCGTTGTTGGCTGGGACAGAGAGAGACAGAGACAGAGACAGAGAGACAGAGATTGAGAGAGACTTGAGGGAGAGACAGAATGAGAGAGAGCAGAGACAGAGACAGAGACAGACTGGAGTCTTGAGCCCACAGCCACCCCACAGCCACCCATTTCCCTGGCACCCATTGTGATTTTAGACAGAGGATTCCATCCTGCTTTATTCTGCTTTAGAAATGTTCAATCCAAGGCAAAGGGTCTGTCTACTCAGGAAAAATGGGGCCACTGGGTATTAATAGCTCCCCTGTGAGGCCAGTGTTGATAAGAAAGGAATTCTGTCCTAACAGCCAGGAGCCTTGGAGCTGTCATTATGGTCCCAAATCTCTGAGCCCCAGTGGAAGGTCTCTATCAGACCTTCCCTGGAGGGGAAGGGGGAAGGGGAAAAGATTTGAGGGAAAATCCCCAGTTGGGAACAAACAAAAGAACCCAGAAGCCCTGCACTGGCCTGCCAGATGAGTGATCTGCTCCACTTTTTTGAACTTCCAAGAACAGTGTTAAGTTCAATGGGTGGGGGCTTCCAGGAAGCCTTGAACCCAGCTGCTGCTCAGGCCAGGCTCTAGCTGGCTTGCTGGCTCACTGGAACCTCTGATGTCCCTGGGGGTATGAGGTCTGAGGCCAAAATTGCTAGGGGGCTCTGGCTCCGTCTTTGGCTCTCCCATGGTTCCTGGGTCTGAGGGAATCAAGTGACAGTAACATCTGTTCCTGCCTGGGAAAAACACAGCTGCTGTTTAGAGAAGGACCTATCTGCCATCACTCCCTTCTCCTCATAAAACTTGTGTAATTTAGAGGCAGCTAGGTGGCACAGTGGATAGAATAGCCCTCTGGACTTCATCATGCCTCGAGTTAGGTGCCTCCCTTTCATCTCTTAGTAATGTTTATTGACTGATTGACTTACTGATCACATCATCATCCCTGCTCTTCTCAAAGTCTTTATGTAGCTCCCCAGATCACTTCTATACCCAAATCTCATCCCTTTCCCTCTAAATGTTCCCCCTCTCTTTCTCCTAAACGAGTCCTCGAGTAGTGAATGTGTAAAGATATCCTTGCTTGAGTATATATCCTTTGCTTTCTACCTTGACAGTGTTTGGTGTTGGGGTGCAAGAAGGAGTGCAGGTTGGATAAATAGAAAATTTAGGTAAGATATAGCATTCTCTTCACTTTGAGGGCATTTGGTGTTGCAGAGGGGTGTGACCAATACTTCAGTAATTATTATACCCAATAATACCACAAGGAAAGAGCTTGGAGTCAGCAGAGACCTGAGGGAATTCTGCCTCTGACATTTAGTAGAAGCGTGATCTCGGGCAGTCTCTTAACTTCTCTGATTCAATGGGTATTGGTAGCTGTAATACCTACCTCACATATAGGGGAGTAATACCCATGTAACTGGATTATTGTTAGGGAAAAGCACTTTGCAAACCTTAAAATATAAAAAAAAAAATGTATCTACTTGCACATTTTTTTTGATGATGTTCAGTGTACAAGAGAAAGGCAAATGTTAGTCCAAGCCCTGCGGAGGTGATCCTACCTAGGGAAGGTTGTTACTGGTTTGGGGGAATTACAGAAGGTTGTCTAAATGAGATGGTTTGGATGACAAGTCTCCAAGGAAGTATAGGATTTTGGGGGGAAAACCCTTACCTTCTATCTTAGAATTAATACTGTGTATTGATTCTAAGGTAGAAGAGTGATAGGCAACTGGAGATTAAGGGACTTGCCCAGGGCCACCCAACTAGGACTTGTTGGAGGTCAAATTTGAACCCAGGACTTCCTGTTTCTAGGCTTGGCTCTATATCCACTGAGCAACCTAGTGGAAGGGTTAATAGGGGTTTTGATAAAATAAGAGGGCAGCTTTTAATAATTGAAGTTTCAATGAGAATATAGTAGAGTTATAAATTAATATTATCCCTTTAAGCCAGAGAAAAGAAAACTTCTAGCAGCTTTTAGCCATTAACAATATATATAAAGATAGAAAAGAGGAGAGATTACTAATCTTATACCCTATAAATAATAGCTAAAATTCCTACTACTTCTTAAGATTTCTAAAAACCCTATTCTGTCTTCAAGGACAGGTTCTTCTGCCTGGCACACCAGGTCTACTCTACTCTAGCTATAAATCGATTCACTAACTACCTAAATCCCTAAAATAATAGTCAGCTACCACTTACTCCTTCAATCAGTTTTCTATAGAAGCCCAAACTGTCAGTAACCAACCGATAGCAGATCCTTGCCTCAGAGACAGACCTCCTGCTCTCTCAAGATCCCAGAGGCAAAAAGACCTCTAAAGGCTTAAGCCAAAAGCCCTCTCAGTAAGCTCAAGCTTGCCTTCATATACCAACAACTAAACGCCAACCACACCACCAGCAACCAACCCACCAATGACCAACTCACCCCAGCCGCCAACTTCCCCGAAACTGCCAAACCTCACTCAACTCACCAACCAACTGTCATCAACTGACAGTCTGCAACTGATGCTCTCCCAGCAGGGGGCTCCCTGGTTCCTACTTCCTGTCCTGTGGGCTGGTTAATCCTTACACATCTCTATGGTGAGAGGACTCCAGGTCCCTGTTGAATTAAAGAAATTAAAGAATTCCTTTTTTCACTAGCCACCAGCTGCACAGGATTTTGGAGTAGGGGATGGGATGAGCAGTGGCATGTAGAGAGGGCAACATTCCAGACATAGGTAATCATGTGAGTAAAGTCATTAAGATGGAGATAGGAAAGAATGGGACATATGCAGGAATGGGGGCTCCTCCAGTTTGGCTAGACATTCTTTTACTTGTACTCAAAATATCAGATGCACGAGAAGATGTGGAAGGCATGACCAGACTAAAGTTCTGGTGAAAAAGGTCTAGGTCAGTAATGACAAGCCTGTGGCACAGGTGCCAAAGATGGCACTCAGAGCACTCTCTGTGGGTATGCGGCCACCCCCCCCCCAAGAGTTCATTACTAGAAAGGCAGGGGGACTCTGGCAGAGCTGTTCCCCTCCTCCTCTCCACCATGCCTGATGACATTTTTTCACATCACTTACCCCTCTGCCTAGTAGCCAATGGGAATGCACAGGGGGGAAGGTAGAGGGCTCACAGGCAGCAGAACTGGAGGGGAGCAGAATGCTTGGGCCATTCCCTTCCCCTTCTCTAAACTCACTTAGGACATCCCTCACTTCACACACCTCCTCCCCCCAGCAGCCCAGAAGTTTCTCCTTCCCCTGTGTGGAGTAAGAGAAGGTAGGGAAAGGCACACCTGATACTTGTTGTGGAGGAGGCAGGCAAGGCACTAGATCTGGGGGTAGGGGTGGGAATAGGACCAGACATTCCATCTCCAAAAGGTTCACCATCACTGGTCTAGGTATTTTAGTGGCTTTACATGAATCAGCAGTGTGGTATACAGCTGAGAAAACTAATTTTATTTTTTATTACATTAAGAGAGACTTAGTGAGGGTTGAGAGAGAAACAGACAAACAGACAGAAACAGATAGAGATAGAAAAAGAGACAGAGAAGACAGAGAGATGGGGGAGGTGAAGGAGAGGGAGAGGAAGAGGGAATCTTAGTGTCCAGGACACAGGAAGTGATGGTCCCATTGTACTCTGCCCTAGTCAGAACTGGAGTGCTATGTTTAGTTCTGGATACATCATTTTAGAGAAAGGCTTTATAAACTGAGGAGCATCCCATTAGAATGGAAGCTCCTTGAGGGCAGAGACTTTTGATTTTGCCTTTATATGCCCATTAATACTTGTTCATTGATTGGCTGAGCATCCAGAAGGAATAACCAGGATAATGAAGAGCCTAGTGATCATGTCATGTGAGGATCCGTTGAAGAAAACAGAATTGTTCCACTTGTAAAATAGAAGAATTCAGGAAAACATGACTAGTTGCCTGCAAATATTTATAGAAGTGGTGTGTGGAAGCAAGATTAGACTTTCTTGCTTGATCCCAAAGGGCAGTCCTAGGAGCAATGAATGGGAGTTACAAATTGGCAGATTTAAGCTTGATATTAAAAAGAAAGGCTTTCATAACCTTTAGAGCTGTTCCAAATGTAGTCTTTAAGCTATCACCTTAGTGTAAATATCAATGGTATGGAAATGGGTCTTTTACACATTGTGCTTTGGCTAACCCTAAAGTCAACTATGGGAAGGGAGTCTGGGGAGGGCTGGGAAAGGACATGAATCTTGTAACCATGGAAAAATATTCTAAATTAATTAATTAAATAAAAATATAAAAAAAAATCTGTCCCAAAATGGAAGAGGATGTTTTAGCAGTAGGAAATCACTGGTGATCTTTCCATGAAGGCTGTATGCTCACTCGGCTGGATGTTAGAGAAAGGATTCCTTTTTAGATACAGGTTGGATTCCATGGCCTCAGAACTCTTCTCACCCTGAGATTCTGTGAATCTGACTCCTAGGTGAGGGGTATTTCCACTGCACGCCTCATTCTTTTCAAAAGAAACAAGAGTGGCTTGAGTGTCTGGACACACTGTCCCATGTCCTGGAATAAGAACAAAATAAAAGCAAGAGGGTGGGCATCCTTCCCATGCTGACTGCCTCTGCCTGGTCCTTTGCGCAACAGCTCACTGCATTTCTTGGCTTTAGCTTCCATGAATACAGTAAACATTTTGCTGTGATCTCCACCCAAGCCCTGTACTTGGGGTCCTGCTTTGAGGAATGGTCCATTGTTGTGATTTCCTATTCCATTCTTTTCTTGCTTTTCTAGTATTTGCAGCATAATACTGTATAATTTGAACTAGGACTCCTCAATATGTGTTGTATTTCCTATTGTTGATACCTCTCTTTTCTAGTGGCAGCTAAGTGGATAGTGGATAGTGTCTCAGCCTTGGAACTGGGAAGTCCTGAGTTCAAATCCTGTATCATGCATTTATCAGCACTCTGACCCTAGGTCTATTTCTCTTAGTTTCTGCATCTGTAAGATGGGGTTAATAATAATATATATCTTATAATACATGCATAACCAAGATTGAATTGCTTGCCAGCTCCAGGGGTGGGGAGAGATGAGGGGAGGGATCATATCACTTCAGAAAACTTATGTGGAAATTTGTTATTACATGTAATTGGTAAAAAAAAAAAAAGTTTTTTTTAAATAATAGCTATCTTAAAGGGTTGTGATGAGAATTAAATGGTAATTAAATTAAATTAAAGCTCTTGAGATAGATTAATTGTATTCATAGGTTTGGGAGCCATTTCCATAAAGATGAGATTGAACCAATGAGAGCTCATGAGAGCACCAAGAAAGAGTCTATAGAGAGAAAAGAGGGCCCAGGAAAGCTCTTTGGGAATACTCACACAAGTAGGAAAGCTCTGGGTCATGATCCAGCAAAAAAAGATTGAGAAGAACATATCATCCAAGTGGGAGGGAAAAGTGTCAGGAGAGCTAAGGGAGGAAAGAGTATGGAAAGGGAGTGGGGGTCAGCAGCATAAATGGTTGGGTTGCAATACAAATATGTATCCCTACATGGTATTGCATCAATGCAGCTGGGCTATCAGCAGGGTCTGAAGCTACAGAGCAGTCAAAGCTGAGCACCAAGAAAAGGCCATCAGACTTGGGCATAGAGAGATTACTTGGTAACCTCAAAGAGTGCCATATCTGTCGATTTTGAAGCCAGATTGCAAGGGATTAAGAAATGAGTGGGAAGTGAGAAAGCAGAGGCAATGAGCTAGATTTATTTTTCTAGCCTGGTTATGGCATAGAGAAGAGCTATAGGTGGGTAGACTGAGGAGGAAGCAGGACCAACTGAAAGGTTTTGTAAGGTTAGGGGAGAATTGGGCAGATTTGTAGGCAACAGAGCTAGTGGTTGTAGAGAGACTGGCTCATGCTTATAAAAGTTCAGAGATTTAGAATTGGGTTTAGAATAGTTCTAAAGGCAATTTAGCCCAACCTCCTTAATTTTTACTGCTGAGGAAACTGAGGCCCTCGGGGGCTAAGTGAATGGTCCAGTCACTTAAAGGCATGGGTGAGATTTGAACCCTGGTCCTTGGATTCAAAAGCTAGTGCACTTTCCATTCTAACTGGTTAAAGATGTATGCATGAGAGAAATAGAGAGAGGAGAGAAAGACGGAGACAAGGAACAGAGAGAGACAGAGATAGAGAATGATCGAAGGGTGCAAGTTATTGGAGGAGATAGGAAAAATAATGATCAAAGTTTTAAGGTAGGATGTAATAGAGCATTGAAACTTGGAGTCAGGTGGACCTGGGTTTAAATTGTACCCTAAACATTTACTAGCTGAGTGACCCTTAGCAACTCATTTAACCTCCCTAGGCCTCAGATTTCTCTCCTGTTAAATAAGGAGATAGAACTTGATGGTCTCCAAAGATCCCCATCCCCAGATCTAATCTTAAAATGGGCAATTATTAATGGGTAATGTGTCTCTCTTCCAAGGACCAGCCTTGGTCAGTGTGTAGATGTTCATCCATCATCAGAGGACTGAACAAAAGGAGATAAACTTTTTTCCATTCATGAAGACCACTTACTAAGGCTCAGAGGGATCAAGATCAGCAGCAGAAGTGCTCACAGTGAATGAAGAACTGATTCTGGAAGAATCTGTAGTAGAAGAAGATGGAAAGAGCCCTGGATATGGAAGATCTAGGTTTGATTCCCAGCTGAGTGATCTTGGACAAGTCTCTTATGATTTCTGGGTATAAGTGTCAGCCTCCTCTCCTTGACCATCCCCATTTTCCATTTTTCACTTCTTGTTGGAGAAATCAAACCAAGATTGACATTACTTCTAGAAAGGGGATGATAGTTAACGACCCCATAGCTCCATTTATAATCCCTATGGTTACCAAGGCAGGAATTCTTGTTGTTTGTATCATATCTGACTGGTTTCTCATTTCCTTCTCTGATTCATTTTATGAAAGAGAGAACTGAGACAAATAGGATTATGTGACTTGCCTAGGGTCACACAACTAGAAAGTGTCTGACACTGGATTTGAACTCATGAAGAGGAATCTTCCTGCCTGATTCCAAGGCCAGTATTCTATTCACTGTACCACCTAGCTTTCCAGTCAAGTTAGGAGTTCTTAACCTGGGATTTATGAACATGTTTTATTTTGTTTTGTTTTCCATAATATTTTGATAGCTCTATTTCAATATAACAGACTTTATTTGTAATCCTATATATTTTAATTTATGCATTTAAAAAACATTCTGAGGGGGAAGCTGGGTGACTCAGTGGATGGAGAGCCAGGCTCAGAGATGGGAGGCCCTGGGTTCAAGTCTGGCCTCAGACACACACACTAGCTGTGTGACCCTGGGCAAGTCACTTGACCCCCATTGCCTAGCCCTTACTACTCTTCTGCCTTAGAACCAATAAACATTCTGGCAAGGCATCCACAGGCTTCATCAGAATGCCAAAGTGGCAACAGTTAAGAATCCCTGGCCTCCACCAAAGCTCTTTTTCCCCAAATCACTACTGCTAAATATACATTGTATTCCCCAAATAGAAAGGAAGCTCAGTGAGGGCAGGTATCCTCTCCCTTTCATGAGGGGTTAGAGCCTAGTACAGTGCTACTGAATAGAGGCTGCTCAATAAATCCTTGTCTATTGGTTGTCACAAGAATGATGATGGATCCCTCAGAAAATATTAAGATATGAGACCTAGGCTCCATTCCGCTCAGAGCCTCACACCACATCTGCACTTTTTTCAGACCCCTCAAATTCACAGGACAAAGAATATGAACAGGCAATTTTCAGATAAAGAAATCAAAGCTGTCTACAATCGTAAGCAAAAAATGCTCCAAATCATTATTGACAAGAGAAATGCAAATTAACATAACTCTGAGGTACCTCCCCCATCCTATCAGATTGACTAATATGATAGTAAAGGGAAATGAATGGGACACTAATGCATGGTTACGGGAATTGTGAGCTGGTCCAACTCTTCTAGAAAACAATTTGAAACTATACCCAAAGGGCTATAAAACTACCCATACCCTTTGATCCTCTGAAGATTTGAGAAAAGAAAAAAGGGAAAATGGAAAAGAACCTTTTTGTACACAAACATTTATAGGAGCTCTTTTTTGTGGTGGCTAAAAATTGGAAACAGAGGGAATGCCCATTGATTGGGGAATGGCTGAACAAATTCTGGTATATGATGGTGAGAGAATTCTATTGTGCTAATGAAATGTTGAGCAAGAGGATTTCAGAAAAACCTGGAAAGAACTATACGAACTGATGAAAAGTGAAGTGAGCAGAGCTGGGAGAACATTGTACACAGTAACGGCAATAATGTGTGATGAACAACTGTGAATGACTTAGCGATTCTCAGATATACAACGAGCCAAGGCAATCCCAAAGGTCAGATGATGAAAAATGCTATCTGTCTCCAGAGAAAGAACTGAATGACTGAGTCTGAATGCAGATCAAAGCAGACATTTCTTCACTCTATTTTCTTCATGTTTTTTATGTGTCTTCTACAACATGGTGGATATGGAAATATGCTTTGTATGATAGCACACGTATGACTGATAACAAATTGCTTACCGAATCAGGGAAGGGGAGTGGAGAGAGAACTTATTTTTTTCTTTTTTTTTTGCTTGTTTCTGAATCCTGGGACTCATAGTACCTGGCACATAATAATTGTTTGATAAATGTTTGTTTCTTTTCTTCCTAATAAACTGAAATTTAATGGATATAAATGTTAAGCTTTGCACACAAAATTTTTACAAGTCTATTATAGGAGCAGCTAGGCGGCAGGGACAGTGAAGAGTGCCAAGCCTGGAGTTGGAAAGATCTGGGTTCAACGCTGGCCTCAGCCACTTCCTAGCTGTGTAGTCCTGGGCTAATCACTTAACCCCAATTGCCTAGCCTTTGCTTGCTCTTCTGTCTTGGAATTGTTACTAAGAAAGTAAGGGTTAAAAAAAAAGTCCATTAAAGCAATTAGAGGAGAGCTGTGTTTAGCTGAAAAAATATAGACATGTTTTAATGGACGACTATCTGAATATGAGGCAACAAGGGAATAGTGGGATATGGCAGCTAATGAGATCTTAGGTTACATTGAGAGGCAGTGTCCAAGACTAGGAATAGCAACAACAACAGTAATAGCTAGCATTGATCTAAGTGCTTTAAGCTTTATTAAGAGCTTTACAAATATGATCTCATTTCAACCTCACAACAACTGTGGGAGGTACATGCTATTCTTGTTTCTATTTTACAGATGAGGAAATCCAGGTTCCCAGAATTCATGTCTAAGGCTACATTTGAACTCAGGTCTTGGCCTTCTAATTTCCAACCTTCTCTCCCTCTAACCACCTAGCTGCCTACCAGACTGTGACATGTGTAGACCAAGTCTCAGATATTGCACTCTATTCTGGGCTGTGATTTTAGGAAGTACATTGATAAGATGGAAAGTATCCAAAGGAGGGCAGCCAGGGTAGCAAAGGGCCTCTAGATGTTTCCATATTTGGATCATTTAGTGGAACTGGGGATAGCTAGCCTGGAGAAGGGGAGAACTGTCTTTTCTTACCTGGAGAGGCATCTGGGGACAGGATTTATTTGGCTTGGACCCAGAGGACAGAACTAGAAGCAATGGGTTAATGTTTCAGAGAGGCAGGTTCCAATCAACCAATTGACGTGTATTAATTGCCTACTCTGTGCCAGGAATTCATATGATTGGGGATGTAGACTCTAAGCGATCACCCTAGTGCAAATATCAAGAATATGGAAATGGGTCTTGATCAATGACACATGTAAAACCCAGAGGAATTACTCATTGGCTACTGGAGGGGGGTGGGAGGAAGGGAAGGAAAGAACATGAATCATGGAACCATGGAAACATATTCTAAATTTATTAAATAAACTTTTTCCAAAAAATTAATTAAGTAAAAATTTCCAAAAATGAGGCAAAAAATATTATATATATACACATACACACCTATCTATATCTATATCTATATCTATATCTATATCTATATCTTTATCTATATCTATATATCTCCTGCCCTCAAGGAGCTTGCATGGGGATTCTTGGGCTGGATTAGATGACTTAAATTTTTTTTTCACTATAAAGATATTTTATTTTTCCTTATCACACATACTTACAAATTTCCACATAAGTTTTCCAAAGTCTTATGATCCAAACTGTCTCCCTCCTTCCCTTCCCTCCTCCTTCCCTGAGCTGGCAAGCCATCGGAGTTTGGGTTATCATATATGTATTTTCATGAAGAACCTCCACGTTGTAGATGACTTCTGACATCCCTTCTAAGCTGAGCTTCTGGGGGACTTGGGAGATCATTTAAGCCACTTGTTTTATAAATGACAAAAGACATTAGTTGGTTTATGCAGGAACCTTTGTTTGGATCTGTGATTCTATCAACTAGGGGAGTTCTAGGTGTGAAAACTCCCTCTATTGATGCCCACTGGTGATGAGGCTGAAAAAATATAGTCTTGAGGGGTTACCTGAGTCACTAATTTGCCCAGGGTCAAACAACCTGCCCCTGTTAGAGTCAGGATTCAAATTCAGGCCTCTCTGACCCAGCCTGCTCTCCAGCTGCTTAGTTTTCATTTCCTTTCTGTCTGTGCTTCTCACTCTACAGACTTCACCAATACTCACTGCCTCCTTGCCTTTGGGCATCACATGCTAGTCCCTATTCAAGGAATCCCCACTGAGGACTCCATTCTGATATGAGCCATTCCTCTTCATCTATGCCTCTGTCTCTAGAGACCCTACCATTATGATAACCCCTCTTCCTCTTCCTCCTTTACAGCTCCTTTTACTGGGTTGTCTTCCTCCATTAAAATGTAAGCTCCTTGAGATCAAGGACTGTCTTTCAATGGATATTTTCCCAGTGTTAGCAGAGTGCCTGGCCCATTTGTTTTTCAGTTGTTCAGTCATGCCCAATTCCATGGGGTTTTCTTAGCAAAGATACTGGAGTGATTTGCCCTTTCCTTCCTCAATGGATCTCATATGAAATTTAAGTGACTTGTCCAGGGTCACAGAGCTAGTGTCTCAAGTTAGATTTGAACTCAAGTCTTCTTGACTCCAGGCACAGCACCCTATCTACTGAGCCAGGCAAACAGTTTAAGTGACTTGTCCTAGGTCTCACAACTTGTCAGGATCTGAGGTTGGATTTGAACTCTGATCTTCTTAACTCCAGGCTTAGAGCTCTATCCACTGAACTACCTAGCTGCCAACCTGGCACATGGTAAGTGCTTAAGAAATGCTTGTTACTTGCCTGCCTTTCCTATAGGGAAAGATGGGAAAGCAGGAGATTTTGAGAGTGGGATGCCTAGCCCTTGCCCTTCTGTCTTAGAGTTGTTACTAAGTCAGAAAGTAAAAGAGAGGAGGAGGAAGAGGAGGAGAAGGAGAAGGGGGAAGGGGGAGAAATTAAGCTAGACCAAGGTGGCCCCTCTGCCTGGACTGCCTCTGTGCCATCTGCCATTGTGGTACAGCTTCTGGAGGGTTTGTCATTTTACACGACTCACCCCAGAAAAGGGACATGAGGGCAGGATGAAAGGGCCGAGTTCGGTGTTCAGGGTCCCTAGAGGACCCTGTCTTTTAGTCTTCTGGAGGGGTGGTGAAGTCCAGGGTGAAGATGATCTGGGGCAGTTTTGTCTCTCTGGCCCAAAGCAGCACCTAGGGCCAGGGGTGGCCCCTCTTAGGGCCACCTGAGGGTGCCCCTGAAGCAGATGGTGAATCTATTTTCAGCCCTTCCTGGGGAGATAGCCGAAAAGTCATCATCCCCTGACACAATGACCAAGATTACCACAGGCATACAAGAACAGTCTTGGGCCAGGAGTAGATTTGTTCGTCTCAAACTAGACAACAAATCAGCTGTCAGTTGGTTGTGCCCTGAGTAAACATCACTGTCCTCTTAGTACCCTGGGGAAGGAAAAAGAAAGCCAAAGTCCAAGGTCTGCAACCTGAGAGGCTCCAGCTATGCACCATGGGGTTGTGGTGATGAAAGCACTGGGTAAATCTTAATGTGTAAGAAGAAGAAGAAATCAGTAAACATTTATTAAGTGCCTACTATGTGCCAGGCACCATGCTAAGTGCTGGGGCTAAAAGAAGAAGCAAAAAGACAGTGCTTGTTCTCAAAGAGCTCACAATTGAATGAGGGAGACAAGAAGCAAACACAAATGTACAAACAAGTTACATAAAGGATAAATAGGAAATAATTAACCGAGGAAAGGGACTAGAATTATGAGGGACTAGGGAAGACTTTCAGTAAAAGAAGGCATTTTATTTGGGACTTAAAGGGAATCAGAGAGGAGCAGAGGACAGTGCTCCCCAGGCAATGGGGAAAAGCCAGAGAAAATGTCTGGAGTCAAGAGATGGAGTGTCCAGTCATTCTAACAATCAATGATCATTTGTAAAGTACCTACTATGTACCAGGAACTGTATTAATTTATATGGAGTGTCCCAAAAAGTTTTTATGCAGTTTTAAGCTTTAGTAGCTTGGTTATTATACTTTAAGTATAACTAACAACTTATATGGTTAACTAATAACTTAGTTATATTTTAAGCTTGATAGATTTAAAATCTACTAAGATTTAATAGCTTAAAATGGAACTAAGACTTTGGGGACAATCTGTATGCGATGATATATTATGTGTATATCATATAATACCTATATGTATATATACATCTATATAGATGCATGGTGGTACCGTAGATAGAGAGGAAGTCTCAAAGCTGGGAAGATCTGGGTTCAAAACTTATCTCTTACTAACTCTGGTTATGTGACTCTGGGCAAGTCATTTAAACTTAGTGCTTTAGGCAACTTTCTCACCTGGGAGTTCCCCCTATTAATTAAATCACAGGTTTGCTCTCTATCTCAATCCTGCATACATCTACACACACACACACACACACACACACACACACACACACACACACACACCATCCTTAGAGTCAAGAGGACCAAGAGTCTAGTCCTTTATCTACACATGCAACTAGACACAGCTACTACGTGACACATTGGACTTAGAGATGGGAAGCCCTAAATTTAAATCCTGCCTCAAAAATACTTCCTAGATGTTTGATCCTGGACAAATCATTTAACTTCTGTCTGCCTCAGTTTCCTGATAAAGCTTCCTCAGAGGGGAGAGAGAAGCTTTAAGGTAGGAAGATAGAGAAAGGATAGAAGTTTTAGATACCACGAGGGGGATGACAGAGTCTAAGTAGAGATATGAGGTGGCAGGAATGAGTCTTTATTAATTACCAATAAGCCACAGCCAAGCTCTGATCAAAGGACCCTTCTGAAGGCTTTTACCAGTCCAGAGATCCAATGACAAGGTATAGGTGTGGCTTCCCTTAACCAGGTGAGCACAAAGAAACCTGCGTTCCTGCCTAACCTGGGGGAAGTTGGGGTCAAGGGTCAGAGGCTTTCCCAGCCATGTGCAATACTGAGCATGCTCAAGACTTAGCATGCTCTCTTCTAAGACAATCTGTACATACCAACTGTTCCCCTTGCCCATAGCTAGGGGTGGACTGCTACATCTTATCTACAAAGTGAGGATAATAATGGGATATTATTTATAAAACACTTTGTAAACCTTAAATCACTATATAAATGCTAGTTATTCTATATTCTATAATCATATGAGCATATGTAATATATTATACATAATATATCACAACATTGCGTTATATAATAAATATTATATTACATTGCATGACACTGGCCAAGTCACTTGATTTCTCAGTATATCATGCTCTAAGACTCAAAATGAATTGCTGGTTTGAATCAGAGAGAGTTCCCACATCTAGGGTTCCCCAAGTTGATGAAATCACAGGTCCAAAGCCCCCACCTCACAATCTATCTCTCTACATTTATAATATAGAACATATTAAAATAATCTGTATACCTGAATATACATATTGCATCTCTGTATGTATATATGTATGTATATTTTTTGACAGGTCAGGCTGTAGATTAACTACAAGTTGAGCCCATGTTTAAACAGGAAGAAGAAAGCATGTTGGATTTCCTTTGGGAAATTGGAAATGTAGGTGGCCCAATGGATTTTATACTGGATCTGGACTCAGAAAGACATGAGTTCTAAACCAGACTTAGGTATTTATTTGCTAGGTGATCCATGGCAAATCACTTAACATCTGTCAGTCTCAGTTTCCTCAAATATAAAAGTAGGATAATGGTAGTGCCTACCTTGTGGGGAGGGTTATTTTGAGGATCAAATGAGACAATATTTGTAAAAAGTGCTTACTTAGGACAATACTTGGCACATAGTAGGAGCTATACTTACAAATATAACATATACATATGTTTCACATAATTATAGCTTAATTTCCTTCCCCTCTCCCCCTTTAATGATGCCAAATTTCTCCCTAAAACAAAGATCCATCTTTTTAAACTCAACATTCTACTGTGCAGTTGTATGGCTTTGAGTCATTGGACTTGTGTCCAAAGCATTAAATATAAATATCATTTAGAGAGCAATGAATGGGCATATGATGGGTATGAGCAGCAGGCAACATAAACATGGAAGAAGGATGAAGGACTAGTGTAAAGAATGACCTATTTTTAAAAAAAATTAATTAATTTAAAAAGTATTTTTCCATGGTTCCATGATTCATGTTGTCTCCCTCCCCCCTCCAGGGGCCAACAAGCAATTCCACTGGGTTGTACATGTGTTATCACTTGATACCTATTTCCATATTAATCATTTTTGTAAGAGTCATTATAATGGATGACGTTAAAGAAATGTGTAATTGAGAAAGAAGATGGTTTGGTCCTGGATTAAGAATGAGGGATAGATAACCAAAGGATGAGCTATGTACCCTACGGTCTCCTTGGCACACCAAGATCAACTGAGGGAGACTTTTGGCACACTGGTTGGATCCCAGTTAGGAGTCTCCCAGGATAGATAGCTGCAGATGGGTGGTGACAAGCATCACTGAAGGAAATGTCCTTGCTGATGAGATTCCAGGGCCCTGAGAGTACTTTCAGTATTCATAATGTAACCTGTGACCCTGGGCCCCTCAAGACTCTGGGCTCATATGGGCCAAGTTTGATCCCCAGTTTCTCCTTATTTGGAATGTCCTTATCTGGAGGACTCCAAGAAAATCTCTAAATAGACTGTTATTCAGTTATTTTTCAGTTGCATCCAACTCTTCATGACCCTATTTTGAGATTTTCTTGGCAAAGATACTAGAGTGGTTTGCATTTCCTTCTCCAGCTTATTTTATAGATGAGGAAACTGAGGTAAACGGGGTCACACAGCTAGTGTCTCAGGGCTGGATTTGAACTTGTGAAAATGAGCCTTCCTGATTCCAAGCCCAGTGAGCCACTTAGCTGTCCCATATACACTTATGATATAATTTTATGTTTCCCCAAATAGCAATTCCTCAGACTATACTATGGGTGTCTAGCATGGCATAGCCTTTTATCTCATCAGGTTGATTGGGGCTCGACCTCCTTAGGAGCAACATGATTTTCAAGGGACTTTGCAGTCATGCATCTCACAACAACCCTATGAAGTAAGAACTACTGGTATGATTATCCCCATTTTACATATGAGGAAACTAAGGCTCAGATTGGCTAAATGATTTGTCCATGGACACACAACTGCCAGATGTCAGGATATGAGTCATCATTACATCAATTTATCAAGGTTCTATAAAAGTCCCTGGAATTTCTGGGGTGGGGAATTCCCCTCGTCTCTGAAGACTGGAACTTTTCTTTTCTTATGGAGTTAGTGTCCTGAGTCTCAGAGAGGTTAAGCAACTTGCCAATGATCACACAGCAAGCATCAAAGGTGGGATTTGAACCCACATTTCCTTCATTTTAAATTTAGCACCCTATTCACTATATACCATCCACCTTTATTGACTTCAATCTGACCTGATCATTTTCCTATGGACCCACTTGAATTAGGGACAACTCTGCACTCCCTCACAGCTGATCCATTTGTTGGTTTGGGGAACCTGAGAGTGATCGATGACATGTTTGAAAAGACATTGGACTTCGAGTAAGAGGACCAGTCATGGAATCCTGGCCCTACTCCTTCACAAAATGGAAGAACTGGAGAACAGGAAGAAACTACAGTTTGCTATCCAAACCATCTCATACCTGAAGAGGATTCTCATTCTTCAAAAGTGATTGCTCAGCCTCTTCTTTAAGATTTCCAAGGAGGAGAGCAAACTCCTTCCCTGTCCTCTCTCAACTGTCCTAACGCAAATCACTTAGCCTCCCATGATCTCAGTTTTTTCATCTATACAAATGAGTGGGTGGTACTAGATGACCTCTAAAGTCTCTTCTCAGAATCCTGGGCAAACAGTATATCTTGAAAGTGATCTATCAGGCAACTAGGTGGCACAGTGGACAGAATACCAAGCCTAGAGTTAGGAGGAACTAGGTTCAATATGGCCTCAGACACTGCCTAGTTGTGTGACCCTGAGCAAGTCACTTAACCTCATTTGCCTAGCCTTTACCCTTCTGTCTTATAGTTGTTACTAAGACAGGAAGTAAGAGATTAAAAAAATTATGTGTCATATTTATAATAAACTTAAAAAGAAAAATAAGCTCTAGAAAATAGATTCACAGTTTATATAAAATCTCCTCCTGGTCTACAATGTACATAGAATTGCTTGTTTTAGTTGGTATGTGTTAAGTTCAGAATAAACAACTTTTTAAAATGCCTATTTCCTCTTTGTCCTGTATATAGATCCGCTTTGCTGCATATTTTATTTGCATATTGTCTCCCTGTTAGATTGTAAGCTCCTAGAGGGCAAACTCTCTTTTACTTCTTTATTATATCCCCAGGGCTTAGCATAATAGCTGGTGTATACAGTAGGTGCTTCATAAATGCTTACTATTTGAAAAAAATAAAAGATGAAACAACAAAAGTTCCTCACTAACTCTAAATCCTAGGATCCAGGGTTGACTATATTCATGCATTGCAAAGCCAGGTGGAACTTCAGTCTGCCTCTGGTTAAGGGAGTTGTACTAATGAAATATGCCACTAGAGGTCAGTGCTGCTTTATGTTAGTGCCTCACGTAAGCATTGTGCTGGACAGACGGGCCAACAGGAAGGCAGAGCCCCCTGCTGGACACCGCCAAAGGGTATTTATTTAGCTGGCCATGCTTTCTAGTTAAGTGGGAGGCTGCTGATTTCCTTACTCCCTGCTCAACTCCATTTAATTCTACCGATAAGGTTAAAAAACAAACTACCATGGACAGCGCTGGCCTAAGCACTGGGGACATGTCATTCCAATGCCCATAAGGAGCTTAGTACCTAACAGGCGGGGATAAGGCAGATCCAGAAATAACTCTAATAGGATGATTATATTTAAAGTGCCGATGCACGATGCACGGGAGAGGTCCAGACAAAGCTGTAAGAAACTGGGGGAGGGAGGGATTACTTTAAGCAGGGCTTAGATCACAGGAACACAGATTTAAACTAGAATGTAATTTAGAGGTCGTCTAGTTCAATACCTCCCCGGTCCCCATCCCATCCATTTTAAAGATAAGGAAACTGAGGCCCAGTGAGGCTGGGTGGCTTGTTCAGAATCATACAGATAGTAAAAAGCAAAGGTAAGAGACTCAAACCATAGTCCTATAATTCCAAACCAAGCACTCTCTGCTAGATGTTATTGCCTCCTCGTCTCTGAGATTATCTCCAATTTATCCTGGATATTGTGTTTCGATATAGTTGTTTGTAATATCATATCCACCATTAGAAGGTGAGCCCCTCTGGGGAAGGGGCTGATTTGGGCTTTCTTTACATTCCCAGCCCTTAGCACAGTATACCTGGAACATACTGGATGTGTAATAAATAATAAATACTATTGAGGGGGCATCTGGGTGGCTCAGTGGATTGAGAGCCAGGCCTAGAGTTGGAAGGTCCTGGGTTCAAATGAGGCCTCAGACACTTCCCAGCTTTGTGACCCTGGGCAAGTCACTTCCCCCATTGCCTAGCCCTTACCACTCTTCTGCCTTGGAACCAATACACAGTATTGACTCCAAGAGGGAAGGTAAGGGCTTTTAAAAAGTAAATGAATGAATGAATGAATGAATGAATGAATGAATGAATGAATGGATGGATGAATGAATAAAATAAATAAATACTATTGACCTGACTCTACCATACCACATTGTCCACGGCAGGTTTCATTGCACTTGCCTGAAGGATTAGCAACAGGTAGGAGCAAGATAAAGGGAGGAAGCCTTTCATTCTAGGAATGGGAGAAACATGAGCAAAGGTCAGAGATAGGGAAGGTCAGAGCTAGAAGGGGAGGTAATAAGTGGTTTAGTTTGACTGACCCATGGAGTACATAAAGGAGAATTATAGGCTGGCTAGAAAGGGAGCCTGGAGCCATAAGGTTATACTCTATAATAGATTTAGAACTGTAAGGGACTTCAGAGGACAAGCCCCTTATTTTAGAGATGAGGACACTGAGGCACAGAGAAGTTAGTTGATTTGTTCAAGATCCAACGCTATCATAGGCCTTGAATGCCAGGCTTAGCAGTTTATACTTTATTCAATGATCAATAGTGAGCCACTGGAGGCTTTTAAATAGAGGTGTGATGAGAGTAGGCAGGGATGGGTTAGAATTCTGTTACCTCCAAGTAAGGGGTGAGGAAGGCTAGAATGAATTGCCAAGTCCCTTCATCTCAGAGATTTAAATCATGGAATATTAGATCTGAAAGGGACCACCCCTTCTCCCCCCCCCCCAATTTTACAGTGAAGGAAACTGTCACCCAAGAAGCAGAAGAGCTGGGTCAAATGCTCTGCTGCAGACTCTCTGTGATCTCAGACAAAGCATTTTATCTACATTTGCCTCGGATTTCTCATTTGAGGGGGTTGAACTAAATGTTCTCTGAGATCCCTTCTTGAACAATATCTATGATTCACAGTGCTATGAAAGTGACTTGCCAAAGGCCATGGATTCAGTGGCACAGCTTGTTTCCTTTATTATGAGAGAGAGAGAGAGAGAGAGAGAGAGAGAGAGAGAGAGAGAGAGAGAGAGAGAGAGAGAGAAAGGTGAAGAGAATTTTCATTTCCACCTTTACTTTCTCCCTTTCTCCAATCCAACTTGTAGACCAGTGGATAAAGTGGATAAATTAGAGTTAAGAAGATCTAAACTTGAATTCTGCCTCAGACTTAGAAGCTGTGTGACTGAGTGAATCATCTATCTTTAGTCTCAGTTTTCTCATCTGTAAAATGGAAATCATAATAATACCTACCTTGCACAGTTGTTGTAAGGATAAATGAGAAAATGCTTATAAAGCCCTTTGCAAACCTGAAAGCATTGTTTAACTGTTAGCTATTGTTGTAATTTCTTTGGCACAGATTTTGTCATGTCACTCCTGGGTCTCTATTCAGACTCCTTTGTCTGGCATTCAAGGCCCTCTTCAATCTGTCTTCAGTCTACATGTTTCCTACTATTTCCTTCAATGTGCTCTATGATTCACTCAAGTTTAAACTATTCTCTGTCTTGTCAATGTACCTTGTTTCTCCTACCCTATTTCCATATCTATTCCCAACTTGTCCCTTATACCCTGAATGCTCTCACTTCCCCATTAGCTACCGAACACTGACCCATCTTTTAAGGCCCAGCTAAAATGCCACCTCCTTCAGGAAGATTTCCTTGATTCCCTCTTATCAGTAACAACCTTCTCCCTTCAGATATCACATAACACTTTGTTAGTACTCCTTGAATGAAAGTATCATTTGTTGTTCAGTCATTTTTCATTTGTTCCTCTATCTCCATGGTCCCTTTTGGAATTTTCTTGGCAAAGATACTAGAGTGGTTTGTCATTCCCTCCTCCAGTTCATTTGACAGATGAAGAAACTGAGGCAAACAGGGTTAAGTGACTCACCCAGGGTCACACAGCTAGTTAAGTGTCAGAGGCTAGATTTGAATTCAGGAAGATGAATCTTTTGAACTCCAGGCCTGGCATCCTATGCATTATGGTACCACCTGGCTGCTCTTCTGTAAGTATCATTAAGTCTTATACGACATATTAAAATTGGCAATATTTGTTGTGTCTCCTCCCATATTAGACTATGAGCTCCTTGATGGTAGAGATGATGTCTTGCAGTAATAGTAGATCCTATTTCTTTTGTATTTAAAGTTTACAAAGCCCTTTCCTTACAGCCAGCCCAGGAAGTAGATGCTATGCGTACAACTATTTAACAAATGAGAAAACCCAAACACAGGAGGCTAATCTAATGGTTCTTGATCAGGATCACACAGCTAATAAATAATGGCGCAGGGATTTAAATCCAGGTTTCCTGACTCTGGGGTCAATGTTCTTTCCTTTATATTTGTATCTTCCCCATTGCTAGCAAAGTGCTCTGTACACATCAGGGCTTAGTAAATTACTACTGAATGAATGAAAGATCACTTTTCTGTCTCTTGGAATTCTGGGTGTTTTCTAGTAAGTTCAAAGTAGGAGTAGAAAGTCAGGGTAGCAGTGAACATTTTGAGTGAGGTCCTCAGGTAACCAATGCTGTGGAACAAATGAAGTAGGAGTGAGGGAATGGAGGAAAAGTATGATGACACCCCAATCCTGCTCCCCCACCCAGAGGCATCAACAAGCAGTGGTTATAAAGCTGGATTTGGAGTCTTGAGGACTTGAGTTTAAATCCTATCTCAGACACAAAAAATCTGTCTGACTTTTTTTCCAGTCATTTTTCAGTTGTGTCTGACTCTGTGAACCATTTGAGGTTTTTCTCGGTAAAACTATTGGGGGGCAGCTGGGTAGCTCAGTGGATAGAGAGTCAGGCCTAGATTTGGGAGGTTCTAGGTTCAAATCTGGCCTCAGACACTTCCTAGCTGTGTGACCCTGGGCAAGTCACTTAACACCCCATTGCCTAGCCCTTACCACTCTTCTGCCTTGGAACCAATACACAGTATTGATTCTAAGACAGAAAGTAAAGGTTAAAAAAATCAAAAAAAGATATTGGACTGCTTTTCCATTTCCTTTTCCAGCTCATTTGACAGATAAGGAAACTGAAACAAATGAGAGGTTCATTGATTTGCTCTGTATCACGTATCTAGTTAAATGTCTGAAGTCAGATTTGAACTCATGAAGATGAGTCTCCCTGACTTCAGGCCTGGCACCTCATCTATCCAGTAAGCCACCTAGCTGCCTTATAAACATATGTAATCAATCAAAGTAAATTTCTACATTGTTCATGTCCTAAAAAATATTTGTCTCATTCTGTACTCTTGAGTCTTTCCTCCTTTATCAGGAGGTAGGTAACAAATAGTCCTCAGGAACTGTGGTTGGTCATTACACCAATCAGAACTCCTAATTCTTTTAAAGTTATTGGCTTTTATTCTATTGTTGTCATCATATAAATAATTCTCCTGGTTGTGTTCACTTCACTTTGTGACTTTGTTCATACAAGGCTTTCCAAGTTTTTTGAAATCCTCTCCTTTATTGTTTGTAGCTCAGTAGTAAACCATCATATTTATATACCATAACTTGTTCATACACCCCCCAATCTGAGGCACTCCCTCAGATTTCCATTCTTTGCCATTTCAAAAGGAGCTATAATTATTTTTGAACATTTTTTGGAGTTTGTTTTACTTGGGACTAATCCCTCCCTTAATATACCTCCCTCTAAATCCCCCTTCCTTCTCCCTTTTCCCTCTTATTTTCCTCTTGAGTGAAATGTATTTCTGTGCTCAGCTGTCCAGCTTGATCTCTCTCTCTCTCTCTCTCTCTCTCACACATACACACTTTCTCCCTTTTTTCTTTCTTTCTTCCTTCCTTCCTTCCTTCCTTCCTTCCTTCCTTCCTTCCTTCCTTCCTTCCTTCCTTCCTTCCTTCCTTCCTTCCTTCCTTCCTTCCTTCCTTCCTTCCTTCCTTCCTTCCTTCCTTCCTTCTTTCTTTCTTTCTTTCTTTCTTTCTTTCTTTCTTTCTTTCTTTCTTTCTTTCTTTCTTTCTTTCTTTCTTTCTTTCTTTCTTTCTTTCTTTCTTTCTTTCTTTCTTTCTTTCTTTCTTTCTTTCTTTCTTTCTTCCTTCCTTCCTTTCTTTCTCTCTCTCTCTTTCTTTCTTTCTTTCTCTCTTTCTTTCTTTCTCTCTTTCTTTCTCTCTCTTTCTCTCTCTCTTTCTTTCTTTCTTTCTTTCTTTCTTTCTTTCTTTCTTTCTTTCTTTCTTTCTTTCTTTCTTTCTTTCTTTCTTTCTTTCTTTCTTTCTTTCTTTCTTTCTTTCTTTCTTTCTTTCTTTCTTTCTTTCTTTCTTTTCTTTCTTTCTTTCTTTCTTTCTTTCTTTCTTTCTCTGTCTCTCTCTTCTCTCTGTCTTCCTTCCTTTGACCAGTTAAGGTGAGAGTAAGATGAAGTGTCAGCTGTTCTTCTTACCCCTTCTTGTTTCTCTTGGATATCTTCTTGCGAATTGTGTAAGATAACATTCCCTAACCCTTCTTTCCCTCCCCCAAACCCATAATATATTCCTCTTCTCTGTCTCTGTCTCTGTCTCTCTGTCTCTCTGTCTCTCTCTGTCTCTGTCTCTGTCTCTGTCTCTGTCTCTGTCTCTCTCTCTCTCTCTCTGTCTCTCTCTTTCTCTCTCTTAAACCTCCTAATAACAACTTTAAGACAAAAGAGAAGTAAGGGCTAGACAACAGGGGTTAACTGACTTGCCCAGGGTCACACATCTAGGAAATGTCTGAGGCTAGATTTGAACCCAAGTCTTCCAACTCCAGGCCTGGAGTTCTATCCCCTGAGTCACCTTGTATCTTGCTTTCAGTTTGCCCAGAGGGTTCACCCAGCATACTAGAGTTTTTTCTCGCTTTTTTCCTGACACCACAGGGATAGTGATAGAGTACTCAATAGGTTCACTTGTAACTCTGTACTCTTGCCATGTGACTAGCCCATTAGGCTTTCCTTTGATATCTTTTTCCCTGATGATATCTCTTATTCCTATGCTTACTGGAAGTTCGTTGTTGGTTATATGTTGCAGCCTGTTCATACCCACCTTGGCATCTTCCATTGCCCTCTGGGTGACTAATACCCATTTTAAATACTTTGGAGACTGTTGACTTCCATATCTTCCAGTCATGCCACCATACTAATAGAATATTGGTATCAAAGAAGACAGATTTCTGCTTTTGGTAGACATTTGGGGCCATTAGTGGAGTCTGACAATTTCCTAAAGGCAGTCAATGCCACTCTTTTCTTGTTTAATTCTCAATTCAACCATTTGTCCATTTGTAGTTCCTCTCCTGGAATAGGTATAGGATGGTCTGGAGTCTGGGGCCTCTTCCTACTCTCAAACTAAGCATATGGTTTGGGAAACCTGGCCTCACTCATTGTCTGTTTTTTTTTGTTTGTTTTTTTTAGACCCTTACCTTCCAAATTAGAATCAATACTGTGTATTGGTTCCAAGGCAGAAGATTGGTAAGGGCTAGGCAATGGGGGTCAAGTGACTTGCCCAGGGTCACACAACTGGGAAGTGTCTGAGGTCAGATTTGAACCTCGGACCTCCTATCTCTGGGCTGACTCTCAATCCACTGAGCTACCAAACTGTCCCCTTATTGCCTGTTTTAAACTCTTACCTTTTATCTTAGAACTGATATGAAGTATTGGTTCAAAGGCAGAAGAGCAGTAAGAGTTAGGCAATGGGTGTTAAGTGACTTGTTCAGAGTCACACAGCTAAGAAGAGGGCAAATTTGCACTAAGACCTTCTGTCTCTAGACTTGTTTCTCCAACCCCTGAGCTACCTTTCTGCCCCACACTCATTGTCTCTTAAATCTCCCCTCTTCTTCTCGCATCCTAGGATGATTTAGATTATGGTTCACAAGTCAAGGATTTCCCCAAAATGGAGAAAATGTAAAAAAGATACTCAACACATAATATAAATCAGGCATAGGACATGCAATGTATTCCTACACACACCCTGCATATACACGAAGTAACAGAAAACCTCCTAAGTGTGCATTAACAGAATAAGATGTAATAACCTAATTTATAAAACTTTTGGTATAATATGCTGAGAGGATCACACATTTTTTTACTTTAAAATTTTCATTTAATGAATTAATTAAGAATATTTTTCCATGATTCCATGATTCATATTCTTTCTCTCCCCTCCTCTCACCCCCCCTCCCATAGCCAACAAACCATCCTACTGGGTTTTACATGTGCCACGAATCAAGACCTATTTCCATATTATTGATATTTGCTTAGAGTCTACCTCCTCAGTCATATCCCCATCGAACCATGTGATCAAGCAGTTGTTTTTCTTTGGTGTTTCCGCTCCCACAGTTCTTCCTCTGGAGGCGGATAGTGTTCTTTCTCATAAGTCCCTCAGAATTGTCCTGGATCACTGCATTGCTGCTAGTAGAGAAGTCCATTACATTAGATTCACACTGATGTTTTATCAGGCTGTTAGACTGCTAAATAAATATTTTACATTTTGCCTCAAGTTCACTCCGAACAGAATTTCCCCTGAACTTTGTGCTCAGCTAATTCCACAGTCAACTGCCCCTACACCTGTCACAAGCCACCACCACAGCTCCCAGCCAACTGCATTCAAGCCCTAGGACTCTGGACTTTTCACACTGTCGAGGAGATCTGAGGAAACTGGACATGCCTATCTTGAGGCGTTGGTTTGTCAAGATCAGGAAAGAACAAACCCCAAAGGAATAAGTAAAGGCACTCAGGGCCCCACGTAAGCTTTCCCAGTTGAATCTACATGCCATATAGAGAGCAGAAGTTGGATCGTCATTATACAAGGATAGAAAAGGATTCTTCCTTTCTTGTCACTGGAGTCACATGGCATTTATTACCTAGAGAACCGAAGCTGAGATGGCAAGTCAGAAGCTAACTCCCCTTGAGTTTTTTATGTCTTAAGTTTTATTGGTGTTTTGTTTTAACATTTATAACGTATTCCATCTTTTGTAACAAAGTAAAACAGTTCTAGAAAACTAATGATACAAGTAATTTCAGACCTATCTGAAAGGGCATGTAACATTTCACATTGGTAACACCCCCCCTCCCCCCGTCAGCTTCTCTTTTTTTTAAATTATTTATTTTGGGGGGTAGCTGGGTAGCTCACCAGGCCTAGAGATGGGAGATCCTAGGTTCAAATCTAGCCCCAGACACTTCCCAGCTGTGTGACCCTGGGCAAGTCATTTAACCTCCATTGCTCAGCCCTTACTACTCTTCTGCCTTGGAACTAATACAAAGCAGAAGGTAAGGGGTTTAAAAAATTATTTATTTTTTTTTATCTCTTCTGTTCTTTAATTTGTGTTTCAAATTTCCTCCCTCCCTCCTGCCTCTCCTCCACCCACTGAGAAGGCAATTATACCTGTGAAGTTATGCAAAACATTTCAATATTAGCCATGTTACTGTCCCGCCGCTCCCCCCCCCCCCCCAGCCAAAAAAGCCAAGAAAAACAAATGGAAAAAAGGATGCTTCAGTCTGCACTCAGCATTCATCAGTTCTCTCTCTGGAGATGGATAGCAATTGTCAACATAGAATCTAGAGGTCCCCAAACTTGTAGCTTGGAAAGATTTAGTGATTCTCCAGTTTTATTTAGCTTGGAGGTGAGAGCCTCAGGTTCGAGCCTGTTCCTGTGAGAATCCACAATCCACTTCAGATGGGGACTAAGCCCAAGGTAAGTCTAGTGACTCTTTGGTGCAGTAGGCAGTACGTCAGTCTTGCAAGTTGAATGTTCAGGAGGAGTTCATCCTCAGAAGGAGGGTGTGATATACTGGCAAAGGCTTCTGGAGACAAGGAGAGTCACTAGACTTAGCTTGGGCTTAGCCCCCATCTGAAGAGGACTGTGGATTCTCACAGGAACAGGCTCAAACCGGAGGCTCTCACCTCCAAGCTAAATAAAACTGGGGATTGCCAAATCCCTCTAAGCTACAAATTTGGGGACCTCTAGATTCCATGTTGACACATTGTTCAGTTCTTTGAAATTCTCTTGAATCACTGTATTGGTTACAGTCTTTCACAGCTGATCATTGTTACAATATTGCTGTTACTACATACATCTCTTGGATCTGCTCATTTGACTTTACATAGGTTCATATAAGTCTTCCCAGGTTTCTCAGAAATCATCCTTTTAGTTAGCTTCTAGCCCAAGATTCTATCATAATCATATACTTGTTCGGTTATTCCACAATAATGGTTAACCTTTTAATTTCCAATTCTTTGCCACCACAAAAAGAGCTGCTATAAATACTTTTGTTCAGATGTATCCTTTTCCCTTTTCTTTGATCTTTTTTTGGCATATAATTCTAGTAGAAGTATTGCTGAGTCAAAGGGTATGCACAGTTTTATAGCCCTTTGGGCATAGTTCCAAATTATTCTCTAGAATGGTTGGACCAGTTCACAAATTCACCAACAATGTATTAGTGTTTCAATTCTTCCATACCCCCACCTATATTTATCATTTTCTTTTTCTGTCATGTTATCCAACTGATAGGTGTGTGGAGGTATCTCAGAGTTGCTTTAATTTACATTTCTCTAATAATAGTGATTTAGAAGTATTTTTCATATGATTGTTGATAACTTTAATTTCTTCTTCAGACAAATATCTTCCCCTCTCTTTACACTTAATAAACTGTTTATCCTTTAGTATTTCTTTTTTTTCTGTGCATTTTGGGAAAATGTTTTATTCATGTGTTTGGGGGGAATTGTTGTTCATCCATTGTTTTCCAAGAGTGTCAATGACTTCATAAGCTGATGTCTTGACTTGCCCATGATTTGGATTTAGTGAGGCAGAGTTGTCTAAAGTCTTCAGACTTACTGTCTTCCAGAGTCATCAAAGTCCAGTGGCAAGTCAGGATGGCCCAGGATGCAGTGGATGGCCTTGGCATCTTCAATGTCTGACCAAACTCTAAGTACTGCTAAGTACTCCACAGCATCTGCTTCAGCACCCTTCTTTGCTGTTGGAACAGATTTTTCTCATCTGCCCATTTTTCTGGGGGATGTCTTCACATGCTTGGGATAGACAGCCCCCTAACTTACCTATGAGTTTGAGGCCTGTCAGTTACCTTCAGCCTGGTTTAGCCTGTCTGCTGAGATGGTTTTAAAGGGGTGTGACCACTGCATGCCACAGCTTCTTGGAGCCACAGAAAAGGACTGGGTGAAAGTGGACATCAAAAGTGGATGAGCAGCCCAGAAAAGGGTCTACAAGCATATCATTCCTCATTGACTTACCAGCTAAGTGAGGCAGTTAGGTGGTATAGCGGATAGAGTACTAGGTTTGGAATCAAGAAGACCTGAGTTCAAATCTAGCCTCAGAAGCATAATAGCTGGGTGTCCCTAGGCAAGTCAATTAAGCCTCTGTTTGCCTGAATAATAGCACCTAGTTACTAGAGTTGTTGAGAGAACAATTTTTAAGTTGTACATGGTCTATATTATATAAATGTTCACTATCATCATCATCATCATCATGATTATTACCACCCTACTTGGAGTAGAAGCCTCTTTCCTTGATACATATATATATATGTAGTCAAACAAACCAACACATAGACTATTTCTAAGAATGCATACATGTTCCCTCCCCTCAATCAGGCCCAGATAGAGTTCTTTCACTGGGGAGGAGCCAGTGCCCAGAAGTGGTGGGAATAGTATGGGGAAGGAAGAGACAAGGAGCCAAAATAATGTTTGGAAAGGGTGCTCTCTCTGATGCTCCACCCTGGGGATATCTGTGGCTGAGGGGGGAAACAATGCAAATGGTCAATTCCAATGAATATTTTTGAGATACAAAAGGTGGGATAAAACACAGAATTGCTAAATTCTCACTACCAGTAAAGTTCATACATTTATGACTGGAAACAATGCCAATGGGGAGTGGGGAGAGTGGAGACTGGAATCTTTGTGCTTAGGCCAGATGTGCCTTTGTAAATGCTAAACCCAAGGATGTCTGAGATGCTAATTAGGAACCTGTAGACTAAGCCAACTGTCAATTGCAAATTTAGTCCTTCTGGCCAATGAATGAATTTTTAAGAATTTGCAAATTCTCCTCAAAATTAGTTTAGAAGGCTAGGACTTGGTTAACTCATGAAGTTTCGTGATGCTGCCACAAGAGAATTGCTTCCACAATAATCTCTTTTTTTACTGAGTCTTTTGCCTTTGCCTTGATTCAGTGTGACTTCATTTTCTCCGTGGTACTTTGTTCCAAATGGTTCCTATGGTTGTTGAGAAGATCAAATGAGATAATAATTGTAAATTATTTATTTTATATATTTATTATTTATTTATTATATATATTTATAAATATAAATTATATATATTATTTATATTATATAAATATTAACTATTATTATTATTACCACCTGACTTGGAGTAGAAGCCTCTTTCCTTGTAATATATGTTGTCAACATGGAATCTAGAAACCCTAAACTTGTAGCCTAGTAAGATCTGATGAACCCCAAGTTTTAGGACTAGCTTATAAATTGGAGACCCCAAAGCTTATACTTGTTCCCTGTTCCTGTGAGAATCCACCCTGAAGGGAATCTCAGACATGCCTTTTCAGACTGAATAATGGACCCTATTGTAGACTGAATAATGGACCCTATTGTATCAGAGACCCTTTCCCAAGAAGACTCACACCTGGGTAGGGTAGGCAGCCCCTTCCCTTACACCCTAGCCTCTAGCTATTTCCCAAACAGTCCCATTTCCTTGTAACCATGGTGATGCCAATCATATTTCCCATCCCTCCATTTCCCAAATGGTATATAGGTTCCCCAAATTCTTTTGTTCCTTGGAGTTGTTCATCTAGCTTGGTTGGCTCTCCCAGGGGTCAGTGTCCAGAGCATCCAGAATTTAATCCTCGGACTCTGTATGGTTGTTAGCACACAGCCCTGTGTGGAGGCCTACTATTACACTGACCCCCATTCTCTTGCTTAAAGAATGATTTTCTGACTATTTAATAGTTCTGTAATTTTTTCAAGTCAACAATGTATACTTGAACAAATCAGCACATAGACTACTAAGAAGAAACACATATTTCATTCTGCAGCTTGAGTCTACCATTTCGCTTGCCAAGCAATGGGACTTATTGTTTATGATCAGAGTGGTTGTCAATCAGTTATTTCTATTGCTATATTATCCAAGAAATCTGGCCTCATTATGATGTGCAGCAGGAAGACTCCTTATAAGAAGACTGTCTTCAAGGAAGTATTTGAATGCATCTTTGTAACCAACAAAGGAGAATCACAGTGGGATCTTGCATTCTGTCCATCTTCTGGTCAATCATATGATAAATAATACGATATTCTGGTCAATAATGATGACAAAAGTGTGGTGCATTACCGAAATGTGTTTGGAAGCTCGATTGCACCCTATTAATGTTGTTGTCAAGGCTGCCCTTGGCACATGTGTAGATGAGACTCAAAATGATTCTGTATAAATAGAGAAGACTTATGGATCAGTTGATGCCACAAAGTTCTATGCCACATCACGGCACAGATGTGACTCTGGGTTCTTGAAGTCTATGCCTGTAAAACATATGATCTAGCATGTTCTACTCTGCTAGACTATGATGCCAGCAAGAGATAGGGCCTGCTTTCTGAGGAGCAGTGTAGCTAAGCATGGCGAGGCTCATGATCACTTCGTTGGCTATTATAACCCATGATGCCAGGAAAAATGCAAAACTATCCTCCACCTTATATGTCTCTTGGGTTTGGCCATGACCTTGGCACAGTGGTTGAAGAGGGGGCAGAGGGTGCTAGGAGTGATAGCTTTTAGACTATCAAGTTTAAAATGACTGCTGGTACTCTTGATGTAAGGTCCTTGTCCAACAACCATATAAGCAGACAAACTGATGGAGGAGCCGAGTTGTATCAGTCTTGACAAATGAAATGAGAAGAATAAAGTTTCCACTGGGTGGAAAGATAACTCCCAGGTACTCCTTGGAGAGGCAAGGAAAGGAGTTGGCAGAGTATTTTATCCTATCT
Source organism: Monodelphis domestica (assembly GCF_027887165.1). Taxonomy (NCBI): domain Eukaryota; kingdom Metazoa; phylum Chordata; class Mammalia; order Didelphimorphia; family Didelphidae; genus Monodelphis; species Monodelphis domestica. The sequence continues at coordinate 380,300,333 of NC_077230.1, read as the reverse complement.
CTACTGCCAGGCAACAAAAGCATTATTTCATGAGACATTTGATCACCTCATAGTGCAGGACTCATAAGTATTTGCCAAAAAAAAGGTCTCCATGGAAATAATTGCATCAGGGGTGACTAGGTGGCTAAGTGGGAGAGAGCTGGGCTGGGAATCTGGAGGCCCTGGGTTTAAATCCTGGTCTCAGACATGTTTTAGCTGTGTGACTCTGGGCAAGTCACTTACCCCCATTGCCTAGCCCTTACTGCTCTGTTGCCTTGGTACCACTACACGGTATTGAGTCTAAGACAGAAGGTATTAGGAAGGGAAAAAGAAAAAAAGAAAAGAATTGCAATAACTAGATGTCAAAGTGGGTAAAAGTATTGGACTCAGATATAGAAAGACCAAAGTTCAAATCCTTCTTCTTTCTTGAACAAGATAGACCTAGCTTCCTAAAGCATCTAGCTAATTCCATATTAAAAAGGCAGTGGTAGAATGAGATACATTACATCAATTTGTTTTCTCTGCAACATTTAAAAATGTATTTAATTGATTAATTTAGAATATTTTTCTGTGGTTACATGATTCAAGTTCTTTCCTTCCCCTCCTCCCATCCCTCTCCTGTAGCCAACATGCAATTCCACTGGGTTTTACATGTATCATTGTCCATGCAACATTTTGCAAGTATCCGGAGTTGTTTCTTTTGTGGCACTTTTGCCTATGAGGAGCTTTGGTCTGTATAAACAAATATAAGTAAAATATACTGTTCTCTTGTTAGTCTAACTCACATTAAAGATTTATGTTTATGTGCTTTGAGACTAAACAACTCATCTAACCTCGGGGGGTAGGTGGTACAGTGATTAGTGCTGGCCCTGGGACTCAGAAAAACCTGAGTTCAAATATGACATCAAATGTTTACTATCCCTGTTTACCCTGGGTAAGTCACTTAACCTCTGCTTGCCTCAGTTTCCCTATCTATAAAATGGGGATAATCATAGCACTTACCTCCTAGGGTTTGGGGGAGTATCAAATGAGATATTACTTGTAAAGCATTTACCTGACACATGGTAAGCACTACATATACATAAGCTATTATTAATCACTATTGGTCTCAGTTTTTCCATTTATAAAATGGGGATAATAGCATCTACTTTCACAGTTACTGTGAGTGTCAATGAAATATTGTATGTAAATCCTTAAAGAGTTAGGTAAATGATAGTTTACATACCAAGGTCAGTTGTAGAGGATGAAGAGGTAGAGAATTTCTATGAATTTACTTCATAAAACCTTCCAAATTAAATCATCATGTACTTTCTTTTTTTTAAACCCTTACCTTCTGTCTTGGAGTCAATACTGTGTATTGGCTCCAAGGCAGAAGAATAGTAAGGGCTAGGCAATGGGGGTTAAGTGACTTGCCCAGGGTCACACAGTCTGAGGTCAGATTTGGATTTAGGACCTCCCCTCTCTAAACCTGATTCTCAATCCACTGAGCCACCCAGCTGCCCCCCATCATCTGCTTTTAATCCTTGATGTTTTGAATGAATGAATGCATGAATGAATGAAAAAATATTTGCCCAAGTCTGGGGATATAAATACAAAATATTTTTTCCCTCAAGGACTTCTGGTAGGGGAAAGCAAAATATTTATAGGAGTGGTGGTGACTTTTAGGGACTGTGAGTTGACTAACAATGCAATTAACCAGTGAGCCTGGTCTAAAAGCAGTGGCATTGTTGATTTGATTACCATACTAATGAAAAGATAGACATGATGGGGGGGAAGGTCTATAGAAGCAGCAGGGCAGATGGTAAAAAGGTCTTGGTGGAGGTCTTGCATTGGCAGGTGGAGTAAGGCAGGCTTTAGACCTGGTGAAATATAGGAAGCTAGGCAAGTGTGTATTAATTCAGGATGATCCAGCCCCCAAATGCATGGGCATTCCAAAGCTGAGTAGGTTAACCTCACCAGGGACTATGGGCATGGATTCTACGGGGTACTGCTGGTCCAGGTAGAGAGAAGTAGAACAGCTGTGGTGGTGGGGTATATGACAGATAACTTCAGTGAGAAGGTGGGAACTAAGGATGATGGTGAAAGCCATGATCAGGAAGGGGGAAGAAAAAGGGGATAAGAGATTGTAGACAATCCAGAAGCCTGATACTTTTACATTTTGAATCTTTCTTTCTCTCTCTTTTCTTTCCCCTTACTGTGTATTTGTTCCAAGGCAGAAGAGTGGTAAAGGCTAGGCAATGGGGATTATGTGACTTGCCCAAGGACACAGATCCAGGAAGTGTCTGAAGACAAATTTGAACCCAGGACCTCCTGATTCTAGGCCTGGTTCTCATTTCACTAAACCACTTAGCTGCCTCCTAATGAACATTTTCAAGAATTTCTAGGAACTAGTAATGGCAACTATCAAAAAACCACCAAAAAATGAAACTGATTCTGCTTTGACAGAGAGTAAAAAATTCATTACAGATGTCAAAGTCATCCCAAAGCAGTTGTCAGACCTCTGACTTGTGAGAATAAAGATCAGGATGAGTAATGAGTAAGACTAATAAAGAGGAAAAGATATAGCATGCAATTGAAATAACTCTATCCTGAAGAATTTAAAAGAGTGATTGATCAGTTATGGAAAATGGGTAAAGGGCAGCAGGAATGGCAGGTTGTAATAACTTCATACAGAGGTTTAACAGATGTAAATCAAATGGTATAAAAAGAACAAGAAAGCCTTAAAAATACCTTAATTAGTAAATCCTTGACTTTCATGTCAAGTACAGAGAGATGGTGTGACCAGAGGCAAACTTAATTAAAATATAAATTCATTTGTAAAAGCCTTACAGAGAAGAAAATTGATTATGAGCGATAGTGCCTTGATAAATGTTTAACAACTGGCTGGGAAGTCTAGGTGGGACTGTACCACTACCACACTTATAAGTTTAATATACATTAAGGTTTTCTCTATTACTTTCTCTTTGTTTTTAAACCCTTCCTTTCCATCTTAGAATCAATATTGTATATTGGTTCCAAGGCATAAGAGTGGTAAGAGCTAGGCAATTGGGACTTGCCCAGGGTCATGCAGCTAGGTAGTATCTGAGGCCACATTTGAACTTAGGACCTCTTATCTCTAGGTCTGGCTCTCAATCTACTGAGCCTCCTAGCTGCCCCTTCTCCATCACTTTCTTAATTCTAGATTATCAACAAAACAATAAATGAAGCCCTGATTTTTAGCAGTTTGCTGATTTCTGAGGTGTAAATACTCATGCTGAAAATCAAATACTTTACTCTCCAGTTTAAACTGGCTGCAATAAGCCCCTGGATTATAATTATGAACAGTGTTGCCTCATGAATCAGATGGAAACAGCGGAAGGTAAAATTGGTTTAAAGAAAACTCATCAAGAAAGCTAGATAAGCAGGCATCTCAAGGACACTAAAAGATTAAAGATAGCATTCAGCAGAAAATGGAAACGATCTGCAAATATTTTTATAACTGTTTTAGTTATTAAGGACAATAAAGTGGCTATACTTGGGTTCTAACATCCCTGTTCCATATGGGCTAATAGAGGAGGCAGAAATGACATTAATGAGAAGAGTAGAAAAAGCTGTTGAAAAAAATTAAGTGTCCATGGAGATTTGTGCAGGACTCAACACAACTGTGAGGACACTGATGGGTTGATTCACAAAGTACTAGTTTTGAAACTGTAGAATAAGTGCAAAGGCCTTTTTTCCTAAATTCTCATCTTCTGTCTTAGAATCAATATTAAATATCAGTTCTAAAGCGGAAGATCAATAAGGGCTAGGCAATGGGAGTTAAGTGACTTGTCCAGGGTTTTATAATGTTCTAGGAACTGTGCTAAAATCTGGGTCTACAAAGTATCAGCATATACAAGATAAACAGAGCAGACATGCTAAACTTCATTGTCATTTATTCAATTCTGCCTCTTTTTAACCCCATTTGGGGTTACTGAATTACATGCCATTTCCTTCTCCAGTCCATTTTACAGTTAAGGAAACCGAAGCTAACAGGGTTAAGTGACTTGTCCTGGGTCACATAGATAGTGAGTCTCAGAGGCCAGATTTGAACCCAAGAAGATGTCTTCCTGATGGCAAGCTTCTTCCTTTTCACTTATTCTTTGATGGAGCTGCACTGTCCTTGCCATTCCTTCCACAAGATGCCCCCCATCTCCTGACTGTAATTTTCCTGGTTATATATTCCATGCCTTGAATTTTCTCCCTCTTCACCTCTACCTCCTTTCTTCCCTGACTTCCTTCTTTAAAGTCTCAGCTAAAATTCTACCTTCTCCAGTAGCCTTTCTTGGTTCCCCTTAATGTATAGGCCTTCTTTCTCAAATAACCTCTGATTTTTTTTGTCTTCTCATAATCATAGCTAGCCTTTGTATGATGATTTAAGGTTCCCAAAGCATTTCATAAATATATCACAGTTTGCATGTCATCTGCCCCAATAGTAAATTCCTTGAGGGCAAGGACTTTTTTTTCAGAGTTTAGCATAATGCCTGGAACCACAGTAAAAGCTTTGATGAATACTTGTTGACACTGGGGCAAAGCCTGTTAAGTTCCTGGGTAATGAATGTCCTACTATTGGTCCTTGGCTGCTGGATTGACTTTTGGCTCTTATGCAGCTGGAAGCTTTTATCAACTGTTTAATAGAATGACTGATGGTCAGAAAACTATGGCTATCTGACTGGTAGAATGGCTAGCCCTTGACTTATGACTGAGTATTGAAATGACTTATAAATCCTATCTTCTCCAAGAATCCTTTCCTGAGCCTTCTTCACAATGGTGCCTCCCTTCAACTGATCATCCGACAATTATCTGGTCTGGATTATGCCAGCATCATTGTTATTTGCATGTTGTCCCTCACTTAGATGGTGAAGTCCTTGAGGGCAGAGCCTTCCTTTTTGTCTTTGCATTCCTAGTCTAGTACAGTGCCCAGCACACAATCCGTGCTTAATTAATGCTAAGTGATTTTTGGAGGTAATGATGGAACTCAGGACCTGGTACACAGAACACGCTTAGTAAATGTTGGCTGATTGTCGGAAGTAGGCTTCAGTCCCACGCCAGTTGCCAGGTGCGCAGAGCGGTGCATGCACTACTCAGAGGCGCCCACGGGAAAGTCTGCTTAGGGAGGTGAACCCCGGCAGGTCAGCTCCGGTGCCCAGCAGTAATGACGCCTGGCTGCACTGTCACGGTCCTTCTGAACAGGGAGAACAATGAGACCCCTGCATCTTTAAGGGAGATACCAACGCGCCGCCGGGGGGGCAGGAAAGGGACCTTCCCAGACTGAACGCACCCTGCACCGGGCCCCGGGCCTTAGGCCACAGCCTCGGACGCCAAGCGCTTGGGAGCATGACCCAGTGACCAAAGGCGCTCTTCTCTCGGGACCTAGCCGACAGGGCGAATGCCGGTTCTTCCCGGCCGGGGTCGCGACTCCTCCCGGGGCCACCTCTTCCCGAGCCTCGAAGGCGTCCGCATCCCGCCGCAGAGGAAAATGCAAAAGGCATTAGGCTGGGGCGAACGCAGCGAAAAAGCCAGCCGCACGGTAGGTGCCCGAACGGGAACGAGCGAGACGGCTCCGCCCTCGGCGTGGCGAGAGGCTGAAGCCCAGCCCCCTGCAAAGTAGGGGGAAGCTGGATTGGGCTGACCTCCCGGAGCGAGCGGTCCTCTGGCCTCTAGGTGCCTGTGGGAAATAGCCTTCTCGTAGAGAAGGCGATCAAGCCCCGCAGGTGTCCTCCTTCCCCTCCCTTATGGCCCAGGCCTGGCCACCCCCGCGGGGAAGGGCGCGAGTGGTGCGTTCCTCAGCGCGTGCACTGCGTCCGTCTCCAGGTTCCGAGGCCCAGCTAGAAGCCGGAGCTTGGCGCCGGCGGAGGGAGTCTGGCGAGAGGGTTATTCAGCTCGAAGAGGAAGGAGGGAGGCGGGGAAAGGCCGCCCGGCGCGCATCTGCCCAATAAGAGAAGCCGCTAGGAAGGAGCTCGCCCAATGAGGGAAATCGCTCTCGCGGCCAAAGCGGGAGGTTGGGAAAAGAAGCGAGGTTGGGTCCGCGAGCTGGGAAAGGGGGTGTGTCCGCACGCGGGGGCGCGCGCCGGCCTCGGACTGGCTGCGGCGGCGGCGCGAGGATCCCGATAATGGCGGCCTGCAGAGCCCGGGAGAAGGAGAGGCGGTGGCGGCGACCCTGAGGTAAAGAAGCCTCCCGGCCTGGGGAGGAAGCCCTTCGTCTTCTGCCTCCCAGGTCCGCCTGCTTGGGCGGGCCTCGGGCACCCGGGGGTCTGAGCCGTGTCCTGGCCCCCTTTCAGGCACTGGCGGCCCGTGCCCCGGTCCGGCCCGGGCCGCTTGCCTGGAACTAGATGGCCCTGGCTCTCCCCACCCCCAGCTTGACCTGACAGCCCGGCGGCTTTGGTCTGGGCCACGCTGCCCACCTTCTCCCCCGGGTCCAAGAGCCCCATGTGACCTTGGGCCTCAGTTTCCTCCTCTACAAAAGAAGGGGCGGTGGTCGCACTAGGGATTCGACCAGGCCCCTCTCCATCTCCTAATCTTGTTCTACGTTCCGAGGGTTCTCCCTGCCCTGACATTCTCCGCTCGGAGGCCCCGACTGGTCTCGGCATTCAGTGCCCCGCTGTTCCTCCCTCAGCATTCGCATTCCGTGTTCCCTCGCCCCCACCCCACTCTCGGGGATGCGCTGGGACCCCAGAGTTTCCCCTTCTGTCACCGTAGAGTTGGGTGGAGGGGGAGGAAAGGGGAGCAGGGGAGGGGAGGGCCGGACGCCTTAGCCAATGAGCGGGGCCTGGAGGCGGCGGAGTGCGGAAGCGAAGTCCCTAGCCCGGGCAGGTGCCCGCCTGCCCGCCCGTCCGCCCGGCGTTTCGCTGGCCACTGGCCACCGTGCCGAGACACACCGACCCTGTGGATCTGGGACATTGTGTTGGGATCCACGTCTCCTTGGACAAGTTAGGGCACCCGAGTGCCGGCCTCCCCCCCTCCCCCCCAGTGGCCAAGGAGATCCGAGAGATAACAGGTGTAAAGCGGTTTATCACCTGCAAAGGGCCTTGGAGCTTCAGCTGTGGCTGTTAGCCGGATCCAGGAGCTCCCTCCTCTCGGTCTCTAGCTTGCTTATACAGGGTTTTGTGCGTGTTGTGTCCTCCCATTAGACTCTGAACTCCTGGGGAGCAAACTCTGCCTTGTGCCCCTCTCTGCTTCCTCGGGGCTTAGCACAAAGTAGATGTTTAATAAATGCTTGTTTGATTTTTGTTAACGCTTGTTTTTTGTCTTTATATCAGTTCTGAGACAGAAGAGTTGCAAAGGCAAGGCAGTTTGGGTTAAATGACTTTTCCAGGAAGTGTCTGAGGGCACATTTGGATCCAGGTTTTCCTGACTCCAACCTGGCTCTTTATTTACTGTACTACCTAGCTGCCCCTACTACATTGTTTTCAAAAATTCAGAGTGGCTAAAAGTTGAAGAAAAATGTCAACTTTCTATAAGTCTACAGCATGCTATATTTTATTTTATTTTTTTAAAAGCCTTAACCTTTTGTTTTAGAATCAGTATGGGTTCTAAGGCAGAAAAATGGCAAAGGATTAGGACTAAGTGATTTGCCCAGAGTCACACAGCTAGAAAGTGCATGAGGTTAGTTTTGAACCCAGGTCCTTCAGAGTCCAGCTCCGACCCTCTATCCACTGTACTATCTAGCTGGGACATTAAGTGCCTGTTTTGAAGTTACTTGCTTATGATCAGATAAAGGAATTTGAGTTAGTCAATATGGATATTTTAGGCAGTGGTCAAAGCACATAGTAATCACTCAAATGTTTTGATGACTGAAAGCATTTTATGATAAACATGGTTTTTTAATTTTTTTATTCCATTAATAATAAACATTTACATAACACAGTTAACTATGTTCATTAACACTGATTAAGAGATGCTATGTAATAAAGGGGTTAGACATTCTATAACTATTATTGCAAAAATGTTAGCTTAATGCTTTATGCTAGATACAAACAGCTACTTTTTGTAGTAATAAAGTGATTTGTACATTCACTGATAACAACATGGGTAGTGGAAATAGTTCTAGACAGTCAGAAGACCTCAGGTTCAAATTCTGGTGGTTTGATTTACTATCTTGTGACCTTGAAGAAGTTACTTGGACTTTTCAGAGTCTCAGTTTCCTCATCTTTAAAATGGGGGGGCAGTGAACTAAAATCCTTTATAACCCTAAATCCTATGATCCTGAGTAGTACTGTAAACATTATTAGATTCTTTCAAGCTCCAAATTTGTATTGAGAAAAAGAAACTGAAGATCAGACAGGGGAAGAAACTTGCCTTGTGGTTTGTGGCCCAGCAGGAATTGCAACCCAGCCCTTCTAAAGCCAAAAGCCTGGGTTCTTTTCATGACTCTGGGTAATAAGTTAACATTTGACATGGTGATACCAACAAACAAAGGGTTTGGCATTTCTGATTGACTGTTTTACATCTTCAAAGGAATAGAGAAGCAAGTCCCAGGTGGATTTCCAGGAAATACAGGAAAAGGAATAGAAACAATTTAGTATGGGAAGAAAATCCTGTGTCAGATTACTGTGGGACTTAAAACAAAAAGGAAAAAGAGGAATTTGAAGGACTTGTGGAAGATCAGATTGAAATGGGAACAGTTAAATTTTGGGACTTGAGTTCTCTTTTCAATCATCTCTAGCATTTTCCTTAATCTTCCTTACACTCATGTCATCTACTACCCAATTCTCAAATGACACCATCCAGTGATCATTTATTGTTCTTATAGGATCATCAGAGAATCACAGAGTTAGAAGGGGGTCCTTAGAGGCCATGATGTCTAACCCACTCGTTTTACATATGAAGAAACTTGGGCACAGAGATGTTGAGTGACTTGCTTAAGGTGGTAGCTAGTAAGTGTGAGAGGTAGGATAAATACCCATTTATCCTATGAGATGCTGCCCCATGAAGTATCTCCTAATATACTATAGGCTAAGCAAAGGAAAGAGAGTATAAATCTAGATTGCTCCCTCAAATTTGTTGGAAAATGCTAAAGTCTTATTACAGGCTCTGTGTTCCACACTGATATGTTGCCCAAAATGCCCTAAAATAAATATTTATCTTTCAACAAAATAGGATGAAGAGACATTGTTTTCTATGATCCTTGGCTTTCAATTTAAAGAGGAATAGATCTCAATCCTCTTTTAAAACCAGATATTCATTTTTTCCCCTGGACTCATACCAGATATATAAAAAACTAGAACTAGAATTGACATCTCCACGGTTACTAGCTTTGTTCCTGGGCAGTGAAAACAATTGAGTTTCAATGCCATGAATAGTCAGTTTCACTTTCAGACACTGAAGCAAAAAGTTATTTATGCTTCTAGCACTTCAGGGTTTGGAGGAGGAGGGGAGAGCAGGGAAGTAAATTACAACTTCCTTGAGTAATAGATAGCTTAGTAGAAAGAGCACTGGACCAGAGACCCAGCTTCGCTGGTTATTACTCTGTGGCCTTGGACAAATCATTTGATATCTCCGACTTCATCTGTAAAATGGAGATAATAATACTTACAAGGTTGTTACAAGGAGCAAATGAGATTATTCAAAGTGCTTTTTAGAAACATTTCTAAAACTTCTATAAAGTTTAGAAATTAGAAATTTTCTATTAAGTTTACTTTATAGATTATATAAAGGAGATATATGAATAACATGTAAAGAATATAGAGTTTACTTTAGAAAAATTCATTATAAAAATGCAAACTATTCTTTAGTATTCTTGAAGAATGGCTATTTCTTTTGGCAATCAGTAATTAAATTTAATGCAATTTAGTATTCTTGATAGTATCATTTTGTTATGAAACAGGACATTCAGATTTATAGAAAGAGCAGTGAATTTGGAGTCTAGAGCCTTGGGTTTCAATACACCCACACTAATTCTGTGACCTTGCGCAAGCCACTTAACCCTCTCTGGGCCTCAATTCTTCATCTATAAAATGGTGATTAAAATATCTAAAATTCAGAGGATTAAATCTTTAAATAGATAATATAGAAAGTACTTTAAAATGCTATAGAAATATCCATTAGCCTTAACTCTTGTATGTTTCTTTTCAAATAAAATAGTGTGGTTATAATTGACAAGCTGACCTGAAAATATTGTTAAGTTCATGAGAGCAATCTGTTGGTTTTTCCAGAAACCTTGGCATTGAAGATGGTGAGTAGCCAGCCAAAGTACGATCTAATACGGGAGGTTGGCCGAGGCAGTTATGGTGTGGTGTATGAAGCAGTCATCAGAAAGACTTCTGCTCGGGTTGCTGTGAAGAAGATTCGATGCCATGCCCCCGAGAATGTTGAGTTAGCTCTCCGTGAATTCTGGGCACTTAGTAGTATCAAGAGCCAGCATCCCAATGTAATTCACTTGGAAGAATGCATTTTACAGAAAGATGGCATGGTGCAGAAGATGTCCCATGGTTCCAACTCATCTCTTTATTTACAGGTAGGTGTGGTGACTTTCACTCAAACTACTCTAAGGCCATAAACTGGCACTGACAAGGAGTCAAGCCTGACTTCTTAAAGATTCTGCCATCTAAGTCCAGAAGTCTTTTTTTTTTTCATTTGAATAAGTTTATTTAGTCAATTTAGAACATTATTCCTTGGTTACAATAATCACATTATTTCCCTCCCTCCCCTCCACCCACTCTTCCTTCAGCCAATGCACAATTTCATTGGGTATTACTTGTGTCCTTGATCAGGATCTATTTCCATGTTGTTGTTTACACTAGGATGTTCATCTAGAGTCTACATCCCCAACCGTATCCCTTTGACCCATATATTCAAGTAGTTGTTTTTCTTCTATGTTTTTACTCCCACAGTGTTTCCTCTGGATGTGGATAGTGGTTTTCCTCATAAGTTCCTCCAAGTCGTTCAGGGTCATTGCATTGCCACTAATGGAGAAGTCCATTATGTTCAATTGTACCACAGTGTATCAGTGTCTGTGTACAATGTTCTCCTGGTTCTGCTCCACTCACTCTGCATCAATTCCTAGAGGTTGTTCCAGTCCCCATGGAATTCCTCCACTTTGTTATTCCTTTGAGCATAATAGTATTCCATCACCAACATATACCACAATTTGTTCAGCCATTCCCCAATTGAAGGGCATCCCCTCATTTTCCAAGTTTTTGCCACCACAAAGAGTGCAGCTATGAATATTTTTGTATGTCTTTTTCCTTATTATCTCTTTGGGGTACAGACCCAGCAGTGCTATGGCTGGATCAAAGGGCAGACAGTCTTTTATTGCCCTTTGGGCATAGTTCCAAATTGCCCTCCAGAATGGTTGGATCAATTGACAACACCACCAGCAATGCATTAATGTCCCAACTTTGCCACATCCCCTCCAGCATTCATTACTTTCTGTTGCTGTCTTGTTAGCCAATCTGCTAGGTGTGAGGTGATACCTCAGAGTTGTTTTGATTTGCATTTCTCTGATTATAAGAGATTTAGAACACTTTTTTATGTGTTTATTAATACTTTTGATTTCTTTAACTGAAAATTGCCTATTCATGTCCCTTGCCCATTTTTCAATTGGAGAATGGCTTGATTTTTTGTACAACTGGTTTAGCTCTTTATAAATTTGAGTAATTAGACCTTTGTCAGAGGTTTTTGTAATGAAGATTGTTTCCCAATTTGTTGCTTCCTTTCTAATTTTGGATACATTAGTTTTGTTTGTACAAAACCTTTTTAATTTGATGTAATCAAAATTATTGATTTTACATTTTGTGTTTTTTTTCTAGCTCTTGCTTGGTTTTAAAGTCTTTCCTTTCCCAAAGATCTGACAAGTATACTATTCTATGTTTGCCTAACATGCTTATAGTTTCCTTCTTTATATTCAGATCATTCACCCATTCTGAATTTATCTTGGTGTAAGGTGTGAGATGTTGATCCAAACCTAATCTCTCCCATACTATCTTCCAATTTTCCCAGCAGTTTTTATCAAAAAGTGGGTTTTGGTCCCCAAAACTGGGATCTTTGGGTTTATCATAGACTGTCTTGCTGAGGTCATTTACCCCAAGTCTATTCCACTGATCCTCTTTTCTGTCTCTTAGCCAGTACCATATTGTTTTGATGACCGCTGCTTTTTAGTATAGTTTGAGATCTGGGACTACAAGTCCTCCTTCCTTTGCATTTTTTTTTCATGATTTCCCTGGATATCCTTGATCTTTTGTTCTTCCAAATGAACTTTGTTATGGTTTTTTCTAATTCAGTAAAAAAGTTTTTTGGTAGTTCAATGGGTATGGCACTAAATAAGTAAATAAGTTTGGGTAGGATTGTCCTTTTTATTAAGTTAGCTTGTCCCACCCACGAGCAATCAATGTTTTTCCAATTGTTTAGATCTAGTTTTAATTGTGTGGAGAGTGTTTTGTAGTTGTGTTCATATAATTCCTGTGTTTGTCTTGGTAGATAGATTCCTAAGTATTTTATTTTGTCTAGGGTGATTTTAAATGGAATTTCTCTTTCTAATTCTTGCTGCTGAAATGGGTTGGAGATATATAGAAATGCTTAACTCATGTGGATTTATTTTGTATCCTGCAACTTTGCTAAAATTGTTGATTGTTTCGACTAGCTTTTTGGTTGATTCTCTAGGATTCTTTAAGTATACCATCATATCATCCTCAAAGAGTGATAGCTTGGTCTCCTCATTGCCAATTTTAATACCTTCACTTTCTTTTTCTTCTCTAATTGCTACTGCTAGTGTTTCTAGTACAATATTAAATAATAGAGGTGATAATGGGCATCCTTGTTTCACTCCTGATCTTATTGGGAAGGCTTCTAGTTTATCCCCATTGCAGATGATGTTTGCTGATGGTTTTAGATATATACTGTTTATTATTTTTTAGGAAAAACCCTTCTATTCCTATACTTTCTAGTGTTTTCAATAGGAATGGGTGTTGTATTTTATCAAAGGCTTTTTCTGCATCTATTGAGATGATCATGTGATTTTTGTCGGTTTGCTTGTTAATATGGTCAATTATGTGGATGGTTTTCCTAATATTGAATCATCCTTGCATTCCTGGTATGAATCCTACCTGGTCATAGTGAATAACCAGAAGTCTTTGAGGATGAACTCTTCCATAGTCTATGGGATCTTTTGTCCAAGAACTAGCCATGCTGAGTGCAGAGAGGCTTATCACTCAAAGGCTTGTCCCAGTGTGATAAATCTCATCTTAAAGACAGGACTGAAGGATACCAGGTTTTGATAAGCACCATTGGAGGAGATATTACCACTCCCCTCCCCAACTAAAATAGCAAATCCTGGAAGTATTGAAATACGTATATGTTGAAAAGGAGAACAGGAATGAGAGGTGTGAAAGGCTAAAAGGAATTCCTCTCTTTAAATACAGGTGTCTTTATAGTTTGGAATAGGCAAGCAGGCAAGGTATGCCAAGAATTCACTAGCTGTTTAAAAACACTGTTCTATTTAAACCTGTGATGCAGACACCTAAGAATAACTTAGCCACCTGCTGTCCCATAGTACTTGCCAACCTGTACCAGATGAAGAGCTAACTTGAGAACTCAGCAGGTCTGCTCTTTGGGAAGTGCCATTGGTGAGCTGGGAATAACTGAAAAAGGACTGGCTTCTGTAAGCAATAGCCTTAACTCTAGGAAATTGGGCTTCCTTGATTTTTATCACTAACTTAAACATGAACTTGATAATTTCAGAGAGTTAATGCAATCCTAACCATGTTAAATTTAATGAATTCTGTACAGCCGTAACCCAGAATTTTCTCTTTAATAACGAGAGGGGTCACATGAACACATAATCAAAGAGCAGAAAAAGATTTATAAGCCAATGTATGTCAGAGGTCAAAACCTCATTGTAGTTTGCTGCTTTTCAAATAGCAACAAGAATTAAAGAAGGCACTGATAGTTATGACTCAAAAAACGACCTCCAGAGGCTAAGGGTCCTAGCAGGGGGAAAATACTTTCTTCTACAAACTGAATGCTTAGGATTTTGTCAGTAAATGCAGAATTTATTGCTGAGTGCAAATGACTTGCCAAGAACCTTCAAAGTTAGAGCAAAAGAGAAAAACAAACACATTCACCTGTATAAATAGAAACTTGCAGGCTTTGTTGTATGTTTAGCAGATGGACAATATTAATCCAGAAAAGTAAATTTCTTAAATACACAGAGGTCTTCAATGTTCCCTTAGAAGATAATTAATGAGTAAAGAAAAACACCTTAAACAAACTCTTAACTGCATGTCTTTTTATATGTGGTCCCCATGTTTGGAATTCACTCCCTCATTTCCACCTCTCAGAATTCCTAGCTTCTCATATACTTCCTAGCTGTGTGACTCTCAGCAAGGCACTTAGTTTGCAAATGCCTCAGTTTCCTTAAATGTAAAATGTGCATAATAATGGTAGTTGCCTCCCCAGTTGTAGTGAGGGTCAAATGAGATATTTGTAAAATACTTATTCCCTTCCTTTCCCCCTTTCTGTTATAGCATAGCTCAGGTGCTACCTTCCGATGAGGAACCTTGCCTGATCCTCTTCTCTCCTTTGCAATCCCTAGAACCATCCACATTCTTTTTTTTTTAACTTTACTTTCTATCTTAGAATCAATACTGTATATTGGGAAAAGAGCAGTAAGGGCTAGGCAATGGGGGTTAAGTGACTTGCCCAGGATCACACAGCTAAGAAATATCTGAGACTAAATTTGAACCCACAACTTTAGGCCTGGCTTTTCTCCAGTGCCCCCCACCCTCAACCTCAAACACATTCTAGAGAAACTTTGTATTGACTTTCTTATGTACATGGTATATGCCTCCATTAGAATATAAGCCTCTGGAGGATAGGACTTTTTTTTTTTCCCCATCTCTAGCTCCTACCAGAGGACTTAACACATGTAAGGTGTTTGTTGAATTGAATTAGTCACTATCCTAGCATGTACTGATTATGTAGGCTGACTGTTGTACTTCTCAGGCAGAAAGTATGGGAAGCATGCTTGTCATCTTCCCCTGAGTGGGTAGAGATAGATTGAACCTTTGCAGTACATTGTAAAGACCACTGTGTTCATTTTCTTCTGGATTATAAAAGGAAAAACATTTGAAACAAAAGACCATTCCTAGTATGATGGGGTCCAAATTTTAACTGTGTTGTAATAGAAAGTGTACTAGATTTGGAGAAGACCCAGCTTCAGATCCGAACTCAGCTACTTACTAAGTCAGCAAGCCAGGAAAACAGGCAGCTTCATAGCAATCACTTCTAACCAAAGGAGTTCATTTGGGGGGGAATGAGGGCCCAGAGATAGAATGTAAAATCAGAAGACACGCTGGACCTGGAGTTTTCATCTTGGCAAAGGCATGAATGATGAGAGTACAGCTGGGAAGGGGAAGTGAATCAGCATTTATCTAGTGCCTGCTATGTGCCAGGCCCCATGCTGAGCAATTTACAAATAGGAGTTTATTGCATAAACTTGACTTTTCTTCCCATCAGTTTTATATTTCTTACTGTGGTATTTGCAAAAAAACACATGCAAGGCTATCTATGAAGACTTTCTTCTGTAGAGGAAATTTATACACAAGTAGGTAGGGTTTGACTAGATGCCTCCTGAGGTCCTTTTGACTCTTAAGATTTTGTGATTTCATATTGCATTTCCTTCAGCAGGATCCTATTTTGAAGATGGGATATGAACTCTGCTTTTCTAAGGAGCAAAGGAGATTAAGATGCTTTGTCTCTCAGTTCTGGGTATTTTTCTTTGCCTGACCCCCATGCCTGGAATGCTCTCTCTTCTCTGTTGTGCCTACTGACCTCCCTGGCTTCCTTTAAGTTCCAGCTAAAACCCTATCTATCATTTACAAGGAAGCCTTCCCCATCCCTATTATATAGTTATAGGTGAAATTCAGCTGAATTCTTTAACTTTCTAAACCTTTTTCCTTTCCTAGTCAATATGTGTGTTTGTGAAGAACAACATAAAATGTTTTTGTTAGATGTTTTCTGGGAGCATAATGTAGTATCTCATTGCCATTGGAATAATATAGTACACACAGTGTAGTAGTATATTATCACAGTCCCCTGTCTAGGCTAGTTTGGTGGCTCCAGTAGATGGAGCAGTAGGCTTGGGCTCAAGAAGACTTGAGTTCAAATCTATATTACTCTGAGCAGGTCACTTTACCTCTCTCTGATTCATTTTGCTTGTCTGCAAAATGGGGATAATAATGTTGCCCACTTCTCAGGAGGGCTTTTGTAATGAGAATTAAATGAGATAATATACGGAAAGCACTTTGGAAGCCTGAAGCACTTTATAAATGCTGGCTATTGTTGTCACAGAACGGTAGAACTATAAGGCATCTTACAGACCATCTAGTCCAACTTTCTGTTTTATAGATGGGGAAACAAAGGCCCAGAGAAGCTACGGTATATGTTTTTGATGTTTTTTTAGATCAAGATATTGAATATAGTTGAAATTAATTCATCATATATCTAAGAAAAAACTTATAGGCTTAAATAGTTTTATTTGAATTTCTAATACAGATTTGATTTTTTTTAATAGATTTTAAAAATACTCAGTGACCCTTTAGGCAAATGATAGAATGTTAACGTTTTTTACCTTTAGAACATGATAGTAATAATATGTTAGAATTGGAATGGAACTTATTGGATAGCCTACTGATTGTCTAGAGAGGACCAGTGACTTACCTAAGATCAGTTAGCTAGTAAGTAGCAGTACCAGAATACAAACCTAAATCTTCTAACTTTTGGGTCTAGTGTTCTTTCCATTATGCCATATTGCTTCTTGGGCTTAGTTTGCTTTATCAAGTGAATTCACAAACACTTAACTGCTACAACAGGTAACCTTAGGGGAAAGCACTCTTAGAACTTGCATGGTATATGGAAAGTTCAGTGTTTGCTTATATAATATTTCCTAAGCAGATCTTCTGTCCTAATTGACCATCTACCACCAAGTGTAATTTCTGAAAGTCAGGTTTTCAAGAAAGTTGTTTGCTGGGTGAGTGGGATTCAGCACCACTGAAGAGCAGAAATGTGCTAACCAGTTAGTTCTTGAGTCAAAGCGATTTGGTTTATGTTCATTAAGGAAAAAATGTACTGTGAGGGAACATGGACATTTGAAATTATGCATATGTGAAAAGATTAAACTCATCAGAATTTACCTGGCTTCCTTATAAATGAAAAGTCTGACAAATTCTCATTTTCTTATGATAGAATTGTGTATCCTGTGCAAAAGATGACTGAAATCTTTTTTCTCCTTGTTACAGCTTGTAGAGACTTCTTTGAAAGGAGAAATCGCCTTTGATCCCAGAAGCGCCTATTATCTGTGGTTTGTGATGGATTTCTGTGATGGAGGAGACATGAATGAGTACCTCTTATCCCGGAAACCCAATCGGAAAACCAACACAAGCTTTATGCTTCAGCTCAGCAGTGCTCTGGCTTTCTTGCACAAGAATCAGATTATCCATCGTGACCTCAAACCTGATAATATCCTGATTTCTCAAAGCCGGTTGGATACAAGTGACTTGGAACCTACACTGAAAGTGGCTGATTTTGGCTTGAGTAAAGTTTGCTCTGCTTCTGGGCAGAACCCAGAAGAACCCGTCAGTGTAAATAAATGCTTCCTTTCCACTGCATGCGGAACAGATTTCTACATGGCTCCTGAGGTTTGGGAAGGCCATTACACGGCCAAAGCAGACATCTTTGCCCTGGGGATTATCATCTGGGCCATGCTGGAAAGGATCACCTTCATAGACACAGAGACCAAGAAGGAGCTCTTGGGGAGTTATGTGAAACAAGGAACCGAGATTGTGCCTGTAGGGGAAGCCCTTTTGGAAAATCCTAAGATGGAACTGCTCATCCCTGTGAAAAAGAAGTCCATGAATGGTAGAATGAAACAGCTGATTAAGGAAATGTTGGCTGCAAACCCTCAGGATCGTCCAGATGCATTCGAGCTAGAACTTAGATTAGTCCAAATTGCTTTTAAAGATAGTGGCTGGGACACGTGACACATGGATTGCTGGGAAACACCTTGGATGACATGCTGCTTCTGTCTGAACAGGGATGCAACATTTTGTGGCAGAAAAAAATGGAATACATAAGACTAAACTCCTACTGACGAGTTTAGATTTTACTGTGTTTTTTTAAGGTTTTCTTAAGTCTGAGACAGCCATTTTGTTAGTATGTTTTGTGTATTACCAATGTGTGTGTAAATTTTTAAATGACCATTGGTAGAAATTTGACAGGAAAATTCTGTAAGAGCCAAGGAAAGATGAGAGAGTCCAGGTTTTCTGGGAATATGTCACAAGTATTTTAGACATTCCTTGTCAGTATTAGGAACTTCCATAGAACTAGTGGTTTACATGCTGGTCATGCAAACTGTGAGGCTTTGTAAAGTAAACATATATGTATATATTTATGTATATGTAAGTATGTGAATGTGTGCATTTTGCATTCCATATGAAGAAAATGCCACTTCTGTTTAAATTATTTGATGTGGGTTTGGGTGTTTGGGATTTGCTGGTGAATTCAGTGGTGGAAAAATAAATGAGACACTTTCCCCCAACTTCCTCCCTCTATCCCTCCCTCTGATGAAATTGTGCTATTTTATTTTTGTATTATTATGGGACTTTTGAAAAAGCACCATTTTGGAGGGTCTAATAAGACTGCCCTGCTCGGACATAAAAGAACATCAGAGTGTTCAAACATACAAAGCTGTTGAAATGTGCTTAAGCTGAACTTTCACAGTCTGATACTTTGTAGTTGAAGGAGTTAATTACAGCATCATGCTGTCGTGTGGTAGCAGGTTGGCAAGGTCATTAGTCATTCAATCCTACACTCTTTTAGGTAACCAGGCGCTCAGTTAACCAATTAGGCCACAGCATCGGGACATGTCTCTACCTGTTGCATCTACAAGCTGGCATAAACTTGAATACAAGATTGTTGTAATTCTGGAAATTTGGTATTAATGAAGTTTCAGTACTTGATTCAGTGACTTTTGGGGTCTGGAGACATTGTCTAAGGTTCATAATTATGAGGTGGAGACCCAAATGAGCCCTATAGTCTGGTTTGCTTGCCGTGAGATGGTCTCTTGTTGAATCACTGGAATCCTTTCCATTTTGGCACTGATGCCATTTTCTTTGTTTAATTTGAGACTGTGATGGCAGCGATATGGTTGTCTTAAATGTTGATCACCTTTTTCTAGTGTGGGAGATAATGTGTATACAATTTAGCAAGCAGATGAAATGTGGCATCAGCTGCATTCTTCACGTGAGGAAGCTGACCTCTTTGGTACAGTCATTTTGCTGTGCCTGTAGCAACAGCTATCAGGATTCTTTGAGGAGTTGGTTTGATTTTATAACCCTGGATTGTTGTCTCCAATTTGTTTTCCTGTAAGGTCAGTTAGTTAACATCTAATGAAGGAGAGCTTCCTGAAACAGAACTGTAGCCCTCTAGGTAGCCTTCTGGGACATTGTAACTTGAGTTGATGTTTATATGGAGCATTTGGATCCTTGGGTGAAAAGTCAGTCATGTTAGAGTAATGAAAATCATTCATGCTTTTGCCTCTTCTCAGTTGTTTTAAGCTTCCAGAAACTTAAGTATGGCCATTCTTTTAGGGTTTTTTTCCCCCTATTTCCTATTCCTAGCCGAAGTATAAGAGTAGTGGGCTCTAATCTAAAGATTAAAAAGATAAAAATTTAAGTGACTTGGCTTTGAAAAAATTTAAAGCCAAATAGTTTCATTGAAATGAAACCACTTTACTGGGTTCTTATCTTTAAGGCTGATAAATGCAAGATTTTAAACACTTGGAGAAGAAGCATTGGAAGTTGAAGATGTAAATACACTGGAACCAGCTTGATAGTGTGTGAATCTTCTACAGTGCTAATTCCAACATTTGGAATAGCACAGAGACAACTTTACCCTTCTGATGGGACTTTAGTCAGTAGGAGGGAAGAGCCACATAATGTCTCACCAAAGAACTACCAGGGCCTTTAGCATAGAACCCAGGGTGATCAATCTGGACTTCATTTTATTTGCTCATCTTTGTGCTAGTGTCTAATCTGCTTCCCCACCCCAACCCCATATGGCTTTTAGTCCTGCCTGACTAAAAGTACTTAATGATTATACTTTTGGATGACTTTTTTTTTAATGGAACTTCTTTTCAGGAAATCATTTCTGGAATTTCAAGACCTCATTTTAGTTTTAAAACATTTCTTCCCATTATATAGGCAAAATATCAATGATGATGTCAGGACATCCTTCATTTAAAAAACACTGTTCCCAGTTATGATTAAGCTGATTATTATTAGTGCTGACATGAAATTTAGTCACATGCCTTTTTGCTCAAGAATAAAGAAAAAACAAATCCCAAACCAAGAACATAAAAGTTCCTGTAAGTTTACCCAAGAAAACAAAAAAGATCAGTTAGGAATTTTAGCTGTTTAATGAACTCCAAGGTAAATAAATGCATTTTATGAGGAATTACTATAATTTTTAAAAGACCAAATGTTTTTTGTAACTTTCTTAACTGCAGTGGCAGAGATTTTAACTTACATCAGTTAAAATATGGAGTCTTAGTGTAGCTTTGCACTTGTTACCACGTAGAGAGCCTGGGCCGCTGTAGATTCCTGGTGCTAAGGGACACTTTGTCATTATGATGAAGTGGGTGTTAACAGTTGGAGAGTAGCACACTGAATAGTTCTGGTGGCCTGTTCTTTGTGTTTATTGTAAGATGTCATATCAATAAAACTATTGTAGCAGCTACAAAATAATTCACCAGCATGACACATGGTCAAAAAAAAAAAGTCATCAGCACTTCGAAAATGAAACAAACTTTTAAATTTTTCTTTTAATATTGTCAAATATATTTTATGAAGAATTTATAAAAGGGGTGGGAAATGATTGTAATTTATTGTTCATGACCGTTTTTTAAATAAAGTCTGAATTTCAACAAAAACTTTGAAAATTCTACTTTGCCTTTTCCTGTCTAAAGAGGCTTTGGTTATCTCTGAGGACCATTGTTACAGGTAGCATTTCTATAGAATCTGCAGTGTGTCAAGCATTTTACTGACACCTCATTAGATCCTCACCACTGCTGATAGGACAGTGATACAAGTATTATTCTTATACAGAAGGTGAGAAAATTAAGTGAGACACAGACAGGTGAGTCTAAGGGAACTTAACTACTTAAGTGGTGGAGCTGGGAGGTGACTATAAAGTATTCTGAGCAACAAATTATCCCAAGAATACATTGAAAAGCTCCAGTACTTACTTCTACCAAATACATACTCAGTCTTGCTGTGCTGCTTGCTATTTATTGTCAAGGGAAATTGTGTTTTCTGGGATGGAAGAATTTTCCCCTTCTCTTCCTTGGCTTTTGGGCTGAATGCTTTCCAGACAGAACATTGAAGATATATTTTCTCCTCTAAATTGAAATGATGGTTTTCCACCAGTGAGATTGAATAAACCGTGTGGCCCATTTTTCTTTTTTTTCATTTCTAGGATATAGGACCATATCCTTTCCACAAGGTAATATAATTCAGAGATCATTGGTGAGCTGATGGAACCACCTAGGGGAAAGCTATATACTTGATCTAGTGATTAGAGCAGGAAAGCAGACATCAAGGTTGGTATCTATTTCTGATTTTGCCATCTTCTGGTATAACCTTTATGGGTCTTTGCTTTCTCATGCATAAGTGAGGAATGAATCGCAATAAAAAGAGTTTAACTAGAGGGATGGGGAAGACTAGTAGTGGTAGCAAAAACCCAGAGGGGGTCTAGAAGAGGGATTAGATTTGTTCAGGATGGTAGAACTGTGACTTGTGTCAAAGCTGCAAAGAGACAAATTTGTTTGACCTTATGAAACAACAATTAGAACTGACCCAAAGTGGATCCGAGTGGACTTCCCCCTCCCTGGATGTCTGCAGGCAAAGGCTGGAGGACCATTGGTCCAGTGTGTTGCTTGTGTGGTATTTCTTGTTTCAGCCATGACCCAGACTCCATGGCCTTTGAGGTTCTTTCTAACTGAAATTCTGTAAACCAGGGAAGGATACAAAGTTGAAAGAAGCCTTAGAAAGGAGCCTTAGTGAGACAGAAGACATAGAATCAGTCCTGATTCTGCCACTTACTAGCTATGTGGTCTTGAACAAGTAACAGTATTTCTTTTATTTTTTATTTTTCATTTAATAATTTAGAATATTTTCCTATGGTTACAAGATTCATGTTCTTTCCCTCCCTCCCCCCCCCCCATAGCCGACACACAATTCCACTGGGTTTTACATGTGTCATTGATCAAGACCCATTTCCATATTATTGATATTTGCACCAAGGTGATCGCTTAGAGTCTATCTACATCCCCAATCATATCCCCATTGACCATGTGATCAAGCAGTTGTTTTACTTCTGCAAGACTTGCTGTAGGAGGGAGGATTTTAGCAGAGAGCTGAAGGAAGCCAGGGAGGTAGAGTTGAGGTGGAGCTTTCCAAGCATGGGGGCTAAGGCAGAACATGCCTGGAGCTAAGAGATAAGCGTTTTGCTCATGGAATAGCCGTGAGGCCTGCTTCACTGGTTTAAGGAGAATGTCTTGGGGAGTAGGTGGGGGTGTGTAAGAAGGCTGCAAAGGTAAGGGAGGGCTTTGGAGTAGGATTTCCAACACCAGGATTTCACATTTGATCCTAGAAATGATGGGGAGCCATTGGACTTTATTGAGTGAGGGTCATGGGGGTTGTGTGTGAAAGATCACTGCGGAAAGCAGAGTAGAGAATGAACTGGAGCTGGGAGAGACTTGAGGCAGACAGACCCACCAGCAGGCTAGTGCAATAGGCCAGGCTTGGGGAAGTTCTAAGATTCTAAGACGGAAGGTCAGGGTTTAAAAAAATGAGAAAACAGCTAGCCAGACTTGTTAAGTGACTTGTCCAAGATCATACAGAATCAGCAGCAGAGTAAAGCCAGTCTTCCTTTGGTACTCTGCTAGCCTGCCAGTGTATATGTAAGAGTTTCTGTCCAAATGAACAGAATCCATTCAACAGCAAACATTAATTTCCTTTCCAAGGGGTTTTGTGTGCGAAGCATGTTGCCTTTTTAATGAGACCGTGAAGGTAGAGACACTGGATTTTGGTCCCCTTCCAGCCCTGCCTGTCCAAGTTATTCCATGTCCTCAGGCCCCTTCCACCACCCCCGCCGCCCAGGATCCTGGGACTGGCCTGTCTGGCCCCTGCTCTAAGCTTTGGCCTGCACCTCCATCTTAGCCCAGGATTGAACAACATCAGTGCTTAAGCCTTTATCTTTGCAGCCACAGGAATGGACTTTGGTTGTTTGGGGCTGCTCTTTAAATTTGAATCTAGCTTTCTCGAGGCAGCCAATCAGAAGCGCTCTCTAAAACGCCCTGTAATAACAGTTGGCTTGTGGTCAGGACGCAGACTGGCTTTGGGAGAGAACCTGTGGCAGGCGAAGCTGTCGGAGCTGGCCACGCCCCTGCTGGGGAGGGAGGGAGGTAGAAGCGCATTTTTTAAAGTCACCCCATTCCTCTTCATTGGCTCAGGGAGGTCTGGGCCCAGGTATCTGAGCACTGCCTCTGCCAGGCTCCTTCCTGTTGTGAATGATGTGTAGTTAACTCACCCAGTTGGCAGAAATTGTGCAAAGCTTCCTTTAGAACCTATTCCAGGTTTGCTAATAGAATGTTGAACCTGGAAAGGGTGGAGAGGTGGGGGTGCAGGGGAGCCCCAAAAGGCCATCTGCTTAACCTCATTGGACAGAAAAAGAAACCTGCCCGAGATGGTGAAGCAACTCACCCAAGGTCATACAGCTAAAAAGCAGCAGGGACAAATTATTGGCAAAGGGGGAGAGAGGGGGACACAAAGGCCCGGGCACTGTATCTAGGAGGCCCTCCATCAATGTTTCCAATGGCATGGCCAAGGAATGGAGTGGTACCAGTAGGAACAGCTGGGCTCAGAACACCCCAGACCTCCTCCCTGGCAGGCAGCAGGTGGCAACTGAACAGGTTGGCCCGAGTTTTGAAGTATTTTCCAGCCAGATCAAAAATGTATTTGGGGCGGCTGTTTTAGGATTTTAGAAATCAAAGCAAGGCCTGCCTGGTGGTTCTGTTGCCTCTTTGCAAAAGCCTCAATCTTCAGCCCTAGGGTTGCTGCACAGACAGAGCATCTCCTACAGTGACACTGAATTCTTCTTACTTACTCTCGAGAAAGGAGCAGATGTGGGCTGATGAGAACTTTCTGTTCCTTTGTGGGGGGAAGCAGTTTACTGCCTACTCAGTCTAGGCTCCAGCTCCCTGAGCCTAGCCTCACTTCTCAGAATGTGCCAAGCTCCTTTCCCACCTTGACTCTTTCCAGAGAAAAGCTTCAATGGGATCATAGAGTATTAAATATTAGAGTTGGAGGGGACCTTGGGATGCAGAATGTCAGAGCTGGAAGGGACCTTGGGATGCAGAATGTCAGAGCTGGAAGGGACCTTGGGATACAGAATGTCAGAGCTGGAAGGGACCTTGGGATGCAGATTGTCAGAGCTGGAAAGGACCTTGGGATGCAGATTGTCAGAGCTGGAAAGGACCTTGGGATGCAGAATGTCAGAGCTGGAAGGGATCTTGGGATGCAGAATGTCAGAGCTGGAAGGGATCTTGGGATGCAGAATGTCAGAGCTGGAAGGGACCTTGGGATGCAGAATGTCAGAGCTGGAAGGGACCTTGGGATACAGAATGTCAGAGCTGGAAGGGACCTTGGGATGCAGAATGTCAGTGGGAAAGGACCTTGGGATGCAGATTGTCAGAGCTGGAAAGGACCTTGGGATGCAGAATGTCAGAGCTGGAAGGGATCTTGGGATGCAGAATGTCAGAGCTGGAAGGGACCTTGGGATGCAGAATGTCAGAGCTGGAAGGGACCTTGGGATGCAGAATGTTAGAGCTGGAAGGGACCTTGGGATGCAGAATGTCAGAGCTAGAAGGGACCTTGGGATACAGAATGTTAGAGCTGGAAGGGAACTTGGGTTATGGAATATCCCCAGAACTGGGAGGAGCCTTAGACCAAGAATGTCAGGACGGTGAAGGCTTTTAGAGATCCTTGAGAGCAGAGATTATTTTTTACCTTTCTATACTCGATTTAGCTCAATCTGTGGCATGTTTGTTTAGTTGTTTCCAGCCATGTTTAACCCTTAGTGGCCCCTTTTGAGTTTTTTTTGGTAAAAATACTGAAATGGTTTGCTATTACCTTCTCTAGCTCATTTTACAGGTAAGGAGACTGAGGCAAACAGGGTTAAGGGACTTATCTAGGGTCACACAACTAGTAAGTGTCTGAGACTGGATTTGAACTCAAATCTTCCTGACTCTAGGCCAGGCATTCTATTCACATCATCACCTAGCTACTCTGTCTGGCATATAGGAGGTACTTAATAGATGCTAATTCACAGATCATTCAGTCTACCTCCTTCATTTTATCAATGAGGAAGCCAAGGTCTCTGACAAGCAAAGTATCTTACTGGTGTAATCCAGTAAAAAAAATATTAAAAATAAGTAACCAAACCAATGGTAGCAGAGCAAACATCCCCTGTACCACAGCCAGCTACACGCTCATCCAGTTTACACCGTAAAAGCTCCTTGTTTCCTAGGATGGCAGCCTGGGCCACTTCTGGACAGCTGTAATCCTTAGGAAGGCTTCCACCAAAAACTGGCTTCTTTGGCCCTTGTCCATTCAGGCTAGTTCTACCCTCAGGGGCCAAACATGGTGAATTGAATTCTTCTGTCTCATGATACCCCCTCAAGGTCAAGTCAACATTCATGTATGTTCAAAGCACCCATTAGTTGCTGTGCACTCTACTCAGGGCTAGGCAGTTATCAACTTTCATCTAAATCTTTTCTTCCCCAGGTTTGGTATCTCTAAAAGAGCTGAGTCAGTCATGTGGTAGAGGAGAAAGAGCTCTAATTCTGACATCAGAGACTCTGGGTTCAAATCCTGCCTCTGATGGGGGCTATGTGAGACCTTGGACAAATCATCTGGACCTCAGGGGCTTGGGCTTCATGGCCTCTGAAGTCCATATGAACCTCCTATAGCATTGTATTAAATGTCCTCCTGATCAAGCTCTTCTGGAGGCCCTCTAGTTTGTTGGTGTCCTTTTAAAATGTACCCAGGATGAAACAAAATACAGCAACAAACAAAAAAACAAAAACAAAAACAAGCAACGGGCATTTGTTAAGGGGCAGGTAGTTGGTGCAGTGGATAGAGAGCCAAGCTTGGAGTCAGAATGGACCTGGGTTCAAATTTGGCCTCAAATACTTCCTTGCTGGGTGACTGGCCAAATCACTTAACCCCAGTTATTGAGCCCTCACCTTTCTTCTTAGTGATGTTACTAAGACAGAAGGAAAGGTTTTTAAAAAGAAAAAATAGATAGAAGGTAATCTCAGAGGGCAGCCTTTAGCAAGTAGAGATATCAAGGAAGGCTTCCTGTAGAAAGCGGGCTTTGAGATAAGTCTCTCAGGAAGCCAGTGTTCAAATGTGAGGGACATCCAGCCCAAAAATCCTGGCACCGTCCCTGGCACCTAACACAGGCACTGCAGGAAAGCTTCCTCATTGATAGATGGTTTGATTGTAGACCTCAGAATGTCAGAGCCATGTGGGACTTGAGGACAAAGAAGGTTAGGGCAGTAAGAAGGGCCTAGACACAAAAGGCTTAGAAAACAGGGCAGAATGGGTTTTTTTCCCTGATGTGATTAGAAGTTGTTGGCTCTTCACCTGAGGTGAACTCTAAGGCAGTCATGTTTTGAGAGGAAATCAGTCTGGACAGTGTTATGTAGTAAATAATCAACCACTCAGACCCTAACACCAGCTATAAAGAAATCATGTTGGAGCAGTTTTCTGTGGCTAGAGAGTTGGGCCTGGAGTCTAGAAGACCTGGATTCAGATCTGGCCTCAGATACTTCCTTGGGCAAGGCACTCCACCCCATTTGCCTAGCCCTTGCCCTTCTATCTTAAGAGTTGCTACTAAGACAGAAAGGAAGGAGGAGGAGGGGGAAGAAGAAGAAGAAAAGAAGAAGGAAGAGGAGGAGAGGGGGGAGGGGGAGCTGTGTCACTAAGGGAGGCCTAATAATAATACATCCTGAATATGAAACACTATACGTTATGTTTTTCAACATTTTTTTCTGATTTAATGAGCACTTTTTAAGCACCCACTATGTACACTGCTACTACTCCGGACATAAAGATGAAAAGCAAAACCGTCCCTTGCCACAGGAAGAATATAACTCTGCTGATCAGGAATATTTCAAGTAATTCAGGTAGTCAACCAAGGGAGGGCTTTGTGTTTGCCGTTCACATTTCTTTTGACAGGAGGGATCATTCTTTTTTTCTGATCAAATGGCAGAATCTGGACTTAATATGAAAGAGCACAGGAGAAGCAGGTGTCTTCATTTTGTGTCTTTGCTGGGTAACACCAGGGTACCATTTGCACATCATTATTCTACTGATAGTAGTGGTGTCTTGGGCTGTAAGACAAAAAACTCCATGCCCACAAAAGAATCGAAAATTAGTAGGAGTGAACAGGCTGAAACTCATTATGAATGAGAAATTGTGGAAGAAGACCAGAGCAAAAGATGTCATCCAAAAAAATGTAAGAATGGTGAGAGTGAGGGAAAACCTATGTATTCAGAGCATTAAAATATCCTGTAATAAAGGGAGGGAGACAATTTATATCATATAACTTTGGAAAACTTATGTGAAATTTTATTATGTGTCATTGGTTAAAAAAATTTTTTTTAATGTTAAAATAAAAAAGGGGACAGCTGGGTAGCTCAATGGATTGAGAGCCAGGCCTAGAGGTGGGAGGTCCTATGTTCAAATGAGGCCTCAGACACTTCCCAGCTGTGTGACCCTGGGCAAGTCACTTGACCCCCATTGCCTAGCCCTTACCACTCTTCTGCCTTGGAGCCAATACACAGTATTGACTCCAAGTTGGAAAGTGAGGGTTTAAAAAAAACATCTTGGAATATAGTTAATTCCTCAGGACAACCCAGAAGAGAGGAATTCATCACAATTTGATGAATGTGGAAACCGAGGTCCCTCAAACTAGCTCTAGGTAGTAGCTAGAATTAGGACCCAGCTTTCTGGCTCAAACCTGAGGCTTTTTTTCTACTATACTCCATTGATCTCCTACAACCAATGTAGTCCAAATAGCAAGAGGGGACATTTCATTACTCTTTGCTTTTTTGTTATTATTTAGTTGTGTCCAACTCTTTGTGACTCCATGGACCATAACCCACCAGGCCCTTTTATCCTCCACTATCTCCCAAAGTCTGACCAAGCTTGTGTTCATTATGCCCATGGACTCTGCTTCCATCTCATCCTCTGCCACCTCCTTCTCCTTTTGCCTTCAATCTTTTGCAACATCAATGTCTTGTCCTATGATTCCTGTCTTCTCATTATGTGGTCAAAGTATTTAAGCTTCAGATTCAGTATTTGAATTTCCAGGGAAGAGTCTGAATTAATTTTTTAAAATATTAATTGATTTGATTTTCTTGCTGTCAAGGGACTCTCAAAAGTCTTCTCTAGCACAATTTGAAAGTGTGGATTCTGTGGCATTTAGCTTTCCTTAAAGTCTAGCATTGGTGAAATATTGGCACTTGTGCCAGTCCTGGCATGGGGAGCTGGTCTGTTTCCCCTCTTCCCAGTGCCTGAGGACATCGTTACATGTCCAGCCTCCCAAAGAAAGAGCTTCTTCCCTCCACTCTCTCCAGTAATATGTGTGTGAAGGGGGAGATGTTCACAGACAGCTTGAATTTGCCCTCTGGGCATTCGAACTCACCAGTACTGTTATAGTCCAACTCTCCCAGCCATACATAGCTACTGAAAAATCCATAGCTTTGATTATACCGACCTTTGTCAGAAAGATAATGGCTCTGCTTTCTAGTATGCCATCCAGATTTGCCATAGCTTTCTTTCTGAGGAGTAAGCATCTTTTCACATCTTTTCATTTCATGGCTGCATCTTCATCTACAATGATCTTTGAGCCCAGGAATATCAAATCGGGCCCTGCCTCCATTTCTTCTCCCTCTATTCCCCTCCTGGAAGTGATGGGACCTGTGGCCAAGATCTTGGTTTGAGTTTAATGTTAAGCTTTAAGCCAGCTTTTACACTCTCCTCTTTCACCCTCATCAAGAGGCTTCTTAAACCTCTTTCACTTTCTGCCACCAGAGCAGTACTTTTGCATATTTGAGATTTTTGATTATTTCTACATGACGGCTTAAATTCAGTCCACCATTTCACATGAGGGACTCTGCATATAAGTTCAGTAAATAAGGTGACAATATATCACCTTGTCATCCTCCTCTTCCCACCTTAAACCAATCAGTTGTTCCATGCTTGGTTTT
Organism: Monodelphis domestica; assembly: GCF_027887165.1. Classification (NCBI taxonomy): domain Eukaryota; kingdom Metazoa; phylum Chordata; class Mammalia; order Didelphimorphia; family Didelphidae; genus Monodelphis; species Monodelphis domestica. The sequence continues at coordinate 380,271,004 of NC_077230.1, read as the reverse complement.
AACTTTTGCTTCTTGCCCCATATACAGGTTCCTTGGGAGACTTGCTTGCTTGCCATTTTCCCACTTCCCAATGTGGACAGTAGGTGGCGCTTTCGACTCAGGTTTTGTTGGCCATTCAGATTCGTAGAATCTCCAGTCTCCAGGAGCTTCAGACCACAGAACTTCAAACTGGAAGAGATTTTAGAGATAATCATGTCCAGCCTCCTCCATTTACAGATGAGGAAACTGAGGCCCAAGTCCTTCCTTCCTTCCCTAAAAAATGCAGCCCATGAAGGTCGAATGCCTTGCCTAATAATAATAACTGATCACATTTGTAAGTGTTCGAGAGTTTATGTTGTCCTTCCTTGGCAACACTCCTCTGAAGTAGATGATGTAGTTATAATTAAACCTATATTGCAGGTGAGTGAACTGAGGCTTAGAGAGGTAAAACAGCTTGCCCATAGTCACACAACTAGGCTCAAATCCTGGTGGACCTTTTTGTTAAAGGCTATACAATCAACAAAGACAAAACAAAAGTAAAAACAAAAAAGTCAAAACAAATACAAAGAAAAACAAACATTTTTTTGAGGCAAATAAGGTTAAGTCACCTGTCCAAGGTCACATCGCTAATGTCTAAGGGCAGATTTGAACTCCTGACTGACTCCAGGCCCCCATACTCTATGTACTGTGGCGCCACCTAGCTGCCAAGTCACAAAATTTTTAAAAATCAAAAAGGAACACGATCGTGCCTTAGCATTTGACAAAGTAGAACTAAATGAGTTAAGAGACAACAAACAGGGGCAGAGAGAGAGAAAGAGGGAGGGAGAGAGAAGAAGAAGAAGAAGGAGAAGGAGAAGGAGAAGGAGAAGAGAGAGAGAGAGAGAGAGAGAGAGAGAGAGAGAGAGAGAGAGAGAGAGAGAACCAAAAATTGCATTTATTCTGGGTTCCTTGAGAGAGACTCTATCCATTGTAAAACCCCTCAACATTGGTTATCGTATTTTTTACATAGTGTGTCTAAAGGTTTTTAAGAGAATTTCTTTAGGTATTAAGAAATCTGAGCATCTATTCATGTTGCTATTAAGAGTTCCAAATCGAATTCTTCTTGCTTGAAGTTAGGAGTCAGTAAGCAGCAGAGACGGAATGAGGATTTAGGCCTTCTAACTCACCACAGGAAATTCTGCTGCTCTGGTGGCTTAATTATATAGCAAAATTTGAGACATTTACCCAGCATGTCTGAGACATGAATGTACGTGCTGAGGGCAAGAGTTAAGGGGAAAATCATAGAGTTGGAAGAGACAAATCCCCAAGAATACCTCTAGTGATGAGGAACTCCCCTACCTAATAGGCAGTTCATTGGTTTTTATATAGTTCTGATTGTTAGTGAGGTTGTCCCTACATTGAGCCAAAATTTGCCTCCTTCTCCCTTCCACCCGTTGGAATCCTAATTCTGGCCTCTGGGGCCAAACGCAACAAGACTGATCAGACAAGCATCTCCAGCTGTTCTGGAGCATTTAGCCCTGAATGTTATCTCAAACTCAATGTGAGAACTCATTATCTTTTCACCCAAACCTTCTCCAACTTTCCAAATTTCCCATTACCCTCCCAGGCACCAGCATTCCTTCTGGCACTCGGGCCCAGGACATGGGTAACATCCTCAACATCTCACAATCTGTTGCCAGTCTTCTCTTTGCTACCTTCACAGTGTCTTTGTCTCTGCTCTTATAGATGCAATTCTGGACTATGACAATAGGCTTTTCTTTTAACACTTAATACTTAATAACTCAATACTGCGTATGAGTTCCAAGGCAGAAGAATGGTAATGGCTAGGCAAAGAGGGTTAAGTGACTTGCCCAGGGTTACACAGCTAGGAAGTGTCTGAGGCCAGATTTGATCCCAGAACTTCCCATCTCTGGATCTGGGTCTCAATCCACTGAGCCACCCAGCTGCCCGACTTCTAAATGGCCTTCCTTCCTCCAGTCTCTGTTTCAATCCATCCTTTGCTCAGCTACCATGATTATTTTCCTAAGGTCTGATTATGTCACTCTGCTTCCACCTTCCCCCCTCCACAATGAGCTCCCTTGGCTTCCTTTTTCCTCCAGGATTAAATAAAAAGTCCTCTGGCACTTAAAAGTTGTTACAGCCTGGCCCATTCCTACCTTTCCAGCCTTCTCTCCACACACTCTATGATCCAGGACACCAGCTTCTGGCAAACTCTCACAGGTAGCATTCTAATGCTTTTCCCTTTCAGGCTCCCTTCATTTGCTCTGTACAATCTGGTATGTGGCTGATTATTTACATGTTGAGCCCACACTGGGGTGTCAGCTCCTTGAAGGCAAGGGTTTTTTTCTTATTAACTCTTATTACTTATTACTCTGTTGTTATTATATATAATATAACATTAAATTATATAATGATAAAATATAAATAAACAATAATCTAATAAAATAATAAATAATGTATTATTATTCTATTACTTATTACCAGGGCTTAGAATAGTACCTGTAAAGGCTTAATAAATGCAGCTATTCTGAGCTCTTTGTGGTAGCAAAAAACTGGAAAATGAGGGGATGCCCTTAATTGAGGAATGGCTGAACAAATTGTGGTATATGTTGGTGATGGAATACTCTTGTGCTCAAAGGAATAATAAAGTGGAGGAATTCCATGTGAACTGGAACAACCTCCAGGAAGTGATGCAGAGTGAGAGGAGCAGAACCAGGAGAACATTGTACTCAGAGACAGATACACTGTGGCACAATCGAATATAATGGATTTCTCTACTAGCAGCAATATATGACCCAGGACAATTTGGAGGGACTTATGAGAAAGATGCTATCCATACCCAGAGAAAGAACTGTGGGAGCAGAAACACAGAAGAAAAACAACTGCTTGATCACATGGGTTGAGGGGGATATGGCTGGGATGTAGACTCTAAGAATCATCCTAGTGCAAAGATCAATGACATGGAAATAGGTTCTGATCAAGGACACATGTAAAGCCCAGTGGAATTGTGTGTCAGCTATGGGAAGGGATAATGGGAGGGGAGGGAAAGAATATGATTCTTGTAACCAAGGAAAAATATTCCAAACTGACTAAATAAAAAAATTTTTAAATACAGTTATTGGTGGATAGAGCGCTCATCCTAGAGTCAGGAAGGCCTGTGATGGTAATGTGGGTGATAACAGCACCTACCTCCCAGGGTTGTTATGAGGATCAAATAATATTTGTAAAGTATTTAACATAGTGTCTTGCACATAGTGCTTAATAAACACATTTGTAAAGCACTTAGCACAGAGACTGGTATACTGTAAAGATTAAAATTTAGGGGAGAGGGGGAGACTGAGGCAGGTAGAAATTAGTTTCTCTCTGCAAGGAATATATATTTTTTAGAGGTTTATTAAAGGTTAAAGATTAAGAATATACAAGTAAGAAACATGTGCCTAGGCCAGAGGCCTAGACAAAATAACCTCACATCATGGAAGAGACGCCTCTGCTCCAAAAACGGAAGTCCAAAAGGGCCAAGCCCTTCAAAAGCCTTTGCTTAAATATCTTCTCGATCTCGGCCCAGGTGAGATTACAAGGCATTCTGGGGAAGTGGAGCAAAGGCTCATGGGGATTGTAGTCCTGTATTCGAGTCTATTTTTTACATCCCCCCGTGTGATCATTTGTGGAAAAATTAATTTTTCCCCAAAAGGATCATAAAAACATAATAAACTTAAAAGATTACAATAGTGTGAGGATAAGAGAAAAAAGAATAAAACCAATAATTTCTGAACACATTGACAAAAAGCCGTTAGGGGGCAGTCCCCTTTGGCATAAAAGTATACATACAAATAAATGTTCAATCAACCACACCCAAAGTTCAATTTTGTGCAACTTGTGGTCTGGAGGCTTCTTCATGGTGGCTTCTCCAACAGTTCAGTTCTGGATTCAGAGAGGTAGCATCTTCTTCACCTAAAATTCTTCTCAAAAGGAATTTAAACTTTGCAATTTAAATAATGATATTTTTTACATTCCCCCGTGTTGTGGGTGATTGATCAAAATCCCCAAAATTCTCAATAGCCCAATTAATTACAATAGCAAACACACTTTCATATTTCACATAAGTTGCTGTGTGACATTTTTAAAACCTATGAATTGATGGACATTTGTCACAATTTTTACAAACGTAGCAATCCTTCAACCTTGGTATTTAAACATATTTTTTAAACAAAGTAAAACTCATCTTGGGTTAAGAACATAATCAAGAAATCTATATATCATTCTGGTAGAAGTAAAATAGTGAGCTAAAGAGCATAAATAAAGAGGTGCTCCTTTTGGAGGCTTTTTAAGGGTACAAATGCCCTGAAATTAACTGCCCAACTTCCATTCACATGTGGGAAGGTTGGGGGTTATAAAATACATTTCACTTCAGCTACTAGAATGGGCTTTACCTCGTGGTAGGGGCAGGCAAAAATAACCAGACTGTTAAAAAAAATTCCAAAATCATATTTAAAAACCCTTAAAATCAAATCATTTGAGGTATTTAGCACATTAAAATTCCAAAGGTTGTTAATACAATTATAACCAGTTCTGAAGTCCATCTATCCTCAGCAAAATAGAAAAAAGCTGTTTTTTCATATATGGGCTTATTCACAACAATATTTGTTCAACAGTTATAGGGGAAAAACAACAGAATTTCAAAACTCAGTACATTCAAAATAAATTCAATCAACCTTCAGTTCACAGAATAATATTCAATCCAGTAATATATGAACTTAAAATCACAAAGTTAAACCATAACAAAAAATGCAATAGAATACAGATTTTTTATAAATCATTGGAGTCTGAAATGCCTTAGAATCTTTAGTCTCTTCAAAGTTCCTTGGGTTGTTTTTTCTTGTTTGTTTGTTTTTAATTATCCATTTAAATGTCTATTGTCCGAAGGTAGAGTAGTAAAGGCTAGGCTAAGGGGTTCAAGGGATCCGTCCAGGGCCCCATAGCTGGGAAGCATCGGAGGCCAGATTTTAACTAGAGACCTCCCGTCTCTGGGCCTGGCTTCCAGTTCGCTGGGCCACCCATTTTCCTCCCCAAAGTTAAAGTTGAATCTTTGGGCTGAGTCTGCTCCCAGACAGGCAGGCAAAATCAATGAAATTGCCAGAAGAGTCAAAAATCCTTTTAAACAGCCCATTGCTATTAAGTTTCTGTTTGAAAAGATCTGTTTCTTCTCTTTAGTCTTTTCTGTCTTTCCCCTCTCTGATACCCCTGTGGCCAATACCCCCATTCACGTGGAGGCTTAGCCTAAGGGAAAATTGCCCGGTCTCCTTTCCCTCTGGTCTCTCCCCTCCGCCCACGTGGCCAATACTGTTACCAGCTGGTCGCAATGAGTCCTGAGCGATCTGCTCCAGGGATCTGGGTGATGAGCCGGCTGGGGTCACGCTTGTGGGTCTGGGGCGCAGAAATAGGCAGGCAGCGGGCCGGTGAGAGGCCAGGAGCTGGAGCGGCTGCGGGGGTGGTCAAGGCCGGGACCAGGTACCAGGTGAGGACGATCAGGGCTGCAGGTTGCAGGCAGGAAGCGGCGGGGCAGGTCCGGAGCCTGTAGCAGCTTTGCGAGGGTAGAAAACCTTGGCCACAGAGATATGGCTCAAAAAAAATTTTTTTTTCTTGGTACTAGATATTAAAACTGAATTTAAGATCAGAAAAGAAATCAGAAGATTCCAGGTTCAACTCCTGGCTGGCTCGCCAACTGTAAAGATTAAAATTTAGGGGAGAGGGGGAGACTGAGGCAGGTAGAAATTAGTTTCTCTCTGCAAGGAATATATATTTTTTAGAGGTTTATTAAAGGTTAAAGATTAAGAATATACAAGTAAGAAACATGTGCCTAGGCCAGAGGCCTAGACAAAATAACCTCACATCATGGAAGAGACGCCTCTGCTCCAAAAACGGAAGTCCAAAAGGGCCAAGCCCTTCAAAAGCCTTTGCTTAAATATCTTCTCGATCTCGGCCCAGGTGAGATTACAAGGCATTCTGGGGAAGTGGAGCAAAGGCTCATGGGGATTGTAGTCCTGTATTCGAGTCTATTTTTTACATACAGTAGGTACTTAATAATCCCTTGTGCCATTTCCTCTTGTTAATAATAATAACAATAGCCAACATTATATAGTACTTTAAGATTCACAAAGCACTTTACAAATATTATCTGATTTGATTCTCATGACAACACTGGGAAGTAAGTGATGCTATTATTACCCCATTTTATAGATGAAGAAACTGAGAATGAGGGAGGCTAAATGCCTTGCAAAGGGAAGGAAGGAAGGAAGGAAGAAAGGAAGGAAGGAAGGAAGGAAGGAAGGAAGTTTATGACTCTAGGCAAGTCACTAAACCTTTTTTGCCTCAGTTTCCATACCTATAAAGTGAACTGGAGAAGTAAAATGGCAGATCTTATGCAGAATACTTTTAGGTTAAAGAGAGGACTACAAAGGGATGGTAGGGAAGTTTAATGAGCTATTAGCTCATCATAGCTCATTAGGGTTAAGAGAAAAATCTAGTTCTAGTGCAGGGTTACACAGGATTATAAATTTAGAGTTTAAAGGGATCTTATATGTTGTCTAGTCTGACTCTCTTATTTTATAGATGAGGAAATTGAGACATGTTTAATATGTGAGTCACAAAAAAGCCCAAATTGAGGTCCAAGGGTAATAATAATAATGTTTATATGACATTTATTGTGTGCTAGGTGCTGTGCTAAATGCTTTACAAATATCTCATTTGATTCTCACAACCACTTGGAGGGAGGTGCTATTATTATTTCCATTTTACAGATGAGGAAACTGAGTCAGGCTCTGATCAAGCTGAGCTCAAATTTGAGCTCAAGTCTTCCTTGACTCCAGGCCCATCATTCTCTATCCCCTGAGGCACCTATTGCCACAAGATAACCATCCAGATAATTTTATCTATCTTACTAGCTGTGTCTCAAACCTTAAAGAGGCACTTATCCACAAATGTGCTGAGTGTGGCACTAGGGCCTTTCTTCAAGTCATTTACAGTAACAGGAGTATTTGAGGATTCCGAGAGCATTTGATCTTATTTGAGCCAGTCCTCCAGTGCCCCCATGGACCTGTGATCTCATCACTGAGGATATTCCCCTCAGAGGTGCAGGTCATAGCCTATCTTGTGCGCCCACCACAGTGGGTTCATCCAAAGTTAGAGGAGCTGCCTGTAAAACAAAGATGACAATACAGCCGTGGCTCAGTGGATGAAGTGCTGGTCCTGGTAAGAAGGCCTGGGTTTAAATCCAGCCTCAGACCCTTGTGTGACTTTGGATGAGTCACTTAATCTGGTTACCTTGATTTCCTCATCTGTAAAATGGGGATAATAACAGCACCAATCTCCTAGGATTATGAAGATCAAATGAGGTCATTTTTGTAAAGTCAGGAAGACTCATTTTTTGTGAGTTCAAATCTGGCTTCAACACTTACTAGTTGTATCTCACGCCTTAAAGTGACATGTAAATGCTAATTCTTTCTTTTCTTCCTTTCCCTCCTCCCCCTCTCTTCCCTCCTCCTCCTCCTCCTCCTCCTCCTCCTCCTCCTTCTTTTCCTTCCCTTTCCCCTTCTTCTCATTATTTTTTTTTAATATTATTTTATTTGGTCGTTTTCATACATTATTCACTGGAAACAAAGATCGTTTTCTCCCTTCTCATTATTATTATCTTTGGATTGCCATGAAGTAGATAGTACAGGTATTAAATTGAAACTGCAAGAGATTTAATCATTTCCCTACAGTGGTTATTTAGTTAATAACTGCTAAAAGGAGAATTTGAACTCTGGTTCCTCTTGACTCACAATGAAGAATTTGAGTTGAGAACCAGGAGAACATTGTAATGACAACATCATGAAAACTCAAGAACTCTAGTCATCTCAGTGATCAACCATGATGCCAAAGGACCAATGGATTGGCATGCTCACCACCCTCTGACTGACAGTTAATGGAGAATGAGATGTGCATTTTGGGACCTGGCCAATTGGGGATTTGTTTTGCTTAACTTTGCAATTTTCTTTTTCTTTTTTTCAATGGAAAGAAGAGAGGGTAGATGCCTATCAACTGAAAAAAGGAAAATTTAACTTAATTTTTCAAAAATATTCCCAGAATTTGAGTCATAAGAGAACTTGGCTACCATCCATGAAAGGAATCCCCACTCGAGTATGCCCAACATCCAGCCTCTGTTTGACGGTCTCCAAAGAGAGGGAACTTTCCACTTTCTCTAGATGGATCGGTCCACTTTGGGACAGCAGGTCTATGTGTTAGGGAGTTTTCCCTAATGCCAAGCTTCAGTTAGTGACTTTCACTCACTTCTCTTGGCTCTGCCCTCTGGTGCCAAAAAGAGCAAGTGTATTCCATCTCCTTCCTATGACAGACTTCCAGATACCCGAAGACAGTGCTCATATGCTTCTTGAATCCTCTTCTTCAGTCCAAATGTGCCCTATTCCTTCAACAGGTCCTCATATAGCAGTCTTCCAATGGCTCCAAGTCTAGCATGCCATCTATTATACCATGCTGTCTCTAAAGACATTAAGTGGTAAGTGCTAATAAATGATAAGTAATAAATGATAAAAATGTCGAAGAGTGAGGAGCCAAGGAGAAATCCCTATGATACTCTCCTGAAAGTCCTCAGGGCTTGTGGCCAGGAGTGCATGGAGAAGGTCTAGATGGAGAATGAACCTGTGGGGTTACGTCTCCCTTCCCCCAACCCCCAGCCCCTGAGATTTCTGGAGCTTAACATCCTGTTGCTATTTTGCAAACTGAGGACATTAGCAACACAGGAAGCTGAATGTGTTTGAAAAAAGTTGTGAACTTTAGGAAATGCCCATTGCAATATTAATACAAGGACTTGGCATTGGACCAAGGATGTTGCGGTCCTCTGTTGTTGGGACAGAGTTATGGTACGGGGCCAGAAGTACCCACCCAGTGGATAGCAAATGTAGCATATGCCCCTTACCCAGTCCTAACATGGTCTGATGCTAACCCTCAGCCTTCTCTCCAGGCCTGGACTCTTGGTTGGCTTCCAGGAGGCAAGCTTTTGTACTCTTGGCTCAGGACTGCAATTCTATCAATAACACCTCAGTTGTTTGTTTTACTAAGCACATTCTTGCAAGTTATCATTATTTTTTATTGCCCAAGTGAATCTGCTCTTGGGAAGGTAGTGGAAAGAGGCCTGAACTTGGGGCAAAGAAGCTGGGTTCAAGGCCCAACTTTGCTGCTGATTAGCTGACCAAAGTAACCTTGAGCAAGGCATTACATACCTTCGGGTTTCACTTTCGTCCCTTAAAAAATAAGGAATTTGGGGGAATATAAGTAGTCCAAGGATATGGGCAATTTTCAAAAGAAGAATTAAAAACTATTAACTAAATACTACGGATAATTCCAAATCATTCATGAAACAAATGCAAATCAAACCAATTCTAAGCTTTGACTTCATATCCATTGAGCTGGTTAAGATGGCAGGATGGAAATAGTGTTGTACAGGCTGATAAACTCACAATACATTGTTGGTGGGACTGTGAACTTCCCATCCCTTCCTCTGTGCCCTCTGGAATGCTTGTTCAATAATTAACAAATGTGCTTTCATCTTCAACTTTTCCCTTTCTCAGTCCTTTCATTTTCTGGCTCCTCTTCAGACCTGGTTCCCACATAATTGCACTGGGTCACTGGCCACCCTATCCAATACTGGTTGTACTTTCATTCATTTCCCTTGACTCATTTTGGCGGGCCGGGGGAGGGTAGAATATTCTTTGTTCCCCACTGCCATTCCCCTGAAACCATACTACCATCACTCAGTGACTCCTATTCCTTTGAGGTTCATATTATTCAAATTTATCACCAAATCCTGGTGGCTATTATTCATTAGCTCCCAACACACTCTCCTTTCTTCCTTCAGTACTTAGCTTACCGTCTCTTTCTCTCCTCCTCAATTTCTCTTTTGTCTCCAACTTCTGCCCTTATATGAAGAGACTTCACCTTGCAGGCTGATATTCCCTCAAATGGGCTAACTTCCCAGTTCTTGAGTTTACTGGAGTCCCATGGCCTTCTTCTATACTCTACCTCAGCTACACACCAAGACAGGTGCATCTTGAGCTTGCTTTTGCCCATAAATGCTTTACTTTCATGCCCATGAACTCCGAGACTATTTTATCTGATCATCAGACCATCTTTTTCTGGGCCTAACCCTATTCTTTTTCCTTGCCATGACCTCAGCTTCTTTCTTCTTTTCCAGCCTATCAGCCCTGTTCTAACCACACTTACACTCTCTCCCTTCTTACTCGATTCTAAACCCTCTTTAGTCTCATTTCTGACATCAGAATTCTTCAGAAACTGATCCTTCCAAAATCAACTCATCTCTTATTTATTAAACTCAATGGCCTTTTCCTAATCCTCTCCCTTCTTGTCTCCTTTGCAGCCTTTGACAATCAGTCTCCCCTCCTGGATACTCTCTCTGCTCTCCTGGTTCTCTTCCCTGTCTTCCTGCTCATGCTCAATCTCTTTTGCTGATTCCTTATCCAGGTCACGTCATTAAATAGTCAATAAACATTTATGAAGCACCTGCTCTGTGTCAGACACTGCGCTGAGTCCATGGGCTACAAATAAGGAAAAGGAAGATAAGTCTTAGCCCTCAAGGGGCTTATCATCTCAAGGGGAAAGACAATATTCAAAAAGAAGTTCAAGGTTAAGACAGAAGAGAGGTAAGGGCTAGGCAGTCAGGGTTAAGAGACTTGTCCAGCAGAGAACTGGAAACCGAAGGGGTTTCCATCAGTTGGGGAATGGATGAACAAGCTGAGCATGTGGTTGTAATGGATAACTATTGTGCCAGAAGAAATGAAGAACAGGTTGAGTTCAGAAAAACCTGGAAACACTTCTGAGAACTGATACAAAGTGAAGGGAGCAGAACTATGTACACAGTAACAAAAATATCATATGATACAATTATAAAAGACTCAACTATTGTCAGTAAAACAAGATTGCAAGATAACCACAAGGGACTCATGATAAAAAAAATGTAAATGAAAAAACTGCTATTCCCAGCCAAAGAAGGAAGTGTTGGAATCTGATTACAGATCTAAGCACACCATCTTTCACATGATTTCCTTCATGAGTTTTATATGTCTTCAGTCATGACACGGGGAATATGGAAATATATATTATCCAAAAGCACTGATATAACTGGTATCAGCCTATTTACTGCCTCAGGGAAAGGCTCTGAGTCTCAAAATGTCAGAAAACAATTGTCAGAGAATGTTGCTACATATAACTGAAAAAATAAAAATTTCAATGAAGAAGAGAGAGAGAGAGAGAGAGAGAGGGAGGGAGGGAGACAGAGAGAGAGACAGAGAAAGGCAGAGAGGGGAAGAGAGAGAGAGAGAGAGAGAGAGAGAGAGAGAGAGAGAGAGAGAGAGAGAGAGAGAGAGAGAGAGAGAGAGAGAGAGAGAGAGAGAGAGAGAGAGAAAGTGCCCAAGGTCACACAGCTAAAAAGTTCCTGAAGCCAGATTTGAACTTAGGTCCTCCCAACTCTGGCCTGGCACTAACTTCCTTTATCTTTGACTTTTAAAACTCTTTACAACTCAATCCCTTCGTACTTTTCTTCTTGATGTGGACAAGACTGATTAGAGTCTCAGTGAAAGAACTGACAACTCAGACTGACTCTGTGGTGAGGAAACAAGCTTTATTATATGACAATATGGTAATAGTGTGGCTATAGATAAAAAAAAGTAAATAAGAAATTAAGGGTAAGGTAGGTAAGTAAGGTGAGCAGAGGTAAGCCAAGGGTGGGTAGGGGTTCTCAGGAATGTTTTTTTATCTTGATTAGTTACTAAGGAAGGGGTCATTTGTTTGGGCAGTTGTTAACCTGGATCTGCAGGAAACTGATGTCACTGATGTCACAAAGTAAAGGGGCAGCTGGGTGGCTCAATGGATTGAGAGTCAGGCCCAGAGAAAGGAGGTCCTGGGTTCAAATCTGGCCTCAGACACTTCTTAGCTGGGTGACCCTGGGCAAGTCACTTAACCCCCACCTCCATTGCCTAGCCCTTACCACTCTTCTGTATTGGAGCTAATACACAGTATTGAGTCTAAGACAGAAGGTAAGGATTAAAAAAAAAAGTAACAGAACTTGCTTGTGGAACCTTAGACAAATCCTTGGTCTCTTGAGGCCTCAGTTTCCTTGTATGTAAAATGAAGTGGTTGGAATCAATGATTTTGAAGATTCCTTCCAGCTTTAACATTTCATTCTATTAACCTATGAGCTCATTTGACTCAGTTCTCTATATAGCTGAGAAATAAGGCCTTAATGAGAGATACTTGCTGTAAAAAATTTTCCCCCCGCTTTCTCCTTTTCTTCTAATCTTTGTGGCATTGGAGACATAAAAGGAATCTCTTTATGTAGCTCAGAGGGAGATATTAAAGGGACCTATTTATGTAACTTAAAGAACACTGGATTTGAAGAGAGAACTGGGTTCAAATCCAACCCTGGCCACTCTGGACTCTGTGTTTCCTCATTTGTTTATTTGTTTTGTTTTTTTAATGATGAGGTTGAACTAAATTAACAGTATGTTCTCTTCCAAGGTCTGATTCTATGATCCTATGATTCAGAAGACTATGGAGCTGAGCAAGACATTGGCCTCTCAGACAATCATGAGGATGAGGGCTGCTAGTGGTGTATCAATGGTCATGGTAGTGGTCAAGGCCATAGAGGCAGTGGTAAACAATGATGGTATGAGTGGGAGGGAGGACGGTGAAAATAATAGTGGAGAAGGGGATGATAATGGGGATGGGAGCAGTGTGGGCGATGAAAATAGGTCATCACGATAGGGATGGATGAGTGGTGAGGATGCCAATGGACTTAGTTTTTATGTTAATAATGAAACCAGACATGTATCACTTTAAAGGTTCAGAACACTAGTCCATCAACCAACAAACTTTGACTAAATGCCTACTATGTGCAAAATGCTGGGGATGCAAAAACAAAAGGAAAACAGTCCTTGCTGTCAAGGAGCTTATATTCTAATGGGGTGACAACACACACACACACACACACACACACACATACACACTGAATACAAGGAGGTGGTTTGGAGAGGACAGACTCTAGCAGCCAAGAGAGATGATAGAGGTATATGTACAAGATGGTGGCTCAGCTGAGACTTGATAGAAACCAGGGATTCAAAGAGGAAGAGATGCATTGTAGAATTGCATATATGAGAAATAGCCAGTACACAGGAACAGATATGGGGTGTGTGTGTGTGTGTGTAAAAGTAAGGAGATCAGTAAAGCTAGCCAGCAGAGTATCTGGTGGGGGGTTATGTCCAAGAAAGCCAGAGAAGTTACAAGGGTCCAAATGGTGGGAAGCTTGGAATGTCCCAGTAATGTTTGTATTTGGTCCTGTAGGCAATAGGGAGCCACTGGTGTTTGATGAGAAATAGAATGACACAGTAGGGTGATTATTTGGAGGAGGGAGACTTCAGTCAGGGAGAACAAACCAAAGGCTATTGTGATAGTCTAGGTGAGAGAGGTGATGAATGCCTGAAACGGCATTAGGGTTATGTAGGTTGTGAGAAGGGGACATATGGGCGAGATGTTGTAGAAAGAGACACAATCAGACTTGGTCACTGATTGGACATGCAGGATAAGGGAGAGTGAAGGTTTGAGGATGACACCAAGACTCTGAACCTGAGGAAATAAAGATGGTCTATACCCTAGACTGTCAGAGGGAAGTTCACCAGAGATGCTGCCAGGTTATTGTTGGGGGCCTGAGCTTGTGGCACTTGTTTGCAGAGGAAAGCCTGTCTTATGATGACTCAGGTCATCAACTGGAAATTTATAGTGTGAGGTGTGTGTGTGTGTGTCTTCCTGCTGTTTGTAAGTGTATGTATTATTCCTGGTTCTGAGCCTCCCCTCCCTCTTCATTCCCAGAACAGTTTTGAGGAAAAGATAATCAATTCCATTTTTGCCCAGGTTGAGTTTGTGATACCTGGGGGGTGGGACACATTTGTTCCCAAATGTCTCATGGGCAGCTGGGAATGAGGGAGAAAAATGGAAGCTGGATATTTTGATCTGAGTGTCATCTGTATAGAGGTGACAATTAAATCCATAAAAATGAAGGAGATCACCAAGTACAAGAGTGTAAAGAGAAAGGAGAAGAGGGCCCAGGACAGAGCTTTGGGGGTCACCAAGGCAGTTAATGGGTATGCCAGGAATGATGATCCAGCAAAAAGAAAAGGAAAGAATTGTGAGATAGGGAGGAGGAGAATCAGGACATATTAGTAGCATAAAAGACCACGGAGGCAAAAGGGTCCAGAAGAAGGGGATGCTCAACACAGCCAATGGCTTCCAAGAGGTCCAGAAGGAGCAGGATTGAGAAGAGGTCATTCGTTCAGTCATTTTTTCAGTGAAGTCCAACTGTTCATGACCCCATCTTGGCAAAAATATTGGAGAGGTTTGCTATTTACTTTTTCAGATCATTTGACAGATGAGTAAACTGAGTCAAACAAGATGAGGTGATTTGTCCAGGGTCACACAGCAATGATACTAGAGAGGTTTATCATTGCCTTCTCTAGTTCATTTTATAGATGAGTAAACTGAGTCAAACAGGATGAAGTGATTTGTCCAGGGTCACACAGCAATGATACTAGAGAGGTTAACCATTTCCTTCTGTAGTTCATTTTATAGATGAGTAAACTGAGGCAAACAATGTTAAGTGATTTGTCCAGGGTTACACAAGAAAGATCCTGGAGAGGTTTGTTATTTCCTTTTCCAGCTCATTTGACAGATGAGTAAACTGAGTCAAACAGGGTGAAGTGACTTGCCCAGGATCACACAGCTAATAACTGTCTAAGGCCAGAGTTGAACTCAGGAAGATGGGTTTCCCTGTCTTCAGGCCTGGTACTCCATCCACTGTGCCACCTAGCTGTCCTAAAAGAGGCAATTACCTGTGGCAATTAAGAGATTCCCAGTAACCCGGAAGAGGGCACTTGGAAGCTGAGTGCTGTCAACAACCATGTGAAGAAAATTACAATTGGACTTTTACAAACCCGTTCAGAGTTAAGTGACTAGCGCAGGGTCACAGAAATAGTAAATCCTGGAGGTAATATCTGATCCTTTGGCTTGACTACAAGTCTGGAAGCTGCATCACTCTTCTCAAAGATGATAATGAGGGAAACGGGTGGAAGCAGTGATGGAGCTGATAAGGGTGGTGATTGGTGTAGTTATTGTCCTTTCTCCAATCCCTGCTCTGGTCCAGGAGATTGAAGCTGGGTGTAGCAGAAATACCAGCGAGCCCTGAGGACAGAGGCCTGATGTCTGTGCCCATGGCATGGTGGGAGGTGTCCACATTTCCTTTCCAGGTAGATGATGGCTGGGCTGCCCTGCCAGGAGACCACACCCCACGTTGGGAGCCAGGCTATTGTTGAGGCTGAGCTCTTGGCAGTTCTTTCCAGAGGAAAATCTTCTCCCAGGGGACCCTCCTCTGGTCATCAGTGTGGAGATTTATAGCCTTGGGATTGGGGGGGAGCGCTCTCTTTCCGATGTTTTGGGCTTGTCCACCATCCCTGGTCCCAAGCCTCCCCTTCCTCCTCATTCCCAGAATATACGCTGCTCATTCCCAGCACTGAATCCTTAAAGGTTCTGCTCAAGGGGCAAAGAGGTCTCCTCTGGCCCCCCTTTCACCAGCTGCTTGGGTCACCCTACCCACCTTCCTCTCTTACTTTTCGTGACTTTTTTCTTTGTCATTATTCTGGATAGATCTCTATGCGGGGGTGCTGTCTCCCCAGACAGCATGTAAACTCCTTGGGAACAGGGATTATTTCATTCCTCTTTAATTGCTTAATTTCCCAACCTCCTGTTGAGGACCTTTTTTTTCCCCTGTTAGAGGCAGGAGATGAAAAAAACTGTCTCCCTTTTGTCTTTGAATACCCAGCACCTACAGTAGGGCATCTAGGGGGTACAGTAGATAAAGTGCCCAGACTGGAATCAGGAAGACTTGAATTCCAATCTGGCCTCAGATACTTACTAGCTGTATGACCCTGAGCAAGTCACTTCTCCCTGTTTGCCTCATTTTCCTCATCTGTCAAATGAGCTGGAGAAGAAAATGGCCAACCACTCTAGTATCTCTGCCAAGAAAACCCCAAATGGGGTCATAAAGAATCAGATATGGGTGAAACAATTGAACAATAACATTTACCACAATGCCTAGCGCATCTAGTAAATGCTAACCGAAGGCTCAAAGTATTTAAGCTCCATCCCAGGATTCACACACACACACACACACACACACACACACACACACACCCTAACTCATGATAGTCTCTCCCTTTGTGCAGTTGTCCCATATACACCATCAGTCACATGCCAGACCACTAGAAGAACAACAAAGTGTTTTGTCTTTGGTCTAGTTCTAGTCAATATTTTTCTCAATGACTTGGATGAGGGCATAAATGAGATGTTTATTAAATTTGTGTGTGACATGAAACAGGGATTAAGAACTAAGTAATAATCCAAAATGATCAGGTAAGAAAAATGGACTGAATTTAATAAGATACCAACAAGGGTAGAACATCCAAATTGAGAGGGAACTGATAGAACTGGGACTTACTAGAAATAACTGAGCCGGGGGCAGCTGAGTGGCTCAAGCCTAAAGACAGGAGGTCCTAGGTTCAAATCTGGCCTCAGACACTTCCTAGCTGGGTGACCTGGGTGACCTGGACAAGTCACTTAACCCCCATTGCCTAGCCCTTACACTCTGCCTTGTAACCAATACACAGTATTGACTGTGTAAGGATTTTAAAGAAAGAAAGAGAGAAGAAAGAGAGAAGAAAGAAAGAGAGAAGAAAGAAAGAGAGAAAGAAAGAAAGAGAGAAGAAAGAGAGAAGAAAGAAAGAGAGAAAGAAAGAAAGAGAGAAAGAAAGAGAAAGAAAGAGAAAGAGAGAAAGAAAGAGAAAGAAAGAGAAAGAAAGAAAGAAAGAAAGAAAGAAAGAAAGAAAGAAAGAAAGAAAGAAAGAAAGAAAGAAAGAAAGAAAGAAAGAAAGAAAGAAAGAGAGAGAGAGAGAGAGAGAGAGAGAGAAAGAAAGAAAGAAAGAAAGAAAGAAAGAAAGAAAGAAAGAAAGAAAGAAAGAAAGAAAGAAAGAAAGAAAGAAAAAAAAAAGAAAAAAAGAAAGAAAGAAAGAAAGAAAGAAGGAAGGAAGGAAGGAAGGAAGGAAGGAAGGAAGGAAGGAAGGAAGGAAGGAAGGAAGGAAGGAAGGAAGGAAGGAAGGAAGGAAGGAAGGAAGGAAGGAAGGAAGAGAAAAAGAGGAAAGAAAGAAAGAGAAAAAGGAAAGAGAGAGAGAGAGAGTGAGAGATAGAACTACTGAACCTAGTACTGATTTAGCAAGAATAATTAGTTCAAGTAGGACACTCCCATACATATGGGTAGGCTCAGGCCTCCTTCCCTAGGATTCCGATGGGGATACTTTTTGCCAAAATTGTTTATGTAACAAGAATGCATTCGGTTCATTATCCCAAAGTCAGAACTGTTACATGGATTGGTCCCTGAGGGTTCTAGAGTACCAGAGAGACTGGACTGTCTTCTCTAATGCTGACCAGACCATCAATTCCAAATCCAATGTCTGGTTCTGGATACTGGAAGGCATGTTGATAAACTAGAACCCCTCCAGAGAAAGGAAGCCAGGAGAGTGAAGAGGACTGAAAACCATGCCACCCAAAGGCCCACTGAAGGAACTGGGGATGTTTAGCCTTGAAAAATTAAAGCTAGAGGTAAGGGTATGAGACTACGATGGAATTTGTTTTGCTTGATTCCAGAGTGCAGAACAGGGTGGAAGGTACAGGGAGATAAATTTTCTTTCCTGTTAAGGAAATATTTCCTGACAATTTAGAACTGTCTCAAAGTGAAATGAGTTCTCTTGAGAGGTACAGAGTTCCTTGACACCAGAAGTCTTCTAGTTTGGACTAGATTAGGAAGGAGTTATGGAATTTCAAAGAGCTCTGGGATCGAAGGTAGGAGAAACCTGGTTTTGAACCTTGCATCCAACTTATAATAGTTGTGTCACCATGGGCAATGCCACTTAGCCTCAGTTTTCTCACCTGCAAAATGGGGATAATACTCTTATCTCACAGGAGTGCCTTGAAGATCAAATGAGATTATATATTTCTAGAAAAGGAGCTGGGAAATAGGGTGGGTGGTTTGGTGGTGTAGGGTTAACAAGGAATTAATGGTGAGCAGACCAAAGGAACCTCTGGATTGGCAGGTCATCAAAAAGCCCTTTCTATTTTACTCATTGTTCATTTTCTTTTCATCTAGTTATAAGGTCTAGGGTCATAGGATTTAGAGATTATGAGGTCCTACATGTGTGTTTGTGTTTTTTTCCACTTTTGATGTATCTTGCCCAAGCTGCCACACTTAGATTTATTAACAAAGGACAGAGATAGAAAGCGCAGCTAGATGGTGCAATGAGTAGAGCACCAGGCCTGGAGTCAGGAGGACCAGAGTTCAAATGCAGCCTCAGATACTTACTAGCTGTATGACCCTGGACAAGTCACTTAACCCTGTTTCAGTCTGTTCATCTGTAAAATGAACTGAGGAAGGAAATGGCAAACTACTCCAGTGCCCCTGCCAAGAAAATCCCAAATGGGATCATGAAGAGGCAGACATGACAAACAACTGAACAGCAGGGATAGGGGATGGATCAGAGATTCCCCTAATATAGAGAGCTCCCAGATTAAGGAAACTCCATCAATGCAGGCTAGAACCTTTTATGCAAAACTTCTGGTCTTAAGAGAGTTATCTAAAGCTCTAAGGAGTCCAGTGACTTGCTCAAGATCTCACAGCCAGGCTATACCAGAGACAGAACTCACACCCAGTCTTCCAGTCTTTGAAGCCATTTTCCTGGCCACTAATGCTCCAATCCTTGCAATGACTTCCTATTTATTGCCTCCCTAGTGAAGATCTAACTCTGGTATTTAAAGCTCTCTGCAAATCTAGCTCTATCTTTCCAGCCTTATATTGTGTTTGTCATCCATAAATACCCCACACTTCAGAACAAAGAGGCCATTCTCCTATTAGGTATATGCAGTGTCCCATCACCATACCTTTGCTCAGGCTGTGCCAAATGCCTGAAATGTCCTTTCTCCCAATCCCTTGAGAATTGCTAGCCACCCTGTAAAATCTAACTCCAATCCGCTCCTCAACTCAAACCATCTTTCTTTGGAAGTCTTTTCTGATTTCTTCTGTCAGTGGCAACCTTCCTCATCTCTGGCCCCGCAGAGCACCATGTTCTGTCACACTTATGGATGAGGCAACTTTAGAGTGCTTTGTATGTGGGTCTTTCTTATCCTTCTACTGGACTGTATGTTACACAAGGATGAGAAGACATTCCTGCCTCAATCCTGTACCTGCCTCAGCCCCAAGAATAATGTCCTTGCATTTAAGAAATGTTCATTAAATCTGTATTAACTCTTATTGGAGAGTCCTTTTTTCACCATTCTCTAGTGAGGTGGGCAGCACCGATGCCTCATGGTACAGATGAGGAAACATAAGGCTCTGTTGGATAAGTTCAGTGATTTGCTAGAAGTCCCAGCTAGAAGGCAGCCAAGTTAGGACTCACCAGCTTTTCCCAGAGCTTCCTTTCTTGGGAACTCTTTCCTTTTTAAAAAAACACTTACTTTCTGTCTTCCCAAGGTAGAAGATCAATAAGGATTAAGCAATGGGAGTTGTCACTTGCCCAGAGCCATATGAGACCAAATTTGAACCCAGGACTTCCTATCTCTGGGCTGGATTCTCAACCCACTGAGCCACCTAGCTGCCTTCAAAACCGTTTCTTTTTCCCCAATGTCTCTATTACCATTAGGGGTATCTCCCTGGGCAATCACTCAGGCTTCAAATCTCTGTATCATCATCGCCTTCTCATTCTCACTCACCTCCCCAGAGCCAATCTCGTGCCAGTCTTATCATGACCACCTTTGCAACATGTCACCTCTCATACTCGCACAAGTTGCCACCCTAATTAAGGTCCTCATTACTTCTTCCTTTGTTTACTCATTTTTCAGCCCTCTCTGACTCCTTGTGAACCCCATTTGGGGTGTTTTTGTCAAATATACTTAAGTAAGCATGTCATTTCCTTGTCTAACGCATTTGACAGGAGGAAACTGAGGCAAATGGAGAATGGTGACTTGCCTAGGGTCAGACTGCTAAAAAGTGTCTGAGGTCAGATTTGAACCTAAGTCCTCCCTACTCTAGGCTTGGCTCTCTATCCACTGGGCTAACTAGCTGCTCCCAGGATTCATGTTTTTCCCTTTCTTTGCTAAGCACAGAATAAACATAAGCATAATACCTGCTTAATAAATATTCATTTACTTGACTCATTTCTGCCCCACTCCTCTGTATTGGGGATCCCATTCCCTGCTCTCCCATCTCCTTAGCTCTGAAGCTCATTGGAGTGCTGCCACTTCTAGACCCCCCAAATCCATCCGCACCCCCCCCCAAGGAGAGAGGTTTCTTTTCAGGGCTGTCAGTCTGGCCCCTTTCCGAATCCTAGACTTGATCCGAGAATCAAACTTGGGCAGAAGAAGGAAACAAAGGTCTTTTCGGCTCAGACCTCGAACTCCCCTCTCCCCCTCCTCATCCTGACTGCCCTGTGGGCGAGGCGGCTCCGGTAACTGGGGCAGGAAGAAGTCTCTTCTGGGAGTTCCCAGGGGACCTGAGGCCAGGAAGGGAGAGCATCCTGCTCAGGGAAAGTGGGGGAGGAGGGAAAAGTGGGAGCAGAGACAGGAGAAGCACTAGCTGGGGCAGTCCTGAGGGGAAAGAGTAATCCATTGGGAGTTAGAGACCCTGGGTAAGGATCCAAGTCTGTGTGATCTGGAGAGGGTCCCAATCTGTCTGGGCTGCTGTCCATGCTTCCTTAGTGGTCAGATGAGGAGCTGGGCCAGACCAGGAGCCCTTATCCTGGTTCAGAGAGCTTGTTCTGTAAAGACACTGTCAGAATGGAATTTCAGTGTCTTTGTCTAAGAAGGGTTGGTTCCCAGAGCTTCTCTGGAGCTACTGGAAGGGTCCATGACCCAAAACAGGTTAAGAAGCCTTGTGCTAGATGGCCATTAAGGTAAAACCATCTTCAAGCATTTATCAAGTATTGGCTGTGTGCAGGACCCAGAGCCAAATACTGGATCCAAAGCCAAGGGAAAAATAACTGCTCTCATTAGAGGGCCTTCCATTCTAATGAGGGAGATATCAAATAGGGACCAAAAAGCTATCACTTGCAGATTAGGGGGAGCCAAAGGGCTGATTGGGAAAAGCCCCTCTGAGAAGGTGGGAGCTTCAGCCAGGGGATTCTACGAGCTGAGATAAAGAGGGAGGAAATTCCAGGAGTGAGCTACAGTCAGTGCAAAGGGATGGAGATGTTCGGCATGAGCCCTAGGAACTGGCCCCCTACCCTTTCTGAGCTGTTCACATGATCCTGGTCTTCTCCTCTGGGGATTGTTCCTTGACTAATTCCACCTGGCTCTTTCAGTCTCCACCTCTCTCTGCCCCTGCTCCTCTGGAGACCTGTCCTACCAGATCAGGAGCTCTCCCAGGGAGAAATGCTATCTCCTCCCCTCAAACAGGGGAGCTCCTTCAAAGGCAGAGGGCCAGACAAGCCCATCCTTGAGATTAGAGCCTGAGGCTTCCCTCATCTATTTTGATTTTTTTTTTTTTTTTTTTTTTTTTTTAAATATATTTTATTTGATCATTTCCAAGCATTATTCGTTAAAGACATAGATCATTTTCTTTTCCTCCCCCCCACCCCCCATAGCCGACGCGTAAGTCCACTGGGCATTAGATGTTTTCTTGATTTGAACCCATTGCTTTGTTGATAGTATTTGCATTAGAGTGTTCATTTAAAGTCTATCCTCTGTCATGTCCCCTCAACCTCTGTATTCAGGCAGTTGCTTTTTCTCGGTGTTTCCACTCCCATAGTTTATCCTTTGCTTATGAATGGTGTTTTTTTTTTCTCCTGGATCCCTGACAGTTGTTCAGGGACATTACACCGGCTTCCCTCATCTAAATGGGAGTCTGCCCCAGGACCAGGGCCTCCCCTTCTCTTCCTTTGCCCCCTGGGTAAGCTTTGAAGAGCTGGGGATGAGGCTGCATGGACTCCTGGCTGGGGGTAAAGGCTTCACAGGCAGTCCTTGTAGACCAAATCAAGCAGGGCTCTTGTCAGACTCAGGGGCAGCCTCCTGCTGGTCCCCACCTCCCCCAAGAGGAGGGAGGTTTCCTGCCTTAGACAATGTCCCAGCTGGACCCAGCCCAGCCTCACAGGCCACTGCAAGCTTAACCCCTTCACTGCCAGATTCCAGATTGCTTCCCAAACTGACCTGGATCTTCCTCTGGAGCTGAACATGTGCTTAAAAGGGGGGATGGGGATAGGGGAGAAGGTCCAGAAAAATGACCTTTCATAGCCCCCTCCAAGTTGTGAGGATGGACCTAGGAAAATGCCATATGCACCTACTGGCAGGCATATAGTAGGTGTTTAATAAATGTTTGTTGGTTTATTTAAAAAAAAAAAACTCTTGTGGGCAGCTGGATGGCTCAGTGGATTGAGAGCCAGGCCTAGAGATGGGAGGTCCTAGGTTCAAATCTGGCCTTAGACATTTCCCAGCTGGGTGATCCTAGGCAAGTCACAGCCCCCATTGCCTAGCCCTCACCACTCTTCTGCCTTGGAACCCATACACAGTATTGATTCTAAGACAGAAGGTAAGGGCTTAAATTAAAAAAAAAACAAAAAACTCTTACCTTCTATATTATTTGGGGTTTTGGTTTTATAAGATTATTAAATGAATTATATGGAAATAAGTTTTTGTAAATCCTTTACCATTCCTGGGTCTCAGTTTTCTCATCTGTAAAATGGGGGTAATGATGGGAAAGAGATGGCCCCTGACATCTCTTCTGGCTCTAGCTCTCAGATTCTAATCTTGAAGACCCCTTCCATTCTGATTTGTTCTGTTCCAAAGTCCCTTCCTACCCTTTCGGGCTGTGGGCTTATCAATCCATTTTGCTCCTGGAATATAAACCTGTGGGGAGAGCTTCCCCTTTCCAAAGCATTTTCCTACCCAACCAGACTCTCATTTGATCCTGTCAGGGAAATAAGGCAAGATGGTGTATCATGGCCATTCTTCAGATGAAGAGCTGAGGTCCAGAGAAAGTCCAACAGGGAATCAATGACAGAGAAGGGGCTGAAACCCAGGTCTCCTGCCTCCTACTTCTAGGAGAGAATACTCTATAGAATCATGAAGTTAGCACTCAGGTGACTAACAACCCTCCTAAGTGATGCTGGGAGAATGTTTTTAAATGCTTAAAGTAGGGGGCAGCTGGGTGGATTGAGAACCAGGCACAGAGATTCAAGATCCTGGGTTCAAATCTGAATTCAGACACTTCCTAACTGTGTGACCCTGGGCAAGTCATTGAAACCCTGAGCCTCTGTACAAGGCTTTGCACCTCAAAGTCTTGTAAGGATTAAATGAGATCTCATTACCAAAGCACTCTTTAAATGCTGGCTATTAGCACTTTGTCTCACTGAAGCACAATGCATCCATGTTTGCCCCACCGAACATCGGCTCAGCATACTTGGACCTACTTGGAGCTTTCTTGACATCTTCAGGGGTTGTCGGTGGGCTTTGGGGATGGCCATTGGTCATCCCCTCAATCTTTAAAAAAAGTTTTTTTAAACCTTTACCTTTTGTCTTAGAATCAATACTATGTATTGGTTCCAAGGCAGAAGAATGGTAAGGGCTAGGCAATGGCGGCTAAATGACTTGCCCAGGGTCACTAGTAAGACCTAGCCCTTAATGCTCTTCTGCCTTGGAACCAATAAATAGTATTGATTCTAAGATGGAAAATAAAGGTTATTTAAAAAGACAGACAGAGAGAGAGAGAGAGAGAGAGAGAGAGAGAGAGAGAGAGAGAGAGAGAGAGAGAAGAGAAGAGAAATGCAATGACCCAGGACAATTCTGAGGGACTTATGAGAAAGAACACTATCCGCCTCCAGAGAAAGAACAGTGGGAGAAGAAACACAGAAGAAAATCATCTGATCAATCACTTGTTTACATGGATATAGGATTTGGGGTTTTGGTTTTAAAAGATTTTAAAATGTATTAGCTATTACAAAAATGAATAATATGGAGATGGGTTTTGAACAATAATACATGTATAACCCAGTGGAATTGCTTGTCAGCTCCAGGAGAGGTGAGGGAAGAGGGAAGGGAGACGACATGAATCAGGTAACCATGGGGGAAATTTTTTTAAATTAAAAAATAAATACATAAAACTGGCCATACACCATCCCTGGTTTAACTTTGATGTTCAAAAGATGGACTTTTATTTCAGAGTTTTCCTGAATCCTGGCCTGGTGCTCTATCCACTACAGTGTCACCTAGCCTCCCATACATATCCTTTGATCCAGTCATCCTACAATTAAATATGTATACCAAGGAAGACAAACACAGAAACAAAGGTCTAATA
This sequence comes from Monodelphis domestica, assembly GCF_027887165.1. NCBI lineage: Eukaryota > Metazoa > Chordata > Mammalia > Didelphimorphia > Didelphidae > Monodelphis > Monodelphis domestica. Next base: position 380,246,523 of record NC_077230.1, on the reverse strand, counting down.
CATGCCAAAATAGTAATAGAATACTCTGTGGCAGAAACAAAAACAAAAACTAGGGAGCAGGGGTAGCTGGGTAGTTCAGTGGATTGAGAGCCAGACCTAGAGACAGGAGGTCCTGGGTTCAAATCTGACCTCAGACACTTCCTACCTGTGTGACTCTGGACAAGTCACTTAATGGGGATTGCCTAGCCCTTCAGGTTCTTCTGCTTTGGAACTGATGATTCTAAGACAGAAGGTAAAGGGTTTTCCCCACCCCACTGAAAGTATGTATTTATTATCAGGCAAAACATATTTCCATATTGGTCATTGTTGTAAGAGAATACTCATATAAACCCCACTCTCCCAAATAAAATCGTAAACAAACTAATGTGAAAAATCATCTGCTTTGATCTGCAGCTGACTCCACCAATTCTTTGTCTGGAGGCAGATAGCATTCTTTGTCATAAGTTTTGTTGTTTTATTTCTAGAAGGGAAAAAACTTTAAAAATAAAAAAAAAAATTTAAGAACTTCACTGGTCAGTAGAAGCAGGAAGACCATAGGCACCAGGACTGCCCCATGGGCATGAGAAGACCTGCAGCAGGACTATGGAAATGATCATTACAATCACTTGGGTCCAAGCTTGGTCCCAAAGAAGAGCTGTAAGAAGGCACCCCGCCTCGCTTCCTTGGCAGAGGAAGGGGATGATGGGTATGAAACACTATTAGACCTTTCAGATGTGTTCCTTCTTTTCAATGAATTGTTTTTTCTTTTTTTTCCTGTTCTTTGTTATAAGGGTAAGTTCAATAAGAAGGGAAGAGAGGGAAGTATACAGTGGGGAACAGAAGCCACCTTAGGCAAAAGATATCAATGTAAATTTATTTTTAAAAAATCTTTGTAATTTCCCAAAGATTATGCATCTCTCTTTTCTCCATCCCGGAGGCCCTTAATCACTGCAGGAGAGAAGGCCTGCCTGGAATCAGTCACACTCTCCAACCCTCCCGGAAACTGAGCCAGTCAGTAAGGGATGGGGGAGGGAAGGAGAGTAGCTAGGGATCTCTTTGTTCCCTGGACCTCCACTTCCTCAGCTACAAGATGAGAAGGCAGGACTGGCTGATTGTTAGATCCTTTTCTAGCTCTAACTCTATGTTCTCTCCATTCACATTGGAAATAAGCTGAGGCAGCTAGGTGTCTCAATGGATATAGAGTTAGGCATGGAGTTGAGAAGACTTGGGTTCAAATCTGGCCTCAGACACTTCTTAGCTGTGTGATCCTGGGCAACCTCCATTGCCTAGTTCTTGCCCTTCTGTCTTGGAGAAGGAAGGAAGGAAGGAAGGAAGGAAAGAAGGAAGGAAGGAAGGAAGGAAGGAAGGAAGGAAGGAAGGAAGGAAGGAAGAAGGAAGGAAGAAAGAAAGAAAGAAAGAAAGAAAGAAAGAAAGAAAGACAGACAGAAAGAAAGAAAGAAAGAAGAAAGAAAGAAAGAAAGAAAGAAAGAAAGAAGAAAGAAAGAAAGAAAGAAAGAAAGAAAGAAAGAAAGAAAGAAAGAAAGAAAGAAGAAGAAAGAAAGAAAGAAGAAGAAGAAAAGAAAGAAAGGAAGGGAGGAAGGAAGGAAGGAAGGAAGGAAGGAAGAAAGAAAGAAAGAAAGAAAGAAAGAAAGAAGAAAGAAAGAAAGAAAGAAAGAAAGAAAGAAAGAAAGAAAGAAAGAAAGAGAAAAAAGAAAAGAAAAAAGAAATAAAAAAGCTAGGGATGATAAAACTAAACTTGCCCACTGAGCTACAGAATCTGAGCCATTTGCCATCTCTGTAAAATGACTAGCTAGCATTTAAGATGTCTCTTCCAGCTCTAAATCATGTGACCATAGATCCAAATATTAGGCCTCCTACTTATCAGCTGTGTCCCTTATCAAATCTCTGCAGCTCTCCAGTCCTGTTTCTTCATCTGTAAATAAGGATTTTATTTTATTTATTAAAAAACCCTAACCTTCCATCTTAGAATCAATACTGTGTATTGATTCTAAGGCAGAAGAGTGGTCAGGGCTAGGCAATGGGGGGTAACTGATTTGCCCAGGATCACCCAGGTAGGTGGTATCTGAGGCCAATTTTGAAACCATGATCTCTTTCTTGTCTCTAGGTCTGGTTTTCAATCTGTTCAATCACCTAGCTGCCCCATAAATGAGGATTAAAAAAAAGAACAACCATTTAAATCTTTTTCTTTTTTACATGTAAACAAAATTGTTGACATGTTTTTAAAATTTTGGATTCCAAATTGTCTCCCTCCCTACCCTCTCTCCTCCTTGAAAAGGCTTTGATATAGATGACACATGTGCAGTCATGCAAAACATTTCCATATTAGTTGTGTTGCAAAAGAAAATATAGTCCCCAAACTCAGATTGTTTTCATTTGCATTTTTCTAATCAACAGTGATTTAGAGCATTTTTACATATGACTGCAGATACTTTTAATTTCTTCATCTGAAAACTCCCTGTTCATATCCTTTGACTGTTATCAATTGGGGAATGGATTATATTCTTATATATTTGGCTCAGTTCTCTATATCTTTGAGAAATTTGGTTATTAACAGAGAAACTTGCTATGAAAAAGTTTCCTCCCAGTTCCCTGCTTTCCTTCTAATCTTGATTGCATTGGTTTTGCTTGTGTAAAGAACTTTTCAGTTCCACGTAATCAAAGTTATCCATTTTACATCCAGTAACATCATTATGTCTTGCTTGGTCATAATTTCATCCCTAATCCGTAAACATGACAGGCAAAATATTCCATGCTCCCCTGATTTGTTTATATCATCCTTTACATATAAATCATGTACCCATTTTGCCCTTATCTTGGTATACTGTATGAGCTGTTGGTCAATACCTAGTTCCTGCCAAACTGCTTTCCAGTTTTCCCAGAAATCTTTGTCAAGTTATGATTTCTTGTCCCCAAATCTTGAATCTTTGTGTTTACTAAACACTAGATTACTAAGTCATTGACTGCTGGGTATTGTGTACCTAATGTGTTCCACTGATCTACCAGTTTATTTCTTAGCCACTATCAGCTTGTTTTCATGATTATCCATTTGTAATATAGTTTGAGATCTGGTACTGCTAGACTACCTTCTTTCACATTTTTTCCCCCTTGATAGTCTTGGCCTTTTGTTCTTCCAGATGAATTTTATTACTTTTTCTAGCTCTATAAAATGATTTTTTAAGTAATTTGATTGGTGTGGCACTAAATAAGTAAATTAATTTAGATAGAATTGCCATTCTTTCTTTATTTTTTTAACCCTTACCTTCAGTCTTGGAGTCAATACTACATATTGGCTCCAAGGAGAAGAGCAGTAAGAGCTAGGCAATGGGGGTTAAGTGACTTGCCCAGGGTCACACAGCTGGGAAGTGTCTGAGGCTAAATTTGAACCTAGGACCTCCCATCTCTAGTCCTGATTCTCAATGCACTGAGCCACCCAGCTGTCCCCTAGAATTGCCATTCTTATTATATTGGCTTGAGCAGTTAATCTTTCTCTAGGTGTTTAGCTCTGAATTGATTTATGCGGGTTCATTTTAGATCCTGCATCTTTGCTGACACTTAATTAGTGCCTGAGGATTCTGGATTCGTGACTCTAGAGTCCCTTCTAGCTCTGAGCTGCTGATCTGGTCCTAAACAGAGGAGGGACGCTACAGAGGCTCATCGGTCATACTGGGGGAGAGGAAAGAAGGGGTTAATGGAGGCTGGGCTAGAGGAGAAGGAGGGGTTAATCCAGGGACACCGAAGAAAGGCCAAACCTTTCCTGCTGGGAGGGGAGTCGGGGATGGGCTGGCTATGTGCCGCCTCAGCTAGCTCTGTCCTTCCAGTCTGCCCGCATCTGCCTGGTGCCCTCCTGGTCCGCTCCCAGGCACCTGGAGTGAGTATTAGACTCTTCCCGCCGCTCGCTTGGAGCAGGAGGGCTGCCGGACCCCGACGAGGAGGTGGGGAAGGTGGAGTTGCTGCCTGGGCAGTGAACATCCTGAGGTCTGGCCCCTGGACAGACCTGGGGCCGTGGAGCGCCGGGACCTTAGGGACGCCCCCCAGCCCCCTTAGGATGTGTCTGCAGCTGGAAGGAGAGGGAGTGGGCGGCTGGGTATTTTGGGTCCTATGATTAGGAAGAGCCTGTAGTTTGAGGCTTTTTATAGCTCTAGAGCTGGGGAGGGGGTGGATGGGGGAGAGTGGCTGTAAGCCTGCCCTGGCCCTGGGTTCCAGACCCACGTTAGAGCCACAGAGGGTCCGTTTTGGGGATAGATCCGGCCGGAATCTGTGCTGGTGCTGAACTGAGTCCTGCAGCTCCCCACCGCACGCCCATCTGGGGTTGATCGCACCTTCTCTCATCGGGGGAGTCAGAGAGAGAAACGAGGAGGGCTTGACTTCCTGGCCCCCTTCCGCCGCTCGCACCCCCCAAACCACCTGGCTGTCTCTCTGCCCACCCCAACCCCCAGCTCATCTTTGTTTCTTTGTCTCCTCTGTCTGTATTTGTATGCGGGTCCAGATCCCCTCCCTCTTAGCCCCCACTGCTGTGGGAGTCTAGATCTGGGGCTTTGAGGAGGGAAAGGGAGGGCACTCTCCCCATATGCCCTGTTTGGGTCATTCTCCTCTCCTCCCGCCTGGCTGCACTCTCTGGCTGCTCTCTCCCTATGCCCCACTCAGCTCCCCAAGGCTGCTCCTCCTCCTCCTCCTCCCCCCCCCCCCAAAGCCTGTGGTCAAGGGGCAGGCAGGATGTGAGGATTGGAGCCATGTGGGTGGCCGGTCCCTGTCCTGCCCGGAGCCCTGGGGGCTGCTTCTGGATCTCTCAGAAATCGGTTTATAGCCTCTGTAGCCGGCTGCCCTCCCTAGGCAGAAGCCCAGGGGGGAGGGGGGAGGGGGGCTCTCTGGTTCTCATAACTAAGCGGCTGATAGCACAATGGAGTAGGAGCCTCAGGGATGAAGACTGGAGGTAGGGGGTGGAGGAGATTCTAAGATTTAGAGATCCACTAGTGCAACCCTGGGTTAGAGCTGAGGAAACTGAGGCTGAGAAGGGAAAAGAGACGAATGCACTTCCAACAGGAAGGAGATAGGAGATGGGATGTCTAACAGGAAAGCTGGAGTGAGGAAGATTGTCGGTGTGGAGGCAGGGGACTGGACAAGTTGGCCCTGGTGACCTGCTCCCCTCCCCTCCTTCAGAGGCCCGGAAGGGCCTGGGCAGGCCCTGGACTATGATTACTGGAGGCTCCCACCCTGCGGTTACATCCTGGACCTCTGTGGAGGCGGGAGGGGCGGGGAGGGCAGCTGAGTCCTCTAGCCCAGAGTGGACAACTTTGTCTTGGCCTCTGGAGCTTTGGGGCTGGGAAGAGGTATTTTTTCCGGTTGAAGCCACTTTCGGGATTTGGGCTGGGTCAGTCCTTGGAGGAGGGGAGCCATCTCTCTTGTTCAAGAGCTGCCCTCCATTCCCACTGAGCCAAGCCTCCCACCCAGCTCAGGAATGTGCCCTCCATGACCGGGAAGGACCCGCTCAGTGTGGGGTGTCCGAGAGGAGTTGGGGGTCTGGGCCCCTCGTCACCTAGCCCAAGCTCAATGTCTGGCCACCCTGGCTACCTCCACCCACTCCAGCTCCCTGTTTTGTTTTTAAACCTGTGCCTTCTGTCCTACAATCAATACTAAGTATTAGTTCCAAGGCAGAAGAGTGGAAAGGGTTGGGGCAATGGGAGTCAAGTGACTTGCCCAGGGTCACCCAGCTAGGTAGTGTCTGAGGCCAGATTGGAACCCAGGACCTCCCATCTCTAGGCCTGGATCTCCATCCACTGGACCATCCAGCTGCCTCCAGCTCCCTGTTTTTAAGGGGGGGGGGAGAGGGTGGCAGTATAATATGGTTGGAAGAGCCTCAACCAAAGTTGGAAAAAACCAGTTCTAATCTTGGTTCTGCCCCTGCCTGGCCGGGCGACCCTGGGCCCAGAGTCACGGGCCTTCAGCCAGCACCTCTCTAGCCAGCGCCGTTGCTCCCTGACGCCTCTCGGGCGGGCCAGGCTCGCTCATGGGCCGCCTCCTTCATAGTCTTTCTTCTCCTCCCCACAGACGGTACCGGGGCCCATGGGGCATGGCCCACCCCTTTCCTGCCGAGATGCATTCGACGTCAGCGGCTACCCCATCCCCTTCCAGGACCCCCAGTGCCGTAGAGAGGCTGGAGGCAGACAAGGCCAAGTATGTCAAGACCCAGCAAGTGATTGCGCGGCGCCAGGAGCCAGCCCTTCGGGGAGGAACAGGCCCCCTGACCCCGCACTCCTGCAATGAGCTCGAGACCCCGGCCTCCCCCCGGCCTCCTGGGCCAGCGCGAAGAGGGAGCGGCAAGCGACTCCTCAGGCCCGACTCGCTTATCATCTATCGGCAGAAGAGAGACTGCAAGGCAGTGAACAAGGAAAATGCCAAGGGGCAGAGCCTGGTGCGACGTCTCTTCCAGGGAGCCTCCCCGGATTCTCCTGGAACTCCCGGCCCCGTGGAACGCGGGGCTCCAGGGCCCCGAGCAGGATGGGCCGCGGCTGGAAAGGGTCCAGGAGCTCCCCAGGCCACCTCTCCCGAGCCAGGCAAGCGCGCCCTCTGCCCCACGTGTTCCCTGCCCCTGTCTGAGAAAGAACGCTTCTTCAATTACTGCGGGCTGGAGCGGGCACTGGTGGAGGTGCTGGGGGCCGAGAGGTTCTCGCCCAAGACCTGGGAGACGGACGGCAGCCCTCCCCTGGGCAGGCCCAGCTCGGAGGGGGGCAGCGAGTGGGATTCGAGCGGGGGCGATGGCGGCGGCCGAGACTCTGAGGCAGGCACGTCTAGAGATGGGCAGCCCCCCGTGTCTGTGGTGGAGCGAAACGCCAGGGTCATCAAGTGGCTCTATGGGTGCCAGCGGGCTCAGGCACCCCCCCTGGAGTCAGAAGTGTGAGCGGCTGGGAAGGGAGGGGACAGGCGGGCGCAGGAGCTGGGCTCTTCCCTGCCCACGGATCGCAGAGGGACGCCCCGGGCCTGGGGCTCCAGCAGACGGGGCCGGACCCGGGTTGGAGTCACTGGGGAGAGGGAGGGTGCTCCGTGGCTCCTGTGGAGGCTTGGGTTGGGAGGGGGCATCAGGGCTGTGTCCAGGAGACATGCGGAATAAAGTGGATTTTATTTAAGCCTGGTCCTGTGTTGGGGGAGGGGGCATGAGGAGGCGGGTGAGAGCCCTGGCTGCAGAGGATGCTGGGATTCCCTTCTGGTGGATGCAGGAAGGGGCTGGGGAGAATCGGGACAATAAGGTAACGCGGGTGTATTGAATGAAGGCTGCCAAGCCTATCAGAGGGAGGGTAGCCGCCGGCCCCTTTGCCCTCTCTCCGGCCGGCCCGGGTGATGGCCAGGATAGACTTCCTGAAGTCTAGCCCCAGGCCCTCCTGCTGCACTCACAACCTTATCTGAGCAGCGGAGGGGGCTTCTCCCTCCACACCCCTGCCCTTCTGTGACTGGTCTTTGGGGAGACTGAAGGCCAAGTAAGGAGAATGGATCTGCCTGGGGCAGGGGCGCTTTGGGCGTCCACACTCCCCCACCCTAGCACGTCCTCTGCCCCCTTTCCTTGGGGCCCCTGGGGTGGGGGACAAGGAAGCATCTGGTCAAGTGGGACCTCTTGGTTCCAGGAGGGCCTTGGTTGGGCAGCTACGAGTGGGAGGGGGCACAGGGATGGGGGGCAGCTAATCTCCTTTGGGGATGGCTTTGCTGCGCATCTCGGCCAGTTTGTTGGTGAGGAAGCCCCACTTGAAGCCAGCTGCTGGGTCGGCCTCAGAACGGTCATCGGCTCCATCGTCCCCCTCTGGCTCTGCCGCCCCCTCACCCTGGAGCATGGCCTGGGCTGCTGTCTCTGCCTCCTGGGGCTGCTGCTGGAGATGCTGCTGCTGCTGCTGCCATCTGCTAGCGAAGGCATCCCAGAAGCCTGGCCCTTTGGGGGCCTCCTCTGAGGGGGGCGGTGCCGCCAGGGGACTGCAGGGGTGACAAGGCGTAAGGGTGAGGGTGAAGGGGAGATGGGAATGTGTCAAGGGAAAAGGGGGAAGGAAGGCCTAGAGGCTCGGAGCTCGAAGGGACCTTAAGGACCCATATTTTTCAGAGGAAGAAACTGAGGCTCCGAGTCACATAGCTAATAAACGTCTGGGGCAAGATTTGGACCCAGTTCTTCCCCACTCCAAGTCCAATGCCTTCTTCTTTTGTTTGGGGTTAAACGAGGAGGTTGTTGAGATCCCTTCTAAAGCAAAGTCTGTTATTTCATGATGGGATGTGAGTGCGAGACAGGAGGGAATGGGAGCCCCAGGGGTCTTTGCGGAGAGGAGGGGGGAGACGAGTGTGTGCCAGCATGTGTAAGGGCACACAATGTGGAGGGGGAGAAGATTGTGTGCAAGGGGAGAATGGGTTAAGGTTAGGTGAGAAGAGCTTTTGTGATATGAAGACAGTGATAGGGAAGGGTCTCAAGAGGGAGGCAGGGAGCATTTCTGAGGGGAGACATAAGGGTGTATTTGAGGGGGGAGCTGAGGTGAGGATGGGCACAGAGATATGGGAGGAAAGGGATATGCACGTGAGTAGGAGCAGGACTAGCTAGGGAGGCCTGTTTGTGAAAGGAGGTAGGTTTGTGTCCAAGAATGAAGGGATGTTGACGGGGCATCCAGGGTAGGGGGCAATTAAGGAAGTGGAAGGGTTGGGCAGAGATCTCTGGGAGCAGGGAGAAGGAAGGAAGGAAGGAAGGAAGGAAGGAAGGAAGGAAGGAAGGAAGGAAGGAAGGAAGGAAGGAAGGAAGGAAGGAAGGAAGGAAGGGAGGGAGGGAGGGAGGGAGGGAGGAAGGAAGGAAGGAAGGAAGGAAGGAAGGAAGGAAGGAAGGAAGGAAGGAAGGAAGGAAGGAAGGAAGGAAGGAAGGAAGGAAGGAAGGAAGGAAGGAAGGAAGGAAGGAAGGAAGGAAGGAAGGAAGGAAGGAGGGGAGGGAGGGAGGGAGGGAGGGAGGGAGGGAGGGAGGAAGGAAGGAAGGAAGGAAGGAAGGAAGGAAGGAAGGAAGGAAGGAAGGAAGGAAGGAAGGAAGGAAGGAAGGAAGGAAGGAAGGAAGGAAGGAAGGAAGGAAGGAAGGAGAGAGGGAGGGAAGGAGGGAGGGAGGGAAGGAGGGAGGGAGGGAAGGAGGGAGGGAGGGAAGGAGGGAGGGAGGGAGGGAGGGAGGCCACTACAAGATCATCTTATCTCCCTGGGCATGATGGCACTTTTCCAGATGGCTGAGGGAAGAGGCCACCCAGCCAGGCTTTGGCAACAAGATGAAGCAGTGATCTTCCCAAGAGAGCCATCAACTTGCCCCTTCTCTGAACTTGGAAGAATAACAAGCATGCACCCAGACTTGGCCAGGATTCACAGACATGAGCACAGACCCACAGACACAGAGTAGATCAGACCCCAATCCAGCCTCAGATGGGATATGCTTCGAAAGGCCAGAGAGGGAAGATCTCAGGGTATAGGTCCAAAGTCACCCTCCCTTCTCCCCATGCCCAGCCTGAGGTCAGGAGGAGCCACATGACCAGGCCTTCCCAGTCCCCTCTTACTGGTCAGCACAGGGTTCCGAAGGCAACAACTTGTCTTCATCTTCTTTGTTGAACAAGGATGACATTGTCCTCCAGCCTTTAGCTCCAGCTCCCTGGACCTGGGGGAGGAGGGGGTAGGGAGAAAGAGCAGCAGTGATAGAAGCAGCAGTCTCAGATGAACTCCCCACCCTGAATCAGGGGCACAACTCCACTGGCCTTCCCTGGCCTTCCCTCCCACCTGGATGGATGCTCTGTTCCCAGAGCTGGGCAGCCTTACCCTTCGGGCCAGCTGGGACATGGGGTTGCCGGCCTCCTCTGTCAGCTGCACAGCTTCCTGGTCTGCTAGCGCTGGACTCTCTGTCTGTGACACAAGCCCCAAGCCCAGCTGTGATAGGGCACCCTCCAAGTCCCCCCTCCCGCCATCTCATCCCTCAAACATATGCTCATCTGGCTCCAAAATCGCTCATCTTTGTTTCTTCCTCAGATAGATGTACCTATCTGTCCCCTCCTGCTCACACTGGTCTTCCTCTCCCACATGCAATTCCATCTTCCTTTCCCAGAACCTCATCTCCTCCTCCCTCCCATGTACAACAAAATCGTTTTTCCTCTTCATACAGACCATTCCTTACTTATACACATATCTATACAGACACGTCTCTTTGTGCTTTCCTGAGACTGTCCCCAATCTTCATGTACAGAGTGTCCCAACTGGCTTTCTAAAGTTTTAATAAACTTAAGATGTTTGCAATATTCTGTACATATCTTGTTTGTTTCCATTGGATATGACCCATTTAAGGTTTTCTTGTCAAAGATACTGGAGTGGGGACCAGCTAGGTAGCACAGAGGATTGAGAGGGATGGGAGGTCTTGGGCTTACTTTCTAGCTGTGTGACCCTGGGCAAGTCACTTAATCCCCATTGCCTAGCTCTTACCACTGCTCTTTTGCCTTTGAACCAATACATAGTATTGATTTTAAGATGGAAGCTACGGGTGACTTGCCCAGGGTCACACAGCTAGGAAGTATCTGAGGGCAAATTTGAATCCAGGACCTCCTGTCTCCAAGCCTGGTTTGCAAGCCACTGAACCACCTTGCTGCCCCCTCCTTGGAATACTCTTGACAAGGCAAGATTCTTGGGAGGCCATGGACCAAAGTCCCCTAGTTATGATAAGCAGGCATAGATAGGTCATTGGTTATCAGAGAGTATGCCTACATCCGTAAGATAATACATCCATGGGAGGACTAGAGTGTCCCATCTTTGATGTCAGAACAAATAGTCTGGGTCAGTTTGATTAAAAACCCCAAAGGTAAACTTGGCCTCTTTTGTCCTTTGCTGGTGTTCTTACAAGTCCAATCTGGCACCACTCCCTAGGTCCTGGGAAGATGCCTGTCTCCCTGGGGCCTAAGGTCTCTCTCTCTCTCTCTCTCTCTCTCTCTCTCTCTCTCTCTCTCCCTCTCTCTCTTTCTGTCTCTCTCTCTGTCTCTCTCTCCCTTTCTCTCTCTCTCTTCTTCTCTCCCTCTCTCTCTTTCTGTCTCTCTCTCTCTCTCTCTCTCTCTCTTCCTCTCTCTCTCTTCCTCTCTCTGTCTCTGTCTCTGTCTCTGTCTCTCTCTCTGTCTCTGTCTCTCTCTGTCTCTCTGTCTCTGTCTCTCTCTCCTTTTAGCCTTTTCTGCCTCTCCCTCCCTATTCTGTTGTCCTGCTCCTGTTTCTTTTCCCAAGTTCCCCTCTTTCCCTTTCCTAATTCCTTTTGTCCTAGAATGTCAGGACTAGAAGGGGCCTTAGAACATGGACTATCAGAACTGGGAAGAGAGCTTAGAACAGAGAATACATCACTGGCAGGGCCCTTAGAACAAAAAATATCAGTGCTTAGAATGGGCTCGAGAACAGAATTCGAGACACTTGAGAAATCATCTAGCCTAGGAGTTCTCAAATTTTCTGATCTCAGGACCTCTTTGCAAACCTCTTAGAAATTATTGTGAGAAACAAAAGGAAATTATTGTGGACCCCACATCCCTTTGCCCAGACAATTTTAGGTGGGTTATATTGTCAATATTTCCTGTATCAGAATTTTTACACACAGTTGTGACTTTGTGGACCTCCTGAAAAGGTGTTAGAAACTCCCAAGAGTCTGGGACCACACTTTAAGAACTTTGGGTCCAATAAAATAGTCCTCCCCTCTTTTTAACATAGCACAGTAGTTAGCACATAGTAGGTATTACTTAATACAGGTTGGTGGTCTGGATGACTGACCAAGGCAGAGATGAATGACTTGTTTAGGCTCACACAACAAGTTAATAGCCAGGCCAAAAATCAAAGCCAGGTTTCTGAAGTTCCAGTCCATTGCCTTTTTCAAAATACCACCAGCTTCCTTTTCCTCATTTTCCTCCCCCCCTCCTCCTTCCCTATCACTTTTGCCCCCAGCTGACCTGTGCCACCTGTAAGCACCCGTGCCACCCACCTCTTCTGATAGCTCTTCCCCGGACTCTCCACCCAGGGTCTGAAGCACCTTTGATTTGTAGGTCTTCCAAAAGGCTTGGTTCATGGCTGTAGGGGCACCGTCCAGGGCACAGGGCAGGTGATGGCTCAGTGGGTGCCAGTGCCCATCTCATAAGGCCACTTGGCTGGGCCTGGCTCTTGCCCTCTGGGATCAGGTGACCTCATTAAAGATAAACCAGCTTTCCCTTCCTGGCCCTGTGCCTCGGAGGCTGGAACCTGATCTAGAGGAATCTGGGATGGGGAGAGGGACCCCACCTCCCTTTTGCTCCCATGGAAGCTGCAGGGCCCATGACAACTGAGGTTCCTCCTCATCCCACTGGGATGGGGACTTTCTAACTAAAAGAATCAAGGGATGTTCCGAAAGTCCTTCCCCAAATCCTTTCCACTGCATTCGTCTCTGGCCCTAGAAGCACACTCCCCAGTGGGAGCACAGCTCCCCTCTAAAACCCCACCCTGGGGGGCAGAGCCACATCCTTTTCCCTCTCAGCGGGGCCCTGCCTATTTATTGCCCTTGCTTGGGCTTAAGGACCTGGCTGATACCTGGTGACGAGGGTCCCAGGGAGGCCCTTCAGCCCCCGGAAACACCAATGCTCTGGTCTCATATTTCACTGCATTGTCTGGACCCGTAACTGATTCCCCCTTCCTGGACTGGGGACACTCAGCCTGTGACCCTGTCTCCTGGCAACCGGCTCCAAATAGCCCAAGTCCCTGAATTATTGCTGAGCCCCAGACTGCTGGCTGCTCATTCCAGCTCTGGTTTCTCCCAGTCTAGGAGGAAGCAGGGCCCTGGGGAGAGATGGCTCGCGTTGGAGGGCAGCTCCTTCCCCCTCACCTCCAGCCCATCCTCTCCTCTCTAACCCTTGCCTGCCAGCCTGGAACAGAGAGATCAGACAGGCAGGCCCGAGCCCTGAAAACACTCATCCCCTGGAGCTCCAGGGAGGGATTCTCCCACGAGAATTCTCCTCCCCTCGGCCTGAGTGAGCCCAAGGTCACCTTCCCCCACCGCCCACTTGCCCCGAGCATCCCTGGGATGCCCTCCCTGTGGGCCGCTAGCCTGCCACTCCTACACGAGTCTAAGATAGAAGGCTGGGGGACCTTGGCTCAGGGGGAACCCCCAGGGATCCTCAGGGATTGCCTGGAGAGGGTCCCACTCCATCTAATGATTCAGCCCAGGCTAACACACATGAATTAAGAACTTGAGACTGTATGAACAAGGCTGGGTGCTCAGAATCAGGGGAAAAAACCATCCAGGCAGGGAGGAAAATAGCAACTATCATTTCCAGCTGTAATTAAGGCCGGAGGAGACAATCCCGTCGTTCTCTGCCTTCAACAACTTCAGCTTTTGAAGAGCTCTCGGCTTCATTTGGGTCCTCCCAGCAGCCAGCAGTGCGATTCACAGAATCAGAGAATTTGAGACTTGAAAGGGACCTCAGTGGCCAGCCATCTAGTCCAACCCCACGACAATATACCTGGGAAATGGGCCGTCAAGGAGGAGGCACCCATCCCTTCTCCAGGGGGCCCATCCCACTCAGGGCAAAGGCAGGACAAGTCATGGGCTACAGTGTCCACAGGCAATAGTGAGGTTCTGTGTTGGGAGTCTCTCCAGAGGCACTTCCTAACTCCCAGACAACTGAGATAAGACCTGACACTCAGAAGGTCTGGGTGATTTGCCCAGTGTCGTGCAGCTATGAAGTACGTGAGGCAAGATGGAAACCCAGGGCTTCCTAGTGCTTAGCACAGAGCATTTAATAAGGTTTTTTTTTTTAATTCATTTATTTATTTCTGACTAAAAGTCCAGTACTCTAGACAGGATGTCATAATGTTTCTGTGTCTCATACATTTTGTTGGGGTTCAGTCATTTTTCAGTCATGTCTGACTCTTCATGACCCCATTTGGAGTTTTCTTGGCAAAAATACTGGGGTGGTTTGTCATTTCCTTCTCCACTTCACTTTCATTTTATTATTTATTTAAAAATAGTTTTCTGGGGGCAGCTGGGTGGCTCAGTGCATTGAGAATCAGGACTAGAGACAGGAGGTCCTGGGTTCAAATGAGGCCTCAGCCACTTCCCAGCTGTGTGACCCTGGGCAAGTCACTTAACCCTCATTGCCTAGCCCTTACCGCTCTTCTGCCTTGGAGCCAATACATAGTATTGACTCCAAGACGGAAGGTAAGGGTTTAAAAAAAAATAATTGTCCATGTTTACATGATTCATTTTCTTTCCTTCCCCTCTTCCCTCCCCCCTCCCGGAGCCAAGAAGCAATTCCATTGGGTTGTACAATTATCACTTGATAACTATTTCCATATTTTTCATTTTTGCTCTCGAGCGATTTTTTTTAAGGCCTAAACCCAAATCACATCCCCATATATACATGTGATAAGTGATGTCATATATTCTGCTTTTGCATTACCGTTCCCATCGTTCTTTCTCTCAATGTGGATAGCATCCTTTTACACAAGTCCTTCAGGAATGTCCTGGCTTGTTGCATTGCTACTAGTAGTAAAGTCCATTTCATTGGATTTTCCCACAATGTTTTACTTTCTGTGTACAATGTTCTTCTGGTTCTGCCCATTTCACCCTGCATCAGTTCACTGAGGTTCTCCCAGTTCATATAGAAAGCCTCCAGATCATCATTCCTTCCATCACCATCACATACCACAATTTGTTCAACCATTCCCCAATCGAGGGACACCCCCTCATTTTCCAATTTTTTGCCACCATGAAGAGTGTGGCTATGAATATTTTTGTACATGTATTATTTCCTATTATCTCTTTGGGGTACAAACCCAGTAGTGGTATGGCTGGATCAAAGGGCAGGCAGTCTTTTAAAGCCCTTTGGGCATAATTCCAAATCGCCTTCCAGAATGGCTGGATTAATTTACAAATCCACCAAAAATGCATTAGTGTCCCAATTTTGCCACATTCCCTCCAACATTTATTATTTTCTTTTATTGTCATATTGGCCAATCTGCTAGGTATGAGGTGGTATTTTGATTTGCATTTCTCTAATCAGAAGGGATTTAGAACAATTTTTCATGTGCTTATTGATAGTTTTTATTTCTTTATCTGAAAATTGCCTATTCATGTCCCTTGCCCATTTATCAATTGGGGAATGGCTTGATATTTTGTACAATTCATTTAACTCCTTCTAAATTTGAGAAATTAGACCTTTGTCAGAGATTTTTTTTAATAAATTTTTTCCCCCAATTTGTTGCTTCCCTTCTAATTTTGGTTGCATTGGTTTTGTTTGTACAGAAACTTTTTAATTTAATATAATCAAAATTATTCATTTTACATTTTGTAGTGTTCTCTATCTCCTGCTTGGTGTGTAATTTAAATCTGTTACCCTAAAAACTATGATCCCCAGCAAAACTACAATTCCCAGCACCCTACTCTCTTCCTGTTGTTACATGCTGACACAGACAGGAGATAAATCCAGTGGCGTTCCATCTCTAGGTCTCTTTTTCCTTCCTGTGGCAGCTTTGGTGGAGAGGGGATTTTTGAGCAGGTAGAAAACTTAGTCACATGGTTCTATTTTGTCAGATAATAAACTTTATAAAATACTTGAAGTATTGGACATTAATTTAAATCCTACATTTGTCTTAAATTCCTTCCTTTCCCATAGATCTGACAGATATACTGTGCTATGTTCACCTAATTTGTTTATGGTTTCCCTCTTTATATTTAAGTCATTTACTCACTCTGAGTTAATCTTGGTGTAGGGTGTAAGATGTTGATTGAAGCCTAATTTCTGCCGTACTGTTTTCCAATTCTCCCAGCACCTTTTGTCAGATAGTGGATTCTTGTCCCCCAAACTGGGATCTTTGGGTCTATCGAACACTATCTTGCTACTGTCATTTACTCCATCTATTCCATAGATCCACCCTTCTATCTCTAAACCAGTACCATATAGTTTTGATGATCACTGCTTTATAGTATTCCACTTCATTTTTAGAGACAAGGGAACTAAGGCAAACAGAGTTAAGTGACTTGCCCAGGGTAACACAGCTAGGAAGTGTCACCAGATTTGAACTCTAGAAGTTAAAGACTTTCTGACTGCAAGTCCAGTTCCATTCTGGTGCCACCCTGCTGCCCCATTTCTGCATAGCTGGCCTCAATAAATGTTAAGTTGAATTGAGCCCATTTCTGAAGCAGAGTTTGGTCAGACCATAGACAAATGAGAACAAGTGTAGGCAGGAGGAGCACCAGAGTGGGAAAGGGCTTTGAGTGGCTAGTTCATCTCTATCTCTGCATCCCTTCCCTTTTAACCTATATTGTTTTTTGTTCATTTGTTTATCTATTACCCTCCATCTTACTCAATACTGTGAATTGGTTCCAAGGCAGAAGAGTGATTCGGGTCAGGCTATTGGGGTTAAGTGACTTGCCCAGAAGGAAATGTCTGAGGTCAGGTTTGAACTCAGGACTTGCCATCTCTGAGCCTGGCTCTCATTCCACTGAGACATCTAGCTGCCCCTACCTAGGTTTATTCATTTGGTACATCCTGAGCAGGCAGTGTAGTTAGAGTGGTCTTGGAGTTGGACAGATCTGAGTTCAAGTCAACTTGATACACACTGGCTGTGCAAGCCTATGCAACACACAACTTCTCGGGGCCCTAGGGCAATTCTTTAAGACTATAAATTGTATTTGCATAAAGTGTCTGGCCTGAAGTCAGGAGGACTCATCTTCCAGAGTTCAAATCTGTCCTTAGACATTCCCTAGCTGTGTGACCCTGGACAAGTCACTAAACTCTGTTTGCCTCAGTCTCCTCATCTGGAAAATGAGCTGGAGAAGGAAATGGCAAACCACTCCAGTATCTATGCCAAGAAATCCTCAAATGGGATCATGAATAGTCAGACCGCTGAACAACAACAAATCTGCTGAACTGCATTTTCAGTTTCCTCATCAGAACTTCTACATAACAATAGTGAGCATTTTATATAGAGCTTGAAGTATTGCAAAGCATTTATATCTATTATTCCATTTGATTGGTGCTCTTATTATCCCTATTTTACAGAAGAAGAAATGAGGCAGATGGAGGTTAGAAACAGACTCTGAGACCATAATTGAACCCAGGTTTTCTTGATTTCCAAGTCCGGGCTCTCTCCAATGGGGCACCCAGCTAATGAAACCATAGGTCTGGTCTCTCAATGCCTCTCCTTCCCTGTTTCATCATATCTATTTTTACATGATCCTGTTGTTTCCTTGGGAGAAACCTTGCTCTTTAAAATATATTTGCTTCGAGTCTTTCCCAACTCCAGTCCATCCTCCATTCAGTCACTACAATTATTTTCCTAAAGTAGGGCTTCTCATGTCACTCCTCAACTCAATAAACTCTAGTGGCTCCCTATTGCGTCCAGTAGTAGTAGTAGTAGTAGTAGTAGTAGTAGTAGTAGTAGTAGTAGTAGTAGTAGTAGTAGTAGTAGTAGTAGTGTCTCAGTAACCGAGGATGACTATTGTCTTTGTGTGTTTTTGTGCACAAAGACACTTGTGCATGAAGATTTAAGTGGAAAAGTCGATGCACAGAGACAGTCCCATTCTCTCGGCGTTGGAAGCCTGGGTCCAGTGGCACGAAAAGTCGTTACACCTGGAGACTTCCTCAGCTGCATTGGAAGGCCTGCTGTCTTTTGTGCTCCAACACGCCCTGAGCACTCCACAGTGCTTTGCTGCGTCGCCCTCTCAGCCGTTGAACCTTCTTATTGGTTTCTTCAGCCTGTTCTGCAGAAGCAGTCTTCACATGCTGGGTGAGCAAAGCCCTAGTTCACCAGGGGTCGACGCATTGGCTACCCTCACAAAGTTTAGCTGGCCTGTCGAAGCCGTTGCCCGGGGTGTGGCTGCTAGCATGCTAGCAGCTACTGGGAGCCACAAGTGAGAGCTGGGTGTCAGGTGAGGGTCAGAGGCTAGAGAGCTGCCCTAGGAGGGCACGACAAGCCCTCCATACCAGACATACTACCCCTCCCTGAGCACCCCAAACACCCCATTGCCTTCAGGTACAAATATAAAATGCTGTTTGGCATTGAAAGCCCTACAAAAAGAGTTACTCCTACCTTTCCAGTCTTCTTACATCTTATTGCCCACTATGTACTCTCCCACCCAGTGGAAATGGCCTCCTGGCTATTCAAGAATAAGATGCTCCATTTCTCAACCCTGCCATTTTCTCTGGCTGTCCCATATGCCTAGAATGCCTTCTCTCTCTCTCTCCTCTCCCGGTACTGACCACCCTGACTTCCTTTAAGTCCTCTAAATTCACCTTCTCCAGGAAGGTTTCCCCATCCCTCCTAATGCCAAGGCCTTCCTTGTTTTCATTATTTCTATTTATCGGGCATACTGTTTACTTCATATATGTATATATGAGTTTATCCCATTAGAGTGTAAGCTCCCTGAGAGGCAGGGATTATTCTTTACCAAATCTTTTTGCATCCCTTGCGCTTAATAATATGGTGCCTGGCATATAAAAGGTAGGCACTTATGTTGATTGATTGATTGAGGGCAAAGATGAGTTGTTGTTTTTTGTCTTTGAATTCCAAGGATTAAACAGTGCCTGGCACATAGTACTTGTTGTTTAGTCGTGCCTGACTCTTTCATGACCCCATTTGAGGTTTTCTTGGCAGAGATACTAGAGAGGTTTGCCATTTCCTTCTCTACTTCATTTGACTGATGGAGAAACTGAGGCAAACTGTGTTAAGTGACTTGCTCTGGGTCATAAATCTAGGAAGTGTCTGATTTCAAGGAAGTGGAGTTTTGCTGACCCACCTGTGCCTGGCACACAGTAGGGCTTCATGAAAGCTGACTAGTACTGATCGGAGGAGGGGACTGTTCTCTTAGTTTGTCTTGGTATACTCGGAGCCAAGCCCCGGGCTAGGGGCTCCCTAAATGCAAGCTTGTTGCTAGATCGGCTGATGTACGGCTTGTCCAGAGGTGCAGGAAGAGGAAACACTTTGGGGCTGGGGGGTGCAGTCCACTAGAAATAGCCCCAAGTGGCTTGAAGAGGGATCTTGGGGGTGAAGCAGTGAGTAAGAGGTAGAGACAGAGCCACCAGTCTGTTCACGAGGGAGCTTCCCGACTGAGCCCCGTGCCTCTGTGGCTCCCATCTTGTCCCCCAGGGGGCGCTCACCTGGATCGCGCCCGTCAGGACCCTCCCCATGACGTCAAGAAAGTGGCCCCGGAAGTCTAACGGAAGTCAAGCTCACGTGGGCGCCGGCGCCCGGAGCTCCTATGGCCCGCTCTCGGCGCACTGGAGCGCACCGCGCGCACTCTCTGGCCCGCCAGCTGAAGGCTAAGCGGCGGCGGCCGGACCTGGATGAAATTCACAGGGATTTGAAGCCCCACAGCGCCGCCCGCCAGGCCCAGCCAGACGCCGAGCCCGACCCCGACTTGCCCGGTGGCGGCCACCATCGCTGCTTAGCCTGCGCGTAAGCTCCGGGATCGGAGGGAACATCCGGGGGCGGATCATCTGGGGGATGGACTGGGGAGTTAGGGGGAGGTGTCGGAGCTCGTGGGGCAGCGAATGAGGGACGTAGGAAGGAAAGGCTCTTGGACGCGGCTAGGAGTGGGGACCTAGTGTTGAAGGCCTATGGAGGGGCCAGGGGAATGGGGTCCTACGGGTGGAGGTTCATAGGAACCAGGAAGTGGGGACCTTGGAGTGGAGGCTTATGGGGGGACTGGGAAGTGGGAACTAGGGTGGAGGCCTATGGGAGGTGGGGCAGGGGCATTGGAGACCTAGGAGTGTGGAGGTTTGGGGAGGGGTTGAAAGTGGGGCCTAGGGAGTGAAGGCTTATGAGGGGATGGGGAATTGGGGAGCTGAGGACTAAGAGGTTTAAGGTTTTGTGGGGATGGTATTTGAGGATCTGGAAGACGGAAGCTTTGGGAGATAGAACTAGGGAATTGGGAACTTCTGGAGGCCAGAGACCTGGGAATAGAGGCTTTGGAAATTTGGGACCTGATGGATGAAGGCTGGGAACAGGATGGCCTGGATCCCAAGTCAGGAAGGAGAGGAAGCAGGGAGTTGAAAGATCCCAGTATGAGGCCAGTGACTTATCTGGATTCCTCATTTCTTAGCTCTTCTCCTTTGGGATGGGGGGGAGGGTATGGGGAGAGAAGGAAAAAGACCCTCCACCCACATCTCACCTTTATCCCTTCCAGGAGATACTTCATTGATACTGCCAGTTTGAAGAATCATTTGAAGTCCAAAGATCATAAAAAAAGGTGGGAGACTGGGGGTAGCTTGTCCAGCTTATGGAAGCCCCCATTTTATCATCCTTCCTGATCCTTCCTCTCTTCTCACTTTTACCACTTTTCCTATTTGCCCTTCCCCGCAGCATTTTTCCTTTCTCTCTAGTCTCTAATCTCTTCCCTTAGGTTTTCTTTCTAATCTGCCCCTTCCCCATTTTTTCCCAACCTTGCCCCTACCTTATTTTAACCCTTGTTTCTTTTCTCCTATAGACTGAAGCAGCTGAGAGTAGAACCCTACAGTCAGGAAGAAGCTGAGCGGGCAGCAGGCATGGGCTCTTATGTGCCCCCCAAGAGGTTGGCAGTGCCTACGGATGTATCCACTGAGACATCTGATATGGAGGTGGCCAGCTAATGCTGCTCAAAGGCAGAGGAAGCCATTCTTGGATAGCAAAGCCAGGCTGGACTGGCTGGACTATATTTTTCCCTCAGTGTTCAGAACAGAAACTAATTCCTCTTTCCCATTAAAGGAAATGAGCTGCTCTGTCTCTATTGTGTTTCTGATTTCCCCTAAATGCCAGGCTGGTGCTGATGCCTATTCTGTACCCATGTTCCCTCAGGAGCTCCTATATCCCCTAGTGCTCCAGACTTCTGTGGTTGCCCCTGGGCTATGCCTGTGGCACTCTGCTTCCTGCTGAACCTTTGGTCCACTCCCTTCTTTCCCCTTTCTTTGCTTTGGACACGTTGTTACCAGATGGAACCCCAGGCATGGCAAGTTTTCTGTATTCGCTCCTTGCAATTTCCAGGTTTATTCCATCCAAGGCTCCCATTCAGCTTAGACAGGCATGGGTGCTCCCTGTACCCCACCCTCTTCCCCATGGCCTCCCAGCCTGCTGGGACCACCATCTGGTGGGACAAGGGCAGGAGGGTAGGTTCTTCTGGATATTGGGTCAGATGGATGCTGGGGCCCCTTGCTCTCCCAGACTTCCAAGGGCTCAATCTCCTATCATGGTGTCTTGGGGGACTTTCCTTGATCCATCAATTGCCGGACACTGTAGAAGGAGAGCCCTAGGCCACACACAGCCAGCAGTGTGGCCAGGGCACCCATCAGTTGGTTCCGGGGCTCTGCCTCCAGCTCCCCAGCCACTTGCATCTGGGTAATGGGGCAGAAAGAGAACAGTGTTGGGAGGGGCGAGGCGGCCAGGGAGTCTATTGAAATCCCGGGGTATTCTCTGGCCTTATGGAGCCAGACCTGGGAGGTTGGGAGGGCTGCCCAGGAGAAGGGGAGGGACTGGGTGGGAGATGACAGTAACCCCACCACCCCTCTTCCTCCTCTGGGTCACGAAGGGCAAGAGGATGATCTCCCTCCCAGGGACATTCCATCCCAATACTCTTTCGCATCAGTGCTGCAGAGCTGGGATATGAGGCCCAGCTGCTCAGGCGGCATGCAACGTGCCTGACTGTCTCCTGGGATGGCAGGATGGGGGTAAAGGAGAAGGAAATGGGGGAAGTTAGGGGGTGGAGGGAGTTACCTCTAGTCTCCGAAAGTAGCCAGGGGTCAATCTTCCAAAGCGCATGATTGGCCTAGGGCTGCGGGGCACATATGGGTGTCCTTGTCTTCCTGATGGTGGTCTGGTAAAGGCAGGAAGGGAACGAGGTTGGAATTTCCTATGCCACCGAACAGAAATTGGGTCAGGGGGAGGGGGCAAGAACGCCGAGGGCTACTGTGTCCCCACTTCTTGCTTACCGCCTTCTTCCGGACGCACATATGCAACGCAGTCTCTGACTTTCTTCGTTGCTGGACGCTCAGCTCTGTTCCAGTCCTGAATTATCCTTTCTACCCCTTATCCCATGCCAGGAAAGCTCCTTTCATCTCCCCCCAACCCAAGAGTATGGATGCCTGGAGAGGATGCTCACCTGCGGCTGCCCGCAGTGACTCGGTCAGCCAGGGCGGCAGCGGGTCCTTTAAATCAGGTCCCCTCCCCTTGCTGGGCCAGTCTGGGCGGCAGCTGTCAAGAGATATCAGCATCAGGCTGGAATCAGGCCTCTGTGCCCACCCCACTTCCTGCCATGGAGGCGGGCACCTAGATTCAAGGAGAGAGAAGGCCATGCTCCAGCAGTTTGTGCTTCATTCAGGGTAGAGGTGAAAGAAGACCCCTGTTTCTGCCTGGACTGGGGCCCCAGACCCTATTTGGGTGTGCGGTGAGACTTCAGGCTCCCTGGAGGCAGCCAGCAGTGGCGCAGTGTAAGGAAGCTAGAGATGTGAAGCCTCCCTTTGACACTATCTGCGTATGTTGTAGACCATTTCCACCGTCCGTGCCCCTTTATTTCTCTATCTCTACTCTTTGAGGTCTTCTATAATCGGGGCCTTGCTTCCCCTCCCAGTCTTCTAAACCCTCTGCAGTCTGGCTTCTGAGCTCATTCACCGTCATTCAACTGAACCTGCTTGCTCCAGTTACCAGTAATCTCCTAACTGCCAAATGGAATGGCCTTTTCTCACCCCCATCCATCTTAACCTCCCTGTCACCTCTGGCACTGTCGACGGTCTCCCTCCGGACACTCGCGCTTCAAGGTGTTCCTGACACTCTTCCCTCCTGGTTCTCATCCACGTCCAATCGCTCTTCCGTCTCGTTTGCTGGTTCCTCACTGACATCACATCCTCTAGCTGGGTGTCCCCCAAGGCTCTGTCCCAAGTCTTCTTTTCACTCTGTACTCCGATGTGGTGACCTCATTAGCTCCCATGGGTGATCATTTTTAGGGAGATGCTTCCCATATCTATAGACACACCTCTAGTCTCTCTGATGATCTAGTCAACAGTTCCCTCTTGAGTATCTCACTGGATGTCCCAGAAGCATTGTAAACTCAAGTCTAAAATGATTCATTATCTTTTCCCATAAACCTTTCCCCACCCCTCCTAGGTCGCTCTATCAAGATATATATCATATATATGTATATATATATTAAAAACTCTTATCTTTTGTCTTAGTGTCAATTCTAAGACAGAAGAGTGGCAAGTGACTTGCCCAGGGTCACAAAACTAGGAAGTATCCATCCCTGTCGATATCGTGAGCACCAGCATCCTCCAAGGCTGGACATCTCAGTGTTATTCTTGACTTGACATACTCTACATTCCAATCAGTGGCCAAATCTTTCTACTTCTCAGTATCTCCTGTCTACACCCCCTCCTCTCCTCTCTTAGAGCCACAACTAGCCTGAGTCCAGGCCCTCAGCCCCTCTCACCTGGACTTTAACAGTTGGTGTCCCTGCCTCCAGGCTTCCCAATCCAATTCATTCTCTCCTCATCTCCCAACATTTTTCTAAAGCAAAGGTCTGACCAGGTTACAATCCTGCCCCCAAATGAACTCTAGTTGGCTCTCTGTAATGAACAAGATTAAATATAATGCTCCAGGAGGCAGCTGGGTGGCTCAGTAGATTGAGAGCCAGGCCTAGAGACAGAAGGTCCTGGGTTCAAATCTGCCCTCAGACTTCCCAGCTGTGTGAACCTGGGCAAGTCACTTAACCCCCATTGCCTAACCCTTACCACTCTTCTGCCTTGGAACCAATACACAGTATTGATTCTAAGACAGAAGGTAAGGGTTTAAAAAAAAAAAAAAAAATATATATATATATATATATATATATAATGCTCCATAACCTGGCCCATTCCTCTTTCCAGCTTACCCTTCGCTCTTCCCTCTACCCTGATGACAAACCAGATCTCTTCCTAGTTCTTGAACATTACTCAACTCCCACCCCTGGGCCATTGCATTGGCTGACCTCCATATTGAGGCGTTCTGCCCCCTCACCTCTCATCGGTTCTTTGACTTCCTTCAAGACTTAGCCCAAATCTCACTCTCTCTACGAGTCCTTTCCTGGATCCTCTAGCTGCTAAGGCCCTACCCTTTCAGATCCCCTTCCGTCTGTCCCATAGGTGGGCATCTTCCTGGCACAGTGGATAGAGTGCCAGGCCTGGCGTCAGGAAGACTCCTCTTCTTCCTGAGTCCAAACTTGACCTCAGACACTAGCTGTGGGACTCTTGGTCAAGCCACTTAATCCTGTTTGCCTAAATGTCTTCATCTATAAAATGAGCTGCAGGAGGAAATGGCAACCACTCCAGTATCTTTGCCAATTGTTGGCATAATAGTAAGCACAAGTAAATGCTTGTTGGCTGACTTCAGGATTTGCTTAATTCAACCTCATTTTACAGAAGAGGAAATAAGCCCAGAGAAGGGGTTACTTGCCCAGGGCCACCACAGGGAGTACAACAGGATTTGAATTCAGGTCCTTTGACTCCAAATTGCACTCTTAGAGAGCACATTTGCTCTCCCTTAATAAATGTTGAACTGCATTTCTTCCTAACTAGGCTGGTAACGACAGAGTAGCCCTAACTTTGGAGAGCACAGAAAGTGTTCTTTCAGTCCAACTTGAGGTTCTAATCTCATTTCTGCAGTGGTTTAAGGTTCAGAAAGGGCCTTCAACATGTTCAGCCCATGATGTAGTTGCTACAGAAACATACCCATTCTATGAAGGGGGAAACTGACACCTTCAGAAGTGATATCATTTGCCAAGGAGCAGAGGCAGAATCATACTGCCTATACCTTCTGGCTGCATACCTGATGTTTTTCCCTTCACTTGGATTGAAGCATTTTCAGTCCATGAGCTGGGACTGTCTTTACACACCACTTAGACTCCCTCCTGAGTTTAAATTTGGCCTCAGAAGCTGCATGACTCTGGGCAAGTCACTTCACTCTGTTTGCCTTAGTTTCCTCATCTGTACAATGAGCTGGAGAAGGAAATGGCAAGCCACTGCAGTATTTTCACCAAGAAAACCCTAAATGAGAATATGAAGAATGCAGCATCTCCCCTTGGTGCTGGTAGCCCTTGAAACAGTTGACTCCTCTAAGGCTTAGCTGCAGTGGCAATTTGAAAAGTCAGTTTTTAGTCTTCCTCAACCCCCTGACATTTTGTATGTGAAGTTCAGACACCTGGAAGGGATCTCAGAACTCATCTAGGCCACTCCCCCAATATATTTATTTATTTTCAAAACCTCTGTTCCAAGGCAGAAGAGTAGTAAAAGCTAAACAATTGGGTTAAGTGACTTGCCCAAGGTCACATAGCTAAGAGGCCACACTTGAACCCAGGGCCTCCCATCTCCAGGCCTGGCTTTCTATCCAATGAGCCACCCAGCTGCCCCAATCTCCTCTCTTTAATAGGTGAAGCCCAGAGAATGCTCACAGGCTGTCAGAATCAGATATGATTAGAATCCTTGGAGCTCTTACTTCAGATCCAGGACTGATTCTACCATACCAATATCTAGTATTTGCTTCTCTCGGGCCCTGTTGGTTGTACTTCACCTAGTCCCAGGGAATCTTAGCCAAAATTTGTTCTTCGTGGACCCCTTGGCAGCCTAGAGAAACAGAACCCAGGGCTGCAAAGGAAAGCAATTGTTCTGAAATGTGTTTACTAAATATATTTATTTTTTTATTTCCCCACAGAACCTCAGGCTAAGAACCTCTGCCTTGGTAGATTATAAGTCCCATGACAGCAATATGGACTGGTTATTTTTGTGATGGTGTCTGTGGGTCAGGGTACTATCTATCCTCGCTGAAGGGAACCACCTATCAGTGACTATTTATACAGAATCCCACTTTCTTTGCAATTTTAAAAAACTCTTTCCTTCGTAGAATCAATACTAAGTATTAGTTCTAAGGCAAAAGAGCAATAAGGGATAGGCAGTTGGGGTTAAGTGACTTGCCCAGGGTCACACAGCTAAGAAGTGTCTGAGGTCACATTTGAACCCAGGACCTCTTGTCTCTAGACCTGGCTCCCTCTCCTCTCTGGGCTGCACCCTTCTTTTATAGATCTTGGGTAGCTTCCCTGGGATACTGAGTGGTTGTCACCCAGCCTGTGTATGTCAGAGGTGACACTTTGTACACAAGCCTTCCTGATTCCAAAGCCATCTCTCTAGTCACCACCTCCTCCAGCCTGGCACATAGCAGGGATTCAAGAGATGCTTGTGGCCTGATTAATTAGGCACCTGACCCCCACTGACCTTAGCGGGCTGGGGCTGGCTATTCTGGGGGAAGGAGAGGCTCGCTGGGCCCCTCTCCCAGCCCTGTGACACTCACACCCTCCAGTCCTTAGTTGTGGTTCTGGTCCCGTCTCAGCGTGCGGTGGCATCTTGAGCTCTGGGCAGCCCCAGAGAGTGTTCAGCGCCCAGCCCTCCGGCGTCCCCCCTGCTACTTAACCCGCCACAAGCCCGAGGGTCAAGCCCTTTCGCTTTGTTGACCCTCAGTTTCCTCCCTCCAGGGTCAATGTGGGATCATATGACGGCGGGAGGGCGGTAAGGGGTTTTGTAACCAGAAGGTGCTGTGCTTGTGGGTCAATGACCCCTACTCTACCCCCAAACCCGACCCCCATCCTGACTCTGCCCAGGAGCAGCAGTCCGCCCAAGCAGGGAACCGGGGTGGATGATTCAGAACCGGAGAGATTCGCAGTCCAAAAGCTCGGAAAGCCCGGGTGGCGGGGGCGCCCCCGGAGTTTCGCCCTAGCCGCGTCCGCCCCCCGAGGCTAGAGTTGGGAGTGGGGTGGGGCTGAGGAGGGGGCGGGCTCTCCTAGATGACGGGCGGAGCGGCCGAGCCAATAGGTTTGCCGGGATGCTCACCTGGCACGGGCCACGTGGGCGCAGGTATGTGGCAGGCTCCGCCCCCTGCCCCGCCCGCCCCAAACCCTCGGGACATCTCCGGGTTTCGGGGGCGGAAATTTTCCGGACGGGACGGTCTGGGGTTAGCGATGGAACCGGTGGCATCCTGGGGTCCTGGGTCGGTGGTGGCCTGGCTGAGAGGTGGGTAGGGGCTGCCCTGAGCTGGCAGGTGGAATCTACATCCGCCGACGTCTAGGTGGGGAGGAGGGAGAGAAAGAGATGGAGTCTGTCCTGGTCATACTCCTGCAATCAGGGAGTGGGACCTAGTGTGTGTGTGGGGGGGGGCTCCTGGTCTACACTGGCCTGAACTGGGAGGGGTTGTTTACACTGGCATTGAGGGCGGGTGCTGTTTACACTGCCCTCCCAAAGATGGGAAGCCTTCAAGTTGTGGGTTCCGGGTTTCTGAGCTTCCACCCTTCTTGGGAAGAAGCGTGTCCTCCCCGGGAGCGAGCGATGTAAGGAGGAGAGGGTCCTCAGCCCTGTATGGAGGCCGGGGGATGGAGGCAATGACCTCTTCTTAGGGGTCCTTCCAGTTTCAGAATCGCAGGCCCATCCCACCCCACACCCCTTCCTGTCTTAAAGAGACAGCGAGACACTCCTAAAATTTCTAGAGAGATTTAAGATTTGCCAAGCACTTCCCTCACAACCATCGCGAGAGATAGGTACATTTATGGCCTTTTTGCAGATGAGGAAACCGAGGCGCTAAGGAGGTTGGCCCAGCTTCATCTCTGCCTCATTTCCATACAAGTTCAAAGGACTTTTCTGATCGCCCACAACTTTCTTTCTCCCCCAAATAACCCTTACCTTTTATCCTAGTATCCATTCTGAGGCAGAAAAGTGGCAAAAGCTTAGGCAGCTGGGGTTGAGTGACTTGCCCAGGATCCCACAACTATGCCTCCCTCTACCTGAAATGTACCCAGTATGTATTCTGAATGCATTTATTTATGTGCGGTTTTTGTTGTCTGTCCCTGGGGTATGCCTGCTCCTTGTGGGCAGAGACTTTAATTTTTTGCCTTTTTATCCCCTGTACCCAACCGCTGGCAGGTATTTAATCTGTGCTGTTGTTGTTTTCATTGGTTATTTAAGTGACACCCTCTGGGTCTTGTAGCAGGAGGTGCAGACTTCCCAGGTTCCCAGGAGTCACACGCTCTCCTTGTTACCTGCCCTTAGAGGGTTTCCATCTTCAGGGATTAAAGGTTTGGGGAAGGAAACTGGGCTATAATCATAGCCAACATAAAAGCAGTCCCATATTATCTCCATCTTCAAAAGGCCGCCCCTGAGATCTGGAGGAAGCTATCATTAGACCCATTTCTCATTTGGAGAGACTGAAAAGGGAGGAAGTGATTCGCTTAGAGCCTATGGGAGGAGGTGCAAAAATAATGCCCATAAATAACTCCATTTTTGGACAAGTTCAAATCTGGACTCAGATACCAGGTGTGTGCCCCTCAGCAAGTCACCTAACTGCAGTCTGCCTCAATGTTCTCCACTGTAAAATGGCCACACATAATAGCACCTACCTCCTTGGGCTGTTATGAGGGTAAAAATGAGATATTTGGAAAGTGCTTTGCAAACTTAAATGCACTGTATACATGCTACTAGTTATTAGTAGCTGCTATTTTTAGGGTTACAAGAAAGTTTCTAAAGCAGTTTTTTTTTGTCATGGACCCTTCAATATGGTGAAGTTAGATGGTATCCCTTCCCAGTCATAATTTTAAAGATAAAATGAATAGGATTACAAAGGAAACCAATTGGATTGAAATAGACTTATCAAAATATTTTTTAACAAAACAAATTCATGGACCCCGGGTTAAAGAACCCCTTAACCCAGGGGCAGCTGGGTAGTTCAGTGGATTGAGAGCCAGGCCCAAAGATGGGAGATCCTAGGTTCAAATCTATCCGCAGCCACTTCCCAGCTGTGTGACCCTGGACAAGTCACTTGACCCCCATTGCCTAACCCTTACCACTCTTCTGCCTTGGAACCAACACACAGTATTGATTCCAAGACAGAAGGTAAAGGTTTAAAAAAATAAATAAGAACTCCTAGACTAATCTGTAGGGGAGATACAGCCCCCAGTCTTAAAGGGAAGGTACACCCAGGACAAAGACCAACAAATTTAACTCTCTCAAGGGTAGAGAGTTATAGAAACAAGTGCTGGGAAAGGTGGGGAGTAGAGAGCAGAAACCAGGTAGGGTGAATCAGGAAAGGCTTCCTGGAGGAGGAGAATCTGGAACAAGTTTTTGGGAAGGGCCACAGAAACAGCCTTTGTGCAGGCTTAGTGGTCACGGTGTCATGAAATTGGAGCTAGCAGGTCATCTGGTCCAACCCTGTGGTTTTATAAAGGAGGAAACAGACCCAGAGGGAAGAACTCATTTGTTTAAGGTCATACAGGGACTCAAGCCATTGCCCTTTCTATTAATTTGTGGGCTTTCAACCAGCAAGGTGTCCACACCATCTTAGAGAGGGGGGAGGAGGGGAAGGGAACCCTCAGATGAAGTGGGTTAGAGGGTCTTAGCTGAAAAGTTGAATATAAGAGAAGATAGAATTTGGTTTTTTTTTTATAGGCTAGAAAGGAATTTAGAAACAGGTAGATTCAAGCCCTATTGGTGAAGGTTATTATCTTAAAGACAGCCTTGTTGTTGTTCAGTTATGGCCTACTCTTTGGGACCCCTTTTGGGGTCTTCTTGGCAAAGAGACTGGAATGATTTGTCATTTCCTTCTTCTGCTCATTTGACAGATGAGGAAACTGAGGCAAAGAGGGTTTTGGAGAGGTTTGCCATTTCTTTTTCCAGCTCAGTTTATAGATGAGGAAATTGAGGCAAACAGGATGAAATGGCTTGCCCAGGGAGACGTATCTGTTGTGTCTGAAGCTAGATTAGAACTCAGGAAGATGAATTTTCCTGACTCCAGACTGCCCTACCAAGCTGCAGCTAGCTGATGATTTAATCCATAAAGTGCCCGGACTAGAGTCAGGAAGACCTGAATTCCAATTCTAGCTTCAGGTACATTATTAGTTGAGTGACCCTGAACATGTCATGTTGCCTCAGTTTCCTCAACTGAAAATTGGACCTAGCACCTACCTTGCAGGGTTGCCTGGCACATGGTAGGGGCTATATAAATGGGCTTCTTCCCTTTACTGTCCGTGGACTTCGTCACTTAACTTCCCTGAGCTTCAGTTCCCACATCTGCGGAATGACAAGGTTGGATTAGATGGCCTGTTGGTGCCTATGAACCATTTAAACCAGAAATTATTAACCTGGGCTTTGTGAATTTGCCTGTGTGAAGCTCGTTTGTTTTTTAAACATTTGATAGCTTTATTTCACAATTGATTTCTTTTATTCTCCTCTCTATTTTATTGTAAGCATTTAAAAAACATTGTCCGAGAAGAGGAGTCCATAGGTTTCACAAGACACCCCAAGGGGTCCATGACCCCCCAAAGAGGTTAAAAATCCTTGTTCTAGTCCAAACTCTGCATCTACAGAAGGGGAAGTTGAGACCCAGAGAGGGGAAATAACTTATACTAGGTTGCTTGGCAAATTAGGAGAAAATCTGGAGCCCCCAGTTCAAAGAAGCCTTTGTAGTAGATTTCAGTGGTGGGGATAGAGGGGGAGCTTGCTGTGTGATGAACCCAGGAGCCCTGATTCCCCAGCTCTATTAAGGGGAAGATGTAGAGAATAGTCACTCCCCCAACTCTGCAGAAAAAACAGGGCATGGGCTAAAGGAAGGGAGCTGGGAGCTGCTAGCTGAATCCCACAACCCTCCCCAGAAGGGGTTTCTTTCTCCATAATTTGCCCAGATTCCTTATGGGAAGATGCTGTTATCATTCCCTCCCAGGCCTCTAGGATTCCTGGATTTCTCCCCTGCAGTCCTTGCCTATGCTCCAATCAGAACAAGCCCTTCTTCCTGTTTGGTGTTGGTAAATGTTTAACCACTGGCTCTCCCCAAAAGCAAGTGCTCAGGACACGCATTAAAGTTTAATCTGCATTATTAACACTTTTTTTCTATCACTTTTTAAAGTCGAAATGATAAAACAATACCAAAATAATATAAAATAATAAAAATAATTAATATTATTTGTAGCTTTTGCTTAGGTCTAAATGCTCAAACTGAAACATTTAACCATCAGCTCTTTCTAGCATACCCCTTTAGAAGGGGAGATCAGAGACAGCTAAAGCCAGGCATCTTGGTAAATTTTTTACCTCTATGAGCTTTGTCTTTTTTTAAACCCTTACCTTCGATCTTAGAACACTACTGTGTATTGGTTCCCAGGCAGAAGAGTGGTAAGGGCTAGGCAATGGGGGTTAAGTGACTTGCCCAGGGTCACCCAGCTAGGAAGTGTGAGGTCAGATTTGAACCCAGGATCTCCTGTCTCCAGGCCTGACTCCCTATCCACTGAGCCATCTATCTGCCCCTGTGAGTTTATTTTAAGGTTCCTTTCAACTGACCCATTAATAAGCATTTACAAAGCCCCTACTAGGTGCCAGACGCTGTGCTAAGTGATGGGGATACTAGGATAAAAATAGAACTCTGGGGACATCTAGGTCGATCAGTGGATAGAGCCTCTGGACCTGGAGTCCAGAGGAACTGAGTTCAAATTTGGTTGCAGACATTCTAGCTGTGTGATTCTGGGCAAGTCACTTAATTCCATTTGCCTAGCCCTTGCCTCTCTGTCTTAGAGTTGTTTCTAGGACAGAAAGAGGGGTTAAAAAATGGAATCCTCCAGCCCCTCTGTGGGGAGGCCCTTAGAAAATAAATTGGGGGTGGGGAAGGAGAAAGGGCATGCAGAACTATCTTGGGATGAAAGGAGCATTTGAGCTTGGCTTGGAAGGAAACTAGGAGTTCTGAGAGGTGTCGGGGCTCGCATTCCAGATGGGAGATGGGGGAACCCCAAGCAGGAGGCAGTGAAGACTGGCAAGCGAATGGAGCGGCATAATGGCTAATTAGGCCAGAAATGTCAGCTGGAGACAGCTGGTGAGGAGCTGGAAATGCCAGAGGAGTTTGGATTTGACCCTGGAGGGAGAAGGGAGGCCCTGAACATTGAGCAGGGGAGTGAGCTCATCAGGCTGGCTGGGATTTAGGAATATCCATTTGGTATCTGGGTGGAGGACGGCCTGGAAATGAGGCCTGGAAAGGAGGGAGACCGATTCCTTAATTAAAACGATAGAAGAACTGGGAGGGCCCCGAGAACAGAGGATGTCAGAGCTGGGAGGCCCCTTAGGACATGGAATGTCAGGGCTGGGAGAGCCCTTCTTGTCTAGTCCAACTGGCTGGAAAATGGGTCCAGAGGGGATCAGTAACTTGTCTCCCAGCCCAGATCTTTCTCCTTATTCCAGGGAGCTTCCAAGTCAAATTTTCTTTTGAACTTGTCCCTGTCCTAAGGGGAGCAAGGGAAGGATTTTAAAATGATCATCATTAGCCTTTATAGAATGCTTTAAGGTTTGCAAAGCACCATGTATGTGTTTTCTCATTTGATTTTCACAATAATCTTTTTGTCAAATGGTGCCTTCTCTAATAGAGGGTAGAGGAGGAAGAGGGTTGGTTGTGTATTTTAATGTAACAAACAACTTAATTGACTTCATTTATTTTTTAATATTTTTTAAAATAAATATGGGGCTCCAAGACAAAGGTAAGGGTTTAAAAAATAAAAAAATAAAGTCGATTAAGTTGTTTGTTGTGTATTGGCTCCAAGGCAGAAGAGTGGTAAGGGCTAGGCAATGGAGGTTAAGTGACTTGCCCAGAGTCACACAGCTGGGAAGTGTCTGAGGTCAGATTTGAACCTAGGACCTCCCATCTCTAGGCCTGGCTCTCAATCCACTGAACCACCCAGTTGCCTCCTTAATTGACTTTAAATAATAGCTAATTTTTAATTAGAGGCAGCTATGGCTCAGTGGTTATGAATACTGGGTTTAGAATCAGGAAAACCTGAGTTCAAATCTGGCCTTGTACTCTTCCTAGTTGTGTGACCCTGGGCAAGTCACTTAACCTCTATACAAACTATCCACTAGAGTAGGAGATGGCAAACCACTCCAGTATCCTTCCCAAGAAAATCCTGTGGATAACTCTGGTTCACAATATCCCCTTCTACCTGGCAGAGACAGGTGTTGACACTCCTGGGGACCCAAGTAAAACAAAGGATTCTGGCTGTGAAACTGAGTTTGACTTGGGCAGACCCTGGACCTCCCTGATGCCCAACTGGGTAGACTTTATGCCCAGAATTCCAGCCTCTGCCCTATGACATCTCTGACTCTAACTCTGGGGCTCGGACGTCTTTCAATCTTCCCTGACCCCCAGGCCCATGGTGTTATGAGGAGCAGGGCTCAGTTGAACAACAACAACACTTTTATTTAGTGCCTACTGTGTTCTGGGCACTGTGCCAAGCAATTGACAGTTGAGGATCTCCTTTGATCCTCAAAACAAACCTGAAAGGTATTATCATCACCTCCATTTTACAGATGAGGAAACTCAGGCTGAGAAGATAAAAGACTTTCCTAGGGTTGACTAGCTAGGAAATGTCTGCCTTAGGATTGGAATCTCAGCATTCCCGACTCCCAGATCTAAGCCTGCCCACTGCCTTTTTGGCCATTTCTACACCATGAAAGTTGGCGTTACCCGGGGACCCTTGAGGCTAATCAAGGGCTGATGAAAGAGTTGGAAGCTTTCCTCCAACCCATCAGATCTGGAAGTATGAGGAAACATACCCAGAGAGTGGGTCTGGGTTGTGAGTGCCAGTGATGGTAGCCCCTCTCTTGGCTGTAGTAAGAAGGGGAGAGGGAAGAAGCCCTGTTACTTCATGCCCTCCTGGATCTCTCCTCCTCCAGGCCTGGATGTCCCGGTACAAGAGTACCCCTTTGAGGAGTGGGCCCTAGTGGGGAATGATCTGCTTCAACTCTGCCCTCGGAGCCTGAAGGACTTGGGGGTCTGGCATATTGGTCATCAGGAGCTCATCCTAGATGGGGTGGAACAACTCCGGACGCTGGTGAGTCGGCACCAAGTACACCTCCTGGAGGGCCCTTCTCCAGGGACACCACCTGTCTATAAGGCTTATAGGGTCTAAGCTATTTGCCCAAAATTCTATAGAGATCAGAGGACGGAAGCAAGCCTAGAACCTAGGTGTTCTGATGATCCAGAGTCCTGTATCCTTGTTCTTCTCATAGTCCCGTTTGCTGGGGCTGAGTTACAAGATCATAGGACCTAGAGTTGGAAGGGACCTTGGAGATCATCAAGTCCAGTCTTCCCATTTTATAGTTGAGGAAACTGAGGCACAGAGAGGTTAAGGAATTTCCTCAAAGTTACCCAGGTAGTAAAGAACAGAATTGGAGTTTAAGCCAAAACCTTCTCATTCCTAATCCATTTTTTCCCAATGAGAAGGTCTGGTGCAAGAGAATATGGGAGATGGTGATGGGGTGAGGGATAACTGCTTATGTTCCTCTCATTGGCCACAGAGCTCTGGGCTAGAGACTGAGAATCTCCGGAAGCTAACAGAGCAGCTGCGGGCCCTAACGCACAAGTTGTGCAGCCTTGTCCCAGGCTGCCTTGGAGCCAATGGGGAACCCGCCCCAGAACTTCTCACTGGAGCCATCGAGCTAGTCAGGGCAGCTTGGGCCCTTCTCTGCTGGCTCAACAGGTAATGTTGCTAATGAATAATTATTCCTATCCCCTTGTGTTTGCTTAACACCTCGACAGTTTGCAAAGGGCCTTCTTACCAGTTCCATGTTCCATACAGTCCTCAGAAGGATGGGAGGAAAGAGCGATGGTCAGCCCCATTGTGTAGCCAAGGCTGTACATAACTGTAACTGAGGTCTCTGTCTTAAGTCGCTTCCCCAAAGTTATCCAATGAGTTGACGGCATCAAGCGTTTGATTCCTAGACCCTTTTCCCTTCCACGATATCCCCCTCTACCTGGCAGAGGCAGGTGGAGACACTCCTGAGGACTAAAGTAAAACAAAGGCTGTGAAACCGAGTTGGACTTGGGCAGACCCTGGACCTCCCTGATGCCCAGAAGTCCAGCCTCTGCTGGGGAAGGTTGTGAGGTCCATTGCCCTGTGACATCTCTGACTAACGCTGGGGCTCAGATGTCTTTCAACCTTCCCTGACCCCCAGGTACCTTTTTTCTCAAATCAATGACTTCTCCGCCTGCCAGGAAATCGGGGACTTGTGCAGGGAGCTGGCCCGGGCCTTGCAGGAGGTGAGTGACCCTCTAATTCCCTGCCCCACAAGCCCAGAGGTGGTACTGAGCCCAGCCCAGAGGGGCGGAGCAGGAGGAATCGGATCCTAGCAATGCTTTTTATAACCTGTGAATCAGACCGGGATCGGGTGTGGGGGCCAGACAGAGCCAGGAGAGGGGTGACTGGCCACTTGAGGAAGCCCGGAGGTTTCAGGTACTTGAGGGGAATAGACAGAACTTGAGATCTGGAGCTGGGCTGAGAATGGGTTCCCCTGGTCTTTACCACCCTGACTCACCAAGCCCTCCCTCTAGAGGCTCTCAGCCCACCTTCACCCCGCACTTTCCTGACCTTGACTTTCTCGTGTCTGGGCCAGGGGCTGCTTTGGGCTAGGAGCTTGGGTGGGAGGAGGCTGTGAATGTGGCCCTAAGAAGCCCCTCTTTGGGAGATGGGGGAGAGAGCAGCCAGGGAGAGGAAGGTCACAGAAGCAGGTCTAGGAAGAGCTGGCATGAGCTTGAGGCAGGAAGGGTCCTAGGACTCAGCTGGAGAAGAGAGTGCAGTGGGGAAGTCTGCCTCTGACGATCTGTTTGGGGAATAAGGAATTTGAATGTGGCCCTAGAAAAGAACATATGAATGTGTGTGTGTCTGTCTGAGAAGGGGCAAGTGTGACCTACTGAGAATGTGCCCTCAATGAGGCATGTCTGTCTAGAGCAGCGTGGGAGTCCCCTGGAGAGAGAAGGAGAGTATTTTGCCTGCAGGCATGATGTCGGGACCCCAGTTGATGATAAGAGGAAATAGACCAGGTTGAGGTTGTCAGAGAATAGGGTACTCTGATCCTTGGTGTTCATCTGGTTTTAAGACGGACTGTGGTCTCCTCTGAGGCCATTCTTCCAGGAGATAGGGGAAAGCAGTGTCTCACCCACTGGCTAGTCAGATTCCTCTGTTCAGTTTGGGGGTCTCTCTGGGCCTCCTGTCTCTTCTTTTAGGATTACCCAGTGGAAAAAAAGGAGGCTGAGATCCTGAAGCTTGTGAGTATTATGGGAGGAGAGGGAAGCAGGGGTGCAGAGAGGAGATGGGAAGGCTGCTCAGTGGGACTGACCAGACATCCTCATCTCTCTCCCCCTTCCCCCACATCTCTCTTTGCCCCTCGAAACATTCCCAGAGTAATAACATTTCGATCATCTGTGATGCCATTCTGAACTTCAGCCCTGATCACTTGCTGGATCAGCTGGCTATCCTGGAGCTGGTGGAGCTGCGAGCCAGGTGTCCAGAGGAAGCCCTGGTGAGACTGGTCCAGACCCTTCTCTAGACCTTGGCCTTAGAGGAAGAGAGGCAGCACAGGAGAGGGAAGAAGACTCAGAACCTGGAACTGAGTTCTCCAGCTCTGACATTGCCTTGGAGATCTTAGACGAGTCCTTTAACCACAGCCTCAGTTTACTCCTCTGTAAAATGGGGCCATCAATGCTTACACTCCCTACCTCACAGGATTGTCAGCAGAGTCATATGAGACAATGGATGGAAAGCTGTGTTTAAATAGGAACCATTGAGTACCTGGATCCTGCAATTAGAGGACCTTGCAAGGAGTAGGGATGCTTGAGTATAAAGAGTCAGAGCTGGGAGAGAGCTTAGAACACAGAATGTCAGAGCTGGGAGGAACCTTAGAACAGAGAATGTTAGAGCTGGGAGAGACCTTAGAACAGGGAATGTCAGAGCTGGGAGAGACCTTAGAACACAGAATGTCAGAGCTGGGAGAGACCTTAGAACAGAGAATGTCAGAGCTGGGAGGGACCTTAGAACCCAGAATGTCAGAGCTGGGAGGGACCTTAGAACAGAGAATGTCAGAGCTGGGAGAGACCTTAGAACAGAGAATGTCAGAGCTGGGAGAGACCTTAGAACAGAGAATGTCAGAGCTGGGAGGGATCTTAGAACACAGAATGGCAGAGCTGGGAGGGAGCTTAGAACACAGAATGGCAGAGCTGGGAGAGACCTTAGAACACAGAATGGGAGAGCTGGGAGAGACCTTAGAACAGAGAATGTCAGAGCTGGGAGGGACCTTAGAACAGAGAATGTCAGAGCTGGGAGGGAGCTTAGAACACAGAATGTCAGAGCTGGGAGAGACCTTAGAACAGAGAATGTCAGAGCTGGGAGAGATCTTAGAACAGAGAATGTCAGAACTGGGAGGGACCTTAGAACCCAGAATGTCAGAGCTGGGAGGGACCTTAGAACAGAGAATGTCAGAGCTGGGAGAGATCTTAGAACAGAGAATGTCAGAGCTGGGAGGGAGCTTAGAACAGAGGATGTCAGAGCCGGGAGAGATCTTAGAACAGAGGATGTCAGAGCCGGGAGAGATCTTAGAACAGAGAATGTCAGAGCCGGGAGAGACCTTAGAACAGAGAATGTCAGAGCTGGGAGAGACCTTAGAACAGAGAATGTCAGAGCTGGGAGAGATCTTAGAACAGAGAATGTCAGAGCTGGGAGAGATCTTAGAACAGAGAATGTCAGAGCTGGGAGAGATCTTAGAACAGAGAATGTCAGAGCTGGGAGAGACCTTAGAACAGAGAATGTCAGAGCTGGGAGAGACCTTAGAACACAGAATGTCAGAGCTGGGAGAGAGCTTAGAACAGAGAATGTCAGAGCCGGGAGGGACCTTAGAACACAGAATGTCAGAGCCGGGAGAGAGCTTAGAACACAGAATGTCAGAGCCGGGAGAGACCTTAGAACAGAGAATGTCAGAGCTGGGAGGGACCTTAGAACAGAGAATGTCAGAGCTGGGAGGGACCTTAGAACAGAGAATGTCAGAGCTGGGAGAGACCTTAGAACAGAGAATGTCAGAGCTGGGAGAGACCTTAGAACACAGAATGTCAGAGCTGGGAGGGAGCTTAGAACACAGAATGGCAGAGCTGGGAGAGACCTTAGAACACAGAATGGCAGAGCTGGGAGAGACCTTAGAACACAGAATGGCAGAGCTGGGAGGGACCTTAGAACACAGAATGTCAGAGCTGGGAGAGACCTTAGAACAGAGAATGTCAGAGCTGGGAGGGACCTTAGAACAGAGAGTGTCAGAGCTGGGAGAGACCTTAGAACACAGAATGGCAGAGCTGGGAGAGACCTTAGAACAGAGAATGTCAGAGCTGGGAGAGACCTTAGAACACAGAATTTCAGAGCTGGGAGAGACCTTAGAACACAGAATGGCAGAGCTGGGAGGGATTTTAGAACACAGAATGGCAGATCTGGGAGGGATCTTAGAACAGAGAATGGCAGAGCTGGGAGGGACCTTAGAACAGAGAATGTCAGAGCTGGGAGGGGCCTTAGGGATCAAGTAGTTACCCCCTCCCCTAAGCCAACCTGTCATCCCCCTTATTTAGAGAACCAAAGTCCAAGCCAGAGCAGTTCAGTGATTTCTTCCAGTTCCACAGCTAATCAGTGACAGAACTGGGCCCAGAACTCAGGTTCTCTGCTCCCCACCCTAGACCTTTTCTGCTTTTACAGCAGAATAAGAGCTCATTGGGAGCACTTTTTGCCTTATTTCTTAGTCCTGATGTTTTAGCATAGAGACTGACTCACTCAGAGTGAGCCCTTAGTGTTTGTTGATTGACAGTAAGTCCTCTTACTGCTTCTCACTTCCCCATCCTCACTGAGCTTGCTGGGTGCCTGGGTGTGTCTGTGTATGCAGGGCCTTGAAATCCTGACCACCAGCAGCTGCCACCACTTTGTGTCTGGAACAACCCCAGAGGTAAGAAGCCCTCCTCACCCTGCCTGGCCCCAGCTTCACCCCATCCTTGCACCCTGACAAAGGAATGTAAGACTCTGACTCCCTGTCTGTGAGTTCCTAAGCAAGGCTCCAAGGTGTGGAGAGAGCTCAGTCACCCCCCCCCCCAAGTCCCTCGTTTCTCTCTTTTTTCTCCATAGTCTCCTGCTGACAGCTGTGCCCAGATCTTGCTTGGAGACGAGATTGTCCAGGTCAATGGGCAAGTGGTGGTGAGTTTCTTGGGAAGGGAAGGAATGAGAGCATCCCATGTCAGTTGCCCTGTGGTTGGCATGGGAGGGAAGAGGACGTTCTGAGAGTGGGACCTGGATCTGGAAATGGGGATCCCAGCCCTTTGAAGGATCCCTCTCCCATGTGGAGACTTTCTCCTTGTCTTTTTGGTGTCCATAGACGAGGGGGAGAGATGGCAGTGGCATACCTAGAGTATGGACACATGGACGCAAGCACACGTTGTAGTTGAAGTGTTAGACATGGATGGGGAGAATTGGAGAATAGAGTTAAAGAGTTGAGTGGTGTTTGCAGGGAAAACTTCCTAGAAGAGAGCAGGGTATGGTGTGCAAACTGGGGAAAGGGGAAAACAGGATGGAGAGTAGGTTTGTCTAGCTGGAGCAGAACCTCTCATCTGTGTATCAGGGGATTGAGGAGGGAGTGGGTAGGTAGGTGGCACAGTGGATAAAATTCTGAGCCTGGAGTCAGGAAGAAGATCCAAGTTCAAATGTGACCTCAGGTACTTACTAGCTGGGGGACCCTGGGTAAAATCACTTCACCCTCTTTGCCTCAGTTTTCTCATCTATCAAATGAGCTAGAGAAGGAAATGGCAAACTTTGCCAAGACAGTCCCAAATAGGGTCATGAAGAATGGGACACAACTGAAATGACTCAACAGTAGTGGTAGAAGTGGAGATGGGGTAGCAACCCTTGCCCTAAATCCCAACTTAGAGTGTCCTTGTTTGTCTCTGCCCTGCCTTGGTCCTTTAGGTGGGCTGGCCCCGGGCTAGCTTGAACAGGCAACTGCTGCAGGACCCAGCTCTACTCAGACTTGTGCTGAAGACTGTCCCCGTGCCTAAGAGTGCCCCTCAGGTAGGTTTCTTTTCCCCATCCCTATCTCTGCTCTCTATCCTCTCTTTTTCCTCGCTCATGATTTCTTCCTCTCATTCCTCAGAGCCCTTCGGATAATTCCTGCTTAAGGAACCAATCACCAGACTTGGCCTCCCCATCTCCTAGGTAATGGACTCTATCAGCAGAGTATGTCTTGATTTGGGGATGGCATGTGAAGAAGAGTGACAATTTGTCCCTGTATTCTATGTTTTGTACAGGACCTCAGAAGAAAAAGCTACTGCTTTCATCTTTGACCAGTGTCCAGATCCAAGATCTCCCACCTCCCCTGAGGCAGGTAGGAAGGAAGAAGTGTTTGGTGTCAGGAAAAGAACACTTGCTTGGGAATTCTAGACTTGGATTCTAGTCCTGGTCTGCTACGTCCAGCTATATGAACCTGGATGAGTCCCTTCTCTTCTCTGTATTTCAGTAGAAAAAAAACTAAGGTCTAGTTTATTACTTTAGGATTCAGGCTAGACTACCTCTATGGTCACTTTTGGCCCTAGGAGTTTATATTTCAACATTCAATATTCTAAGAACATATCAAGTTCTGGCACTCTATATTCTAACATTTTATATTCTAAAGGCCCTCCCAGCTCTAACCATTCTCTATTCTAAGATCTCTCCCAGCTCTGCCATTCTCTGTTCTAAGGTTCCTCCTAGGTCTGCCATTCTCTGTTCTAAGCTCTCTCCCAGCTCTGCCATTCTCTGTTCTAAGGTTCCTCCTAGGTCTGCCATTCTCTGTTCTAAGCTCTCTCCCAGCTCTGCCATTCTCTGTTCTAAGGTCTCTCCCAGCTCTGCCATTCTCTGTTCTAAGGTCTCTCCCAGCTCTGCCATTCTCTGTTCTAAGGTCTCTCCCAGCTCTGCCATTCTCTGTTCTAAGGTCTCTCCCAGCTCTGCCATTCTCTGTTCTAAGGTCTCTCCCAGCTCTGCCATTCTCTGTTCTAAGGTCTCTCCCAGCTCTGACATTCTCTGTTCTAAGGTCTCTCCCAGCTCTGCCATTCTCTGTTCTAAGGTCTCTCCCAGCTCTGCCATTCTCTGTTCTAAGGTCTCTCCCAGCTCTGCCATTCTCTGTTCTAAGCTCTCTCCCAGCTCTGCCATTCTCTGTTCTAAGCTCTCTCCCAGCTCTGCCATTCTCTGTTCTAAGCTCTCTCCCAGCTCTGACAGTCTCTGTTCTAAGGTCTCTCCTAGCTCTGACATTCTCTGTTCTAAGGTCTCTCTCAGCTCTGACATTCTCTGTTCTAAGGTCCCTCCCAGCTCTGACATTCTCTGTTCTAAGGTCTCTCCCAGCTTTGACATTCTTTGTTCTAAGGTCCCTCCCAGCACTGACATTCTGGGTTCTAAGATCTCTCCCAGCTCTGACGTTCTCTGTTCTAAGATCTCTCCCAGCTCTGACATTCTGGGTTCTAAGGTCTCTCCCAGGTCTGACATTCTCTGTTCTAAGCTCTCTCCCAGCTCTGACATTCTCTGTTCTAAGGCTCCTCCCAGCTCTGACATTCTCTGTTCTAAGGCTCCTCCCAGCTCTGACATTCCATGTTCTATGGCCCTTTCCAATCTTCCAG
Source organism: Monodelphis domestica (assembly GCF_027887165.1). Taxonomy (NCBI): domain Eukaryota; kingdom Metazoa; phylum Chordata; class Mammalia; order Didelphimorphia; family Didelphidae; genus Monodelphis; species Monodelphis domestica. The sequence goes on along the minus strand of NC_077230.1, from coordinate 380,205,066 downwards.
TTTTATTATTCTATGATTCTATCTCTAGTATATTCTAGTATATCTCCCTTTGTGCTGTTCCCACCATCCCAACACATACACCAGACTGATAGGATACTCCAGCCAGCCCCATCACAGAAGAGCAATGTTATTATTAGCATGAATATCTGAACATCTGGATTCCATTGTTCATTCTCTAAACCACCAACCCTTCCTAGCCCTGGTTCTCTGTAGGCCCAGAATATAACATGTGTTGAGAGAATTGTTGTCTTCCTAGGTCCAACTACACCTTTAAGCTTTGGCAATATCTGGGGCTCTGACGAGCCTCCTAGCTCCCCGACGGTGGCAGATCCCAGGCCAGCAGCCCAGCCAGCCTCAGAGGAAACGGAGAATCAAGGATCTCCAGAGCCCCCAGACAAGGTAAGCTGAGCGCTGAGGGGCAGGAGTCCCTAGGTCTGGCCTTCTTCCTTCCCCCAGGACTGAACATGTTTCCAGAAGTGGAAAATCAGGATGGAGCAGTAGCTAGAGACCATGTCAGACAATGAATGGATGGAGGAATTGGGCCTATTCAGCCTGGGGAATACTAAGAGGAGACCGAAGGCTAGCATACAGAGAACAGGTTATCCTTGTTCTGCTTGACCCCAGAAGCAGGTAGGTGGGAGTTGCAGGGAGAAAGATTTTGACTAGATATAAAAGAAAGTTTGAAGAGGAGGTCTCCGAAGGTGAATCGGTTTCTCCAGAAGGTCAAGGTTCCCCATCACTAGAGGTCGTTAATCAGACTGATCACTTGTGAGAAGGAATTTCTGTTCAGGCATGGGTCGATCTAGCTGACCACTGAGGTCTCTTCCAACTCTTAAGATTCTTCAATCTTTGTGCCCGCAGAGTCCTTCCTGTAGTCGGAAGAAGTCAAAATCCAAAGGTATGTGAACCTGATGGTATTATAAGGTCACTCCTTCCTTTAAATGGATCCCTCTGGTGGACACAGAGGAGTACTATAAAGATGTGGGTTGGCTGTGTGTTCTTGGGCAGTCCCTGGCCCTCTCTTAGCCTTTTTCGTAAATATGAGAGGAGTTGGACTAGATCATCTCTAAGGTCAGCTTGAATGTTCTACAAATTCCATGCTTCTAGTTCTGACCTCCTCTCCCCTTGGAAATGGGATTGGAGACAGAATGGAGGGAGGGCACAGGAGAAAGAAAATTATTTTCCTTGGACCACACAGGGGTGGCGACTCGGCTGAGCCGGAGGCGGGTGTCGTGCCGGGAGTTAGGCCGACCTGAGTGTGATGGGTGGCTCCTGCTTCGGAAGGTGCCTGGAGGTTTCATGGGCCCCCGTTGGCGCCGATGTTGGATGGTACTGAAGGGTCACACCCTCTACTGGTACCGACAGCCCCAGGTGAGGGCTGTAGGGGAAGCAGTATATGTGCTACTACCCCAGGAGACCTTAGATCTCAGTGCATCCTCCCTCATATCTAGTGTAGTTCAGCCCCAGCCAATGGACTTGCCTTCTCTATCTATCTAGGAGATAATTAGCTAGAGGCTATTGCTTCTCTGTTATCCTCAACCTCTTGTCTGTCTACCTTCTGCTTGTCTCTGCTTATATGGAATGATCAGGGAAGACTAGCCGCTCTGGTGCTCATTCAGGGCTGCTCATTCATCTTTGGTGTCCATCTCTAATTTGGTGTTCCCCTATGGGTCCAAGAAGCTGTAGTATATGTAGTGGCCACATCTCAGTAAACCATCTTTGCAGATGGTTTAAACCAGGTTTGGGGTAACTGATAGGCTTCAGACCCATCAGTGAGTTAGGAGAGTGTCTACTGCAAGCATGTAAAGTCTTTGCTGGTGGAAGGGGAGGATGGGAACAATTTGATGCAGTAGCCATGAAGGCAGTGGAAGTGAGTGTTGTGGAGTGCTTAGAGCTTGGTCAGTCATGGAAGACGCCAAGGTCATCCCCTGCCTCCTGGGCCATCACCAGTCATCTTGACTTTTGTCTTGCCACTGAACCTTCATGGCTCTGGAAGAAAGAGTGAAGCCTATGACTTTGTGAAGTTCTGCCCTACTTAAATCCAATTTATGCTCATGTCAGAAGACATCCATTTTAGTGCTCTTCAAGTATGAAGGGCAGCAGCCAACCAACCAGCTCGTCCCTCTGCCTGTCTGCCCACCTCTTATCTGTGCTCACTAGGACTACAGGGCCGCCTTTTTGACCATCTCTCTCCTTCCCCACCACCTAAGGATCTCTGGAGTGATATTCCTCCCTTAGATCCCTGGGAAGAGCTTCATCTATACTGGAGAATTCTGAGTTTCCTGAGTCTTCTCTTCTTCCTCAAATCTGTCTCCTCCAGGATGAGAAGGCGGAAGGCCTGGTCAATGTCTCCAACTATAGCCTGGAGAGTGGTCGGGACCAGAAGAAGAAATAGTGAGAGAGGGAGATGTAGGAGGCTGGGGGCACCCTTGGGGAGGAGATGGAGAGATGGGATCAGATTTGAGTGGGGGGAGGAGATTGGAAGGAATGGAGTCAGACCTGGGGTGGGAGAATGAGGGTGGGGAGATGGGGTCAGACAGGGTGGGGGAGATGAGGGATAGAGGTCAGATTTGGGGAGCAATGGGAGGAGAGAGTCACGCTGGAAAGTATTGCTTTGTGAGGGAGGAGAATGATGGTCTTTCAGTGGTTTGGGGGTCAGGCACTGGCCTGGGAGTGGCCTTGCTCTTTCTCCCTCCCCACAGTGTGTTCCAGCTTACCCATGACATGTACAAGCCCTTCATCTTTGCTGCAGACACCCTGGCTGACTTGAGCATGTGAGAGATTGATTCCTATTCCTTTCCTTCTTGTCCCCATCCCTGTCCCCATCTGTGTCCTCTTTCACATCCTTATTCCCATTCTCCTCTTTCTCCCAACCCTTCCTCTCTCTGCTGTACTTAATCAGGGAAGTCCTTCTCCTTCCACCCTACCCCCACCTCCATCCTCTATTATTCTGCCTAGTTTGAGGTCAAAGGTACATGTTCTCAGGGGCAGGAAGGTGGTTCAGTAGGCCAGGTCTGGAGGTGGGAGGTCCTGGGTTCAAATCTGGCCTCAGATACTTCTCAGCTGTGTGACCCTGGGCAAGTCACTTAATCCCAGTTGCTTAGTCCTGTTATTGCTCTGCTGTCTTGGAACTTAGTATTGATGCTAAGCCAGAAAACAGTGGTTAAAAAAAAAAGGAAAAGATACATGTTATCCCTTCTTGCCCACTCTTTCCACTTGTTCTGCCCTTTGCCCATCACCACTTACCCCTTCTGCTTTTTTGGCAGGTGGGTGAGTCACCTGGTGACCTGCATCTCCAAGTACCAGTCTCATAGCCGAACTCCTGCACCCAGAGAGGAAGGTGAGGGTGGTCCTTGGGGCATAGGACCTTTTCTTCCCCAGAGACCTTCCCCCACATAGTACCAAGGTCTACCTTCTTATCAATCTCCCTACCCTCCCATATAATCTAGGACATGTGAAAGGGCAGCCTTGAGTCCTTAGCCTTTTCCCTGGCCTCAAACTGCCCCTTCTTCCACCAGACTGTTATAGTGAAACAGAAGCAGAAGACCCAGATGAGGAGACGGGGTCCCGCTCAGCCTCAGTGAGTATCCAGGGGATGGGGAGGGAAGGGAGGAAGATAGGAGAGGAGAGAAGCCTGAACTAACACTGTTCCTGTCTCTCAGCCCAACCCAGGAGCCTGGGGCTCTCCCCATGGAGATAGCTCCCCCTCAGCCACAACCCCTCAAGGCAGCCCCCGGGTGTCATATAGTCCTTCAACAGGTAGGCCCTGCAGTTAGGGAGGGAATGAACTGGGAGGCTGGTACTTGGCAGGCAATAGATGGGGAGGAAGATGTCGGGTAAAGGAAGGGGACATCAGAGGGTGAGGGGAGTTTGGAGAGGGGGTATAACCCCAGTCAAGGCCTTGTTCCTGCTCCACATATATCCCCAGCCTCAGACAGCAGCAATGATGGAACTCTGGAGCACCTGGTCCGGGGCCTCCAACAAGGAGGTGTGTCCTTTCTGGGGCGCCCACATCTGACCCAAGAACAATGTCGCCGCTCTTTCCTGCGCCGTGCTCGCGACCCCCAGCTCAATGAGCGGGCCCACCATGTGCGCTGCCTGCAGAGCACGCTCAAGGTTAGCTCCAGCTTTGGCCCTTAGCCCTGATCTTGGGAAGGAGAAGAGGAGAGAATCCCTGGGTTGGGGGACTGATGAGGGTTGGGGAGATGTCAATGTTCAGCACCCGTCCCTCTTGATTCCCAGGCAAAGCTACAGGAGCTGCAGGCCCTCGATGAGGTGCTGAATGATCCCACTTTGACTTCTGAAAAGTTCCAGAGGTGGAAAGAGAAGAACCAAGAATTACTTTCAGACAGACCTGGAGCTTGGGCTGGGCTGGGAGCTGAAGGGGCCTCCTGCCTTCGGACTCCTAAACCTGAGGATGGGACTTCCTTTGAGCCCAAAGAACACCTGCCTCCTGACCCCCCATGCCCAAAGCCACCTGACCTTTGACTCTGGGGATAGGAGGACATTTACCTTCTGGTCTCTGACCCAGGGAGTTCTCAACCTTGACTCCAGTGAGTTGTCTACCTACCACCTGACCTCTGAGGCCACCCCCTACATCTGGGGTCTAGGACAGGCCAGCTGAGGTCCCTAGAGTAGGGCTGAGAACTCCATCCTTCTCCTTCCATCCCCAATTTCCTGACCCTCAGGCTGTTGGGACAAGTGACAAGTCTTTAATTATTGCTTCCCAAACCTTTGCCCAAAGTGCTTCTTCTTCCTGCCTTCTTCCCTCCCTCCCTGGGTCCCTATAAATGATCCGATCTATTTCTCTGCCACTCTTAACTCGTGACATGCTGCCTTCTCCTGCCAGAATTGCCTGGACTGGAGTCAGGGAGAACTGATCCTTGAATTATTTTAGAGCTTAGCCTCAGTTACTCCAAAGAGAGATAATGAAGTAGCAGATGGGGAGAACCTTTTTGGAAGGAGAATCCAGAGGTTGGGGCAAGGGGAGGCCCAGGGACCGGATCCCCTATTCTGGTCATGTCCAAGGGTGACCAGGGTGTCCTGCACTGCTCAATGCCTACCTCTCCCCCACCCCACCCCACTGTATCAGCACAGGTGCACTTCACTTTACATAATGGCTGCATTTCAAAACATTAAAATGAATTTACTCCAAAGTATTCCTTGGACTGATGGTCTAAAACCAGGGGTGAGCTTCTAGATAAGCAGGGCTCCAGTTTTCCAGAATCACATAATTATTAATTTGGAAAAGAGACTCTAGGGGTCAGAGGGTGTCCTAAATGGGACAGCATCCCCGAAAAGGAGTCAGTCAGCCTTTGGGGGTCTATATTTTATTTTTCCCCCAATTACATGTAAAAACAATTTTTAATATTTGTATTTTTTAAATTTTGAGTCTTGAATTTCCTACCTCCCTAGCTCCCTTTTCCCCACTGCAATGGTGAGCAACCTGATTTAGATTTTATGTGTGTAATCAACAACCAACCTTTTGTCTAAGGTTTCCAAAGAAGCTGAGTCTAGGGGGCAGCTGAGTGGCTCAGTGGATTGAGAGCCAGGCCTAGAGACAAAAGGTCCTGGGTTCAAATCTGGATTCAGACAACTTTCCAGCTCTGTGACCCTGGGCAAGTCACTTAACTCCCATTGCCTAGCCCTTGCTGCTCTTCTGCCTTGGAACCAATACACAGTATTGATCCCAAGATGGAAGGTGAGGGTTTTAAAAAATAATAAAAATTAAAAAAAAGGGGAGTCCACCACTTCCAGAGAACAACCCAATTCCCTTTTGGATAACTGTAAGGAAAATTTTCCTTATGTCGGATCTAAAAGGAATGGTGGTTACAGCGTTGGACTTGGAATCAGAAAGATCTGAGTTCAAATCCTGCCTCAGATACTAGTAGTTATGTGACCCTGAGGATGGGGTTGGGGTGAGGAAAGCTTCCTGAAAGGGTCATATTCTCTTTTGGTTCATTATGCTCCACTTGAGTTTACTCCAGTTGTAGTTCATGTCTTAGATTTCCATAGCTGTTGGTAAAATGGAGGAGGGGAGCATGGTCTCTGATTCTTATATAAGCACTCATGTCAACACACTTATATCAGGAATAGAACAGCTTTTATTTCACAGGAAATGCAGAAGATGCAAAGGGTCCCATAAACAGCTGAAACAATTCATATAAAGTCATACAAAAGACTCTGGACTCCATAAGAAGATATAGAGAACACAGGAAGGAATGTTCTCCTTGGAAGAAACTAAATTTGGGGTTGCCCGTGGGGTGATAGCTGACATTCTGGTGAATCTGTAGCTGTCCTAGAGTTCTATATGGTCCCTCCAAAACTTGTAATACCTTCTATGATTTGGACCAGCAAACCCACTAGAGTTGTTGGATGGGCAACCCCTTCACCATCCAAGGTGAACTATCTAAATTTTATTATTGTTGTTCAATTGTTTCAGTCATGTCCAACTGTGACCTCATTTGAGGTTTTCTTGGCAAAGATACTGGAGTAGTTTGCCATTTCTGGATCTTCGGCTTGTTTTACAGTTGAGGAAACCAAGGCAGATCATTTTAGTTACCTGTTAAGGATCTGATTAATGGCTAAGATATAAAGAGAATAACAGAAACATAAACCAAGCTGTTCTTGAGTGCATGTAAGGTCAAAGGATATCACAAATCACAAAAGAATCACAAATGATTAACAACTATTGATTTGAATCATTCAAGAGTCCACAATGTCCCCCAAAATATTTAAGAACCTCAGTTTTACAGGAGAGGAAAAGTCATCAACCTGATCCAGGAATGACTCTGAAGTTACCATGAAATTGATTCCCTGTGCATCCAATGGAGTTCCTTTGTAATTTCCCCCATGCTTCTTTGGTGGTATTGTTCCTGTGTGTGTCTTTAGAATTTCACCCTTAAAGCTTCTCATCCCTCTTGGGCTATGAGATCTTATCTATCTTATCTCTGAACCTGAAATCTGCTCTAAAAAAAAAATAGACTTGGCCTAACTTTCCTCTCCTTTATCAGGAATGCCAAGATTAAGGGATCACCTTCTGTTGAGTCTCCCATCATTTCTACTTTAGCAACTAATCCTTTTTTGTGGCTCAGACTCTTGAGTCTCTTTACTACTACCTTTGCAATTGAGAAGTATGAAATTATTAAAGCCAGCCATGAATGTATTAGCTTCACAAAGGATCAAATAGATGATTTTAGTTACATGAAATTGGTATGAGCCTGACATCCAATATATATAGGGAATTAATGTAAATATAAAAAGCTAAGCTGTTCCCTAGTGGATGCTTAGTCAAACGGCATGAATGAATGGCCCTAAAATTATTAAATTGATTTCATTAAAATTATTATGGCCCATAAATTATTAATAACTTAATTCAAGTCACTCATAATTTGAAGGGCAGATCACAACAGCTCTAAGGTTTCACCTCACACCCACAAAATTGACAACGCTGACAAAAGAAATAGTAGACGTCGACAGTATGGCCAGAAGACAGGCACACTAATGTCCTCTCAGCTGACTTGTGCCTTGTGTAAAATGGAGATTTGAACCCTAGACGTCAATCCCCAGAAGTCCTTGGTACTTCCCAGAATTCCCTATAATCTCACCTGAGTCTCCACCTGGGCAGATCACAATGAGTATTTTAACTGGCAGCAACACCTACTTCACTCTCTTCCATTGCAGTGATGTAGTGGGTAAGCTAAGCACAGGGGTTTTGAATGGGCTAATCAGCCCTAGGCACGCGGTTTTCTTATTTCGTATTTTCTTTATTCTTTTATTTCTAACAATCCTTAATAAACCTCATAAAATATAATATTTTTATTACTAGAGACCAAATTTAATTTTTACACTTGGTTCAGACATTCTGGAACGCGAGTTGGAATCATACTAGAAAAAAATGATTAAAATGTCCCTACTCTTTGATACGGAGATATATATAAACAAAGCCTTTATGGAGTGGCAAAATAACCCAAACTCTGCTCCTAAAAAGGACAGATTCAAGTCTCTCCAAGCCACGGCACAGTGTGAGATCAGGAAGATGCAAGACCGATGGTGGGAAAAAAAGGTAGAAGAAATCCAGCGCTTTGCTGATACAAAAAACTACAAACAATTTTTCAGTGCCCTCAAGACTGTCTATGGGCCATTAAAACCCACCACCACTCCCTTGCTATCCTCTGACGGTGACACTCTCAAAAGATAAAAAAGGCATCAGCAACAGGTGGAAAGAACACTTCAGTCAGCTTCTCAACTGACCCTCTTCAGTCGACCAAAGCGCCCTTGACCAGATCCCCCAAAACCTCACCATTGAACAACTTGATGTCCCTCCTTCAATAGAGGAAGTCCAAAAAGCCATTAAACAAATGAGTGCAGGCAAGGCACCCGGTAAAGACGGGATCCCAACCAAGGTGCACAAGGCCTTAAATGGAAAGGAGCTCCAGGCATTCCACATAGTACTGACCAGCATATGAGAAAAGGAAGACATGCCCCCAGAACTCAGAGATGCCTCCATCATAGCCCTATACAAGAACAAAGGCTCACGAGCAGCCTGTGACAACTACAGAGGCATCTCACTACTCTCCACTGCTGGAAAGATCCTCGCCCGTGTTATACTCAACAGACTCCTGTCATCTGTTTCAGAGCAGAAGCTGCCTGAATCACAATGTGGCTTCCGACCAGATCGTAGCACCATTGACATGGTCTTCATGGTGAGGCAAATGCAGGAAAAATGCCTTGAGCAGAACCTGAGTCTCTACATTGTCTTCATAGACCTGACAAAGGTGTTTGACACAGTGAACAGGGACGCATTGTGGGTGATCCTCAGCAAGCTCGGTTGCCCAGCAAAATTCGTCAAACTGATCCAGCTCTTTCATGTCGACATGACAGGGGAAGTCCTATCTGGTGGAGAGACTTCCGATCGCTTCAACATCTCCAATGGCGTGAAACAAGGCTGTGTCCTTGCTCCAGTACTATTCAACCTATACTTCACCCAAATATTACGACATGCTGTGATGGATCTAGACCTGGGCATCTACATCAAATACCGACTGGATGGCTCACTATTCGACCTTCGCCGCCTGACTGCAAAAACAAAGACAACAGAGAGACTCATCCTGGAAGCTCTCTTTGCAGATGACTGTGCTCTCATGGCCCACCAAGAAAATCATCTCCAAACCATTGTGGACGGGTTCTCCACCGCAACAAAACTGTTTGGCCTGACTATCAGCCTCAGCAAAACAGAGGTGCTGTTCCAACCTGCACCAGGGAGGCCAACGAACCAGCCGTGCATTACAATCGACGGCACGCAGCTTTCTAACGTCAACACTTTCAAGTACCTGGGCAGCACCATCGCCAACGACGGGTCCCTAAACCACGAGATTAATGCCAGGATCCAAAAGGCCAGCCAGGCACTCGGGCGGCTGCGCTCCAAAGTCCTCCAACACAGCGGTGTAAGCACTGCGACGAAGCTCAAAGTGTACAACGCAGTGGTCCTCAGCTCGCTCCTGTATGGTTGTGAGACATGGACACTACTGGAAGCACATGAAACAGCTGGAGCAATTCCACCAACGCTCCCTCAGGTCAATCATGAGGATCCGATGGCAGGACTGAATCACCAACCAGGAAGTCCTCGACAGAGCCAACTCCACCAGCATCGAAGTCCTGGTCCTCAAAACCCAGCTACGATGGTCTGGACACGTCATCCGCATGGACCCACAGCGAATACCAAGACAGGTATTCTATGGTGAACTGTCCGCTGGACTCAGGAAACAAGGCCAACCAAAGAAAAGATTCAAGGATCAGCTAAAGTCCAACTTGAAGTGGGCTGGCATGACACCAAAGCAACTAGAACTCGCTGCCTCTGTCAGAAGCAGCTGGCGAACCCACATTCACCAGGCCGCCACCACCTTTGAAGATGAGCGACGTCGACGTCTTGCCGCTGCATGTGAACGCCGACGCCAGGCCACAGCCGCACCTCCGGTAACAACTGGCGTCCCAGGCCCCATGTGCCACAGACTGTGCGCCTCAGTCTTTGGACTCCAAAGCCACATGAGGGTACATCAATAGATGATAATGCACAAAGACAATCGTCATTCTCGGTCACCGAGAGACTAATATATATATATATATGTGTGTGTGTGTGTGTGTGTGTGTGTGTGTGTGTGTATGTATGTATATATATATGTGTGTGTGTGTGTGTATGTATGTGTGTGTGTGTATATATATATATATATATATATATATATATATATATATATGTCTCAATGAGGACGAGAATGAGAAAAAAAAGGCCCATCTAGATCCAAATTTTCATGGCAGCACTTTTTGTGGCAGCAAAAATTTGGAAACAAAGTAATAGTGATCACTTAGGAGAATGGCTAAGCAAATGGCAGTAACTGAAAGTAAAATAAAAAAAGAATAAAATGACAGTTTCAGAGAAGCATGGAAAGCCTGGACTGATGTAGACTGAAGTAAGAAGGACCAATAGAAACAATGTTTAGAATAATGTAAAGGGAGGGGAACCCAATCAAATTAAATGGAGTACTGTGTAGTTTTAGGATTGGCAACTAGGTGGCATAGTGGATGGCATGTTGGTTTGGTGTCAGGAAGACCTAATTTCAAAGTCTTCCTCATACACCTACTAGTTAGTTGACCCTGGGCAAGTCCCAGAATGTCTCACAGCCTCAGTTTCTTCATCTGTAAAACGGGAGTGATGATAGCATTTACTTCACAGAGTTATAAGACTCGAATAAAAGAGAATGTATGTCAAATGCTTTGCAAACTTTAATGTGCTCTATGAATACAAGCTGCATAATTTTTAGTTTGAGCCTGGAGAAGAGTTGAGAAAATGTACCTCATTCCTTTTGTTGCTGATGGGGAAGGACTCTGAGTGTTTAATATGTAGCTGGTATATTTCTTGGTTTTGCCAAGGTATTTTTTCTTCTTTATTTTGTAATCTTTGTTATAGGGCATGATTCATTGGGAAAAGGTGGAGGAGGAGATGTATTCAGAAAAAGATGTGATACTTGTTGTAGGAAAAGACTGGAAACAAAGGGAGTAACTATTAATTATGTGATGGCTGAACTACTAATTGTGGTATATGAATATAATGGAATAGTATTGTACCATAGGAAATGATGAAAGAGATGGTTTCAGAGAAACTTGTATGAATTTGAAGACTTGTATGAACTGAAGCAGAATTAAGTGACCTGAATTAGGAGAGAACATTGTAAAGAACACAACTTCAAGTCTTAAAAACTTTTTAAAAAAGGAAATGCATAGGGGCAGCTGGGTGGCTCAATGGATGGAGAGCCAGGTTTAGAGGTGGGAGGTCCTGGGTTCAAATCTGGCCTCAGACACTTCCCAGCTATGTGATCCTGGGTAAATCACTTGACCCCCATTGCCTAGCCCTTACCTCTCTTCTGCCTTGGAACCAATACATGCTATTGATTCTAAGATGGAAAGGAAGGGTTTACAAAAAAAAAAAAAGCAAATGAATGCCATATAACAAAACATAGAAATTGTAATAAATTAAAACAAATTATAATCTCTGTCTTTGGCTCAAGGAGATCTAATAGATTTCCAGATAACTTAAGTTTTCCATTACCACTGTATTATTCCTCCACACTAAGTTTGTGAATTGTTTCCTTCCTCCTCTGTTCCAAAGAGTCTTTAATATACTCCTACACCATCACTCTTGCTCCTCTCTCCATTGGTCTACCTCTAAATGCTTTTCTTTGTCATTGGATTTTTCCATACAACATTATCTTATTCATGTAAAATATTATCAAACTTATTTCTTTTGAAAAAGGCATACACTTTTGTAGTCATGTTTTAGTCATAAATCCCAACTCTCTGAGTTCATACTGGGGGACTTCAGTATACATCATGACTCCATCAAATACCAAATAACCATTCAGTTACTCAATACTTGCCTCCCATGAGCTACTCTTCCACCCACCTCAGCCACCCATGATGATGGCCATAAACTTGGTCTGGCCATCACCCACAAATAAACCACTCCCATGTTCAAGTGTATCAGAGTCCCCTTATTTGGCCATAATCTATTGACTTTCCCACCTCTCCTGCCTTCCCTTGTAAAAGTACTTACTCATCCTGCATATCAACAGAGACCATCTTTTGACCCCTCCTTTCTCCCACACCATCTTCCAATTCAATTCCACCATGTTCTGATCTCTGAGTCCCTCACTTCCTTATTTTGACAATTTTTTTTTTAGGCTAAGCCTCAGCCTTACATCATTTCTACCATCTCCCCTTCTTTTCAATACATGAGCCGCTAAAGGAAGTTATAGGAAATCATACTATCATTCAGACTATAAATTTATGTTACACATCCTTAATTGGACCCTCGCTGCTGCTCGGCAATCCTATTAGACCTCCTTTATCAACTCACTGTCCCTCTCTCCACAGTCGCTCTTCCCAAACCTTTTCATCCTTACTCAAAACTCTCATAGCTGCTCCTCCTGCCCTCACCCTTTCAAGGTCACTCTCTGGGAGCTCCATCTGCTCCCTTCTTCCTTTCACTTCATTCACATGCCTTTTGCAGATCTCTCATCCTTCCCTTCCATCTCACACTTTTTTAACCAAGGCTAGTCCCTTTACCTGTTCAAGTTATCCCACTCTCTCCTGTATACATTAGTCTTTTTGGTTGGTTCTCTGGAGTCCTTAAGGTATGTCATCATATTATCTGCAAAAAATGATAGTTTTGTTTCCTGATTGCCTATTCAAATTTCTTCAATTTCTTTTTCTTTTTTTTTATTACTATAACTAGCATTTGCACTTTTTCCCTCAAAAAATCCTTACCTTTCATCTTAGAATAAATACTATGTATTGGATCCAAGGCAGAAAAGCAGTAAGGGCTAGGCAATGGGGATTAAGTGACTTGCCCAGGGTCACACAGCTGGGAAGTGATAGAGACCAGATTTAAACCTAGGACTTTCCTGTCTCTAGGTCTGATGCTCTATCCACTGAACCATCTAGCTGCCCACCCCTCTATTATTGATTTTCAATCTCTATTTACTGACTCCTTTCCAACTGTCTACAAACTATACTCATGTCTCCCTCATCCTCAAAAACCCTCCCTTGATCCTTCTGTTATGGGGTTCAGATGTGTACCCCTGGGGTTCAAGAAGGATACTTTTTGCAAGAATGCAAGACTCCAAAACTTAGCTTAAAAACAAAAAGAGAAATTTATTAATTTAGGAAAGTAATGTTGAGAATGGCCAGGAGGACAGCAAGGTGGAAAAGCAAGATGGAAGGCTGCTCCCAGAACCCTTCAATTCTGAGGATTTTATACTCTTGCAACAAATGCTGTGTCACAGTGTGGACGTGACTCTAGAGTGGTCATCACTCGGGCATTTGGTGGGGTGGGTTGGTCATCTGACTGGGATCTGCCTGGAGACATGGGGAATGACCCTCATAAAGATTCCTTAGTTTTAGGGAACAGACAGATGTCTGAGATGTAGCCTGATAGGATCGAGGTGTAGCCTGGAGGTGCATCTCTCTGTCCATCTTAAATCTAAAGGAGGATCAAAGGAGGACAATCATGTCAGGGTCCTATCGGGGTCATTGGATGTTTTAGGCTAGGAGTCATGAAGATGTAAAGGAGCAAAGGAATTTCCCTGATAATAGTTTGCCTGAGCTTCAGGAGGTCCAGTGCCCATGTCACTTCCATCTCCATGAACAATCCACTGTCCTGCAGCTCTGCCTGAACTCCACAGGACAAGATGTTACATCTAGTACACTCTGGTGTCCATTTCTCCCACATCACTTTCCAGTTTCCTTTTGGATATTGTCTTCCCCATTAGATTGTAAGCTCTTTGAAGGCAGAGGTTGTTTTTCTTTTTCTAATTTACATCCCCAGTGCTTAGCACCGTATCTGGCGCATAGTATGTGGTGCATAATAGGAGGCACAGGGGCAGCTAAGTGTTGCAGTGAGTGGATAGAGCACCAGAAATGGAATCAAGAAGACCTAAGATCAAATCTGGCCTCAAACATTAGCTGTATGATCCTAGGCAAGTCACTTTACCCTATTTGCATGAGTTACCTTATCTTTAAGATGAGCTGGAGAATGATATAACAAACCACTCTAGTATCTTTGCCAAGAAAACCCCAAATGGGGTCATGAAGAGTGGGACCCAACTGAAATGACTGAACAAGAAACAAAAAACAAGAAAAATTTTTTTACTGAATTGAATTCCTAAATCTCTTTTGCTCTTGTGGTTAAATTCCTTGAAAGGACCATTTACAAAAATATGTGCCTCTGTTTTTCTCTTCTCTCACTCTCTTCTGAACCCCTTACAGTCCAGCTTCCAATCTCATCATTCCACTGTATCTGTTCCTTCCAAAGCAACCAAAGATCCCTTACCTGCTAAATGGCCAGACTGAGGCTTGTGGCCATCGTCATGTGTAGCTGAGGTGAGTGGAAGAGTAGGTCATAGGAGGTGAGTATTGAGGAACTGAGTGGTTAGGGTATTTGATGGAGTTATGATATATATTGAAGTCCCCTAGTATGAACTCAGAGAGTTGGGATTTATGACCTTTTCTCTGTAGCCTTTCATACTGTCAATCACTCTCTCCTCTTTGATACTCTTTTCTCTACATTTTTAGGACACTCTCTCTCCTGGTTCTTCTTTAAAACAGCTAGGAAACATCTGAGGCCAGATTTGGACCCAGCACCTCTCATCTCCAGGCCACCATCTCTCTCCACTGAGCCACCCGGCTGACTTGGCTCCAGATTACTTTTTCTGGTTGTTCCCCTTGCCTGGAACTATCTCCCTCTTCTGCTCCAACCACTGACCTCTCAGGCTTCCTTTAAGTGCTGATTAAAATTCTACCTCCTACAGGAAGCCTTTCCCAACCCCTCTTGATTTCAGTTGCCTTCCCACACTTAATCATTTCTTATTTATCCTATATGTGGATTGTTTATTCATAGTTGCTTGCTCCCCCCCTCCCCCATTAGATTGCAAACTCCTTGAGGGCAGGGATTGTCTTTTATTTCTTTTTGGATCCCCAGTGCTTGGCATCCAGAAAGTACTTAATAAATATTTACTGTTGACTGGCCTTATTTACATTTTATTTAATTGATTAGTTAAGAAAAATTTTCCATGGTTACATGAATCATGTTCTTTCCCATAACTCCTTCCATACCCCTCCTGTAACCAATGAGCAATTCCACTGGGTTTTACATGTGTCATTGATACAGACCTATTTGCATATTATTGATATTTGCACTAGGGTGATCATTTAGAATCTACATCCCCAATCACGTCCCCATCAACCCATGTGATCAAGCAGTTGTTTTCCTTCTGTTTCTACTCCCACGGTTCTTTCTCTGGATGTGGATAGTGTTCTTTCTTGTAAATACCTCTGACTAGTTCTGGATCATTGCATTGCTGCTAGTAGAGAAGTTGAATGGCCTTATTTAACTCTTCTAATTTCTACATCTGCATATAGCAGCCTGGGATTATTTTTCATTTTCTTCTTAGAGTTTATTCCTGTGATTTATATCAATCAATCAATTATTAATACAATATGTGGAAGACTAACCATGGAGGGCACAGTCCTTAAAGAATGAACAATATTAGCCATCTGCCTATCCACATTTAGGTGTGGTGAGATTGCTTCTTGAAATGTGTGGTGGAGGGATCTTTTCCCCATCTGTATCATAGCACTTGCTGGTATCTATCCTCTGTTTCCTTCTGACTTACTGTATAATGTTGAAAAGTCTTTTAATTAGCTCCTGAACTACAGCTGTTAAGCATGTAACTGCTCTCCTGGGAAGAGGAAAAGGAAATGCTAAGGTCCTCCAGGTGTGGGTATCCCAAGACCTGCCATCAGCTTATCTTTCTCCTCGATTGGCCAACATATGACTGAACATATGGCCCCATTGTTTCTTCTGTCTGTATTCATAAATGTTAGAGATAGAATGGACCAGATTACAAACCTGTGATCTGTGGAATTTGAGAACAGTATCAAAGACCTCTCACAGAAGTTAGCCCTGGGAGGCTATAAATTACTTTGGAGGAATAATCTACTTGGACCCTTCTCAGTGGTGAGTCAACCCAATATCTGTGTGTAATACAAACTAGCAGGGAGTGATGTGCTCAACAGCTATGCCACATTCAGAAGTGAACTTGTTAGAAGGAATGTTCTGGAACAATCTTTTAAGTTTGAACCCATTTTTCCAAAGGGCCAAGGCATGTAGAGGGGAGGGTTATGTTCCTAGTTAGAGATATAGTTATACTTTTATTCTTGCTATTTTTGTGGTTGTTTAGTCATTTCAGTTGTCTGACTCCTTATGACCCCTTTTGGGGTTTTCTTGGCAAAGATACTGGAGAGGTTTGCTATTTCATTTTCTACTCATTTAACAGATAGGGAAACCGAGGCAAATAAGATTAAGTGATTTGCCCAGGGTCACAGGGCTAGTCTGAGGCCAGAGTTGAACTTGGGAAGATGAGTATCCTTAATTTTAGACCAGGCACTCTATCTATTGAACCATCTAGCTGCCCTAAAAGCAGCAATTATCTGTGGCAATTAAAAGAGCCCTAGGAACTTTGGAGAGAGCTCCCATGAATTTAATTACCCTCTCTATGCTAATGATTCTGAAATCTACCTCTCCTGCCACAAATTCTCTGCTACCCTCCAATCTCTCATCTCCAACTGCTTTTCAGATGTCTCAAACTGGATGTCCAATAAAGGACATCTTAAACTCAACATGTCCGAAATGGACCTCATTATTTTTCCTTCCATTATAATATTTATAGTGGAAAGATGTGGGGATTGAAAAAACAGGGGATACGGAAGGTTTGTAGCAGGGGAATGGATGGATTGAAGGGAGAGAGGGAATATGGCTGTTGGTAAGGCAAAGGTGAGAGATGCCCCCTGCTGAGAGGCTATTTCTTGACCAAAATGGGGTGTCTGAGAAATGAGCCACTTATGATAGCCTGCAGGGATGTCTTCTCACTGGATTGCCACCCAAGTTGCCCCAGAGCAGGCTAAACACGGACCCTCCTCCTTTCCCCAGAATTTGGTCACCCAGCAGGGATCTGATAAGGACCATTTGTAATTGGATGACTGAACTGAGGTTCAGCTTCCTCTATGCCCCAGAAAGATAATCCTCTTATCTGACTGTTATATTCAAATAAGATAAATTTTAATAACCAGTTTGGATTGGAGAGGTATCAGGTAAAAGGGAAGAGGGAGGTCCCAAAATAAGGTTGGAGTCTTTCTCAGCTTTGGAGCCAAGGCCAGGCCTCACAGGCTGGTGGAGGGTTTCTCCTGTTCCTGTCTACGCTATATCTGTGCTAGTTTTCTTAATTTTAGAATCTTAGCAGTAGACAGCAAGCAACAAGAACAGTTCTAACCTTCAGAGCTGATTGGACCCATCTCTTCCAGCTGAAGCAAGTAGAGGAACCTGTAAAGATAATTTTAGTGTTTTGACTTAAAATCTAAATAAGTGGTTGCCATGGGAAATTCCCAAATATGAAAATACCCAAGTCAGCTGGGGATTTATGGAGATTTTAATTAATAAAGAGAGAAGGAATTAAGGGAAGAAGGGAGAGAGAGAGAGAGAGAGAGAAAGAATTAATTTAATTCTGCTCTGGCTTAGGCTGAGCCAAGCTGTAGTTAAAGGCCTAGGCCAAAGTGGCCTCCCTGAGCCTAAGGGAGAGAGAGTCAGTCTTATCACTCACCACAAGACCGTCTCCAAGCAAGCTCCAGTCCTCCACTGAATCTCCTGAACTGAGTTCAGAATCTAACTCAATTCAACTCCGAACTCCATTTCTCCACTGACTTTTTACCCCTTTCCTTTTAAAGAAATTTTCTCTTATGTCACCTCCCCTAAATTTTCATGTCTACCAATCACAGTAGACGCTTTTTTCCAGGACTGCCCATTCTTAGTTCTCACCTTCTTTGGTTAGATTATATCTTCTGAGTACTTCACACCTCTTTGTTGGGCTTGCCTTTTGTAAGTTACTTGACCTTTTTGTGATTAATTTAACCTTTACAGGTACTTAACACCTTTTTGTATTAGATCTAAAAATAGACCTCACTTAAGGTTCTAGCTTCACTATAAGGTATGAGTTAAGTACCTTCATTGTTTAATCAGGAGTTTACAACTTTTATCTTCCCCTAAAGTATGTCTAATTAGGGTGGAGTAATTTTAAAAGTTTCCAATACATTCCTGATTCTTGTTAGACCAAGTATCTCCATTGTTACAATAAGGGAATAGCTAAACCAAATCTTCTAAGGTACAGTCTGAGTAGTTTTTAAGATTCACACACCTCAATCCAGAGACTCGGAACCAAAAGCCAAGCTCTTCACACTCCCCATGCCAGGAAGGAAGTGGACTAGTCACAAGACCCACTGCTACTCCCAGTTGCCCCTTCCCAAACTAACTGTCAATCTTGTCAATTTCTTCTCTATGGATATTCCCACTGTTGCTTGTTCCAACACAGTGGCAGAAAGTTCAGAACTTGTTTTTGTTTCCTTTCCACAATGGGCCTCATTATTTTTCCTCCCAAATACTCCCTCTTTGTCCTTTCCCTATTATTATAGAGAGCAACTCATAGAAGATGCCAAGTTCAACAAGTTCAACTGGCAGCCCAAAGCACAGGGTCTCTTCTCACTGTACCAAAGCAATACTAGGTTTCTGTGGCCCTCTTTTGGATGTCTGAGCTACCTTTTTTAAGGACCGTACTTTTGTCTCCTGGCATGAGGAATGGACTAGACAAAGTGCTTAAATATGATCTGCTTGAAAGTGTCCACTTTGAGTGAAATGAGCAGAACCAGGAGAAAATTATACACAGAGATGGATACACTGTGGCACAATTGAATGTAATGGACTTCTCTACTAGTAGCAATGCAATGACCCAGGACAATTCTGAGGGACTTATAAGAAAGAACACTATCCACATCCAGAGGAAGAACTGTGGGAGTAGAAACACAGAAGAAAATCAACTGCTTGATCACATGGTTCAATGGGAATATGATTGGGGATGTAGACTCTAAGTGATCACTCTAGTGCAAATATCAATAATATGGAAATAGGTCTGTATCAATGACACATGTAAAACCCAGTAGAATTGTTTGTTGGCTGGAGGGAGAGGAGAGAAAGAACAAGAATCATATAACCATGGAAAAATATTCTAAATTAATTAACTAAATAAAATTTTTTCAATTAAAAAAAAGAAAGTGTCTGTTTCATTTAACCTTGTCCTGCTTACTGAGAAAGGGTAAGGGGTAAAATTTAGGGGTTATTGACTGAATATATTATACTAGTGGTCACCAGGGTTTAATACAATCCCAATAAAATACTCAAATCAGTTTGGGAATTTTATGGTGGTTTAATTACAATAGAGGGAAGAAATTAAGAAGAAGTGAGAGAGAGGAAAGAGAATTTAAACTGTTCTAGCCCTGGCTGAGCCAGGCAGGAGTTCAGAGGCCTAGGCCAAGGGGCCTTCTCAATCTAGCTCAACTACCAGCCATGAGGCCTCCTCCTAGATGAGGGGTCTCCTAGAAGTATAGCGTTTTAGGAGGTAAAGGAAAAAGGAATCCGCCTAAACCACTTAAAAGCAAGCTAAGAACTTCTCTCAGTCACTTCACTGGCAAGCTGCAAAATGCCAAAAACCCAACAAGAGCTGCAATCACACCAAACACCACCCAGCACTTGTCTCTGCAAGTGAGAGTGAAAGTGAGAGCCATATTTCTGCAAGAGAGGCCAGAGAGAGGAAGTGATGCAAAATATGTAGACCATTCTTTACATCACTTCCTGTGTCTCACATGTACCAATAGTAGCTTAAGCTTGACTTAGGACAGCCCATGTAACAGTTAAAATTTAGGGGAAACGGGGAGACTGAGGCAGGTAGAAATTAGTTTCTCTCTGCAAGGAGTATTATGTTTTTTAGAGGTTTATTGAAGATTAAGGATTAAATAAAATACAGGATAAGAGACACGTGTCTAGGCCATAGTGAGGCCTAGACACAACTTCACCTACATTATGAAAAAAAAAGCCACGCCTGCCCCAAAGCAGAAGTCCAAGAGCCCCCTAGAGAAGACCTTTGCCACCAGCTTAAATCCTTCCTCCATCTCGGCCCACCTCAGAATTCCCGTGAGATTACAAAGCATTTTGGGGAAGTGGAGCAAAGGCTTGTGGGGATTGTAGTCCTGTATTCGAGTCTATTATTTACACCCGGGGGTCTGTCAGTTGTTTCTTATTTGTCACTTGCTAGCACATGTCTGTCATAGGCCATCCTCCTCAACACTTAATCCTTAAATAGAGATGTATACATTCCTGGTTGCTAGGATTTTAAAGACTAATCAGGGTAGAGAAAATCTAAAATTCATAACAGGTGGGGATCCTATCTTGCTGACAAAACACAAAAATATACACAGAAACTTTTGCAATGATGATTCCATTCACCATTGTATGTGGAATATGCACACATTTATGGGCAATATGAAATCCAGTAGACCTGAAAGAGGAACAGCTTTTATTTCAAGAGAACTCAGTAGATATGGCATCCGAATGGCAGCCCTGATTAAAATGAGACTGGCAAATAAAGACCAGCTTACCAAAGCTGGTCCTAGATACATGCTTTTCTGGAGTTGTCACTGTGATAAAGAGTACAGAGAAGTTGGCATAGATTTTGCAATCAAATCTAATCTATTCAACAAGTTTGTATGCCTCCCAAAAGAGTGAATGGCAGACTCATGAAAATGTGATTGCCCCTTACAGGAAAGTGCCCGTCACCATCATTAATGAGTATACTCCCACAATGATGAACCCTGCTAAATAAGTAGTAAAAGGAAATTTTTAGGAAGACCTGGAGAACCTCATCAACAGTATTCCAAAAGAGGAAAAACTTGTGATTCGGGGTGACTTTAATAACAGAGTAAGCACAAACTATAAGAGAGTCCTTGGGAGGAATGGTGTTGGAAACAACAATAATAATAGCACTTAACTATTGAAGTCTTGTGTGCCTTGTGAGCTTCTCATCACCACCACTGTCTTCCATTTATTTGAGCACAATAAAACTTCCTGCATGCACTCTCAAAGCACACATTGACATATAATAAATTATGTCATTGAAGAAGAGACAGGCTCTGAGTAACTAAAGTGATATGTGGCACAGGGTACTGGACCAATCATAGACTTAACTTCTCCAAGCTAAACATTCACATTCAACAAAATCAGTGGCCACCAGGCAAGACGACTACCAGAAGACAATGCTAACATATTAGAGCATTTCTCAGCGTGAGAATAGTTTATTTCTGACTTGGAGGGAAAGCTGAGGCAACACACAGTTGGCAACAGTGGAGCAGAAAAGGAGTGGGAAGCTTTCAGAGACTTGGGGCATAGCACTACATTTACTCATCTAGCCAGAACACTCACAAACATCAGGATTGGCTTGAAGAAAATGATGGGGAAATTCAAAAACTACCAAATGAAAAATGAGAACTCCACCAAGTTTACTAGCAGGATAGTTCAACCATCTCTAAGAAGTTAGTATTTAATGGCTTAAAAAGTAAAGTACAAAGAAAAATTTAGAGAGATGCAGGATTCTTGGCTCATTAAGAAGGTAGATGAAATTCTGGTTTTTCGCACTGAAAGACACAATCCAAACCACTTCTATAATGCATTGAAGGTTATTTATGGGTCAAAAACCTATGGCTTCTCAGCATTCAATGTGGATGGAATCACATGTATCAGTGATAAGGCCATGATCCTGGAGGAATAGGCTGAATGCTTCCATAGAATTCTCAAGACTGTCCTTGATCAATACTGAGCATATACTTCAGGTTGAAGTTAATCCCTCTGTAGTTGAATTTCAATAGAAGAAGAGATTTTGAGTATCATTAGGCTCCTGTTGTGTGGCAAAGAACTTGATGCTGATTTCATTAGAGTAGAGATTTATAAGACGGAGGATCTATTGCTTACACAAAAGCTGACTGAAATCTTCTGGGTTATATGGCAAGAGGAAGTTATTCCCCAGGAGATCAAGGATGCCTCCATTTCCATTTCTATAAAGGAAAAGGAAATAGGTTGTCTTGTGAAAATCACAGAGAAGTCTCTCTCTTAATCATTGATGGAAAGATTCGTGCCAAAGTGCTCGTCACCTGGGGGATGGTCATCTAATCCAAGATCTAGTGTGGCTTCAGAATAGACTGAAGAATGGTCAGTTTGGTGTCTGTTGCCCAACAACAACTCCAGGTGAAATGTCAGGAGCAGAGCAGAGGTTTATACACAATGTTCATCAATCTGACTTTGATACTGTTGCTTATGATGATTTGTGGGAGATGATGGCAAAATTTGATTGCCTGAAGTAGTTTATCAATATTGTATGACATCTTCATGACAGCATGCTTATACAGGTTCTGGATAAAGGATTTTGATACTTTTATTTAGCATGATATTTCAGCAATGTTTTCAGACCCCTTCAGTGAGGATAAAATGGCATCAAGATCAGGTATTATACTGATCAGTAAATTATTTAACTTGAAAGGCTACAAGGGGAAAGCTGAGTGACTCAGTGGATTGAGAGCCAGGGCCAGAGTCAGAGGTTCCTGGGTTCAAATATGACACTTCCTAGCTGTGTGATCCTGGGCAAGTCACTTACCCCCCATTGCCTAGCCCTGACCACTCTTCTGCCTTAGAACCAATACATAGTATTGATTCTAAGATGGAAGGTGAGGGTTAAAAAAAAAAAAGGCTACAAGTCAAAACTAAAGTAGAGGGACAGTTAGTTGGTGCATGACTTTCTTTTTTATCCAAGATTCACACATAATTTTATTGAAAATATATAAGAATATGCTGAGGAAATCAAAGGGAAAAATGGAGGCAAATATTAAAGAATTGAACCTGGAATTATACTCAAACAAATTATAAAACTGTACTTACCTTTTGATCCAGTAATATCACTATTAGATTTATTTCCTAGAGGATCAGAGAAAAACTAAAAGAAACTATGTTTTACAATATTTTTAGCAGCTCGTTTTGTCATGGCAAAGACTTAGAAAGTAAAAGAATATCCATCAGCTGAACAAGTTATGGCTTATGATTGTGATGAAATACCATTGTGCCATAAGAAAGGACAAGCAAGATGATCACAAAAAAACCTGGAAAGACTTATCTGAAGTGATACAAATGAAGTGAGCAGAACCAGGAGAACACAGTTCATAGTTACAATAATGTAAATGACCAACTGTGAATGACTTAACTTTTATCAACAAGGTAAGAATCCAGGGCAATTCCAAGGGACTCATGGTAAAAAAGGATATCCCCCACTGTAGAGTTTTTAAGAACAAATGTAAAAAATTGTTTTTGCTTGTAATTGAAAATAAAATTTATATATGTAAATATTTTTAAAAAGAAGTGAACTCTTCTTTCATTGTCCTTTCCTAGTTCATCCTCATGTTTTAATTAATTTAAATTAATTTAATTATAAATAAATAGATTAAATTAAATTAAAATTGTTTATTTTTTTTTCTGAGAGCCTTCTCAGGTGGGAAAAGTGAGAGGCAGTATGATGTACTAGGAAAAAGTACTGGATGTGGACTTAGGGAAAAGGAGTTTAAATTCCATCCAGTTTAATTTCCTGCCTTTGTGACCTAACACAAGATAATTCACCTTTTTACCCTTCAAGTTGGAGAAGAAATTATATTAGGTGATTTTTCAGTCTTCTTCAGGCTTTCTCTCCTATAGTTAAACATTGTGATTATATACTTAACTTTCCCTTTCTAGATTCCAACTATAGGATTTGCCAGCTCTACGCACACAGAATTGATACTTCCAATCTTTTAACAGGGTGTCAAAATATAATGATATGCTCAGACCAATGTAGAATGCATGAAAAGATTTTCTTTTTTTTTGCTGCTGTATCACTATAAATGAAGCCTGAATTTGAATCAGCTTTATTTTCAACAGTTGTCACATACAAATCCAATAAGGTATGGTGACAAATTCTGTGAAATATCCTGATGAAATGTTTCATTCTATCCATGGCCCCTGACCTATCATTCCTAGTAGACTTGTCTAATGTAATATGTGTTCCTTTGCATTGCTGGATCTGAATTTCTCTCTCCTTTGGTAACTTCTCTTTTACACTAAGAAAACAATATTAGTTTGGTTTGAAACTAGTTCTAAGTGAACCCATACTGGCTCCCAGTGATCTTTATTTATTTCGCAAATGTTAATCTGTTTAATTAATTCTTTTAGAATTTCATCACAAATTAACAGCAAGTTGTTTACTTTTGAATATTGGGATACCTGTTTCCCTGCAGGTGCATGACTTTGTTTGCAGATAATTGTGTGTTCAGTGCAGCCTCTGAGACTGAGATGCAACAAAGTATGAATCATTCTCTACTACTTATGCTACTTTTGACCTGACAATTAATACTAAGAAAACAGAGGTTCTCCACTAATCAGCAGCACACCAACCATACAAAGAACCATCAGCTATAGCAAATGGAGAAATTCTGAATGCTGTAGATAATTCATTTGCCTTGGCAGTATGCTTTCCAGGGATGTCCTCATAGATAATGAGGTTGATGCATACATTTCCAGGGCTAGCTCAATGTTTGAGAGGTTCCAAAGTGTGGAAGTGAAAAGGTATTATTAGGCTACCTCCAAATTGTAAGTGTACAGAGCTGTTCTGCTGACCTCCTTATCGTATTCCTGTGAAACCTGGACAGTCTACCAACATCATGCATCGAATCATTTCCATTTGGATGGTCTTTGGAAGATTCTGAAGATCCTTTGGCAAGGTAAGATACTCAGGTCTTTTCTCAAGCTGAACTGCCAAGCATTCAGACTCTACTGCATTCAGAAGCTACTAAAAGAAAAATGAGAACTCCACCGGGTCTACTGCAGAGAGCGCAACTCGGATGGACTGGCAATGTTGTTCAAATGCCAAACACACGTTTGCCTAAAAGACTATTTTATGGAGAACTCACACAAGGCAAGTGCTTGCATGGAAATCTGAAGAAATGGAACAAGGACATTCTCAAGGTCTCTCTAACTGTGAGATATGGGAGACACTAGCACAGGATTGTCCTGAATTGCATGCCCAAATCAAAGAAGATGGGTGGGCTGGCCATCGAGCCATAGTCTCCCCAAGAGAAGAGTCTATGATAATGCCGCCTTTCCCATCAGCAGAACATCTTGCCTCCCCTAGGAAAAGGGGATCACCTGAAATCTGATTCTCATGCTGATTGACTTGGTTTCCCAAATCATCTGGTTTCTCTCCTATGACTAGAGGACTGAAGAATGGAGTAATGAATGCTTAATTCTTCCTTAATAGAGATTGCAGAATTTTTCAGACAACTCTCCATTTTCCATCCAGAACTCTCCTTGGTTTCTGCTCCATGGAATATCATGGCCCTGACAGTTAGGCACCTCATGGTCCTCTCCTGCACAGTTTTCAGCTTCCCTTTATATGTTGTCTCATCCTTGAAGGCAAGGACTGACTTTCCTTTTCTTATCTGAATCTCTAGCACTTCGCACAGTGTCTAGCATTTATTCAATAAACGTTTTTTGACCTGAATTGAACTATGGAAAGAGCTGCTCAGGCCTGTCCTTTGGGAGGTGAGGGCTAGGAATGAGCTGTAATGGAAGCAGACCCTTGCTTGGGTCTCCTGAGCCCCTGACCTCCCTAGGGCCCTGGATTTGAATTTGAAATGGGAAAGATCTCTCTATCTGACTGTCACTTGGTCTGAAGAAAGGCCACTTCTTTTGGCAGCTGAGTGGAAGGATGGGCTGGAGGGAGGAGAGACTTGAGGGAGGGAAGGAGACCAATCAGCTGGCCACTGCAGTAATCGAGGCCTGACATGAAGGCTCATAGCATGGTGATGGTAGTGTCAGAGGAGAAAAGGCAGCATCTATAAGAATGGGAAAGTAGAATGGGAGACATGACGAGCCTCAGCAGCCCGTTGGGTGTACAGATGAAAGAAGTTAATTTTGTTCCATTTATTGAACAGAAGTTGGGTGAGCCTCGGAGCGTAAGAGGTGACTGGATTTGTCCTGCTGGAGACAGAGAGTGGAAAGAACTCACATTTTGAAGTTTTTTTGAATGTTAGTTCAGCCACTTACTTATTCATACATGACCTAGGACAAATCATTTTCTCTGGGCATCACTTTCCTCATTTTAAAAAATGAGATCATTGATCTACCTGACCTCTAAGGTTATTTCTATCTCTAGACAGAGATGGGATCTTACGTTTTTTTCTGAACCTTATAAGATGCAGAGAAGAACACCTATTTTCTTCAAATTTACACCTAGCCCTAGGAGGTGAGTAATGGGTCGTTTTGGGTTCTGAGCTGATCTAGGTGGCTCCAACTTCCAAGCTGGCCCAATGTCTCTCCAGACAGGCCCATGGGTCTAGAAGGGGTCGTGGAGTGCTTAGAATGTCTGTGGTCACAGGGACTCGTTTGTGAGGTGGCCTATAAAGGCTGACTTAGAATTCTTGGAATCGGGATTCCGTGAGGATCAGGCATTGGGTCAGGAAGGCATAATGAATGAGAGTAAACCTGAATGGACACATTGGGACACAGAATCAGGCAGGCCAGTGAACTTTGTCAAGGTAAGTGGTCCTGGCACTCAGGCTGGATGTTCAGGGTAGAGGAAGAGATTGAGGGAGGGAAGGAAAAAAGAAGAGATAGGAAGGAGAGAAGAATGGAGGACCTCCCCTGGCATAGCTTGGGTACTGAGTAAAGTCTTCCCTCTCCCACTTTTTAGGGTGGTGGATTAAAAGAATCCTATGGAAGGCCAGAAGAAAAAGTACTCATCAATCGTCGGGAGGTCACAATTACGAGGGTAAGACTTTGGGTTAAGGTGACCAGGCCCTCCCATCCCAGCATTTCCCTTACAAGTGATTCTCCTGCCCCTTTTCTTCTAGATCAAGCATGCTGTCTCTTGCAGTCCTGCCCCAGCCCCCAGTGCCATCCTCAGAGTTGCCTCTGTAGTGAACTTGTCCATTATAACCCTGCCTCTCTCCAGTGCTTCCTCTATGGTGGGGCGGCTGAACTTCCCCTCTCACAGTGAGATACTTGCTCTCTCTCTCTTTCTCTCTCTCTCCCTCCCTCCCTAGGATGCTTGGGACATGCAGGAGTTCATCACTTACATGTACATCAGACAACTCCTTCGACATCCAGTCTTCCAGGCATTGTTGGCCATACTCCTGGTGGCTAATGCCATTACCATCGCTCTGCGCACTAATTCTCACCTTGGCCAGGTGGGACCCAGGACCCAATTTCTGACTCTCCTCCCTTCACCCACTCCCCCAAGGTCTTCCTCTTTTCTCCATCCCCTATCCATCTCTCTCCTGTGGAGGCACTTAGATGACCTAGTGTCTAGAATACTGCACTTGGAGTCAGAAAGACTAGAGTTCAACATCTGTTTCAGACTAGTTGTGTGATCCTGGGCAAATCACTTCCCCTCTGTATGCCTCAGTTTTATGCCTCAGTTTCCTCATCTATAAAATAGTGATAAGAATAGTACCTAGAAGGGGACAGCTGGGTGGCTCAGTGGGTTGAGAACTAGGGCTAGAAACAGGAGGTCCTAGGTTCAAATCTGTACTCAGACACTTCCTAGCTGTGTGACCCTGGGCAAGTCACTTAAACTCCATTGCCTAGCCCTTATTACTCTTCTGCCTTGGAACCAATGCACAATATTGATTCTAAGATGGAAGGTAAGGGTTTAAAAAAAAAGAATAGTACCTAGATCTTAGGGTGTTGTGAGAATAAAGTGAAAGATAATATTTACTGTTTAAAATAGTATTTTCCCCCAATTACATTTAAAAACAATTTTTAATATTTTAACAGAGAGATAATATTTGTAAAAAAATGTTTAGTTCTATGCCCAGCACATGGTAGGCCTTAATAAATTCCTTTCCATATGTACTTCCATAGCACCTCTACTTATCTATCTCTTATTCTTTCCATTTCTGCCATCCATAGCACTATTTACTGATCCATCCTTCTCTCCTATTTTCTATTCATTCCTCCATCTATCCTTCCCTATCCATTCCCCTCTCCCCTCCATCATAGCATCGTCTAATCATCCATTCATCCTTATAATCATCTATTTATTTCTCATCTATCCTTTCCACTCACTCTTCTCCACTTATCATTCCTTCCCATCTTCTACTCAGCCCTCTATCTATCCTTCCCCAACCATATTATCATCCAATCCTCCCATCCCCATTCCATATCTATCCATCCCTCTTCATCTTTTTATATTTCCCTCCTCAATTCATTCAACCATGCATCTACTTCTCCCCAATTCGCTCTTTCGAATCCAGCTTTTCATCTATCCCTCCATTCTTTCCTCCTTCTCTCTTCCTTCCATGTATTCCTCTCTGCCCATCATTCTCCATTTCTCTTTCTTTCACCATCCATTCATTGATGGATAAATCTTTATATTTACCCATCTTCCATCCTCTCCCCTAGCAACAAGGCTTCACTGTGCACTTCTTGTCCTTGGCTAAACCTCAAGGTTCAGAGATAAATGAAGAGCAGAGAAAGATGCCTATTCCTATTTTCAGGGAATTTCCTTTCCCATTAGAGAGAAGTGAGGCATATGAATCCTACTAGGCACTAGGAGCTAAGTGCCCTGCAAGAAGTGTCAGACAAAACTGTAGGGCATCAGAGACTTAGTCTGGGAGAAGACAGAGAAGGCCTTCTGGAGAAGATGGACTCAGAGGTGACCCTTGAGAAATAGGTAGGATTTGGAGAGATCACGAGGAGATAGTATGGTGCAATGAGAAGAAAAGTGAATTTGGAGTCAGACGACCTATATGACATTGGGCAAATTATTTGATCTCTCTGGGTCCCAAAAATCTTTACTGTAAAATAATGGAGTTAGACTATATGACTTCTGAGGACCCCTCCAAATCAAATTCTATGGTACCATGAGGGAGAAGACACTCTTTGTGGGAAGATAGGAGTTGAAAGTCATGTAACATAGTAAAGTAGCTTAGTGCAGTGTCAAAAGTGCTAGAGTTGGATTTAGGAAGTCCTGGATTTGAATCTTGTCCTTAGATATTAACTCATTGTGTGAGCCTAGGTAAGTCACTTAACTTTCCTGGCCCTCAGTTTCATTATATATAAAATGAGAAGAATGGATTTGATGTACTTTCAAGGTCCCTCACAGTCCTGTTTATTATTTAAGCAAGTACTTTATTGAGCCCAAGGAGGCAGCTAGTTGGCACCACAGTGCATAGAAAGCTGGGCTTGGAGTCAGGAAGATGAATCTTCCTGAGTTCAGATCTGACCTCAGATACTTACTATGTGACCCTGGGCAAGTCACTTAACCCTGTGTGCCTCAGTTTCCTCATCTGTCAAGTAAGCTGGAGAAGAAAATGGCAAACCACTATAGTATCTTTGCCATGAAAATCCTAAATGGGGTCACAAAGAGTCAGATATGACTGAAAACAGTTATTGAACCTACATAACTCTGGGGAAAAGCTTCAGACATCAAATTCAAGACTTGTCCATAGTGTGAGTCTCACTGTCCTGCTGGAGGCCCTGCATCTCACATTCAGTAAGCCATGTTCCACTTTCCTCCAGTCCCTACGAAGATCACAGGCATTACTCTCCTCACCCTCAGACATCATTTAGGCATTCCTCCTCTATTATTGTTTGTCCTCGTTATAATATTATTGGAATATATTAATTAGCACAGTCCAGCCCATGGCCAGTCTAAGCTCCAATCACTTTCTTTACTCCATACAACCAACAAAACAAAAATCAAGCCCTGATTTGTTGTGACTTCTGAGACGTAAATGCTTACACTGAAATTTCTGTTGGAGTAAACTCCAGCACACCCCTACATTAAAACCAGTTTCTCTAATCTCCCGTTACCACGGGATGAAACTGGTTGGGGATTGGGTTGGGGGAAGTAGAGGAAGGAGTTAGTAAAAGCTTGTAGGAGATAAAGAGAGGGGACCCTCAATATTTACAGTGACTTTATTTGATTTATTTTATTTTATTTTGAAACACTCTCTGAGTATCTGAAACACTGTCTTAGTATCTGTTCTAAGTCAGAAGAACAGTGACAGCTAGGCAATTCAGGTTAAGTGACTTGCCCAGCTAGGAAGTGTCTGAGGCCAGATTGGAACTTGGGTTCTCCAGACTCCAGGTCTGGCACTTTATCCACTGCTACCTAGCTGCTCCTACTGACTTTATTTTAATTAAGAGTGAGATAGTATGGCAAAGCAGATGGGAAGCCTGCCTAGGAATCAGGAAGTTCTGGATTCAAATCCTGATCCCAATACAGTTTCTGGATGACTGAAGGCAAATCATTTAATCTCTCAGTACCCTAAGTGCAAGTACCCCATGTGCAAGACTATAAATGATGGATTGGTTGCCAACCTGCATTGATAAAAGGCATTTCCACACTAGAAGTTCCCCATGCCTATGAAATCATGAAACCAGACCAAAATAAAAATATTGTAGTCATGTTATCTGAAGGGGTGAAACAGAAAGAGAATAGGAAGAAGGGTCCTTTATTGCTGGAACTTCCAGACACTGGTGGGAAAAGTTAGCTACAGAAAGTCCAAAGGGATTCAGAGCCAGGGGAAAGCAGATCAGGGTCATCAACTTGGGGCACTGGTAGATAAATGCTGCAAAATAAACAGATGGAGAAAATGTTAATAATTCAGATTGAACTTAAAAATGTGAATGAACAAAAATGTTTTGTTTTGTTTTTTTCTCCAGAGAGCCAGTTGTTAAAACCATTTACTAGCACACCCCTGCCTAGAGGCGTGACATGAGTCAAGGAGAAGTAGGTCAGAGAATAGACTAAATGGTACTTGAGAAGGGCAAGAGATGACCTACCTGAATGGTCAGGGTGATGGGGAGGAGTGCAGTGTCAGAAAGGAGAGCCAAAGGAGGGTCTTTAGCTTTTGAGACTGGAGTGATAGTGTTAAAATAGAAATAGGAAAGTCAGGTTTGGGAGTAAGGTCAATTTGGCATTCATAGATTCAGATGGGGCAGCTTTTGGGGAGGTGTCTTATAGGGCATTGGTGATGCAGGTTTTTCTGGAGCTTAGAGAAAAGTCAGGATTGGGAGAGAATTTGGGAGTTACCTGCTTAGAGGTGACATCTGAAGTTATGAGAGTGGGTGAAAGATAGCCTCAAAGAAGAGAGAACAGAAGAGGAAAACACTATATTTGGGGTCAGGAGATCTGGATTCCAACCTGGGCTCTGTTCCTTACAAGGTACGTAACCACAGACAAATCCCTTAGCCTCTTTTCCCTCATCTGTTAAATGGGAGGGGTGGGTAAAGGTTGGATGAGATGATGTCTAAATTTTCTCCTAGCACTAGGATCATAGAAGCTGTAGCACCAGTCACACCCCAGAAAAACCATCTCAGCAAATGGGCTAAACCAGGATGAAGGTAACTGACAGGCCTCAAACCCATCATTGAATTAGGGGATGTCTACCCCAAGCATGTGGTGACTTTTTTTGGAATGGGTGGTTGAGAACAGTTTGCTTAAACAGCCATGAAGATGGCCAAAACAGGTGCTGTGGAGCACTTAGAGCTTGGTCAAACATCGAAAATGCTATGGTCATCCAAGGTATCCAGGGTCATTGCCAGTCTTTTATCTTGTCCCTAGTCTTCGATGACTCTGGGAGTAAGGCTAACATCTAAGTGTAACTCTGACTCACTTAAATCTAATTCACACTTACAAGTCAAGACATCACCCTGTGATATCATTAGGAGGAGTGTATAAAATGATGTTCAAGTTCTCTCCTAGCACTAGGATCATAGAATTGGAAAGAGAGAACTATCTAGTCCAACTACTGAATAGATAAAGAAACTGAAGGCCATTTTGTACAAACAAAACCAATGCAATCAAAATTAGAAGGGAAGTAACAAATTGGGGAAAAATCTTTTTAACAAAAACCTCCCACAAAGGTCTAATTACTCAAATTTATAAAGAGCTAGATAAATTGTACAAAAAAACATGCCATTCCCCAATTTTCAGATAAAGAAATCAAAACTACCAATAAGCACATGAAAAAGTGTTCTAAATCTCTTATAATTAGAGAAATGCAAATCAAAACAACTCTATGGTACCACCTCACACCTGGCAGATTGGCTAACATGGCAGCAAAGGAAAGTAATAAATGATGGAGGGGATGTGGCAAAATGGGGACATTAATGCATTGCTGGTAGAATTGTGAATTGATCCAACCATTCTGGAGGACAATTTGGAACTATGCCCAAAGGGCGCTAAAAGACTGTCTGCCCTTTGATTCAGCCATACCACTTTTGGGTTTATACCCCCAAAAGATCATAAGGATAAAAACTTGTACAAAAATATTCATAGCTGTGCTCTTTGTGGTGGCAAAAAACTGGAAAATGAAGGGATGCCCTTCAATTGGGGAGTGGCTGAACAAATTGTGGTGTATGTTGGTGATGGGATACTATTGTGCTAAAAGAAATAATGAACTGGAGGGATTCCATGTGAACTGGAAAGACCTCCAGGAATTGATGCAGAGTGAAAGGAACAGAACCAGGAGAACATTGTACACAGAGACGGATACACTGTGGCACAATCGAATGTAATGGACTTCTCTACTGGCAGCAATGCAATAATCCAGGACAATTCTGAGGGACTTATGAGAAAGAACGCTATCCACATCCAGAGGAAGAACTGTGGGAGTAGAAACACAGAAGAAAAACAACTGCTTGATCACATGGGTCAATGGGGATATGATTGGGGATGTAGACTCTACACGATCACCCTAGTGCAAATATTAATAAAATGGAAATAGGTCTTGATCAATGACACATGTAAAACCCAGTGGAACTACTCATTGGCTATGGGAGGGGGGTGGGAAGATGGGAGGGAAAGGACATGAATCATGTAACCACAGAAAAATATTCTAAATAAATTAAATAAAAATTTTCAAATAAAAAAATTAGATGAAAGAAACGGCCAGAAAAATTAAATGACCTGGCCAAAGTCTTGCAGATAGTAAATAGAAGAGTCAATATTTGAACCTAGGTCCTTGCTTCAAATCTGTCCAAATCCATGCCGCAGCCTGGGGTTGAAGAAACACATAGTGGAGGGAGAAGGTGGTGATGACTAGAGATAGTCTCCCTTTTCTCTCCTCTTTCGCCCAATCCAGACCTAAGATTCTTGTTATCCCTACTGCTCTCATTCCCCCACCCTTGAACCCCAGAGTGACATCCCCTCTCATTCCCAGGTTTGTCTGACTGACTGACTGACTGTGACTCTCTCTCTTTCTCCTTCCCATATAGGAAAACTATGAGTTGTTCTCTGCCATAGATGACATTGTGCTTACGATTCTCATGTGTGAGGTTCTGCTTGGCTGGTTTAATGGTTTCTGGATCTTTTGGAAGGTGAGCTCAGTCCTGTCCCTCCAGCCTCAAACACCCTCCTTGTTCCTCCTATGCTTCTGCCCTTTATGTCTCGGATTCTGTGAAGGCTTCTTTGTGAAACTGAGAGCATTGGGGGTAGCTGGGTAGCTCAGTGGATTGAGAGGGAGATGGGAGGTTCTAGATTCAAATCTGGCCTCAGACACTTCCCAACTGTGTGACCCTGGGCAAGTCACTTGACCCCCATTGCCTAGCCCTTACCCCACTCTTCTGCCTTGGAGCCAATACACAGTATTGACTCCAAGACAGAAGGTAAGGGTTTAAAAAAAAACAACAAAAAAAAAAACTAGTGCAATGGTGTTGGTGTGAGCAGGTGTCTGTCTCTGGAATTTGGGATGGAGAGCAGAGAAGGAGAATAGAAACACCCTGTTCGAGCTGCCTTTATGGCAACTTCAGTCAAAGAAAGATCTGTTCAGATACTCCTCCTGGCCCTGGAGTCTGGTGCTGACTAAATCTCTGCAATTCTCGCTTCCATGAAAAGTGCCCTTCATGGTTTCTCCTCTTAGACTCTGCCAAGATTATTTTTAGGTTCCTAGTTCCTGCTCACAGGAATGGCTATTAGTGGCAGCAGTGGCAATGACTTGCCTTCTCATGGCATATATCTTTCCTCCCTCTTATGATGTTTTTGAGGTGGCAGGTGCCTAAGATGCAATGAACAGAGAGGAGAGTATAAAGGAGATTGGGAAAGACTTCTTAAAGAAAGTGGAATTTTATTTTTTTATTTGACATTTTTTACTTAATTAATTTAGAATATGTTCTCATGGTTATATGATTCATGTTCTTTCCCTCCCCTCTTCCCACCCCATTCCTGTAGCCAATTCCATTGGGTTTTACATGTGTCATTGATCAAGACTTATTTCCATATTATTGATATTTGCACTAGGGTGATCTTTTAGAGCCAACATCCCTAATCATATCCCCATTGATCCATGTGATCAAGCAGTTGTTTTTCTTCTGTGTTTCTGCTCCCACAGTTCTTTCTCTGGGTGTGGATAGCGTTCTTATAAGTCCCTCCAGATTGTCCTGGATCATTAAGAAGGTGGAATTTTAGCTGGGACTTGAAGGAAATTAGTGAGTCTAAGGGGTAGCAATCAGGAGGAAAAGAATTCCAGGTATGAGAGTCAGGAGATGGAGCATGTTGATTGAAGAACAGCAAGGCCATCAGTGTTCCTGGATCACAGTGGGGTGAGGAGAAAGTAGGGAATGAGAAGACTGGAAAGGGAAAGTGCAGGCTACATTAAGGAGGGACTTTACAACTCAAGGCTTTGTGTCAGAGGAGAGAAGGGGCATATAGGACTGATGTTATGAAGGTAACATTGACAGGATTTGGCTACAAATTGGATATGGGTGTCAGTGAGAGAGATTAAGTTAAAATTACACCCAAATTATGAGAGTGGGTGACTAGGAGATGAAGGTACCTTTGACATTAATAAGGAAAAGGAGGAGAGTTTGTGCAGAAAGATTCAGTTCCATTTTGAATCTGTTAAGTTTAAGATGTTTAAAGGACTTCTCATTCATGAAGTCTAATAGGCAGCTGGAAATTTGATTCTGGAAGTTAGGATGGAAGCTGAGGATGAATAAGCAAGTAGAGAATCATTTTTGAGATAATAACTGAATCTGTAGAAGCTGAGGAGATCACTAAGGGAAATGGTATAGAGGGAGAAGAGAAGAAGGCCCAGGATAGAGTTAGGGGGAGGGAGGACACTAAGGATTAATGGGTAGGACTTGAGTGAAGATCCAGCAAAGGAGACTGAGGAGTGGTCAGACTGGTAGGAAGAGGAACCAAGAACAATACTGCCATGAAAACCTAGAGAGGAGAGAGTATCAAGGAGAAGAGGGTGACTGACAGTGTGAAAGTTTGCAGAGAGGTCAAGAAAGATGAGGCCTGAAAAGAACCCAGTGGATTTGGTTATTAGGAGACAACTGGTAACTCTGGAGAGAGCAAATCCAGTTGAAAGATGAGGTTAGAACCCAAACTGTGGAGATGAGAGGAAGTGGAAGGAAGGAAGGAAGGAAGGAAGGAAGGAAGGAAGGAAGGAAGGAAGGAAGGAAGGAAGGAAAGGGAGAGAGGAAGAGGAGGGAAGGAACAAAGGAAGGAAGGTAGGAAAAACATGGGAATATTTGTTGACAGTAGGAAGGGGGTTAGGATACAGAGTGACATTGAAGATTAATAAGAAAGTAGAAATATTAAAGGGGGCAATCTGTTGGAAAAGACAAGATAGAAAAGACAAGATGGCATAGGATAACTTGTGTACATAATGCAGCTTACCTTGGCAAGAAGGGTTACCTCTTCATATGAGACAAGGTTGAGGTTGGAGATAGTGTTGGAAGGCATCTGAGTGTTGTGAGATGAGGAGAGAAGGTGCCAGAGAATGGTTTCAATTTTTCAGAGATATATGACAAGTTCCCCTGAAATAACTTGGGACCATAGGAATCTGATAGAGGCTCCATATAAGTCCAAGCTTAAACAGCCTAATAGACTAGCCAGTACATCCTAAATTCTTGGCTTGGTAGTCTAAACACTTGCATAAACTTTCCATTCTTCCATCCATTACTATAGGTGATGTATGTATATGAGCTCCTGAGATCTATGAGTTTGCTGTTGACCAGCAGGTCCTTATGTGATCTCTGAGGTCATCCATCACAAAGAGAGGAATTTCCTCTATCATTTTCTGAAGGATTAGGTATCTTTGAGCTGGATACGGTGGGTCTTTCCTTCAGAACACCCCACATCCCACTTACTCACTTGATGAGAATATGCCTGTCCTTTGACGAAACTGCTAGCTTAACATTTCCTTCCATTCTCTCAATATTAAGGAATCATCAAAATCAAATGTTTTTGGATTCACTTCAGAGGTGGAAGTCAGTGTACTTAGGATTAAGTTCACCTTCAACCCTGTAAACCTTTGCAGAGGTGGCCTACTTAAATAGTTAGAGCACAGTCTTAGGTCCCAGCTCAGCATCCTGAATATTTAGTGAATTGATTGGAACTGGTTCCAATTGGTGATGACACTCCATCAATAGATGGTATCAGGGTTAGGGTATCTATTATCCTGCTAATCCTAAAAACTTTCATAGGACACTTTAGACTCCTGTTGATGTATCCAGATAAGATTACTTTTTGTCCTTCAATCCTCCAAGACCAAACCCTTCAAAAGGTTGCAAAGATAGCTTTCTTAAATGTCTCTTATGGTGGTCATTTGTGTTCCATTATCCAATTACCATGAGAAATTCCATATCTTCATTCTTTACCCAAACATCTATCTCGGTACAGGGTCTCATGAGACTGGGTGGAACAGACCCATAAGGAAAGGATGATGGGGTTATGCTCACTACTTTGAGGATCCAGGGCAACCTCTCTCTCTGACTCCAACTCTTTTTCATGATGCTGGTTCTGTATGAATATCTGGGAGTTAGTTCTCCTTCTCAATGGTTATCAAAGCTCTGATGCCCTCCCTAAATCCTACAGGCCTTGAGAATGAGGACCTTGATAGCAAGGGGCATAGGATGCTGGTGTTAGTAGAGAACACTGAGACAGTGATAATAGTGAGGAGTAGGGAAAGTGAGCCTTAAATGATTGCTTCTGACCACCAACTCTTTTCCTACTCCCCCTTCCAGGATGGATGGAACATGCTCAACTTTGTGATCGTCTTTGGACTGGTCTTGGGACTCTTCTTTGATATCTTTGATAACATTGCCATCACCTACACCTTGAGGTAGGTGGAGTGAAAGGACCAACTGTCTCTGAGCCAGGGGTGCTGCTTTACACCCAGAGAACTAAGGCTTTCAGAGGAAAGTGGAAGGTATGGAGCACCCCCAGATGGGTTGAGCATAGGAGATGTCTGGGATAGAAAATGCATGGGAATGGGAGTAGAGGAGTTGAGGATCACCTACTTGTCTGGCCACCCCATGGAGAATGGCATGGGGAGAATGAAGATCTCCTCCTGGGAGGGATCAAAGAGAGGATGGAAGAACCTGAATAACTCTTCCCCTCTCCCCTCTTCAGAGCACTGAGATTGATGCACGTATGTATGGCAATAGAACCCTTGGCCCGAATTCTCCGCGTCATTATACAGTCTTTGCCCGACATGGCTAACATCATGGCGCTCATCCTCTTCTTCATGCTGGTCAGTCCCTTCCTTGGGGCCTTTGGGGAGGGACCCTCTCCCACCCTAGAATCCTTTTCCTACTTTCCAAAACCACTTCTAGCTCAAGACCCTGGAAAGAACACTGCCCATAGGGCCAAGAGACCTGAGTTCAAATCCCTGATATAACATTAGAATGACACATCCTTTTATGTCTTATAGCCTTCCTTTCTCTATTTACAAAATGGTGGTAGAATTGCTTATATATTACCCATCTCCCAGAGTTTCTGTGAGGGAAGCACTTAGGTAGATTGTAAAGTACCATATAAACATGCTTTGTAACTTGAATACTTAGTTAAGGTCCATGATTTCTTCCACTTGGGTCTATACCTATGCTTGTAGAGAATTCATCCCCTTAATGCTTTGTTGTAGTGTGTCATTCCATAAATTCTCCATCAAGGCCTTCCTCTGGTTCCTTTAATATTCCCTACTTCTTTTACCTATTAAAATTCAATTATTCAGGGCAGCTAGGTGGCTCAGTGGATTGAGATTCTGGCCTATAGATGAGAGGTCCTGGGATCAAATCTAGCCTCAGACACTTCCTAGCTGGGTGACCTTGGGCAAGTCACTTGGCCCCCATTGCCTAGCCCTTACTGCTCTTCTGCCTTGGAACCAGTACACGGTGTTGATTCTAAGACAGAAAGGGAGGAGGTTTTTTTTTTAAATGTAATTATTACTAATAACAATCTCTTACACCCCTTCCAACTTTCCAGGAACTGCCTTCCCATCCTCCCCCACCTCTACCCCAGTCAGTTAACTCATCCCCAGGCTCCCACTCTGGGAAAGCATGGTGGAACAGTGGGAAGAGTACTGAACCTGAGTTCAAATCCTGCCTCTGCCATTTCCTAGTGGAATGAATGGCCTTGGTTGAGTTACTTCCCTTTTCTAGGCTTTGGCTTCTTCCTCTTTAAAACAAAGGGTCCGGAATAGATGATCTCCAAATCCTACAATCTTTGTAGGTTTTCTCCGTTTTTGGAGTCACCCTCTTTGGCTCCATGGTCCCTGCCCATTTCCAGAACATGCAAGTAGCCCTTTACACCCTCTTCATCTGCATCACCCAGGATGGCTGGGTGGACATCTATGATGACTTTCAGTGAGTAAGGTAATGGGGCCCCTTAAGATGTGGGATGGGGAAAGACCTTATACAGACAGACCTTTTCCTTGAGAGGAAAAATGTCCCTGAAGCTATGAGGAAGGGCTCCTAATGGGGGTAGGGGGATAATCAGGGGTCAAATAGGAAGGCTCCAAATGAGAAGAGATGGAGGGGAAAGAGGGACTACTGACATGAAGAATTGGGGACTTCCAATTATGGGAAACACATTAGTGTTTCTCATGAAGGCAAGAGAAGAGGCTTTTGATTAGGGGGCTAGAGTTGACCCCCAACATGATTCCAGGAGGTCTGCTCTGTGATTGTGGAGGAATGGCAGGACCATAGAGGAAGACTGAGGAAATCTCTAGGCCAAAGGAAGGAAGACCAGAAGAAAGAGCAGAGCTAAGACCTCCCTCATTTGTCACTTAAATACCTGACTTCCTAGGAATGAAGGAATTTTATTTAATTCCTTCCAGGACTTTACCTTTTTTTCTTTTGGCTGGTTTCTTTTTTAATTCTTCCAATTATTTTGTTTTCATTCCATTATGTAATCTATTGGTACATAGATCAATTTATCTTTAACCCACTGACTATAATTGATCCTAATGTCTAAACTATTTTCTTTTTAGAGGATTCTCACATTGGGTTCCACCTTCCACTGCTACTAAGCTGCCATATTTTTTCTTTTTTAAATGTTGTTTTATTAGTGCTATTTTCTTTTTTTCACATTACCACCATTTCCCAATGATTACCTTTTCACATACATACACACACACATACACATTCTCATATTTTTTTTCCTAGACAAAAAAAAAAAGAGAGAGAACCCTTTAACACACTAGCCACAACTAAAAATGAATGCCTGGTTTTGTACCTCTAGGTAACCCAGTCCCTCTAAAATCATAAAACTATAGATTTAGGGCTGGAAAGGACCTCAGAGGTTATCTAGTCCAGCCACCTCATTTTACAGAAAAGGAAACTGAGGCTCATAGAGATTAAGAAACTTGCCCAAGGTCATGAGAGTACAATGCACTTGCTCAGAGGCCTTGCAATATTGTTTCCCCTTTTATTTCATTAAGGTCATCATGCAAATTATTCTCCAGACTGTCCTTTATTATATATCAGTCCATATAAGCATTCTCAAGTTTTTCTGATTTCTCCACATTCATGGTCTTTGACAACATAAGTAATATATTCCATTACGTTCATATACCACAATTTGTTCAGTCATTTCCTAATCGATAGGCACACATTTTTCTTCTAGTGCTTTGCTACTAGAAAAAGTGCTGCTATAAATATTTTTCATACATATGAGACCTTTCCCTCTGTTTTCGGGAGGATTCTCGGTGCAGTTCCAGCTTTTGCTGCTACTAAGCTGCCATCTTGACTCCACTCTCTTTTCCTGTTTTTGATTTCTTTGGAGTATATGCCTAGTTACTGCAGTACTGCTGGATCAAAGGGTTTATTGTGATATTGTTTAGAATAATTTTTAGGTTCTTGGTTTTTTTTTTCCTTCTGGAAATGGTTGGTCCATTTCAAAGTTCTAGTGAATTAATATGCCTGTCTCTCCATAGTCCCTCCAATATTTACTTTTTTCTCTATTTTATCAACCCTGCTAAAATGATGAGTATTGAGTGAAAATTCAGAGTTCTTTCTTATCTCTCTCTAACTAATGATTTTATATGGTTATCAGTAGATTAAATTTCTTCTTTTAAAAATTGTCTGTACCTTTTGACTACTTATCTATTAGAGGATATCTCTTCTTTGTGTATATTACTTATTTTAAAAACCAATTCACCATATATCCTGTAAATAAGACTTTTTATCAGAGATATATCAGAAAAGATTTTTCCTATTTAACTTCTAATTATAGTTGAATTACTCTTATTCACACAAAACATTCCAATTTTATATATACAAAATTACCCATTTTATCTTCTATGATTATTTCTATTACCCATTAAGAATTCTTTCTCTAGCCACATTTGTACAAGGTACCTCCATTTATTCTCTAAGTTTTTTTGATGATGTGACTTTTTATATTTAGGTCATAATCCATTTTGAAGTTTCTTGTAGTCTATAGCCCAAGCTATTTTCAATACTCCCTCTCCCCCATCTCATTTCAATTTGGACCAGCCTCTTGAGTTCTTTTGGCCCTCCCCACCCTTAGGCACATCAGAATCTCCAGTCTCTTACTCAGGGAAGGGGCACAAGTTGACAAAGGGTCCCTGCTGTCTCCAGGATGCAAGATAGGGAATATGGGCTAGAGATCGGAGGTGCTGTTTACTTTGTCATCTTCATCACCATTGGTGCTTTCATTGGTATTAACCTGTTGGTGGTTGTCGTGACTACAAACCTGGAAGAGATGATGAAGACTCAGGAAAAGGAGAATCAGGAAGAAATTACTACTTTTTCCGGCCTGGAGGTAAGTGATGATTATTGGTGAATGTGCCTTGACCTAGGGGTTAGGGCTGACTGGGAGGATGCCCATAAGCAAATCACCAATCTTGAACCCTGGAGTCAGGAGCCAGGATCTTTAGGAATCTGAGATGTGAGTCATGAGAACAGTTTCTGAAGCCTAGAGGTTCTGAGAGGGAAAGGGTTTTTCTTTTCAGAAGGCTCTTGTTTTCCAAGGAGTTTATTTTCTGTGTTTCTGGGTCTTCAGGGGCTAAGATTTACTAGAGGATAGGAGAACTTCTGAGGTAGGCTGTTATAGGAAGTCTGGTATGGGGGTCAAAGCACTAGATATGGAGTCAAAGGATGGAGACCTAAATTCCTGCTTTACTTTCCACTAGTTGTATAACCTCATTCAAATCACTTCTTTCCAAGTCTAGGTGTCAGAATCTGTAAAATGAAGGGTTAGAAATGAATTTAGGGTTAGATTTAGGCCCCTTCTATCTCTAAATTCTAAAAGGCTATGTTGCCCAATGGGGTAGAGATTTGGGGCAGCAGAACTTCTGGAAGGGAGATAGATGTGTGGATAATCCCTGCTGCTATGACTGCTTGCTGCTGCTGCTTATAGCTACTACTTTTCATCCACTAGGAAATGAATATTGTCTGGGGCACAGGAGAGGGAGAAAACTATGGGTATTAGGGCTTAGTCATTCTGATGCCTAGAATTTTCTTTAGCTACAATAACTGCTAAGCCCACTGTTAAGAGGCATCATGGTAGAGTGAAAGAAGCATTGAACTGGGAGACCTATGTTCAAATTCTGACTCTGACACCTAGTAGATTCTAAATTGGTTGAATGATTGGGCTGAAAAAAAAT
The DNA here is from genome assembly GCF_027887165.1 of Monodelphis domestica. Lineage (NCBI taxonomy): Eukaryota > Metazoa > Chordata > Mammalia > Didelphimorphia > Didelphidae > Monodelphis > Monodelphis domestica. The sequence goes on along the minus strand of NC_077230.1, from coordinate 380,163,138 downwards.
ATTAATGAAAGGCTATATGACAACAAGGAAGCACTTTACTCCCACCACAGAATCTACTACAATGTCTCCTCAAGGAGTGGATGCAAGCCTGGGTTCTCATAGGAAGTGCCAATGAACTGTAAAATCTGGCAGAGAAGGTTTCCATTGTGGTCCTGGAAACAGGATATGTTTTCTTTCTGAGGACTAGCCTAGCTAAATATGGAGAGGCTGATTTTTTGTAGGTTTGCCATCTGGGGTTGAATTCTTTGGCCATGGCAACCCATGAAACAAAGATAAATCAAGATTGAGCCTCAAATCGTAGGAAAGAAGACTCAACAGAGGGGGCTAAGAATCCCATAGTCTGAGAACTGTCTATAATCATTCACTTCATTGCTAGGACTCTAAATATAAGATCTTTGTCCAATGATCATTGAACTGACACATTTCGCATGCTGCCTATACTCCATCCATCCATCTCATTCTATCAGAACCTTCTTGGATTTTGACCTTGGAGATACTAAACTCTGTAGATGAGTCTTCAGCTCGTCTTGAGAGGAACTTCCACACTACTCCCCAGTTATCTCTACACCATGCTGCTGTATGGGTATACTCCGCCAGTTTTCCAGCTCCAATTTTATGTATTATTGCTCCCTGTTAGAATGTAAGTTCCTTGAGAGCAGGAACTGTCTTGTATGCTTATACTTTTATCCCTAGCACTTAATACAGCACCTGGCACACTATGCACACTGGCACACAGAATGCACTTAATATATATTTGTCCTATCTATCTGTCTGTCTGTCTCTGTCTGTCTGTCTGTCCATCCGTCTATCTATCCACCCATCCATCCATCCATCCATCTATCCATCTATCTATCCATCCATCCATCGGTCCGTCCGTCTGTCCGTCTATCTGTCTATCCATTCATCCATCCATCTATCTATCTATCCATTCATCCATATATACATCTATTTTATGGGAAGAATTGATCCATCATTAACATTATGGATATCAATAAAAATTAAGACTGAAGAGAATCAAACCCAAATTTAGAATGGCAAATAAAGGAAACGGGAGTGTTGGTTATTTATTTTTTTAATTTATTTTTAAACCCTTACCTTCCACCTTGGAGTCACTACTGTGTATTGGTTCCACAGCAGAAGAGTGGTAAGGGCTAGGCAATGGGGGTTAAGTGGCTTGCCCAGGGTCACACAGCTAGGAAGTGTCTGAGGCCAGATTTGAACCCAGGCCCTCCTGTCTCTAGGTCTGGCTCTCCATCCACTGAGCTACCCAGCTGCCCCCAGAGTATTGGTTTTATTGTGTGGTCAAAGGCAATAGGAAACATCATTCCATGGGATATTTGGTCATCTTATATTGCAGTGCTCATTATAAAAGCAGAAAGATTACTTAGCCTCTATATGCCTCAGTTTCTTCATCTGTAAAACAAGAATAATAATAGCACTTGTCTCTTAGGGTTGATCAAATGAAATAATATCTATAAAGTATTTTTCAAACCTTAAGGCACTATATAAATGCTAGCTATTATTATTATTGTCATCATTATTATTACTGAGAGAGGGGAAAAGAACTGGGTATAGAAGTATAATCTAGAGAAAACTTATTAGGGACACAATAACTATCACCAAATATTTGAAGTGCCTGCCATTTTGAAAAGAGATTAGTTTTGCTCCGTGTATTCCCATAGGACAGAACTAGGATCAGCAGGAAAAATGTAACAGAGAGGTAAAATTTGACTTCATAAAAGGAAAAATTTCCTAACAACCAGTTATCTCCAAGTGAGGTAGATTGTCCAGGAGTTATTGAGACCCTTTCCCCTGGAAGCTCCAATTGAGGCTGGATGTAACTACATTATCTAGGATGTCTTTGAGAGGAGAACTCCCTAAGGTAGGGGTTGTTCCAAGTGACCTGTAAGGTTCCTTGCAGCTATGTGACTTAGATTCCTGGTGACCTTGAGCAAGTTTCCTCTCCTCTCTACACCTCAGTTTCCATACCTCTAAAATGGGGATAAAATTCCCCCTTGCCATGCCAACTCACCGGGATTTGGGGAGGAAAGGGCTACAGAGTACTTCAGGACTGTGAACTGTGCTTGTGGTATCCTTAGCTGTCCAAAGAGGACTACTTAAGCACGGAGAAACCAGAGCTTCAGCTGGTGCACTGTCAGGAATGCCTCACAGATTGGAGTGGAACAGCGAAGCAGGAGCCACTGTCTGGAGGGCCCATGGAGAACCTGAACGAGAACACTTGCGATAACTTCTGCCTGGTGCTCGAAGGCATCCAGGAGAACCTACGGACGTACAAGAAGATCCGGGAGGAGCTCAACAGGTATGCGCAGAACTAGGGAAGAGGGGACGTGGATGGGGAGCCGGCTCTGCAGACCAGATGGGAAGAGAGCTTTCTGGGAGGGTTTATCCTAAGAGGGGAGGGGGGCCCTCGGGAGCGGAGGAGGCCGAGGAGGGACGGAAGGGAGGGTGGAAGACTTTGGGAGAGGGGATGGGGGAAGTACCCTAGAAGAAGGAGAGCCGGTCTGTAAGGGGTGGAGACCGCCGGTGGGAGTAGGAGGGCTGCAGGGATGGAGTGCCCTTTTCCGGGGGGCAGCGGAGATGGCGCAGAGTTGTGCGCAGGAGCTTCTGCAGCCTTCCATCCCGGCGAGCCCCAGTAGATTACACTCATTCCTCCCAAAGCCTATCTTTAACTGAGAAGCGGGCTGGGCCCGGGGCTCCCCCACCCCCACCCCCACCCCCTCTCCGGCTTCATTTTCTGTCTTCTCTGTCCTTTTTTTCCCCTGACCCCCATCCTCATCCCCATCCCTGCAGCCTGGTGGAGGAGGTTCGATCTATCCGCTTCAACCAGGAGCATGAGGAAGAGGTAATGCATCGGAGTTGGAAGCGGAGCCTCTCTCAGGATGACAGAACCTCGGTGCACAGCCAAGACGTCCTCACTGCCCTCATAAACAAAGATAAGGTGGGACTTTAGGCCGCCTCCCCCACCCCCAATCTCCCCCACCGAAAGTCCCATGGCAGCAGTCGCAGATGATGTTGGGTTCTTGTTGGAAGAGGGACTCTCCCCCCGGGAGCTCCTAGGAGAGTCATGGATCCCAACAACCCCCACCCCATTTTTCAGATGAGGAAACTGAGGCAAAGGTAAATTCCGTGCCTTGCCCAAGGTTACAAACTCTGTATCCCCAGAGCACGGGAAGTGAGACTATTTAAAAGCACTTCTTTATTAGTGATGTTGCAGGGGGCCTTTTGTAAGGGGTGAGAAAAGTCAGGAAGGCGGCTCTCTTCATAGGGAGCGATATTAAGACAGGTTGAAGAAAAAGGGCATTATGGAAAGATTGCAGAATTTCAGGGAGGAAAACCAGGACTCCACTCCTAGCTCTGCTATTTATGATGTGATCTCAAAGGCAGCTCAGTTTCCTCATCTTTAAGTTGAGTGGGTTGGCCTCGATCATAACTAGGATCCCGCTCCCCCTTGAGCTGTCCATCCTCTGCTCCTATTGGCTTCTGGAGGCAATTTGGCAGGTCGGGGGTGGGGAGTGGAGTGGATGAGATGATACCCATCCCCCACTCCCACCCCGTACCCACGGGGGTGTGTTCTGGCTCTTCAGGCTCAGGAATCCTCCACTATGCTTTATGGGAAGCTCAAGACGAAAGGATGAAAGGGCAGGACCCAGAACAGAATCAGCTGCACCCACCTGACCTTCCTGAACTGCCTGCACCCATCCGACCTCTTGGATCTGCCTGCAGATCGGGCATGACCGCAAAAAGACCCTCCTGCTCTCCCTCCTCTCCCCACCACTTCCCCACCCTGGGATTGCAGTCACTGTTCTTCGACAGTTATTTCTTCCTCAGAGCTCCAGATGGGCACAGAGGCCTAGAATAGGGAGGGCAGGATACCTGGGTCCCACACCCACGCTCCCACTCCACCAGGTGCCAAGGAGAAGGGTCAATGAGGGAGCCTAGAGCCCTGAGTGTGAGGCCTTGGGCCAAGAAGAGAGTTCAAGTAGAGAACAATCTGGCCTGTGGTGCTGGAGAGAAGGGCTCTCTTGGGCTGGAGATAGGGTGACCAGGCTCCTAACTGGGGCACCTCGAGCTTGGCGCTGAACATTACCAGGGCGCTTAGGATTAAGAATAAAGTGGAGTGTTTTAAGGTGAGTGTCTGTCTGCTCTGTTACCCTTCACAGCCCTCTGAGGTAAGCCCTAGCCTCAGGTGGGAGGGGGCATGCTTAGAGGACACAGTGTTGGTACTAGAGGCAGAAGACCTGGGTTGAGGCAAGTCATTTAACAATTCTGTTGGCCTCAGTTTCCTCGTCTGTAAAATGAGGGGATTGGACTAGATCCTTTAAATAAGGGGGTTAGATGAGGTCCCTTCCAGCTCTTAAGCCTGTCATTCTCTGAATCAGGCTCTGTCTCATTACTATTCATTCTTTTCCAGCAGATATGTGGCTCCAAGGCTGCTCACCGTCTTGTCTCTTTTTTTACAGCTGTCTTTTAGAGCTCTGAGGAGGCAAATGAGGAAGGGGATCTGGGGCATAAGTAAAGCTTCCTGTTGTGTGCTATGCACTGGGGCTCCAGTACAAAGGTGAAAAGTTCTGGCCCCTCAGGAGCTTTCATGCTCCTCAGGGGAGACAACCCATAAAAAAGAGTTGGGAGGGGAGAAGGGATTTTAAGGAAAGGAAGGGTATGGTGGCATGATCTGGAGATGGCAAAAGGAAGAGGTATGTCTGGTGGTTTGGTTCTGAGCAAGATGTGTTAATTTTCTTAAGGCTTTTATTTGTTAGAACCCAAGGGAAGGTTCTTTGCAGGGGCAGAAGTCATCATCAGAAAGTAACCGATATTTTTAAAAAAGCAATAAAACCTTTAAAAACAAAAAAATTAGAAAACTTTAGATTAAAATACTTCCAAAGTCCCTTTGACTTCCCAAATCTATGATTCTCTAAGCTTTACTGTGAAAGGTCAGGTCCTGGGGATCCAACAAGAGGACAAAGTCTCTTGATTTCCTTGTTGTTGATCACTTGTTTCAAGTGGTGTCACACTTTGTGACCACATTTGGGGTTTTCTTGGCAGAAACACTCAAGATGTTTGCCATTTCCTTACCCAGTTCTTTTACAGATGAGGAAAACGAGGCAAACGGGGTTAAATGATTTGCCCTTGATCACACAGCTAAATAACAGTTTTAGTTCAGTGGAAGTTGGAAATCAGATTGTAGAGGATGAGAGTGAAAGAGAGGTAAGGAAGCAGATACCTTTTATGTGTTTGGCTATGAAATAAAATGATAAATGGAGTGATATGGATGGTAACCTGAGGGGAAAGCAAAGTGAAGGGAACAATTTTTAAGAATAGAGGAAACGTGGGAATGTGTATAAATAGCAAAGAAGTTAATGGATAAAGACAGACTTAAGGAGAGAGACCAAAAGAAAAAGTAATGGGAGTAACTAAAGAGGCAAATTCTTGGATGAGATTAGAGGTAGGGGGGATCAAGAGAAGAAGACTGGCTTCTTCATTGTCAGAAGTAAAGGAGTAGTAAAGTAAAGTACACGAAGTAATAGGAGAGAATTAGGGATAATATCGAGTTCTGAAATGTTGTGGGAATTGAAATACACTAACTCCATTTCATGACACAATTCTAGATTTAGCTCAGTTCCCTTTCTATTCAATTATGGGGCTAGTCCAATTTCTGTCTTGTGAGAAAACTTTATTCAATTGTGGGAATTGTGAGAAAATGTCATTACATTGTTGGAACTTAATTCTATGTGTCTGGAAAGCTGGAGCAACTCTATTTGTTGCTAAGAGATCTGTAATTAGGGATCTAGGTTATGCTGGCCAGAAACTCGGTCATATCTGAAGATTGATGCAAGGAATTTTCTCACAGATTCCTTTGAGGAATCCATATGTTTTATCTAAAAACTAGCACCATCCTTGTCAATCAGTTACTGTTTCTATGTTCCTTTGATTAAATACAGGCACTTATAGGGAGCAGGACACCTCTTTTTCTGATTTCAGGGAATTGCACCTGTCTGCTTTCCCTCTTCCAACTTGGAATGCTCCTAATCTCTGATTAGAAATCAGATTGCCTAATCTTCTATTGTAGTTTATATCATATTAGTTGTTTTCTATATCCTATTCATTGTTTTTTAATTCACAAAAATCTGTCTCCCTCACCCCATCCCCACCCCCATTAGAGATCCAGTGCCAAGCTGAGGAAGCCTGGTCCTGAACTGTTATGCATTGCTCAATAAATCAATTTGCCCAGAAGCTGGAACTTTTGTTTCCTCCGTTATTTCAGATTTCACCCATCACAGTTTTGATGAGCCAACTAATTAGAGTAAGGACTCTGACCCCATGGAATGATAGCCTTCCAGGAGAAACTCCCTTGAGCGATCCAGACTTTTTTCCTGGGACTTTGTGGAAGGCTGCCCCTAGAGATCAGATTTCTTCCTCAATTTCAGATTCTTCTGAGCTAAAAGTTTATCCCCATACTGCTTAGGAAGGTTTTCCTCTACCTTGCTAGAAAAAAGATGCTCTCTTTTAGGGAATGATGAGTTAAGAGATACTCTCTTTAAGAGAACATTGGACTTCAGTAATACTAAAATACTAGAAACATATCCCCTTAAAGGGAATGGTGAGTTCAGGTAATAGTATAATACCAAAAAATTCCTCTTTGGACCAAATTTCCTCTGGCATGAAACCATGAGAAGATTATGCTATTATTAAACTGACATTCACTTAGGGAAATTCTTATTGGATTGGAACTTTCCATATAGGAATGAAGGCAGTGACTGAAAGAACTCTCAAATTGTGCTAAACTATATAAGAATCCAAATGAGTCCCAAATTTCATAGCAAATAAAAGTTTTGAAATTAGACTTTCCATAGGAAATAAGGAAGTTAGCAAATCGGTATCATCATTTTGTTTGTTTCTGTTTCTTTGTAGAATGCTGGAAAATCTATGTCTTGTGTCATGTTTAGCGTTTTTTGTAGATTCTGCTAGGAGGGCAGCTAGTTTGAAAGTAATCCCAGAGTGAAGAAGAAAAAGTAAGGAAGCAGTTTGCATATGAAATTTATCTGAAACTTAAATAGCTGACTCTTGCTAACCCTTTCTTGACTAGGAAAAGAGAAAGGTTTGTTTACATCAGGGAGCAACTAAAATGAGTAAAATTTAATTAAGGAATGGGAAGTGTAATTTAAAACAATGAATGGCTCAGGAGGAGGGACCACCTATTCCACCCCCACTATCCCAGTGATCTAGACCCTGGAGAGATATTCATAATGACAAGGAGAGGCAAGATAACCGGAAACTAGGAATGTCTATTAGGAAGGCTGAAGCAGACTTCCGGGTAATCATGGCTGCAATCTAGACACCACACGCTTCCTCTCCCCGGCACCGAACGAAATAGACTACATCAAAGGAGCATAAAAATCACCTTTGGAGGAACAGGAGGACACCCCAGTACTCCCAGTACTCCACAGAGGCGAAGGTACGTGGGGCTTGAACATTTCCACACTATAATAAGGAGGAAAAGCTTGCACAGAAAAGTGAACTGAGCCGCCCTTCCCCCACCCCACCTCCCCCACCAAACCAGAGTGAGCTACCTGAGCGCTCACCGGGACAGCGAGTGAGTGGGGAACGTCTCTGTCTGGGGGGGGGCACTCCAGGGTCCTTGGGATCTGGGGACTGCCAGGAAAAAACGTCTCAGGGCGGTTTAACTGGAGAATCCGGCGCTGATTTCGGCGGTCGGGAGCTGAACACCTGGGCAGTGTGGCTGTGATCAGGGACCCAGCGCTCTAAGAAACCTCGGAGGCTGGGAAGAACTAGTCTGAAGCAACCTAAATTCACAGAAAAACCGCCCATATAACCCAGACCCCAGACCAAAAAGGAAAGGGGAATAAAACCACCAAAGGGATGGCTCACATGGCCCAAAATCAAGCCTCCAGGAAGAAAGGGAAAAAAGTGACTATTGAAAACTTTTATGGTGGAAGTACCCAAGGAAAAGAGAAGAATGAGGAGGAAATCCAAAAAAAATCAGAACATGCCTCCCAAAATGGAAACTATCAACAAGCTCTGGAAGATCTCAAACTGGAACTTATTCAAAAGATGGAAACCTGGAAAGAAAAATGGGAGAAAGAGATCAGCTGTCTGACAGATAAGAATGCTCAATTGGAAAAAGAACTCGAAGCATCCAAAAGAAGGGCAGACAAGGCTAAAAAGCAAAAGCAGTCCCTAATGACCAGAATTAAGCACCTCAAAGAAAGCGAGATGATAAGACAGCAAGAATCAATAAAGCAAACCCAAAAAATTAATGAATTAGAAGGAAGGCTGAAGAGTACATTTGAATCTTTCGATAACAAAATTTTATAAATTCCATCATAAAATTTATGGAAGTGTGAAAGTGCTACCACAAACCTTTAAAAAACGAACCAGTTAGTTTTGGACTCAAAATTTTAAAGTACAGGTGACTAATAACCATGGAAAATTGAGGTTTTGATTTTGTGCTGGTAAATCTAGACTTTGTTGGTTGAGATTTGTCCTATTTCTAAATTATGAAGTGGTGAAATGTGTTCTATTAATTGTGACATCAGAGAAAAAAATTATTAGCTATGTGATCTTAAGCAAGTTATCTTAGTTCTATTTATCTCAGTTCCCTGATGTGTAAAGAAGAAAATAATAGTGCCCACTTCCCAGATTGTGCTAAGGATCAAAATGAAATAGTCATTTCAAAGTGCTTAACACAGTGCCTGGCAAATGGTAAGCAGTATATAAATACAACTAGGTGGTGTAGTGGATAGAGTGCTGGGTCTGAAGTCAGGAAGACTCATCACTTATTAGCTGTGGGACCCTGGGAAAATCACTTAACCTTGTTTACCCCTCAGTTCCTTCATCTGTAAAATGAGCTGGACAAGGAACTGGCAAACTACTCCAGTATCTTTGCCAAGAAAACCCCAAATGGGATCACGAAGAGTCTAATACAACTGAAACAACTAAACAACAAATACTATTAATGGTTATCACTTTTTTGATTGTATATATGATGACTCTATACCAGATTTTAGATGTGATTATTATAAAATGCCAAACATGATAAAATGAATGATTTTCTATGTAAGATAATTTGTATATGCATTTGGTTGAATTGACATCATCTCATTGGAAATAAGTTTTATTTCATGTTTAAAATAATGTTTAAAATGGTATTGTGTATGTGATTATTGTGTTTCTAAATTCTCTTTTATTGCGATATTTGAAAATCCATTGCATCAGAAATGCTGTTAGGAAGATAACTTCTCTTTTAGTTTAGATGGTCTTAGATTACAAATCAAGCTGCTAAAATAATGTTAAAAAAAAGTAGATATTTGGAAACTTAAATATTTAATGAGGCATATTTTGGTTTTAAAGAGATAATTATAATAATAATGATTTACTGTTGGAGGTAAGGAGTTGCATGGACCCTTTAAGGTAGCCTTATTTGTGATATCCCTTGAAACTGTATTCAGGCAAGGTCATCAGAGCTTACTGGGTCTACTGACAGCATATTGCAAAATCTAAAGTACTGAAGTTCGAGAACCTAGCACTGAGAAAATAGGATCCTCTCTCTCCTCTGGGGATAGTTTATGAGTATACTATAACAAAGTGAATTTTCATTTGAATCATTTTGACTTTCACTTAAAAAATTATGAAAATGTATAGTTTAAAGATGTATTTTCAATAATTCAATAATGTATATTCCATACATTAAAATCTTAAGTATCAGATCGATTATGAAGGTAACTTCAATACATTAATATCAGTAAACTATTCATTCACTGTATATCTGAATCCCCAGAAAATTGATTAGTTTTAATTTATAAGTAAAGAATAAGTGACATGTACCTATTGGGGAAACATGAGAAAATTAATAATATTTAAGCCCAAAGCTGTGATTAGTGAAATTTTGCTATTTGAGGCAAAAACTATTGGGGCTATAATATTGTTTTGAGTCTTAATTACAAGGATGGTTATCTGAACTGTTATAAAGTCAATAGGAGAAAATGGAATACTCTGCAGTCTGAGAACTACTACAAGTGGATATCTATCCCTGGGAAAAGTTGAGGACCTTTGCATGGCCTAAGGTAGAATCCTCTTGATTCACTTTCCCCATTGTGCTACTTCCTTTCTGAACAGCAAATGTCTCCACCTGGTTAATCTTGAGCCTGGTTTTAAATATCCTGTGAATAGTGTAGAACTTTACCATACAATTGATTGGTTGTCATGGTCTGATTCCTACCTGGAATCAAACAGAGTTAAGAGAGTTTTTGTCTTTGAAGAAATTAAATCAATTCTGTATCATTTTATAATGGATTTTATCATTTTATAATTGATCCTATTCTATATTACTGCCCCTTTTTGTATGATTGTTCAAGCATTGCTAAATCCTTGAGCTCAGGAATCTAGTTTTCCCTCTGAGTAAGCTTAAAGTTGTTAGTTTAAAAGAAAAATGATTTCTTATGCCAGTATTCCCTAGGGCATTTCATGGATTTCTTGTTTACCTTAACAAAATTACCATCCCCAAAAGATATGTCATTTGTCCTTTCTTGTCTTTGAGTATAAAGGAGTTATTTTTATCTCTTCCAAGTGACCTCCTAGCAAAAACTAAAAAATACAGATGAGTCCCATAAAACAATTAAGATTCCTTAATTGTTAGAGAGAAGTACACCTGAATGACAGACATCTTTCTCAGTAAAACCAGTCATGATGTTCTTGCCCCAAACTTATAATCTATCACCTTTTCTCCTTTCCTACCAAAATCCTTTCTTTCTTGTGTGTTATTAAAGAAGATCTCCTTCTCTGAGGGTTACAGGCTAATTTACTAAGATTGCTATTGTTGACCCAGTTTGCTAACATTTATAGGCATCACTGTTAATAAACTGATTTTGCTTAGAGTCTGTACTTCAGTCTACATTGATTAAATTTAGTTGAGACACCTTGTTATGGTATATATAACATCATTGTTCAGTCTGTGCCCTTGAGGGGGTGAGTCTTGATATTATTGTAACTATGCCTCTACTTTTCTTTTCATAGCAAATTTCTATAATCAGGGCAAGTGAGCTGTAAAAGTTTTGTGAGTACAATACTAAATCTATTAGTTAATGGATTGATACTGGAATGTCTCTGAGTTACCATGACAGGATACAAGTATGAAAAAAATCTAATTTTAATCTGTATTAATGGTCAGATTATAATAGAAGAATGATGTTAAGGGAGGGGGATTAGATAAAATAATAAGAAAAAGAGGTAATGTAAAAGTTTTCTAATTAAATGGGAAAATGAATTTTGTGAAATCAACAGGATTAGACTTTTCTCTAAGAACTATTTGCACATGTAGATGATTGGCTTCCAAATATATTTTGTATAGAAATTCAGACTTTGATTATATTTTAGTAATAATTTATCTAAGTTGGATTAAGAATTTTACATATAAAATTGCATTGATAATCGTAAAGAAAGTGAAATTATTCTCCCATTTTAAAGTATCTGTCTGATAATTTTAAAAGATAGAAGGTTTCATTTTACAAGTTATGCTCATGACTTTTTTTTTTTTTAAGATTCTTCCTATCCTGTATTGATATAGCTTTGTCCATATCAGGTACAGAGTTTAGGTCAAGATAGAAACAGCAAGGGGTATGTAAAAACTGAAATTCTCTGGAGTTTCAGGTGAGTTTTGGGTTCCTGATTTGAATGTTCTTCATATAGCTCTGTTATTAATAGGATTAGTACCATAAGACTTGAACTAGTTTTTGACACAGGAAAACCAATTTTAGGAAGTTGTACTAAATTGTATTAAGTCTTATTACTGACAGATTTTAAGAGAATTACCTAGAAAACTCTACAAAGACTTCTGAGTCAAAGAAGCAGAGCCCCCTTCAGAGCTACCCTGAGAATGAAGCCCATTCTAGAATGTTCAAGAGAAGACATTTCCAAGTACCAGACGACTACATGGAGCACCTGGGACTCAATTAAAAATGTACTGACTAAATGGGGATAAGGGACTGGGTTACTAGGATGCTAGGAAATTTGATGTTATTTAATTTTGGTCATCATTGTAATACTTTGGCCTTTTGTTTCATAGTGTTTATGTTTGCTGAGTTTTCTTGGTTATTTTGGTGACATGTAAATCTCCCTTCTCAAATTGGTCCTTGGTAAACCATCAAAGATTTGATCTGTAGCCTGACTTAGTCCATGATAGGATCCTTCTTTGTAGTTCACTTGGCTACAAGGTAATGGTAGGTTAGCTACCATAGCCAAATAGGCTCTCTTTGTCCTGTGCAATATAATTGTCTTAAGACCATGTATTAAATTTAGCATGTGTCAAAGTATTCATGATATTGATTTCCAGAAATCTTACCATGGTTCAAGTATTGATAAGTGATTATCAGGGGATAGAGCTGGCCCTAGCCTCCAAGAGTCAAAATGGGAAATTGTGAAAATCGAGTGAACCACACTGATTCCACCTTGTGACTCTGGAGCAAGTTCACTTCCCTTTCTAATTCAATTTCTATCTTGTGAGAAAATATTATTCAATTATGGGAATTGTAAGAAAACTTAATTGCATTATTTGAACCAAAACTTATATGGCTGGAAACAGAATGACCTTTACCTATTACTTAGAGACCCTTAACTAAGGTTTTGCTGACCAAAAACCCATTCAGATCTGAAGACTGAGGCAAGGAGATTTCTCATAATTGTATATCTCAAGCAATCAAAATGTCTTCTCTGAAAACTGGCACCATACTGATCAATCATTTACTGTTTGTTCCTTTGTTTGATTACAGATACTTAGTGGGGAGTGGGATACTTCTTTTTTCTAAATTCAGGAAATTTACTCTCCCCCTCCCAATTGGAAAATCCTTAATCTTTCCTTCAACTAGAAATCAGATGACCTAATCTTGTATTCTGGTTTATATCTTATTAATTGCTTTCTTTTAATGCATACAAATCTGTTTCCTCTTGTATGCAGGGTCCAGTGCCAAGCTGAGGAGTTCTTGACCCAATTTATTACAAAGTTGACCTGCATTGATTTAATAAATTAATTTGCTCAGAAGCTCAAATCTTTGTTCCTTCCATTATTTTAGTTTTCAGCCATCCCAGGGTGGAGAAGGAAAGGGAAGAATTCATGATGGATGGTATAAGCACAGCATAGAGCTAAAAGGGACCAGATCTAAAAAACATCTAATGAACCCCTTCCCCCTCATTTTATGGACAATGAAACTGAGACCTGGAGAGATAGAGACTTGGCAAAGTCAAAAAGGTAAAAAGTGGCCACTTCTTGCTCAGCAAATTGGCAAGGATGACAAGAGAGAAAAAAATATAGTCAATGTTGGAGAAATTCCAAAGAGGCAAGAATGGTGGAGCTATGAATTAGTTTGCTCATTGTGAAAAAGAATCTGGAACCATGCTAAACAAGCGACTACATCCATGCCCTTTGGCTCAGAGAACTCACTGCTCAGCATATACCTGAAAAAGGTAAAAGACGGGCAGAAAGGTCTCATAGAGACTAAAACATTAAAAGATGCACTTATTGTAGAAGCAAAGAATCCTAAACAAAGTTAGGAGAATAACTCAATCAAGAAACTCTAGTGTGGAAATATAATAGATTATTAGTGTGTATAAGAAACAATGACTATGAAGGATTCAAAGATGTATGGGAAAATATCTGAACTGATACAGACTGTATCAGAGCAAAAAAATGATAATCGCAATGACTAGCCAATATAAGTGGAAAGTTCAGAAAAGAAAACTGCTTATGTGATAATAATGACCAAACAGTCCCAGAGAGGAGTAGAGAAAATAAATATTCCTGCCTTCTTTGCAATTGTAGGCACACTGTGGAATATTGCATATGCTATCAGATGTGCATAATGGGTTGATTGGTTTTGCTAAAAAGCTTTTTTCTTCTCTTAAAAAAACAACAACCCTTACCTTCCATCTTAGAATCACTATTGTATTGGTTCCAAAGCAGAAGAGCAGTAAGTACTATGCAAAGACAGTGAAGTGACATGTCACACATATTTGAGGTCACATTTGAACCCAGGACCTCCAGTCTCTTGACCTGGCTCTCAATCTATTGCCACCTAGTTGTCCCCTTTCTGCTCTTTTTAAAAGATCTGATCATTGTGATGCTCTCTAGGGAGGGTATATTTGTATGTACATACACATTTTTTTTCAAATTACATGTAAAATTTTAAAAATATTTTCTAAAATTTTAAGTTCCAAATTCTCTCCTTTCCTCTTCTCCCCTCATTGAGAAGATAAGATTTTACATATTATGCATGTTTAATCATGTTAAACTTCATATTAGTTGTGTTGTGAAAGAAAGAAAAAAAACCAAGAAAGATAAAAGTTTAAAAATGTATGCTTTGATCTGCATTCACATTCCATCAGTTCTTTCTCTGGAGGTGGATAGAATTTTTCCTCATCAATCCTTTGGAATTGTCTTAGATAATTGTATTGCTAAGAATAGCTAAGTCATACACAGTTGATCATGGTACAATATTGCTGTTACTATATACAATGTTCTGGTTCTACTCACTTGACTTTGCATCCGTTCAACTAAGTCTTTCCAGGTTTTTCTGAGAGCATCTTGCTTGTCATTTCTTATAGCACAATAGTGTTCTGGTGTAATCATAGACCACAACTTGTTCAACCATTTCCCAATTGATGTGCATCCCCTCAATTTCGAATTTTTTGCTAACACATATAGGTTTCCTTTTTATCTCTTTGGATACAGACATAGGAGAGGTATTGCTAGGTCAAAGAATATGCATAGCTTTTATAGCCTTTTGGGCATAGTTCCAAAATGTTCTCCAAAATAGTTGAATCAATTCACAACTCCATTAATTGTGCATTAGTATCTCAATTTTCCCATATCCCCTCCAACATTTGTCATTTTCACATTTCTGTCATATTACCTGGCATCTCAAAATTGTTTGAATTGCATTTCTCTATCAATAATGATTTAGGGCATGTTTCACATTATTATAGCTTTTATTTCTTCATCTGAAAACTGCTGTTCACTTCCTTTGACCACTTATAAATTGAAAAATAATTTGTATTTATACATGTTTAATTCAGTTCTCTATATATTTGAGAAATGAAGCCTTCATCAGAAAAAACTTGCTGTAAAAATTTTTTTAGTTATGATGACCAATTACATATTTCCCTCTATCCTATTTTCCTACCATTTATTTTATTCTATCCTTTCAACCTATTCATCCTCAAAAGTGTTTTGCTTCTGATCACTGCCTCTTCTAGTCCACCTTCCTTTCTATCAGTACCCTTACCTTTTATTCCCCTCCTCTCCAAGTTTCCTGTAGGGTAAGATAGATTTCTATACCCAATGGAATGCAGATGTTATTCCCTTTGAAACAATTCCAATGAAAGTAAAGTTCAAGCACTGCAATGGCCATCTCCTACCTCTATTTTCCCCTCCATGGTAAAAGCTCTTTTGCACTTCTTTTATGAAAGATAATCTACCCTATTCTACCTTTATCTTTCACTCAATGCATGACTCTTTCCCTTCATTTTTTTTTTGATATTATGAATATAGGATTAGTTCTCCCCTTGTCTATCTTTAGCTAAACAAATGAAGAAATCAAAGCACTCCTACTTAACACAAAGTAAGACAATTCACAAGTCACTTGCTAGAGTGGGTCACGACTCCAGAAGCAGTTGTCCCACCCCTGGGAAATGCTAGGCAAATTAAAAGACTGTGATTGGTTCCCGTAAAGTGAGGAAGGGACAGGAAGTGATGTGAAAAAAGGACTATAAAAAGTCCTGAACTTCGTTCCAAGGAACTTCTCCTTTGAACTTCTTCTCCTTTGGAGTTCATCTTTAGAAACTCTGCGTCAGTGAGCTGGACTAAAGGAGGAGACTCTTTCCCTGGATCCTGCACGGGCTTGCTGAGTGAGTAGCTGGCCTTCCTTTCCTGGCTGCTAGAGAGATTGGTTCTTTCCTGGAGGAGCTGTGTTGATGGAACCCTTGCTGAAGATACCACTGGGACTCCTGGCTAAAGAGACTACCACAATTCTACATGGAGATCGGGACTTGAGAGCCCTTGCTGGGTGGTGAGCTGGATGTCTTTGGACAGAAATTATAGGGTATCTAGCTAGGCAATACTTTCTACTTCTTGCCTACATTTCTCTCTTTTACTATATCTCTATTAAACTAAATTGTTAAGAGTCGCTAACTGACTTTTAACTTGAGTTAATTTTTTTAAATCAGTGACCACAATATTACTTTAGAACTTTCATATTTAGCATAAAAACTTAAATTTTAAATTCTTACAGATATCATTCCATCATAGTCAACTCACACCCATGCTGTCTATGTATACTCCTAAATACCCTAATAATGATAAAAATTCTTAGGAGTTATAAGTATCATCTTCCCATGTAGGAGTATAAACAGTTTAACCTTATTAAATCTATTTTGATTTCTCTTTCCTGTTTGCCTTTTTAACTTCATTTCAGCCTTATATTTGCAAGTCAAACTTTCTACTCAGCTCTGGCCTTTTCATCAAAAATGCTTGAAAATCCTCAATTTCATTAAATATCTTACTTTTTTCTTTGAAGTATTATACTCAGTTTTTATGCGTAGGTGATTCTGAGTGGCAATCCTAGCTCTTTGCCCTCTGTAAAGATTGGATTTAGCTATTTCCTATTTATAACAATGAAGATACTTAGTTTAACAAAATCAGGAATGTCTTGGAAACTCTAAATTACTCTACCCTACTTAGACTATACTTTAGGAGAAGATAAAGTTGTAATCTCCTGATTGAACAATGAAGGTACTAAGTTCTCACTTTATAGTGAAACTAGAACTTTAAGATAAGTCTATTTTTAGATCTTAATAAAAAAAAAGTGTTAAGTAACTATAAAGGTTAAATTAATCACAAAAAGGTCAAGTCACAAAAGGTGAAGTTAACAAAGAAGTGTTAAGTAACTCTAAAGATATAATCAAATCAAAGAATATGAGAACTAGAAGTATGGGCAGTCCTGGAGAAAAGTCTTTGATATGATTGGTAGATGTGAAAATTTAGAGGAGACATAAGGGTGAAAGGTCTATATACTTGGGATTTTTGCTCTCTCTGGCACCTTATTGGTGGTGGAGAGTTAGCTGAGAGCAGCGTGCTGAGCCTTCTGGCATCTTAGTGTGGCTACAAGCTATTTGTCTGGTTCGGTGGTGAGTTTTTGACTGAGTTTCCTCCTTTACTTTTCCAACTTTATCACCTTAGAAGCCTCTAATCTTCTTCAGAGACCTAGAGGCGGGAATTTTAAACTTCCCCTGGCACAGGCCAGGCAGGAGGATTCCTATATCCTCTTCCCTCCTTCTCCTTAAATTCCTTCCCTCTATATTAATTAAATTACCATAAATTTCCAGACTGACTTGGGTATTTTATTTGAGATTTTCCCTGGCGACCAATTAAATCTAGATTTTAAGTCACAACCTTAAAATTATCTTGACAGTCTGGCTAATCCATGAAGGTTGTGACCAGGACCCTCAAATTTCTGTGAAATCTCTTTTCTTTATTTCTTTATTACTTACTCAAGTCAGCCTTTTAAACAGTTTGAAACACAGTTGCGAGAGCAGGTGAGTATAAAACATTTTTATTTCTCTCATTTCTCCTTAATTTGAATTGAACACAGCTGTTTTGTTTTTTTAAAACCAAAAAGTGGTAGGTCTGAGGAAGTTGTTTTCCTTTCCCTCAGGGAACAAACAACTTTAGGCAACCTTCACTAACAATACTGCCTGGATTACTCTTAATTAGGAGTGAGGGAGACCTGGAGAGAGTTTTGGCCTTGTCCTGCTCCCCACATGTTTTGTGAAGTCAGCTAGGAAAATAATTACAAAAACTATATATAAAAATGAATACTACATTATTCAACATTTATATGGCAGTTGAAGAATTAGGAGAATTGAGGAATTCAGGATACCTCCAATTTTTTATGTTATTAGGTAATGTCATTTTTGTACTCCTCAGTACTGTGTTAAGAGATGCTAACATAAAAAATTATTTAAAGCTAAAATACAAGAAATTATGCAAAAATGTGAAGATAAAATGTAGGAAAACATAGAAAAATTGAGACTAAAATACAGGAGAACATGCAAGCCCAATTGGAAAATTTAAAATGCTTCTTACAGGATCAAATATCCTGTAAGAATTTTGCCAAATATGGCAAATATCCACCCCACCAAAAACAGGTCTGAACCTGACAGACATGTTTCTGAACCTCTAAATAAGGAAATTCCCTTCCCTAAAATGGAGATGGAAAATACCTTTCCTATAGCTCAGCTAACAGACTTGTTCTCTCATGGTCTACAAATCTTGGCTGAACTTAATCCCCAAGACCCTTCTCCTGAAATCCCAGTTTCTCCTGTTCCTTCTCCTACCCAAAAATCAATTACAGCCCCAAGGAAATCTTGTCCTTCTAAAGAAACTCGTCTTAGTCAAACTGACCAACAGGTACCAAATTCTATTAGAGGCCTGTTTCCTCTAAGAGAAGTACCTGAAATAGGACAGAATGGGGATGTAGTGACTTTAAGGCACAATATACCATTTACTCCCCAAGAAATAAATGAATTTACACGAAATATTCCCACATATGAACAAGATCCCTTTCTGGTACCAAAAAAGATGACAGACATATTTTTTCAATATAATTAGTCTTACAAAGACGTTGAGGATTTGCTACAGGCTTTTTTAACTGAACGTGAGAAAAATAAAATAATTGCTCATGTCAACAAAACCCAGGGGTGCAATGCAGCACACTGGCCATCTTGGGATCCCAAATGGGACTATAAAAACTCTGAGGATTATCTACAACTATACCATTGTAGAGAGGCCATCTTAACAGCAATGAGAGAATGTGCAGACAGTACAGATAAGTATACAGAATTTGAAAGAATTAAACAAAATGAGGAAGAGACACCCTCTAGGTTCATGGACAGAATAATTGAGTTTGGGGTTAGATACCTGGATTTTGGCCTATCTAAAGAAAATTGCAAAAGACAAGTTAGAAGGCACTTTGTCAATAACTCTTGCAAAGTGATCAGGGATTATTTAAGAACACATTGCCCAAGATGGCTGGAGATGGACCTTGAAGAATTGTGGAAAACAGCTCTATATGTTTCAAAGGGAAACAAAGAAAAAGAGGAAGAAAATAATAATCTCATGGAGGAAATGAAGAAAGAATTGAGATATTTAAAAGATATGATTACTAAATTGAACAGTGGGCATGATACTCAACTAATGCCACTTGCCCCTCTCCAGGAATCTAGTTGTCGATCCATTACCTGTCAATTCTGTGAGAAGAAGGGCCACAGAATGGTAGAGTGTAGAACTTTACTCAAGGCACTCAGAAGGAATCTGCAGTTTAATAACAACTACAGAAGTGATAATTATAGAAATAACTATAATAATGATAATGGAAACCACAACTTTAGGAATGATAACTATAGGAATAGATATTGGGAAAATGCTAATTCAAACCAAATGACTACACAACAGTATAACTTAAGTGGTGCTCGTCCAAAAAATACTCGAGGTGCTAATGCCCCTCAGGGGGGGTGCTCTTTAGGGGGGGGTGCCCAAGGAACTTCCCAAATACAATGAAAGTGTCGGGGAGGGGGGCTAGGGCACAGGAATCAGAGGATACAACCTTTGATCTTCTGGACTCTGATGTCCTACTACC
This sequence comes from Monodelphis domestica, assembly GCF_027887165.1. NCBI lineage: Eukaryota > Metazoa > Chordata > Mammalia > Didelphimorphia > Didelphidae > Monodelphis > Monodelphis domestica. The sequence continues at coordinate 380,143,417 of NC_077230.1, read as the reverse complement.
CATTGTCCCTATCCACTGCCCCCCCCATACTAATGAACACCATGTTACAACCCTAAAATTATCTTGACACCTCTGGAATGTCATATTCCAGGTCCTCTGACCCTTCAGTGTAGAAAGTGTTAAATCCTGTGTTATTCTGACTGTTGTGGTTTCAATCTAGAATATCAGGGAATTTTTCCTTGGTAATTTCTTAAAAGATGATGTCTAGGATTTCTTTCTTTTTTTTTTTAACTCTTACCTTCCATCTTAGAATCAATACTGTGTATTGGTTCCTAGGCAGATGAGCAGTAAGGACTAGGCAAATGGGGGTTAAATGATTTGCCCAGGGTCAAAAGGCTAGGAAGTGTCTGAGGTCAGATTTGAACCTAGGACCGTCTGTCTCTAGGCCTGGCTCTCAATCCACTGAGCCACCCAGCTGCCCCTTAGGCTCTCTTTTTAATGATGGCTTTCAGGTAGTCCAATAATTCTTAAATTATCTCTCCTCAATCTATTTTCCAGGTCAATTGTTTCTCCAAAGAGATATTTCACATTTTCTTCCATTTTTTCATTCTCCTGATTTTCTTTTATTGTTTATTGATGTCTCATGTAGTCATTAGCTTCCACTTGCCCAATTCTAATTTTTAATGAATTCTTTTCTTCAATGATTTTTGGTACCTCTTTTTCTATTAGGTCAATTCTGCTTTTTAAGTTCTTCTCTCAGTGAATTTGTGTGTCTCATTTGCCATTTGGCCTATTGTGTTTTTTAAGATGTTATTTCCTTCATTGATTTTTTGTATCACATTAATATGGAAATCACTTTAAAAGACTGATATATATTAATTTAAGGTTGCCAAGGAATTCAGCTATGTAATTCCTAAATGAAAACTCAAGTCAACCCTTTTATGATGTTTTAATTACAAACAGGAGGAAGAAAAAGTATTAGAGGGAGAGAGAGAGAGAGAGGGAAAAGGGAGAGAAGGAAATAGGGCTTAAATACTCACTCTGCTTAGGCTGAGCCAAAGACCCAAGGCCCTGGATAGCCGAGGCAAAGAAAAGAGATCAGTCCCTATCACTCACGTGACCAAAATGGAGAAACAGTCTGTAGGCTCCTCCAACTCCAAACACCAGACTCCAACCACCTCTCTCCCTCCTCACAGGAAGTCCCCAGAACTCCTGAGCTGTCCTCTACCTCACTTCCTGTGTCTCACTTGCGCCAGTGGTGGCTCTAGCTTAACCTAGGACCGCCCAGAGGTCTGTCCTTTTTGCACATGTATGTTGAAGGCCATATTCTCAAATAATTAAATCTTGAGTTTTGCTGCAGCCCTTCCTAAATCTTGTTACCCTGAGTAGGGTGGAGATTGTAGTTTCCAAGACCTGATTCTGTTATTCCAAGTATCTCTATTGTTATTGATCAGGAAATAGCTAAATCCCATCTTCTAAAGAATGGTCTGAATAGGGTTGAGTAGTTTTGAAATTCACATCACCTTTTCCAAGTTGACTATTTATGATTTTTTTTTTGCATTACTCTCAATTCTTTTTTTCCAATGTTTCCTCTATTTCTCTTATTTTATTTTTAAAATAATTTTTTAGCTCTTCCAGGGCCTGAGACCAATCCCTATTTTCTTTTGAAGCTTTGTGTGTAGGTACTTTGATTTCATTGTCTTCTTTTATATTTGTGTTTTGATCTTTCCTGTCACCACAGTAACTTTATATGGTCGGGTTATTTTTTGTTGTTATTTCTCTAGACCATTTCTTGACTTTATGTTCTTGACTTGAACTTTATGTTCAAGTTTGATTTTGCTTTCTTTCTTAGTGGAGGGGGCTTTGTTTAAAGTTTCAGGTTTTTCATGTGTTCTTTTCAGAGCTAGTTCTGGGGGATTTGCAAGTTTGGAGAGGTGTGATCTCTGCTCTCCTAGCCTTACTTCTGGTCTATGAGCGACCACAACAAGCACTCTTTTCCACTCTGGAATTGTGATCAAGGTCCTCACTCTGCTGGTGCTCTTTTTCATACTGGGAGTGCAACCCTGAACCACATATGAGCAGTGCAACAGATTCTTCCTCCTTGTGTGACCAACGAGTCTCCTATAATCTCCTTCTGACTGGTTGTTTGACCCCCTGACCATCTATGAGCTGAGAGCTCTGAAAGCCACACAGCAATTGATTCAATTGCCAAGGCACAGCTTATACTGGACTGTGCTCCACTCTTACCCCCAGTGAAACAGACCTTTCCTGCTGACCTAAGTTGCTTTGGGCTAGAAAATTGTTTCACCCCATCCTTTTGTTGGTTCTGCCACCATAGAATTCATTTTGAGGTGTTATTTTTAACATTGTTTGAAGGTGAATTTGGGAGAGCTCAGGTGACTTATTTCACTATCTTGTTCTGAGGATCAAATGAGATATTTGGAAAGTACATAGCACATTCTAGATGGCTCAGTGGATAAAGAGACAGGCCTGGGAACAGGAGGTCCTGGGTTCAAATATGACCTAAGATATTTCCTAGCTGTGTGACTCTGGGTAAATCACTTAATTTCTATTGCCTAGCCCTTACTGTTTTTCTGGCTTTGGAAACAGAAGGTAAAGTTTATAAATAAATAAACAAATAAACAAACAAATGAATAAATGAATGATTGTCCTCCTTCCTTCCCCTTTCCCTCCCAAGATAAAACACTAACTTCTCAGCTTGGCTTTTAAAGACCTTCATCATCTTGCTTCAGTTTATCTTTGTGGCCATATTTTGAATTCCTACCCTTCACACCTCAAACTAGACAGTTGGTTGCTCCCCAAAGTTGACATTCCATCTCTCATCTCTGGGCATTCATGATGGAATGTCCTTCCTCTTCTCTCTCTCTCCTTTCAGAATCTTCCTCTTCCTTCTAGCTTTAGCTCAGATGTCACCTCTCCAGGTAGCCTCCCTTAATGGTACTTTCTTCTGAAATCATTTTGCAATTCCTTATCGCCTGTGTTGTATTGGCCCAGGAAGCTCCCTAAGGACAGGGATTGTCTCATTTTTGTCTTTGCAGCCACAAAACTTGGCTCTGAGCCTAGCATATAGGAAAAGCTTAATAAATGTTTGCCAATTGAACTGATGTAGAGGGAAATCATTTTCAGGTAGGGGTCAGACTAGAGGAGCTATGAGAGTCCTTCAAACTCTAAGATCCGGTAGTTCTTAAACTCTTTTTCTTTCTGGACTTTGATCTAAAGGAGGAGTCATTTATAAATAGGTTAGGATAGGTCAAGGATTCTTAACCTAGAGTTTTATAAATTTTCATTTTTAAACTGTTTTGATAACTATATTTCAATATAATCAGTTTTCTTTGTAATCTTATGAGTTTTACTTTATGCATTTCAAGACATTATTCTAAGGGAGTCTCTAGGCTTCACCAGTCTACCAACAAGGCCCATGATCACTAGATCTATGATCCCTACATCTCCTGAATGTCCATCACTGATGCATCCCAAGGGGATGCGGTGTGTATGGAGCAGAGGAGAATCAAGGTCAGATGTCAGCCTCCTTGATCACACAGCTGTGACTCTTGCTGCCAATTACAAATGCCTCTGGGATACAGTCACCAGGTGAGGGGTTCCCCAGGCACACAGTGTTTGCCACTGACGGGAAATTCCACCTGCCACCCCTGGCCCATCCCTTCTTCCAATTCCTGGACCTGAGAACATCACAGGGTTTGATAAGAGGACATATCAAGAGTGCAGGACTGGGCAGGCAGTTGAAGCTTAAAGTAAAAAAACCGACAGAGCTTTATTTATTGTGTCCCTGCCCCAAAGTCTCCTGATCTTGGCCCAGGTGCTGGGCCTGCTGTCTCAGTGTTGGCCCTACTCTCCTTTCCAACCCAGTTGAGTCATGGAGAGACAGTTCCTGGGGACTCTGATGCTACTGCTGCTGCTGCTGACCCTAGCCTCAGAAACTTCTGGTGAGTACCTTCTGATGGGAACAACCATTGAGTGCCTTATCCATCCCCTACCCTATAGTATACCAACGCCTTCCTGTGAATCTGGGCTTTAGTTTCCTCACTGGCAAAATTAATAAATTGGGCTAAATGATCCCTGATGTCCTTTTAGTTCCAAGACTGTGATCCTAAGTCCATTTTATCCTCTCGCTTTATTTTGGGGAAACTGAGGCCAAGGACTGGCCACACAACCTTTGAAAGACCCTTTTGCTCTGCTTTCTCTGATTGGTTTGTCTCCCCTGCCAGCTGGGTGTCATCTGACTCCAGCTATCTTCTCCATTTTTGCATGTTTTGTTTTCTTATTAATGATTTTGGATTTCAATGGGCTGGGACCCCTTCTTTCCCTAGAACCCTGGGGAGACAGGTTCCAGAGGAGGGTCTGGGGCTCAGACAGATGTATTCCCTTTCCTTCCTCTTTTCTTTTGTCTAGATAAGTCCCTCTTCCCAGCCATAGACACCAATGCTGGGGAGGAAAATGGGAACAGTGCCTTTGCCATGTCTAATGCTTATTACAGTGCTTGGTGCATAGTAGGCATTTAATTAAGGTTTATTTAATTGAAATGAATTAGAAAGTATCATGTGCCCCCAGAGAATGGGGACTTAATATTTGGCATTACTCCAGGGAGCAAAAATAGAATGGGTATTTTCTTTCAAATCTCTACAAAAGCAATGGCATTGGGGGCAGAAGACCTGAGTTTAGATCTTGGCTACAAAAATTATTGTCTGGACAAGTTATTGACATTTTCTTGGCCTCAGTTTCCTCATATATAAAATGGGGATAATCACATTGGCGCTGGTTACCTCACTGGGTGGTTTTGAGGAAAGAGCTTTGTAAGCCACAAAGAGGGAGAGAAATGTGAGTGATTACTTTCATGATACCCACACCCCATCCCCAGCATTGCTATGTCATGTCCGTAGGCTATTCCAGCTTGATCAGGAAAGATGGAGGATTCTGAAGATAATCAGAAAAGGTTTTTTTAATAAAGATCATAGAACGCAGACCTCTCATTTGACAGAAGGGGAAACTGAAACCCGAAGTGAAGGATTACAGAGTAATGAGGTGGTGACATATTCCTGGACTGGCCAACACTGGTTCTGACTGGGCTGGGCCAGACCCAGCTGGGGAAGAGATGGCCTAAATCCCTTCGTCTAGAAGCTCTATCACCATGATGCTTCTCCTTGCTTAGCCTGACCTCCTCTGCTCTGCCTGAGAGCTTGGAATTCTGGGTAGGAAAGAGATATAAGGGAGGGGGAACTGAACCCCTCCCCCAGAGCTCAGGAGCAGATGGATAGAGACAAATGCTGGCTCCAGTGGACTTCAAGTCCATGAGATAGTAACATGAAACCTAGATTTGGAATTTTAAAAGTCCTGATTTCAAATCTTAGTCTGCCATTTTCTACCATGAATGTATTTTATTCATACTTATACAATGACAGCCATTGCTAACAATTATACAGTACTTTAAGGCTTACAGAGCATTTTATAAATACTATCTCATTTGGTTTTCAAGACAATTCTGTGAAGTAGGTACTATTGTCCCCATTTTACAGATAAAGAAATTGAAGCTAAGAAAGATTAAGCAATTTGCCCAAGCTCAACTAGCTAGTAAGAATATGAGACAGAGAGAGTCATCGAGGTGACTCAGAAGATGTAGCCCTGAAGGCCTGAGTTCAAATCTGACCTCAGACACCCTCTTAGTTGTGTGACCCTGGGCAAGTCACTTCACTGTTTGTCTGAATCTATTGGAAAAGGAAATGGCAAACCACTCCAGTAGCTTTGCCAAGAAAACCCCATGAACAGTATGGTCCACAAGGTCACAAGAGTCGGATGGATTTGAATGACTTAACAATAATAAATGAGGTAGGATTTGAACTCACGTCTTCCTGATTCAAACTCCGTCCCTGTATCTATGTGGACATGTTGTCTCTCCCTACAGAACGTAAGCTCCCTGAGGACAGATGCGGCTTCATTTTTGTCTTTGCTTCCCTGGTACCTAGCACAGTGCCTGACATTTAGTGGGCACTTAAATGCTCATTGATTGCTTAATTACATAGCTAAATTCTCAAAGGGTTTACATTCTGCTGAGGAAAACAATGTACACACAGAAAATAAGCAGAAAATGTATATAAAGTAAACACAAAGAGATTTTGGGTGATGAGAAAAAGAACATTAGCAAATGAGGGGAGAGAAAACCCGTAGATTAGAGGTAGTATTTGAACTAAACCTCGAAGGAAGCCAGAGATTCTGGTGGAATTAAGGAGAGAATCAAAGGTCAGTGCAAAGCACAAAGGCACGGAGATGAGAGGTGGGATGCTATATATAAGGGACAAGAGTACCACCTTGGCCAGAGCAGTCATGGCCAGTAGAAACATGAGGAAGGTCTTTAAATGCCAGAGAATTTTCTTTCTCAATATTTCTCTCACTGGTCCAGTTTTTTTCCTCTGGAAAATGAGAGCGTCAACCTAAATCACTTCTTTTAACTACAAATTGTTTCATCCTATAGGTCCTTCAAGAATGAGCAAGCATGGGGGCCCCTGGGTAGCTCAGTGGATTGAAAGCCAGACCTAGAAATGGGAGGTCCTGGGTTCAAATGTGGCCTCAGACACTTCCTAGCTGTGTGACCCTGGGCAAGTCACTTAACCCTCATTGCCTAACTTTTATCACTCTTCTGCCTTAGAACCAATATATAGTATTGATTCCAATATGCAAGGTGAGGGTTTTTAAAAATTAAGAGAAAAAAAAAGAAAGACAAAGACTAAAGCAAAAGGAAAAGGAATTAGTTTGGGTGCATCTATCTTTTTCTCCTTTTCTTCCTTCTTCTCTTCATCTTCTTCTTCCTCCGCTTTCTTTTCCTCCTCTTCTTCTTCTTTCCCCTTTCGTTTCTCCTCCGTGCCCCAAACCTTGAGAATGAAGTTCGATTTGCCTCTCTGTCCCTAGGTCAGGATGATCAGCCAATGAGGCAGTCTCCCAGGCCTGGAACATCTCTTGCAGCTACGGAGAAGACTTCATCTCTAGCAACAGTCTCAACCGTAAACACCACAGTCGGGACAGCCGATACCCAAGAAGCGAGGATGACAACCTCATTTTCCATGGCAGTCACCAGGACTCCATCAACCACTACAATGAACTCTGCATCCAAAAACCAGGCAGGGACCACTGAGGCTACACCCAGCCAGCACTCAGAAGCAGCCAGGACAACTGGGAGAGGAATGGCCGATGAGAAAACTACGCCCAAGGTAAGAGCTCCGTCTGTGGCCTCGGAGTTGGTCCCCACAGCTGGTGAGAACATCAACTCATCCACAACCGAGATGGCCTCTGCAATGGTGAATGGGATGACCAAAGCTACGCCCGCGGTTGCCACAGAAGGAGGAGTCTTGGCCCAACCAGCGACCACAATAAGCTCTCTGCTTCAAACCCCAGAGGCAGCTGGGTCTACGATGGCCACTATGTCGAGGACCCCAGGAGGGACAGGCGTCCCCACAGTCTCTCTGGGGACAAGCAGCCGTGCTGGGACAAATGGACCAGTTGTGTCTGAGGCTAACCCTATGTACACAGCCTTAACGGCAACCAGGAAGGACATGGAGACCACCAAGGCGACACCCATCATTTCAATGACAATAACTGAGGGCCTGGAGAGGGCGACCGGCTTCACACCCACTTCCCCCAAGGAAGCAGCCGCCAACAGGGAGACGGTGAATACGGCCCGGATGTCTGAGACCAAAGACAGAACCACAAGCCCAAGGAAGGACGGGGTGTCTTCAGTAGCCGCAGTGAGCCCACAAAGGACCACTCCCCGTGCACCCACGGGTTCCATGGAGTTAACAGCCAACGCTACAGTGGACACGAGGCACACAGCATCGCCCAAGACAACCACACTGTCTACTGGCTCCTCTGGGACAAAGGCGTCCTCCATTACATCCGCATCAGCGATGGGCAGCCCCTGTGCCTCAGACGAGTACCCTAGCCCCACGCTAGAGAGAGGTTGTAAGTGCAATAGCAGTTACTATGCTCACCCAGGTAAATATGGGACCTGTGTGAAGACTGAAGACAAAGGGAGTAGGACGGGGCGGTGGTCTATCTCAGGGCAGTGGGCTGCAAGGTGAACCCAGCTAATTCTAAAATTGGCCATAGGGGGCGGCTGGGTAGCTCAGTGGATGGAGAGCCAGGCCTAGAGATGGAAGGTCCTAGGTTCAAATCTGGCCTCAGACACTTCCCAGCTGTGTGATAACCCCCATTTGCCCAGCCCTGACCACTCTTCCTCACTTAAAAATTAAGGAAAATGCCACTTCCCAGCTGGGTGACCCTGGCGAGTCACTTGACCCCTGTTGCCTAGCCCTGACCTCTCTTCTGCCTTGGAACCAATACACAGTACTAGTTCCAAGACGGAAGGTGAGGGTTTAAAAAATAATAATAAAATGAAATAAATAAAAAATAAAATTGGTCATAAATGGATGATCTATTTTGTCTATGGATCGGACATGTCCTACCTAACCATTCCCCATGTCCTTCCCGCTCTCCTCTCCACTGAGTGGGGGCCCAAGGCTGAAAGATTTTAGAGATAAGATCATCAAAATTAGACAAATCACAAATGGAATCAATGTTGATGGCTGAACCGAAGGGAAGATGAGAATAAACAGAACTAGAGAGATCTCTGCAAGTCAGAAAGAAGTAAATTTCAGATTGATCAATGGCCATCTTGCTTTGCAGGGCGAGGGAACAAATTTTTATCGCTGTAACTGTTGTCAGTAATACAACTCAAATTTGTATGGCACTTTACCATCCCATATTACAAAGCACTTTCATGAACTATCCCAGAGCAGCCCTGACCGGAGAGGTTGCCTCTTGTTCCTGAGAGACCTGCGCTCAATAAATGGCTAGGCTGGATTTCCAGTCCAGATCTCTTGACTCCAAGTCATTCACTGACTCCACAAATATTAAGGTCTCCCTGCATGCAGAACCCTGGATGGTCAGAGATGACATAGGAACACGAGTATAACGCAAATTAGGGAAATGACAGACATCTGATAGGAATAGAAGGATGAGGTAGAAATCGCTTCCAGTTCAGGATTCAGATTTCAACAGGCAAAGTTGGAAGTGGGAAGGAAAGCAGAAATCAGAGCCAATACAGGCATAGGCCATTGGATCATGGATTAAGAGCTGGATTTTCTAGTTCAACCTCCTTAATTTTTTTTTTTTAAACTCTTACCTTCCGTCTTGGAATCAATACTGTGTATTGGTTCCAAGGCAGAAGAGAGGTCAGGGCTAGGCAATGGGGGTCAAGTGACTCGCCGGGGTCACCCAGCTGGGAAGTGGCATTCTCCTTAATTTTTAAGTGAGGAAATAAGGCCTGGAAGGTGGGCTTGATCCTAGATGACACAGGAAGTAAGTAGCAAAGCCAAGCAAGATTCAACTCCAGCTCCAAATCCAGTATCTTTCCACTCTTAAGAGCTAGGATAGGCAAGAAGCATCAACAGGCTCCCAGGGGGATTTTGATAATAATTAAAGGATGAAAGAGGCTGATGGCAATTAGGGATGAATCAAGGCTACTGTGGAGGACATCAAGGAAAACAAAGCCATAGCTTTTGTTAGAAATAAAGAAATCTCTGGGCCATAATTCTGAGCTGAAGCTGAAACTTTAATTGTGATAAATTAACGCTGAAGGGGGCAGTTGGGTAGCTCACTGGATTGAGAGCCACGCCTAGAGATTGGATATCCTGGGTTCAAATCTGGCCTCAGACACTTCCCAACTGTGTGACCCTGGGCAAGTCACTTGACTCCCATTGCCTAGCCCTTACCACTCTTCTGCCTTGGAACCAATACATAGTACTGATTCCAAGATGGAAGGTAAGGGTCTAAAAAAAAAGAAAAGAAAAGAAAAAAGCTGAAGATCTTACACTTACAACACCCAATTTGTGATAAGGCCCTGTATGGTATGTTTTATGGGTTTTTGGACAGCTAATTAGCACAAGTCATTAACCCAGAAGAATGTACAGAGGATGTTAAGAAACACGCAATGGTGCTTGCTAATAAGGGTTTGAAACATTTGCCATGAAGTCCTCAAAATTCAGTGTAAAGTTAACTATCATCCTGCTTAGGTCAGAGGAACCTTTCTTGGCCACGATATTCTGGGGCGCCTATTGTGCAGAATTCTTTAAGGGATCAAACACATAAAGAAAACAAGGTTGTTTTCATACTATCTTACCAGGCCAGCTGTATGTTCTCCACTCTCAATGAACCCAGCTCCTTCCACATGGGTTTCGGCTTCCCTACATAACTACACAGACCCAAAGTTTTTATTCCTCTAACAGAAACTCTTAGTATAATTTTGTTGCTATAATATTCGAATATACCAAACTATATCCTTTCTAATATTCTATTAATATATTCGATGTCTTATACACGGTTAATTTACTAACTGAGTCTACTTCTAAAAATTATAATTGTAGTTACTTATCTAAAGGATCTTCTCTATGATTACTTGATTTAAAGGAAAGAAAACAACTTTCCTTTCACTTTCCATCAACCATGAGTAGAACAAGAGACCCAACTGAAATCTTTGAGGCATTGAGTCAGGTTAAAAAAAAAAAGACTTATTTCAAGAGAAATGATTTTGGTCTTTCCTTTGGGGCTGATCACAAACCAGCCACAGGATGATAGGATTTTTTTTTAAGTTGGAAAGGATCTTCGAGATCATAATTCACCCTCTTTCTTGTACGGATAAACAGATGCATAGAGATTAGAACTAGCCTAGTCTGACACTAACCAGAGAAGAATGCCAGGCCTGGAGTTGTGAAAGACCTGGGTTTGAATCCCTACTTAGAGGCTCACTAGCTCTGTGATCTCTCGATTTCTGCAGGGTTCGTTTTTTTCCCGAATTTGTAAAATAGTGATGAGGCTAATAATCCCTGTAGTACCTACCCGCACAAGGCTGGCTAAATTAATGTATCGAAAAGTGTTCTGCAGACCCTTCAGTGTGCATCATATTTATGCCAGTAATAGGAATTGCTCCAGGTCTCCCAAATGAATAAACATAAGATTCTAGGTAGGAATTCTCCGTCTCTCTCCAGATCTTTCTCCTTTACCCTGCTGTGTGGAGGCACTTATTTATTTTTCATCATTGTTTTGAGCTTCTAAGGCCCTGGGTCAGATACATGGGAATCATGGAATAGTCTCTACCCTCAAAATGAAATCTAGAACAGGGAGTGGGAAGAGAGGGAGACACCTTCATCGATTACTTGAATACAAAATGTATTGAGGGTGTGAAATAGACCCAAATGGGCAGCTAGGTGGCACAGTGAATAAAGGGTCGGAAACCAAAAGGACTTTTCTTCTGAGTTCAAATTCAGCCTCAGATATTTAGCAACTGTGTGTCCCTGGACAAGTCACTTTACCCTGTTTGCCTCCCTTTCCTCATCTGTAAAATTTGCTAGAGAAGGAAATGGAAAATTACTTCAGTAGTTCTGCCAAGAAAATCCCATGAGGGGTCAAGAAGAATCAGATATAACTGAAAAATAACTAAACAAGAGGCAGTTAAAATATCATTTTTGACTGGTTAGAATTCGAGAAGCTGGGCCTTGGAGGAAGAATAGAATTGCTTGCTTTCTTTTAGAAATCTGGGAGCAGCTAGGTGACTCAGAGGATAGAGAGATCCAGGCCTAGAGACGGGAGGTCCTGGGTTCAGATTTGTCCTCAGACACTTCCCAGCTGGGTGACCCTGAGCAAGTCACTTAACCACCATTGCCTAGCCCTTACCACAATTCTACCTTAGAACCAATACATAGTGTTGATTTTAAGATGGAAGGTCAGGGTTTAAAAAAAGAAAAAAGTTAAAAAAAAATTCTGGGAGCAGCTAAGTGACTCAGTGGATAGAGAACCAGGCCTGAAGTTGGGAGTTCCTGGGTTCAAATTTGGCCTTAGACACTTCCTAGCTGTGTGACCCCTGGGCAAGTCACTTCATCCCAGTTGTCTAACCCTTACTGCTTTGGACTTGATTCTTAGTATTAATTCTAAGACACAAGGTAAGGGGTTTAAAAAAAATTTTTTTTCCTAATAATAAAAATCTGTTTTATAGAGGCAGGTAGGTGTATAGTAGATAGAACATCAAATCTGGAATCAGGAGGTCCTGGGTTCAAATCTGGCCTCAGACACTTCCTAGATGTGTGACTCTGGGCAAATCTTTGAGCCACATTTACCTAGCCCTTGCCACTCTTGGAACAAACATTGAATCTAAGACAGAAGGTAAGGGTTTTGTTTTTTTAAGTTTTTTTTAAGGGTTTAAAAAAAAAGAAAGAAAAGAAAAGCTGGTCACTTGAGCCCATTATTGAAGGAAGAATAAGATTCCTCGGTCTGTTTTAAAAACTCTTTATTGATGGTTTTTATATTCCAGTCAATAACCAACATTAACGCTCTCTCCCCCAGATTAAAGTCTCCTTTGTGACAAAGGAAAATGAGGCAGATGTTTCTAGCCTTTATCGATTTTGGAACTGATACTTAGTATTGATTCTAAGATGGAAAATAAAGGTTATTTTATTATTTTTAAATTTAATTTAATTTACATTTTTAATTTTTAAAATTTCAAAGTTTTTTAGTTTAATTTTCTTAATGTTTTTGTTTGATTGTTTTTAAGTTCTCGGTATTTTTCTGTCTGATCTCCAGTGAAAACTTTTGTAGGATTTTGTAGCCTTCCATCTGCCCCAGTACTGGATAGTAAAACACTTTTCAGATCATATCTTATTTTATCCTTAAAACTACCCTGATTGGTAGGTGCTATTATCTCCATTTTTCAGTTGAGGATACTGAAGCAAAGAGAGATGAAATGACTTGCCTGGGGTCATACAGCAAGTAAAAGAAACTGGATTTGAAGTCAAGTCTTCCTGACTCCAAAGTCCAGGGCTCTATCTGCTTTGCTATCTAGCTGACTGGGTTGAGTAGAATCCACTCATATAGGGGGCAGTCTTTGCATTAACATGTGTTGAGTCCAGAAAGCACACTTTATATATGTGTGCTTTCTGGACACAACACATGTTAATGTGTTATATGTATATATATAATACATGTGTGTTATATGTATATATAATACACATGTGTTATATATAATACATATGTTATATGTGTACATAATACATATAATGTGTTATATGTATGTATATTATGTTATATGTGTATACACACACACACACACACACACACACACACACATATATATATATATATATAATTTAAAATTAAATATATGAGAGGCAGCTTGGTAGCTCAGTGGATTGAGAGTCAGGCCTAAAGATGGGAGGTCCTAGGTTCAAATCTGGCCTCAGACACTTTCTAGCTGTGTGACCCTGGGCAAGTCACTTGACCCCTATTGCTTAGCCCTTACTGCTCTTCTGCCTTGGAGCCAATACACAGTATTGACTCCAAGACGGAAGGTAAGGGTTATTTAAAATATATATATATACACATATATATTTAAACCCTTACCCTCCATCTTGGAATCACTACTGTGCATTGGTTCCAAGGCAGAAGAGTGGTAAGGGCTAAGCAATGGGGGTTAAGTGACTTGCCCAGGGTCACGCAGCTGGGAAATGTCTGAGGTCAGATTTGAACCTAGGACCTCCCTTCTCTGGGCCTAACCCTTAATCCACTGAATTATAGTGGGAGAACTTTAAGTGAGACAGAGTGCTTGTTGCCTTGATTATAGCATTTGCCTGGTTGTCTGAGTGGAACTCAGACCCCTAACACTATTAAGTGCCCTTTCTTTTTCCAGAGTTCAATAATATGACTGTGGCCCTGTCCTGCCAGCCCTGGGGGATGGAAGTGTCCCTGAGCCAATGCCTCCTGGAGACGCTTGGCTGGGTCCAAGGAGATGCCCTCTTTCCTGGGTGTGCTGGGGTCAGCAAGATTGTCCAAGGTCGGAGAGTCATCACCTTCTTGATGAAGAAAAAGGAGGGTACATGTGGACTTGAGCTTTCTGTGAGTCCTGGCCCTGGGCTCTTCTCTGGAGATAAAGGGAAGGACCAGTCCTGGCTTGTCAGGGATTGGGGAAGAAGAGGGGGATTAGTTTTAGGTTCAGGTCATGCCCCCAAGCCCAGTCCTGTCCTTAGACAGGGATTGCATTTTGCCTATTAGTCTGGGAGTTCACCTAGGACAGATGCAAGTTTCCCTTTGTGATCTTAAAATTATGGTTGAAGGGTTTAGAACCCAAAGGAGCCTCTTATCATCCCCTCTAAGTCTTCTGCCTCTCCTGCTAGTCATGCTTCCTAATCATTAATTAGTTATGATATGAGGCCATTCTCTGGGTGATATAGTAGATGCTGTGGTGAGCAGGCCCATGAAAAATCTGGAACCTGAAAAAACTCAGAAAGCAAAGGATTTGCTACTAAAGATACTCACTATGGTTTTTCTTTAAAAGAATATAATTGGGGAAGGTCCCAGGACTATGGTTCTATTTGTCTTTCCCTAGATTATATCCCAGGGTGATGGGCCTACGTGTTTTTTTTCTCAATTATAATCTCCTTGCCCTGAATAAAAACTCATAATTACAACTTAAAAAAAAAATAGAATGGCTTGCCAACAAAAAAATTTTAACTAAAATTTTATCCTTTTAAGTACAAAGATTATATATAAGATGTCACTCCTTGATAGTGATGAAGTTCTGGGTCTAACTGCTTATTTAATTATATGCTTAAATGAAATGGTCATCTATCTGTCCGAAAAAAGACCCCTACCCCCTTTTACTTGCTTGGATTTTGTGATCGTGATAGGTTTAAGATAATCAGTATTATCTAAATAATATTCTAAAAGTGATTAGTATGAATTTCATTATAACCTTAATACAATCAGTAGAATTACAAGGATTTCTAAGTAAAGCATAAAAATGGCTTCTAAAGGGATGTCTAACCCCTCCTTAAGTTTGTACTTCCCTTTATCATAAGATGCTGACTATCTGAATGTCATGTCCCAATATGGCATAAACATCAAGTACCCTCCTCTGTTTGAAAATCGCCATCCTTCCCCCCCAGATCAGATGAGAAAGAGGTAATGGTCATTTGACTTGACCTTTAGACTAATATGGGCTTTCCCCGAAATGAACCAACCAATCAGCTTTGTAATTGGGTAACTGTTCCTAAATAAGGTCTATATGATGTTATATCTTGTGATATGTCATCAGCTTTGTACGGAAATATTCATTTTGTTATATAAACCAGGTCTCAGTCTCTGGGTGTTGTCTCTTGCTGGGGTCCGACAATGTAAGAGAATGCTTTTATTGGAGGACTTGGCCCTCTTTAACTTTCTACCTTGACTTGGAGAAATTTGGCTTTTTGACTTTATTTGCCTAAATTGTCTATATGGAGTCTGTGAGTTTTCTATTTCACAACATATCCTTTTCATTGCTTTGACCTACCCTTTATCCACTGCTAAGGATGGTCCCAGTGTTGTTTAAATATAAAAGCTCACAATTCCCCCCCCCCCCCATTTTGGGCTCTAAATCTTTGATCCTACAGTTTAATTGACAGTCTACAAATGAAGAAGCTGAGGCTCATCAAGTAAAGTGTCTTGCTCAAAGGGGCCAAATGGCTGAAACTAGGACTAGAATCCAGACTCTCTAGACCTGGGAACATCAGCATCTCAACTAGCTCTCAAGATGATCTGTTCTGAATCATTAGATCACAGACTTAGAGCTGCAAAAAAACTTAGTTCAATCAGTCCCTTTCTTTTTTACAGATGAAGAAACTGAGACTCAAGGAGGCCAATGTCTTATCCAAAGTCAAAATTATTAAATATCTAACTCTTTCACTTAGATTCTGCTTATTCTCCTTCCTTGGTTTACTTCTGTCTCATTTTTTTTTCCAATTGCTAGACTCAAATTTTTCTCTGGGTGGATGGCCCAGCAACTTATTTTTTTGTAGTTCCTACTAGGCGTTTCTCTTTATTCTTTTCATCTTCATTTTATCCTCCATTTTTATAGATCTTGGCTGTTTTAATTTATGATTTCCTGAAATATAGTACCCCAATCTTTTTTATCATGATTTTCAGGGAACTTAATGTTTCTTAAATCCTTTCTCCTTGACTTCTTTTCTGGGTCAATTGTCTTTGACAATTGATATCTTACATTTTCTTTATTTTTAATTTATTTTTAATTTTGTTCTAACATTGGGTAATGTTCCCCACTTCCTCTTCTAAACCCTTTGTACTTCTTCCAATTCTTTACTCCAGGGCTTTTATTCTATGTTTATCTCACTTCATTTCTTCTGGTATTCATGTAGACTTTGTGGAAAATCTATTTTTTCTTTTCAGTTTCAGCTTGAAGTTGTTACCCAGTTACTTTCTCCTTTTAGGGAATCTCTAGATTTATAATAAATTTTTTATACTGATTGGTGTCTTTCTTGGGCTTACTTATCTCTCTAGCTTTAGTTCATGAATTAGAGCTTCATGTGAGGGCCAGGCTCTGCTCCAAATTGTACTTCTGAGTGGGGGTGGTTGGGATTCCTACACTGACCTCCATCTTCCAAAGTTAGGCCTTTGGATCTTTGAAGTTTAGAGCTGGATCTTCACAAGACTCCTCCAAATCTAAAATTCTACATTCTACATAATTTTACAAAATGCTCTCCTTTAGGCTCTGACATCCTATATCCTCAGATGTCTCTTAGCTTTGGCTCCATGTTTCAGACCCATGCCAAATCTAACATCCCGTAGTTTAAGGTTCCTTTTAGCTCTGACATTTTATGTTCTGAGGCCTCTTCCAATCCTGACGTTCAGTTTCCTCTTCTGATATTCTATCTCTAAATCCTGCTCATTTATGTTTCTCATTTTAGACCAATACAAGCCATGCCCTGTACTTTTTGAAAACACAGCTTCCTCCAGCCCATTCTGGTTCAGTTGCCTCTACTGGGTCTACTGTTATCAACTTCACCTGTGCCTACCCATTGGTAGTAAACGTGAGCCAAAAGGAACCCATCAAAGTGGTCAACTCCCTGTAAGTCTTTCTTTATAATCCCAGGACTCTCCAATAGAATGTATCTGTGTCCTTACCCCCAAGCCAGAGCAGTGAGAATCAGTTCCTTAAGGTTGTTATTTTTGTGGCTGGTCTCTGCCCTAGCTCTCAGAATGTTGTTAGGGTAAGAGAAAGGCTTTCCCTAAGATGAAACAGTAAAGCTTAGCAACACTGATGAGAATGTGGGGGTAACCCTAGAGATTTTTGAGGTCCTATGATATGGTCTCCATTTTTCTCAAGATTAAGAGCTGGAGCTAAGGGGCTAAATAACTTTATCTTGTTCCCTTCCCATTGCCTACAGCTTGGATATTGCCCAGTAAGAGTAATAAAGAATTCAGTGCTCTTTTCTCACTCCCTTCTCCTATCACTTCCTAAGACATGCCAAGATCCATGTCCCAGGCACGGGGGACTCCATCATCACCTTGTCTATTTTCACTGATGCTCAGTACTCTTCCCTGCTTGCTGACCAGCCTGTGGCCCTCAATTCACCATTATATGTGGTCCTAGAAGCCACCAATGCTGACCCAGAGCGGTTTGTTCTCGTGGCCAATGCTTTCTTTGCCAGCATCAATGCTTCTGGGGCTTCAGCCCCTGAGACCACCTACTACTTTGTGAAACATAGGTAAGGCCTCTTCTTTCCTCAAATCCCCTCCCTAACTTCAGGGCATAATGGGGAGCACTAGACTGAGAATCAGGAGATAATGAACCGGGAGCCAGGAGACTTGAGGGTCTTGGGTATAAGCTATCATAGAAAGAATTCAATATGGCCCCAAACCAAAGCAGAAGAAAGCCTCTCCTTGAAGATCTCTGCTGTCTAAAGGGAATGGCAACTGATTGCATGAATGCTTTCCACCAGGAGACTTAGAGGAGACAACTAATGCAAAAAGGACGGACATGTATTTTTGGTAATTGTATAGAGGCAGAAACTAATTGAGACCCGGGATTATGGACTTTAGAATTAGAAGGGTCCTTAAAGGTCATCTAGACCAGAGCTGTCAAACACCTGATTTGGTCCATGATAATTATGAGTAAGGGAGGAACGAGATTAAAATGTAACTGGGAAATCTTTAGCAAAAATAAAAATACAACAGAACATATATAATGTTAATTTGTAGTTTTCTAAGTCAAGATGCAGCCCGCAGGGATTCTTATATGTGGTTTAATGGATTCAATTTCTATTTGAGTTTGATACTACTGATTTAGGTCCATCCCCTTCATTTTAAAACAGAGGAATCTGAGGTCTAAAGAAGTGTCCTAAAATCAGACAGGGAAGTAAGCAGAAGAGTGAAGATTCAAACTCAG
This sequence comes from Monodelphis domestica, assembly GCF_027887165.1. Lineage (NCBI taxonomy): Eukaryota > Metazoa > Chordata > Mammalia > Didelphimorphia > Didelphidae > Monodelphis > Monodelphis domestica. Next base: position 380,125,188 of record NC_077230.1, on the reverse strand, counting down.
GTCTTTTGACTCTTAAATCCAGAGTTCTTTCCATCACACCTCCCTGTTTCCCAGGAAGGGCGGTGGTGCCCCTGCTAGTGTTCCATCTATGCTCTTGTCCCTGTGTCATCATTGTGATCTGTGTGTGTATGTGTGCGTTCAAGGGTATCTATGTCACAGACAGATTAGGCTGCCCATGACTCCATATAATATGCATATAGTGCATCAAGGAAATAGGAAGTGGAGAGGATCCATCTGAAGGGTAGCTAGATGAGTTTACTTTTGACTTCCATCCTTACACATGGCTGGGCAGTTGTGGCCTTTGGACAAATAGGATAGTTATACTTGAGCTCCCTTGAAAATGTCTCCACTTGGCCCTGTCCCATTGGATGGTTTAGAGAGAATAATGGGGGCAAGGGAGGGGAGAAGCAGCTGGTACAGGTATTAAATCCTAGATCCTACATCATCTGTAACCCAAAGGAGTCCACCGGAGCCTCTGCTCAACTGAACTAGACCTCAGTTTGTTCCTCTTTAAAATGAGGGGATTTTGAACACTCCTTCTAAATCCCATCACCTTATGCTTATGTCCCTATCCATTTTCTGAGCAGAACCTTCTTTTACCATGTCTAAGTGAACACCCCAAGACTAGAGAGGTCATGTAGTCATAGACTGGGGCAGGAAAGGATCTGTGAGACCATTTGGTCCAAACATCTCATTTTATAGAGGAGGAAATTGTGTCTCATAGTGGGGAAGTGACTTGCCCACAGTCACACTGGGTCAAGAACCCAAATATCCAGACTCTAGGACCAGGAACCCTGATACTACCCTGTGTTGCCTCTCTCCATAGCTGCCCAGTCAGTGAGAGGTTGCTCACAAAGCTAAATGAAAATGGGGTCTCTTTGAAAGTGAAGCTGGCCTTCCGTCTGTTCCGTTTCTTCACCAGTGATGTCTTGTACTTCCACAGCCATATGACACTCTGTGACAAGAAGGGGAACAGTTCCTGCAGACCTGTGAGCTGAGCTGTGCCTGGGGTGGTGGGGATGAGGGTGGAGGAGGAGCTCTACATAGGGCTGGGCAAGGCTGGGCAACCTTTAAATAATAGGATTCACAGGCTAAGAGGGATAGAATTTCTAGGGGATGGACTTCCTCAGGGATGTACAACTGACTGACAGTTCTCCAAGGGATATGTCATTTCACCAATGGATGAGATAAGGCCTGGGAGCTCATCATGGCAGATCTCTGAGGGCCTAATAATGTTATATCTGGGCAAAAAGGGTTGGGATGTGTAGGGGGAGGGTTCCCATGGATTGGTGAGGTCATGGGAGTCTATAGAAAAGGCTGGGCTGCTTGGGTCCTTGGCCAAATATCTCTACGAGGTGGGCTTATCTGACTCAGGGGAATGAAGAAGCGTTTTGTTTTTTTTCCCCAATCTTTCATCTCATGTCTCCCACAGAGCTGTACTGAGATGAGTGAGAAGCCAAGGAACCTTACTGGCCTGGAACACTGGAACAAGGACAAGGGTGGTCAGCTAATGTTTGGGCCAGTCCGGCTCCAAGGTAGGAATTCAAATGATTTCAATTCAATAAGCTTCCTAAGTGCCTGCTACTTACAATGTCCTTTGGTGGCCACCATCCTTCTAGCCAGGGAACAATTGGTATTAACCCTACTTCACTGTCATAGACATGTCAGGATCACAAGTCCTTGGCAGGAAATGATTCCTGAGGCCCCATGTCTCTCCTGCCATACAATGTCTCTATTTGAGTCCTCATCCTCACGCCTGAGCTTCCCCACCCTCCTCAATGAGCCCCCATCCTTTTAATTCCATTCAACAAGTATATATTAGGCACCTTCTATAGGCAAGGTAGACCAAATATTAGACAGTCCCTGCCTCCAAGGGGCTTGCTACCTTCTAAGAAGGCTACAACATGGACACAAGTAACTTTGGTGCAATAGCACTTGAATAGATGAAGGAGAAGTCTAGACAAATAGTCACTAAGAAACCTGGGAGGAAATCAGGGTAAGATTCATGAAAGATTTAGCACCCAAGCTGGGCTTCCAAAAAAGACAAGAATCTCACCAGGCAGAAAAATAGATGTCAAGGCAGGAGAGCTCCAGCCTGCAATGGGCCAAGATGAATGTTCCCAGGAGACTGATAAGACTAGGTGAGAGAACAGTCAGGAGAGCAGCTGAGCTAGAATGAAGAGGGGGGAAAAAACAGGCCCAGAAAGGTAGGTTGGTGTTTGCCTAGAAGGCCCTGAGGGCTTGAGCTAAGCAAATAGGTCTCAGGAAAGGGGATATTTGAATATTTGAAAGATATTAAGGAAGCAGAATTAATAGGATTTGGCATTGGATGTGAGTGAGGGAAAGTCAAGAAGCAAAACTGAACCTGAGATTTTACACTAAGGTGACTGGAAGGATATTAGTGCCATCAACAGAAATAAGAAGGCTAGAAGGAGGTGATAGATTGGTGGAGTTTTTTGGTGGATGGGGGTGGGGGGAGAAAAATGTGTTCAATTTCAGACTCATTGAGCCCCTCAATCCCTGGAACTAATTTTTTTTTTTTTAAGTCTGGCTGGACTGTAAGCTATTACAAAACTGACTCTATATTACCTGAACATGATCAATCCCTCAATTCTTGTGCTTTCAGATTTGGACCCTTCCAACAACAGGGCCCCAGCAGGTCAGTAATAAAGATTTTTCATGGTCCAATTCTAAAATTTCAACAAAGGTCAAATAACTTTTGTTTCAAATTAAGAGACAGACTAATATGCTCCTGATCCCCGCTCCTTCTTGACTCTGTGTGATCCTGGGAAAGTCATTCAGACTCTCTGGGCTTCTGTTTCCTCTACTGACTATGATCAAAGTTTTTCTGATAAAGAAAATAATTAGAAAATATTAGAGAAACAGGTATGTGAGTTGGGACAGAAATAAAAGAAGGAGGAAAAGTAGATGTTCTCATGGTATACTGTCCTTATCCAAAGCTTTCTTGCTTCTCCTTTTCAGTCTCTTATTTTCTTCCCCACCCCTGAAGGGAGAGGCCTTCAAAGAATGGGAGAGTTGGACTCCTAGACCTAAAATATTCTGTTGGTGAGAGTAAAAAATCCTTGGGCATCACTCCTTTAATCCCATTCCACATATACATAGCCTGCATTCTCAGTTAACCTTCTTCTTCCCTTTCCTTTCTTATATGGAAGTAAATGAATGAAAATAGAGCTCATTCGCACCCATTCCAAAGGATAAAGGTCTTGTATGGAGCTAGAAGATAGGTTTTTGTCTGGCTATGCTATTATATAGCAGATTTGGGCAAGTCACTTCCCAGATCTCAGACTCTTAGAGTAGAATAGACTTCAGAGGACATCTAGTTAACCCATACTTGTGCAGACATTTTTTCTACATTCCCAGTAAGTGGCTATCCTGAGGCAGTCTAATCCACTCTAAGACTAGGGAGACCTAATATTCTTTCTCTCCAAATATGTGAAAATAGCCAAGACTTCTTCAAGCTAAACCTCCTCAGTTTGAAATGATTCTCTATTGGCAAGGTCTCCAGTGCCCATACCAAACTGGACACTTTGTCAATGACCTCCCTAAAATGTGACATACAGAATGGGCCACAGAATACTTCAAATATGTCTAATTGATTCATTCAGCTTTGGATTCTTTGGTTGCCTTGCTGCACTTAAGTTAACCCATAAAAACTAGACCTCTTTGTGCATGAATTTTGTTGGACTGTGCCTCCATCCTATACTTGCAAAGTTAAATCTCTGAACCCAGCTTTGATAGTTTGAACACAGAATATATCTTTAGGTTTCTCCTACTTCTAACATTATATGAGTCTAAAGCCCTTTTGCAGCCTTCTACTTTTTTTTTCTCTCTAGGATCCATGAGGATTTGGCTGACATTCCTTCTGTTGGTGGTGATTAGTGGGATGCTGGAATGAGGTTCCCACCTCCTTACTATCCTTTTTCAGGGGTCTTGAGAGGAAGGAAAATAAATTAATATAACTTAGAAGTGGAATGTCTGTGTTTTCTAAGTTGGTAACTAGGGACCAGTATATACAAATACTCCAAGGTAACCAATATCTGTGGAGGGGGCTGGGTTTCCTCATCTTAGCTTTTCCTCCCATCTCTGGAACATATGCCCAGAGGAGCCCCCAAGAAATAAATGATTGAAATCACATTTCATTCCACAACCAATAAAAAGCATGGATTCCCATCATACTGGTATCTGACTTATATTTCATGATCTGAAACTTCTAATCCTGCTTGGGGTTGGAAGAGTCTGAAGAAAGATGATATACTTAGTTCTCACCAAGTTCTATAGGGTAACATTAGGATAACCTATCCCTTTTCTGACACCCAGTTTCCTTATCTAAAGAATAAGGGGAAATTGACAAATAGCTGTAGTGTCTAATGGCTTATTATATCCAATATGAGGATTATTCCACTTTTCTTGGATATTTCCTTGGGGTGTCATAAGTGAAATTAAGACAAACTGAGGGAGTTGGGAGGTCTTGGGTTCAAATTTGGCCTCAGAAACTTTCTAGCTTTGTGACCCTGAGCAAGGCACTTGAAATCAGGAATGTTGGGCTAACACCCCTACTTTCCAACTTGGGAAATTCTACTTGATTTGGTTCAGCTACTGTTAAGGTCCGGGAATTCACCCACCACCAAGGAAAGATCTCAGGCAATGTAATCAGACACCGATAAGGCCCTTTATTGTGAAAACTGATACGCGCATCAGTGGGAACTTCTACCATCAGAGTTGCTTCTGACAGGCTGGGCTTTAAATACTTCTGTAAGCCTGGTTTTCCAGCCCCTTATCCTTGGAATTTTGCCTGCATATATGGCTCTTATCTGCTTCCTACTATTCTTGGAACTTTGACAATTCTATATTGTTGGGGTCTTCCTGGCCTGTTGTTTGACATATTTATGGTTCTGACAAACTCCCAAGGCCAGCCAGCTGTATTTTCAAGGCAGGTCAATTTCGCCTCCCTCGCTACAAGAATAATTAATTGTATATGGATAACAAATGTCTTCTAATTGCACAAGAATAGATAGTGATATAAAGATAACAGGTTTCTATTAATTAAAGTCATTTATAGGAAAGTTGAACTTTTAAACTTAATTCAGAGAAAAAGACTGAATTTCTAAACCTATGAACTTCTAAACTTAATTCAAAGACAAAGAAATATGACTTAGGTACTTATATAAAATGCAAACAGTGAAACAGAATAGATTACAAAAAGAATCCATTTAATTTTCTTAATCCCCCTTTAGTCAATGGAAGACATTCTATAATATTTTTAGCATAGTCATTATCAACAATGTTTATTACCATATGCTTCTCTGGGGCTACTCTAGAAGAGGTTTTAACACAACAACTAAGCAGAGTCTAAAAAGAATTAATAAATTCCTATTGATTGAATGGCTGACAAAAATAAAATCCTTACCTTCTGTGTTAGAATTTATACTAGGGGGTATAGCTAGGTGGCTCAGTGGGTAAAGAAAAGAGAAAGGCCTTTAGATAAGAGATTTTAGGTTCTAATCTGGCCTCAGACACTTCCTCCCTAAATGACTGGACAAATCACTTAATCCCAATTGCCTAGCCCTTACTGCTCTTCTACCTTCGAATTTAGTATCAATTCTAAAACAGGTCTTAAAAAAATAGATACTAATGTCAGCTTGAAATCTGGACACCTCAAGTTTACCCCTGCCCTTTAAGAAACCCCAGTATCAGGCACCCCTGTTTTGGGCTGAACTATAGACCTTAAACTGTTTGGGGACCCTAGTTTGGGTAAGATTAGTAAACATAGTCAAATGTCGAGTACCTTTATTTATTTTAGAAGCTTCTCCAATTGTATTAAAGTCCTCTCTCCAGAAACTCAGCTCTTAGTTTGACCCTTACCTTTGTATTTGTTACAGTTGACCATTCCCTGATTCACCAGCTGCTGGCTGCAAACCTCTTTGCAGCTTTCTTGCAGTTTGTCTATGCATGCTTGCTGTACCAAGTTCTCCAGAGGGTATAAAAGACCCCCAAATTCTGTCACTCTTCCAAGGATAATCTAGCTCAGTTAGCCTCTCAGAGACACTGGTGGCAGCTGAATAGTGGACACGATCTCTCTACCGATTAAAGACTTGTTTTTTCTAGCTATTAAATAATACTAAGGGTTTTTTTTTACCCCCAAGTTAACACTAAATAGAAAAGCGTTAAGAACTAGGCTATTGGACTTAAATGTTTAGTTGCCCCCACTGACTTTTTTTTTTAAACCTTGACCCTCTGTCTTAGAATGATACTAAGTATTGGTTCCAAGGCAGAGGAGTAGAAAGGGCTAGGCACTTGGAGTTAAGTGACTTGCTCAGGATCTCACAGCTAGGAAGTCTGAGGCCAGATTTGTAGTAGTTTCTAAATAGAATTGTTGGCACTAATTAACACTCAATCTTCCTTACAGAATGGGAAGAATCTTAAAGTGATAAAAAGTAGAGTGTTATTAGTATTAGATATAAAACAAAATTATTATATGTCATAATATTGTGATATCATTTAATGTTTATTTAACATATTTTAATAATTGTAATACATTATTATATTATATTGTCAACCTAACCCAACCCCCTCCCCCCAAACTTTCAAAGTAGATATAATATGGGTCTTTAATAGAGGTGGGAAGATGCACAGAACCTCAGTTCTGGAACTTCCACTGAACTACAAAAGGCAGGGTGCTTATACAGATTTTTGGAGAAGGATTTTTTTTTTCATTCCCTTGGAACCTGAACTAGTCACAATCTAAAAAGGCTGGGAGAGGTCCCAATGTAATAGCCAAAGGCTAAGATACCTGGGAGTAATTTAGATATGAAAAAGAGAAAGTAAACACAAAGGGTACTTAAGACTGGATTATATCTGTTAATCCTATCTAAAATAATCAAGAGGTTCTTGAGGGTTTATGGTTCAGTCTGTAACAAGGGCCAATAAGGAGGTTTCTTGAAGACAAGGACAAGGGTCAATTTCATAAAACCAAATTGTCAGGGGGCAGCTGGGTAGCTCAGTGGATTGAGAGCTAGCCCTAGAGACGGGAGGTCCTAGGTTCAAATATGGCCTTAGATACTTCCCAGCTGTGTGACCCTGGGCAAGTCACTTGACCCCCATTGCCTAGCCCTTACCACTCTTCTGCCTTGGAGCCAATACAGTATTGACTCCAAGACGGAAGGTAAGGGTTTAAAAAAACAACAACCAAATTGTCAATGTTGATATTAATTATATATTTTATTAAAAAATAAAACAAAATAACATAACATTAAAATATATTATAAACACTAGAAATATTTATATATTATTCTATACCACATTATATTATAATAAAAATAAAATATATTAAATAAGTATATTAACATATGATATTATTACACTTTCTATCCTGTGGCTGCCTCAGTAACATGATATGCCCCAAAGCCGCACATCATCTAACAGGACCCCTACAGAGAGCAGGCCAGGGAAAACTCACCTGCTACGAGCAGCAGTTTGGGCCAGCCGCAGGAAAAAGCGTTCGTTTTCTCCCGCCCAATCTCGGGCCTTAGCCAAGGGGAGGGAGGAGTGGACGAGGGCGGGACGAGGGTGGGGCCCCCTCCTTCTCATTGGCTGAAAGAGAGAACGGGGAAGCGCGCTCTCGGAGTTGCGGTCGCGCGCGGAGCTCTAACGGCCGTTAGAGAGAAGAGCTCTGCGTTTGTGGAGAGGTTGATTCTCTAGTACTAGAGCTACTCGTTTCCGCACTCCAGGTAAGTAGCCTTCCTCAGACAGAGTATTCCCCCCTGCCCCATGAGCTCCTCCCAATCCCTTCTTTGTCCTTGGCGGGGCCACAAGCCTCTCAGAACCCCTCGAGCTAGAGAGGGAAGGGGAGTGCGGAGGATAGGGCGCATGCGCAGAGCAAGGAACTAGTAGTACTCCCTTTCCCAGACTCCGACCCCTCCCCAACCGAATTCCTAGATCTGCCCATCTTCTGGCCGTTTAGTGTTTGTGGCTCTCCCTAGGCTGCCAGAACTTAAGGATCACCTGGCTCCAACCTCCTCCACCCTCTTTTTCAGGTAGGGAAACTGAGGCCCGAGAGCTGCCAAGTCTCAGTCAGTTAGGAGTACCCTCCCTTTCCCCCTCTTTCACCTCCTCTCTTTTTCCCTCTCCTCTCCCACCCTCTTCCCCCAAATCACTTCAATATAATCCAGGTTGATCAATTGCTGGGTGGGAGGGGCCTTGCTTGGTTACGATAATACTAAAAAGGACAGGGTTTTTGCCCTCAGTCTGCTGCATCTGGTGCTTTCTTATTGCCCTTTCCCCCCTCACCTTTTCTCTCTTAAAAAATTTTTTTTAAACTGTTACCTTCTTAGTAACAATTCTTTTTTTTTTAAACCATTACTTGTCTTAATAGCAATTCTTTTTTTTTTTCTTTTTAATCTCTTCCCTTCTGTCTTAAATTTGATACTAATATCAGTTCCAAGGCAGAAGAGCCTAAAGGCAAGGCAGTTGGGATTAAGTGACTTGTCCAGGGTCACACAGCTAAGAAAGTGTCTGATAACAGATTTTGCACTCAGGACTGACTGTCTCTAGGACTAGCTCTATCTATTGAACCACCTAGCTGCATGCCCCACTCCCCCAATTTCTGTTTCCTCATCTTTCCTGGTCTGACTTTTTCCCCTTCTAATTGCATACCTCCATCTTCCTCTACCAATTTAGTTTAGTACTGCATCAGCATCCTCACCTTCTTTTCCATTCTTCTGTCTAATAAAAAAAATATATTTACATTTCTGTTCTCCTAAGTCTTGGATGATAAATTCAATTCACTGAACATTCAGTACCAATTATGTGTTGGCACCTTGCTAAATACTAAGAATGGAAAGATAAAAATTATACAATCCCTGCCACCAAGGAGCTTACATTCTAGGAGAAAGGGAAATTTGACATGTATGATGTGAAATATAATACAAGGTGAGGGAGATGATGGGACACAGGAGAGAGACAGACAAAATAGGAAATTTTGAGGATTAAGAGAACATTTAAGTGAGGGACAGATCAAAAATCCTTCCCCTTATCAGCTTATTCTGGTTTTGCATAGGTCTAAATTTATTTTGGGGAAAGGTAAGGTTTGGGATAGATTTGGTAAGTTTGGTAGTTTATGTCAAGATGATGAAAATGGTGTGATAGTGTGAAATTCCTTTTGCTACTGTGTCAGCTGCTTATGTCTCCCTCTAAATCCTCCTCTGTCTGCAGTGCCATTCTCTTGGCAGCTGCAAAGGATGATATTACACAAAGATCTTAAGTCTTTAAAGGGAAGGGGTAGCCAGAACTTGGTTTTGGTAGATAAGAAGTTAGCACAAGCCTCAGAACTTAAGGAGGAGATCTACCCATCTTAAAACTCAGATTTTCTTTTGCCTTTTTTTGATTTCAGTTTTTTAAATTTCCTCAGTTACATGTAGAAAACAATTTTGACATTTGTTTGTTGATATTTTAGATTTCAGATTTTTCCCCCTCCCTACCCTCCCTTGTAGGTTATAACAAGACTTGTATTTTCTAATAGATTCCCTCATATCTATTTGGAGCATGAGGGAAAGGACAGAAAATGACTGCCATTTCCTCTGATCTGCTTGGGTTTTTAGAATATTAGAACTAGAGGAAACCTTATGAGTAATCAAATTTATTTGAGTTCTAAGTCTAATGTCAGTGGGGTTTGGAATTCTGACTATTACATTTTCTAGTTGTGTGATCATGAGCAAATTACAAACTTTTTCAATTTCCTTATCTGTAAAATGGGGGGTTAGTAATCATTGCACTGCCCATTTCAAGTCCAGTTACAAGCATTCATTAATCAACTAAGGAAATCTAAGGAGGATAGATTGATGGTAATCTTAGAGTGAAGGTACTGTCCACAAGGGGGATTGGGAAAGAGTTCTTACACAAAGTGAGATTTTAACTGGGGTCCAAAAGTCAAGAAGCCAGGAGATGGAGTTGAGGAGGAAGAGAATTACAGATAAGGGTACCAACCAGTAAAAATGCATATAGAGGGGAAGTATCTTGTTATAGCAAGGAGACCAATGTCAGTTTATCACAGTATGTAGAGGGAAGAAAGGTATAAGAATATTGGAAAGGTAGGAAGAGGCCAGGTTATAAAAATCCTTATAAGACTTCATCAGGGGGGCAGCTGGGTAGCTCAGTGGATTGAGAGCCAGGCCTAGAGACGGGAGGTCCTAGGTTCAAATCCGGCCTCAGACACTTCCTAGCTATGTGACCCTGGGCAAGTCACTTGACCCCCATTGCCTAGCCCTTACCACTCTTCTGCCTTGGAGCCAATACACAGTATTGACTCCAAGATGGAAGGTAAGGGTTTAAAAAAAAAAAGACTTCATCAGGATTTTATAATTGATGCTGTAGGTTATAGACTTTTTGACTGGAAGGAGGTATGTGAAATAGCTTGACCTGTGCTTTATAGACATCAATTTTATCTTCTTTTTTTTTTTAACCCTTACCTTCCATCTTGGAGTCAATACTGTGTATTGGCTCCAAGGCAGAAGAGTGGTAAGGGTAGGCAATGGGGGTCAAGTGACTTGCCCAGGGTCACACAGCTGGGAAGTGTCTGAGGCCAGATTTGAACCTAGGACCTCCCGTCTCTAGGGCTAGCTCATCAATTTTATCTTCTTAAAGTTATGATGTTAATTAGCAGTTAGGAAGATCAGCTGAGTGTAGAATGAACTAGAATGGGGAAAAGACTTGAGGTAAGACCATCCAGCAGCTCTTGGAATATTTTAGGTCTGAAATGATGAGGGTCTGCACCAGGTAGTGGTGATGATGTCAGTGTCATAGGGGCAAAAGGGATTGTATAGGTAAACTTGACAGCACTTGGCAATTGTTTGGATATAAGAGGTTTTGAGAGATTATGGAGTCAAGGGTGACACTAGGTTTCAAGCCTGGATGCCTGGGGAGGATAGTAGTGCCCAAAATAGTAACAGGAAAGTTATGAAGAGGGAAGAGTTTGGAGGAATAAGACAATGAGTTCGATTTGGACCTGTTGAACTTATTTCACAGGGTTCTTGTAGAGAAAGTGCTTTGTAAATTAAGAAATGTGAGTTTTTCAGACCTTTCTTATTCTTTTAACTTCTTAAAGAAGGAAAGCCCCCCTTTTTTTTGACCAACTGAACTTTAGTGAATAATTAAAAGGAAAAGTAACAGCAAAGTTGGTACAAAGCTCATATTATTATTTGCAAAATCACAGAATTATTTCTCAGGATCTTACTTTACTATTTTCCCTGGGTTGGTCCAGTCTCCCCTGCCCTTAGATGAATTAAAAAGAATTTTTTATTAAGCATTTACTATGTGCTAAGCACTGCCAAGCACTGTTAAACACTACAAATACTAATACAAAAGCAGTCAGACTCTGATTCCAAGTAGCTTAAGGGGTTTGGTGAGTCTATAGAAGTGCTCTGGGAGAGGCCATCACCAACACATCCCTTGCCCCCAAATTCCTAAGAGGAAAAGGAGCCCTTTCTCTACAACGAGCTTCCTACTCCTTTACAACCTTTTTTTAAATTAAAACATTTTAAAATTAATTATGAATATTTTTCCATGGTTACATGATTCATGTTCTTTCCTTCCCCTCTTCCCTCTCCCCTTCCAGAGCAATTCTACTGGGTTTTACATTTATCATTGTACAAACTCTTCTAATTCCATTTATTTTAAGTGGGATTGAAAGAGACATTATGAAGCCTTTAGAACTGATATTTAGAACCTTTGGGTAATCCCCCATTTGCTCATTGTGGGGAAATTTAAGAAGAAATCAACCAATATTTAGTATCTGCTTTGTGCTAGGCACTGGGGATACCCAAGTACAAAGAATGAAATAATCCTTACTAAACAGTGAGTTATGTTTCTAATGAGGAGACGTGTATACATATAATCAGTAAAATTTATTAAGTGCTTACTATGTGCCAGGCACTGTGCTAAGTGTTGGGGATACCAAAAGAAGCAAAAGATGATGCTTTCACTCAAGGATCTCACAGTCTAGTGGAGGAGACATGTAAGTAAATATGTGAAAAAACAAACTGTAGGGGGGAAACTAGGTGGCTCACTGGATTGAGAGCCAGGCCTAGAGATGGGAGGTCCTATTTTGAAATTTGGCCTCAGACACTTTCTATTGTATGACCCTGGGCAAGTTACTTAACCCCCATTGCCTAGCCTTTACCACTCTTCTGCCTTGGAACCAATACCCAGTATAGTTTCTAAGATAGAAGGTAAAGGTTTAAAAATAAACAACTGTATAAAGGTTAAAAGAGAAATAATTAGCAGAGGAAGCACCAGAATCAAGATGGTTTAAGAAAAACTTCTTGTAGAACATGATATTCTAGTTGACATTTTTAAAAAAGCCAGAGGAGGAGGAGGAAGAGAGAAAGTATTCTGGGGTGGGGGGGAGGGGTGTCCAGAGAAAATGTCTGGAACTGAGAGATGGAGTATCTTGTTGATGGAACAATAAGGAGGCTAGTGTTAGATCAAAGAGTATATAGAGGGGTGTGAAGAGAAAGAAGAGTGAAAAGCTAGGAGGGGCCTACAAGAGATAGGGAGATACTGGACTTTATGTTTAGAGGGGGAAAAAAAGAGATGTGATAGGTTCTAACTTGCTTTTTAGGAAACTCACTTTAGTAGCTGAATGGAAGATAGATGATAAGGGCCCACACCAGAGTAGTGGCAATGTCAGAGGAAAGAAGGAGGTATATTAAAGGTGAAACCAACAGGCCTTGGAAACAGATTGGGTATGGGGTGGTAAGAGATTGTGAGGAATCCAGGATGACTCCTAGGTAATAGGCTTGAGGGACTGAAAGGATGGTGTTGCCCCCAACAGTAATAGGGAAAGTTGAAAATGGGAAGGGTTAGGGAAAAGACAAGTTCTATTCTGGAAATGTTGAGTTTAAGTAATGTTAAAGTAAGAACATCCACTTTGAGATGTCTGAAAGGCAGTTGGAAGTGAGAGATTAGAGGTCATTGAATGGTTAGTATAGAGTAGGTATGTTGTAGTGAAAATTTTCACCTTTTAAGAGTATTATAATATTGAACAATGGCCGCCAAGGAATTTACTTATGAAATTCCTAAAATGAAACACTCAAGTCAGAATGGAGTTTATGGAGGGTTTAATCACAATGGGAGTAGGGAAAAGGAGAGGGAGAGAAGGAGAGAGGAGAAAAGGGAAAGGGGTTACTCAACCTCTGACCAAGGCAGAGGGAGTTTAGGCCCAAAGGGCCAAGGTGGAAGGAATCAGTCCTTGACTCACATGACCAATCTGAAGGGAAGCTGTCTGCAGGCCTCCTCTCTGTTCAAGCTTCTCATCTAGCCCTGTCTACAGGAGGCTGCTCTCTCCGTCACTTCTTGTGCCTCACACGTGCCGAGGGTGGCTCAAGCTTGGCTTAGGACAGCCCAGGTGGGCAATTAGTTATTTCTGATTTGTCATTGACTAGTACATGCCCGTGTAGTGTGGGTGTGCACAATTTTTGGGTGCTAGACCATGATGGAGATTTTAAAATTCACAGGTAGATTTGAGAATCATCAGCATATAGAGATGGTAATTAAATCCATGGGAAGTGATGAGATCACCAAGTGAAGCAGCATAGACAGAAATGAGAAGAGGCCAAGGACAGAAACCTTGGGAGACATTGATGATTAGTGGGCATGATCTGGATGAATATTCAATAAAGGAGACTGAGGAGTGATGGTCAGATAGGAAGCAGGAGAACCAGGAGAGGGTGGTATCCTGTTAAGAATGTATCAAGGAAGAGAGGGGTGATCAGGAGTGTCAAAGGCTGCAGAGAAGTCAAGAAGAAAATTGGATTTGTCAACTAAGAGATCCTTGGTAACTTTGGAGAGAGCAGTTTCAGTGGAATGATAAGGTCAGAAGCCAAACTGTAATTTTTTTTCAGTAAAGTGAAGATATGGGCATCCTTGTAGGCAGGTGAAGATTGAGAATGAATAAGTGCTAGCCTGGGATAAAGAAGGGACAATGGGCTGGAGATGGGATGGAGTGGGATTGTTGAGCAAGTAGAGGGGTTAGTCTTGGTGAGTCATGTAAGATGGGGTGAAGGAGGAGGAGAGGAGGAGAAGCATCTGAGTGATAGGAGAGGAGGAGGAGGAAAGAAGAGTGAGCTAATAGCAAATGGTATCAAACTCATCAAGAAAGGAAAGGGAATGGGTATGGATGTAAGAGAAGTTGTGAAAATAGAATTGGCAAGATTTGATACCAGATAGTATATATGTAGAGTGAAGAAAAGTGAGGTGTCGAGGATAATGTATTACAAACCTAAGACACTGGAAATATGGGATAGTAGTGCCTTTGACAGAATTAGGTAAGTTTGGAATAGGAAAATGTTTAGAGGAAAGAAAATGAAATTCCATTTTAGCTATGTTGAGAAGAGAAAGGAATAAGCATTAATATAGCACCTGCTGTGTTCCAGGTGCTTTACAAGTATTGTTTCATTTGAGCCTCCCAACAACTCTTTGAGCTAAGTGCTATTCTTACATCAATTTTACAGTTGGGAAAATTGAGACACAGAAGTGAAGTGTCTTGTCCTGGGTCACACAGGCAGCAAGAACCTAAGACTGGGTTTGAACTCAGGTATAACTTATTCCAGGTCCAGCAATCTATGCCACCAGCTGTCTACCTAAAATTGTTATTTCTGGGATATCAAGTGAGAAATATCTAGTTAGAAGTGTAGAAGTTAGAAAAGTGAGATGTACTGGACTGAACCTCAGAGAGGGACAACTGGATATATAGATCTGGGAGTCAGCTTATAGAGATGATAGTTAAACTCGTGGGAACTTAGGAGCTTTCCAAGAGAAAAAAATCCAGGACAGAATCTTGGTGAATACTCAGTTAGGGAGCATGATACGAATGATGAGCAAAGGGAGAACAATCAAAAAAGTTTCAGTGGAAAATAATCTGGAGAGAGGGAGCATTGAGAAGGAATTTGGAAAGGTTACATGTGGAAGGTGAATTGTGGTACAGTGGATAGAAGGATGGGCCTGGAAGATTCCTGTTCCTTAGTTCAGATCTGGCCTGAGATATTAGCCTGTGAGACCTTGGGCAAGTCATTTGACTGCATTTGCCTCAGTTTCCTCATCTGTAAAATGAACCATAGACGGAAATGGCAAACTACTCTAGTGTCTTTGCCAGGGAAACCCCAAGTGGTGTCATGAAGAATCAGATGTGACAGAAAAGACTCAACATGAGTTAAGAGCAAGAGGTGTGGAAGAGGAGAGAACATTTCAGGCACAAGGACAACTAGTACAAAGTAGTGTTTTGTGTGAGGAACAGTAAGTAGGGTGCTTGGAGTGGAAAAACTAGAAAGTAAAGAAAATTTGAAAGGTAGGAAGGAGCTGTGAAGGATTTTGAATGCCAAAATGGATGATTTTATATCTAATCCTGGTGTTCATAGGAAGCTTCGAGACTTTCTGGTTTGAGGGATGTCATAGTCATATTTGTGCTTTAGGAAAATCACTTTGGCAGCTTTAATATAGTATGGATTGGCTTTTGAAGCACAGCAGGTAGTCCAAGTAAGAGGCAAAGAGGACTTGTACAATTGATAAATGACACTGTTTAACAATAGCAGTGAAGCAAGGATATTGGAATTTATAAGAAAGGAATTGAAGAAAGCTGGCATAGCTCTCCTGCCCAGGAATGTTTTTCCACATGCTGAATTAATGTTGTCACTGTAGTCAACTGGAATTTTATTTTAGTAAATGGTGAAATATCTGTGGAGAGGCTATCTTGGATGTATTGATTAGGAGAAAACTGCAGAGGGCAGTAAAGTACATTGTTAGGAAAGTGGCATGCCTCTTGTTTTTTCTAAGGGTTAATTTCCCCTCTGAGGCCTATGTCTTAGAGACCAAGCTATCCTTGAAGTTCTCCATTTGGTCCTTGGGGTTCCCATCTGTGGTCTGTTAGCTTCCACTCAGGAATTCCATATTAAGCATACGTGAAAAGTGCCTACTATGTGTAATATGTTTTGCTCAGTCCTGAGGTGATACATATACATAAATAAGGCATAGCTCCTGCTTTCACAAGTCTTACAATCTCATCAGGGAGATTTTATTTTTACAAACACA
This sequence comes from Monodelphis domestica, assembly GCF_027887165.1. Taxonomy (NCBI): domain Eukaryota; kingdom Metazoa; phylum Chordata; class Mammalia; order Didelphimorphia; family Didelphidae; genus Monodelphis; species Monodelphis domestica. Next base: position 380,109,090 of record NC_077230.1, on the reverse strand, counting down.
CACACACACACACATACACACACAAATGTGTAATACTTCAAAAGTATTATGCTAGAGTATAATCCTTTACTAAAGTCCTGTCTTGATGATATGTTTTGGCATTGAGGCAATTCTGGTTTCTCAGAAGGTACAAAAAGGGAACACAAGTTTAGTTAAGTCCTTCAGAACTAGAATAAATTTGAGTACAAACTCCGAAATAAGCTGACACTTGTCATCTATTAATCAGCCTTGCTAAGTTTGCCCAGAAACATCAACAGCCCAGGAAGTTTGCCATACAGTGGATTATGGAGGGGACCAGAGCAACAAGGTTATCAACTAAGATGTGGAAAGGTAACAATGTACGTCTTTAAAGGAAATATCATACCACTGTCAATCGCAAATATTTGTAAGTCAAATAGAGTTACCAAGTATTCACAAGAATAAAAAATACTTTTAGAGCAGATGAGCTCTGTGTTAGAATTAGGGCACTGTACTAAAATGTGAGTGAAAGGAGATGTTCATAGGTAATAGTAATAGGACTCTATTATGCGCCTTATATTTAGAGTGTATTTGTTTAAAAAAATTTTTTTTAAGGATACTGACTTTTGGTGAAGATGACTGCCTGAACAAGGGCAGACTGACCAGCTTCAGCATACCTACTATAGCAAAACTCTGAAGTTTGCACTATATTGAAATCTATGAGACATTATAGTGACTTCTTTCACCCCAGAACTGCACCAAAAAAATCACCCAAAAGCCAGTGATCCCAGGAGATGGAGGTCAGTGCAGAAATCCAGCCACCCCCATCCAAACAGAGCATGAGCAGAGCCTAACCCCAAAACAAAGCTTCTCAATTTAGGAACTAAAGCTAGAGAGAGAAGTAAACCAAAGAAGATACTACATGGTTCAAAAAATTATAGATTCAAAGATTTTCCTAAAGAAAGAGACTAGTTCTCTAATGACTACAAACACAGACTTAAAAAAATGGGATTTCCACGATGATTACATGAGTATCTAGAAGAAATGATGGAAGAGATTAAAAACATATAACTCTGGAGAAAAGAATTGGAAGAACAAATATATAGACCTTACTTGATAAGTCTCTCTGACAATTAGAATAGATCCAAGAGGGATTTAAAATAAAAACAAATAAATAAATATAGATATTTAATGAAATAGAGGAGGATTTCCAGAGTTTCTAATTGAAAATAAGCCCAGAGCTGATTAGGAATTTAGAAATACACATCAAGAGAAACCTAGAAAATTAATTTATTTGAGCATTTGGAAGAGGTTAGATGATGGTGGAGTACTAACATTCCAATAGGGAAGAAGAAACAAATATCCTTTCAGAATTTATCTTGAAAGGATATTGAGGGAGTTAAAATAAGGGGAACAAGAACCTAGGGTGAATTGTTTCTATTCTGAAAGTTTTTAAGAAAGCAAAAAGAAGGAAAGGTAAAAGGAATATATTGAAGGATCCTGTCCACTCTAAGCCAGCCATTCCTTCTGGCCCTTGGCTTCCTCTAGCTCTATTCTGATGCCTTGTTCATGTATGGGTTCCATTCATCACCCTCTTTCTAAATGATTCCTAAGACCCAGAGACTACCAGGAGGCCTAACCCTTAGGAACACTAATAGTCCATCTGAATTTAATCCACTATGATTAACATTTCCATCATACTCTCCCCATCCCAGTGATTCTCTAAACCTGGCTGTCACTGTTCAATTCAATGCCCATTCTCCAACCCCACCAATCTCCTATTTTCTAGCTACTCATTTCTTCCACTGTGTTCTCTGGAATGCCTGTTCCTTAGGTAACAAACTTGCTTTCATTTTAAATCTTTTCCTTTCCAACACATTCCATCTCCTTGCACTCAATGAGAAATGACTCTCCTGATGACGAAGCTTTACTGGCCTCCCTTTCCAACTGGTTGTACTTTCATTTATCTTCCACCCCAATTCCCCCACTGGTTCAGGTCCAGGAGTTGGATTCCTCCTTGTTCCCCATCATCACTTCCAGTCTTTCTCTCTCCCTCCATAATTCAGAATCTTTTCTTCTTTTGAAGTTCATTCAATCCAGCATTGTTTCTGGTACACTCAACTTTTTTCATCTGTGATTTATTGATTTAAGTAAATATTTCATTGAAAATTTTAGATAATTTAAGATGACCTTTGAAATCAAAAGGTCAAGATTGGATAATTGCTTATATTTGACTAATACGTTACTATTATAATGGCCAGAGTCCTGGACATGTAGTGAAACTTGGTTTTGTATCTTCCTTAGCTATTTAGCTGGTTGATTTCATCCAGGGGCCAAGGTCTCTCTCTGTGCTATACTTAATGGGGCCTTATGAGGAATCCTAAACTTATATATGTGTAATTTGTGGTCTTTACATATAATTACCTCATTTGATCTCTGCTCTTACTGTTTCCCCTTTTTCCAAAGAAGCAGTAGAGGGAGTTGCTGGGCACAAGTGAAACTATCTTTGAAGCAAGAGTAACTCAGGGTTTGATTACTCTTGGGGAAAGAAGGCTCTGCAATCAATTTTAGTTCAATGTGGGTTATATTATAATGGCTTAAACAATATTGAGTGAACTGATTAATTGTTGATTAATTCTCCATTTGATTGGAATCCCCAGGATGGCTGTACAGGAGAAATACCCAGGTGGGAGGATTTCCCAAACCAGTCCAACAGGTAAATATCCCAATGTTTTTTCTCTGTTAAATCCCAACACTGGTGATATCTTCATATTTCTTTTGAGGGAAGAAGGAAAAGGATATCATTCCCTGAAGTGTCAAAACTAAAAAATCATATGGTAATGTTTGAGGTGAATTTTTATTATCTATGGAAATCTGAGTCTGAATGGATATTGACATGTATGTATAGTGGATGAAACAAATAGTTGTGTATTCTTAACATGATATCTGAAATAAACAGGTACTGAAGAAAGGAGGGAAAAGCATACAGAATTATGTAAGATGGAAAATAGCAGTATAATTACTATATTCTCTGTTGTTTTTTTGTAGTCCTCTTGGTAGCTTGTGTCACCTGCCCCACAAGGATTTAAACTCCATTTGGATGCGCATTCTGGTGGTGTCATTTGGAGATCTAGAATTTTAGCTTGTAAAGTGCCTCTTCTGGGGCAGCTGGGTAGCTCAGTGGATTGAGAGTCAGGCCTAGAGACGGGAGGTCCTAGGTTAAAATCTGGCCTCAGACACTTCCCAGCTGGGTGACCCTGGGCAAGTCACTTGACCCCCATTGCTTAGCCCTTACTGCTCTTCTGCCTTGGAGCCAATAAACAGTATTGAATAAGGTATGGGTTAAAAAAAAAAAAGGTGCCTCTTCCTCCTCTACTCCTGAGTTTCACAGAATTGCTTATGAAAGCTCATATGCCACATTCCAAATGGGAAATAGCAGTGTTTAAGAAAAGTACCTTTTCTCACATCATCTTTATAACATAATTCAATAAATATTAAGTGTCTGCTCTCTGTAGATTTTTTTTTAAAGACACCCACCCTTACCTCATAAAGCTTATAGTCACATTAGGGTGATTTTCAAGTACACAAGTAATTATAAGTGAAATAATGTATAACTGTATGAGAGGTCCAAGCAGAGAACTAAGTGACAATATTATGGTGGGCAGGGAATGAGCCTGAGACAATTCTAGAAGTTAACAGATCAATTTAAGTAACAGAGCCTATATTAGGTTGTAGTTAGTTGTTTTTGTTTTTCCACTTTATGGAAAAGCTACAGCTTTTTTTAAAACTTCAGTCTTCTGATTACTTCATCTTTCTGTGGCTCATATTAGGGTTCATAAGGTGAAGTCTGATATGGGAGTATGTGGAAGAGTAGTAGTAAGTTAGCAGAAAAGTAGGAGATCCAAGTTCTCCCAAGTGTTTGCCATTGGACTAGAAAAAGAGGGCTAACTTGGAAGTCAGAGGATTTTGGTTCTTTGTTTTTCTTTTTGAGCCTCCTTTTGATACTGTAACCTTGACCTTCACCAAGCCACTGTCATTTTCCTGAGTCACACAATTCACTCATCTCTAAATGAGGGCATTCAGATTGCCTTTGAAAGCCCTTCAAATCTAGGTGTATGATCCACTCATGTGATTTGGGGATTGCTTCTGCTTATACTTCAGAGGGCAACCCAAGATGCATTACTAACTAGGATCCTAGCATTTTTTGTGTAGTCATAAAAAATGTTCTTAATCTTTTTTTTTATTCAGATCTGTGATTTTGTTAGTATAAGGTATGCCCAGTGAAGAAACTTGTTCTCTTGATTCATATCAGCAACTCATCTGTAATTAACAGTCTTGGAGATTTACCTGAGACTTCAGAAGGTTACATTACTTATCTTTTGTCACAGAGCTAGTCTGGGTCAGAGGCATTAATTTGAACCTGTCTTACTGACTCCCAAGACCAGCCCTCTACCTACTCTGTCATATTATCTTTCTTCAAAATGATTATATTAAAATTGCATTCTAATTAGATCAGAATAAATCTGATGACTGGGAAGGTGGCAGTATCATGTAGAAGAAAGAGAGTGTCTGGGACTTGGTAACAGGAAGCTTCTGCCACTGATTTCCTCCATGATGATGAAGAGGTCAATTGTACTTTCTGATCCTACTTTCTTAATTCTGAAATGAAGGGTTTGAACTAAATGACCCTTAAAGTTCTTTTCAACCTTATGGTTTCATTTTTTTCTTGTAAAAATACATTTACAAGGCACTTAATAGAGCGGCTCTTAAATGTTTGGTGATTGGTTAATCGGTCTAGAACTGAATTTCTAGAACCTGAATCTGAATCTCATGAAAAACAATACTTTCATCTTGTGTTTATCAATGTATTCTTGCAGTAGAGTGTAACCCAGCAGGAACTTTTTGTGTCCCCACTACCTAGCAAGAGGCCTTGTACCCTCCTGATATAGATGTTTACTAAATGTTTGAATTGAATTGGATGTTTTCTTTTTCTTTTCTTTTTTAGAAACTCTTTCCTTTTGTCTTAGTATCAGTTCTAAGACAGAAGAATTACTAGGGCTTAGGCAATTGGGGTTACATGACTCATACAGCTATAATGTCAAATGTCTGAGGTCAGAGTTGAACCCAGGTTCTCCCAACTCTAGGTCTGGTGCTCTATCTACTGTGTAGCCTTAAATAGAATGTTTTCAATAGCCCTCTGGATAAAATATTAACTCTTTAGACAAACTTTCCAGATCCTCTAGAACCTGGCCCCATTGATTTCTCCAGCCTTTCTCACCTGCTTTTTCTGAATAAGAACTCTATTATAATAAGCTCATTAGTCTCTTCACTATTCCAAGAGCTTCTCAGGTTAATTGTCACTTTTGTCTTTGCTCATGCTATTCTTCAGTTATCATGTAGGCAAATTTTTTCCGTCATCTCAGGCTAACAAAGTCCTCTCTTTCAAGGTCCAGCTGAAGTTATATAAAACCTACTCTGAATAATAATAATGCAAATTTCATGTAGTGCTTTGTTTTCTGAACTACTTTCTTTATAACATCCCTGTGATAAGGTAGAAGTATGTTTATTCCCATTTTACAGATGAAAGAAATAGAGAGGTTAAATAACTGGCTCAAAATCACACAGTTAATGTATGTTATAGTCAGGATTCAAATCTTGGTCTTCTTACTCCAAAGTCCAATTCTTTTTCACTGCACCATGCCACCTTAACACCTAGTCATTTTGACCTTTCACTTTTCCAATTCCTATTACCTGTTGTATGCATAATATTTTTTTTTTTGCATTTAACCATATAGTTCAGATATCAATTGCTGTTTCACATTTACAAATATTTCTTGTCTATTTGCTCGACTGTACACCTCTAGTGGGATAGCTGTGTCTTTAATATTCTTCATAGCCTCAGCTTGTTACTGGGCACAAAACAAATAGAAAATAAATATTTGATCTGATTCGAAATTAGTCATTACAGATAGTTGGGACAGCCATGAAAGGGTGAGCAGTTGGCTTCCAATTTGATTTCTCATCTGGGTTTAAGGGTGTGATCTTTGCTAAATTATTTCAGTAAGTAACATGCTGGGAGCACACTAAGGTGGGTAGTGACACTTGTTTCAGATTCCAATTTGATTCAGAAGGGCAGTTCCCTGGGGACCGAATGGCAGACCCCAGTCATCTCTGAACCATTCCGAAGCCGCTTCGGTCGCTGCTCAAGCATGGCTGACAGTGGAGACACAGCCATCAGCACATCGTGTTCAGACACCGTTGAGGGTAAGTTTAAACTATCAATCAGATTACTGACATTATGCTGACTCTTGTTTTAGACTGTGATCCTGTAGTTTAGCAGGTTAATAAAGGTAACCTAATCAGTTATCAAATCTTAGGTTTTTTCTTCAAAGTATCTCTCACATCCAACTCTTTTTTTTTCCATTCTATTGCCACCATAGGTTCATCTGATATTTAGACTCCCTGTTTCTCCCAGTGATAACAGGTTAATAATAATCTTTTTCAAACACTGATTTTTCATTTTTGTCATAATTATAGATTAGTATTTCTGGAATTTATAAATTTCTTGGTGTGGAGGACTCTGCCTATGAAGAACCAACCTTGTCCTCCCTCAGTAGAGAATATTCATGTATGTTGCTGTTACCAAAAAATCTCCTCTTAAAACTGAAGTCCCACTTGCTAGTCTTCTCTGAACTGGTCCTTGTAGTGAAGACTTGCAGTCTGTCCCTGGGCTTATACTCAGAATCTCTTCAGTTTACTAGGAATTGCTCCTTGGAGAGCTCAGGTCACCCTCCCAGGTCACAGAAAAAGACTTTTGTAGAGGAATAGTAACCATAGCTCACATTTATACAGTACTTTAGAGCTCCTTGTTCATTAACCTCTAATGGCTTCCTGCTGCTAAGAGGACAAAGCTCCAACTCCTTGTTCAGGTACACAGGGGCTGCAACTATCTACAAGAAACCCTTGGTGCCAACCCTGCTGTCTGCCCATTCCTACTACTGTGCCTTTTCTCAAGTTGTTTCTCTCCTTTTTCTCTCATCACAAAATTAGCCCTCCCTCAGACTGTCCATCCTTCAGGACCTACCTAAAGTCCTCTGTCTTCTATAAGGCTTTCCCATTATGCTACCTTTCACAGTGATCTTCCTTCTGCTTTATATTCCTATAAAATTACCCTCTCATGCTCACTTGAGTACTTATCAATCTTGTATTAATGAGGGTATGGAACTTCCATTTGTAGAGTGTGGGAAACTGTCTCTCCTCATCAATAGAGCAACAGTAATTCTAGATAGGGTGAATATTCCCCAGATGCCCTATCTAGATAGTTCACTGAGTAAAACAAAATACAGCTTTCTGGGTTACAGGATTTTTGTTTTGATTTTTTTAAAGGGGGCTGGGATGGGACATGACTCTCAGATTAGTTGGAATAACTGGAATAATCCTGAAAAAATTAAAAATTCTTTAGAGGGTGATTCAATCAGTAAGCTTTCATTAAGTTCCTATTATGTGCCAGACACTATGCTAAACTCTTAGAATACAAAAGAGGCAAAAGACAATCCTTGCCCTTAAGAAGCTAACAATCTAATGGGAGAGGCAACAAATATACAAACAAGATACATAGGAAATAATTAACAAAAGGAGGGCACTAGAAGAGGGGTTGGGAAAGACTGCATGTTGTAAAAACGTGGGATTTTTAGTTGAGACTTCAAAGAAGCCAGTAGGCTTATAGACAAGAGTTAAGAGTGTCTTCTTTGGGGAACAGGCAGGAGAAAAGTGTCACTGGATCAAAGAGTTTATATTAAGGAATTAAGGTATAAGACTAGAAAAGGAGGAGAGGGTGAGTTTAGGAAGGGCTTTGATATGGGATATAGGAACTGAAATAGTGAAGAGTAGAGAACGACTTCTAAGTTGCAACCCTAAGGGACTGGGAGGATGGTAGGTGGTGCCCTTGACAGTAACAGAGAAGGTAGGAGGCAAGAGAAATTATGGAGAAAGCTAACAATTTCTGTTTTTTTATTTAATTTTATTTTATATAAACCCTTACCTTATGTCTTGGAATCAATACTGTGTACTGAGAAGTGTCTGAGGCTAGATTTGATCCTAGGACCTCCCCCTGTCTCTAGGCATGGCTCTCAATCCACTGAGCTACCCAACTGCCCCTCAACAATTTCTGTTTTGAACACACTGAATTTAAGATGTCTACTGGATATCCAGTTTGAGATATCTGAAAGGCATTTGGAAATGAGAGATTAGAGGTCAGTAAAGTGGTTATTACAGGGTAGGTAGATTTGAGAATCATCAGCATTAAATCCATGGGAAGGGTTGAGATCACCAAGTGAAGGAAGAAAGAAGAAAAGAGAAGAGGCCAAGGACAGAAACATTGTAGGACTTTGATGGTTAGAGGGCATGATTTGGATGAAGATTCAGTAAAGGAGACTGAGGAGTGGTGGTCAGTGAGGGAGCAGGAGAACCAGGAGGAGGTGGTGTCCTGGTAAAAATGTATCAAGGAAGAGAGGGGTGATCAGCAGAGTGAAAGGCTACAGAGAAGTCAAGAAGAAAAGACCACTGGATTTGGCAACTAAGAGATCCTTGGTAACTTTGGAGAGAGCAGTTTCAGTGGAATGATAAGGTCAGAAGCCAAATTGTAAGTTTGGTTTTTTTTCCAGTAAAGTGAAGATATGGGCATCCTTGTAGGCAGGTGAAGATTGAGAATGAATAAGTGCTAGCCTGGGGATAAAGAAGGGACAATGTGTTGGAGATGGGATGGAGTGGGATTGCTGAGCAATTAGTTAGTCTTGGTAAGCAGTAAGGCCATTTCATCATGTGAAACAGGGGGCGAAGGAGGAGAAGCATCTGTGTGATAGGAGAGGAGGAAGAGGAAAGAAGAGGGAGCTAATACCAAGTGGCTTCATTTTTTTTTTCTGTCAAATATGAGGTGAGGTACTCAGTTGAGGATGTGGGGGAACCATGAAAGGTTTGAGAAAGGATGAAAAGGCTTGAAAGAGCTGCTGTGGAGAGTGGGATAGTGGGGCTATATAACAAATTTGTAGTGGACCCAGTCAGAACAGGTTTGATTTTTCTCCTTTCATCCATACATGTATAAGAGCAAAAGCAGCAAATGGTGATTCAAGGATGAAATTTTGGGCATACTCAGTAAGGTAAAATAATAAAGGGGCTAGGAATTCAAGAGAGGAGGAGGACAGTGAGAGTTGAATGGAATCACCTAGGAGTCAACATATGGAAAAGAGGAGAGAATGACCATTACCAGAGAGCTGCCCTGAAGGAGAATTGAGGGCAAGGGATAAGCTATCACAATGTAGAGTGTTATAATGGAAGGAAGAGATTAGTGAAAAGCCAGTAGGTTATGTGGTTGGATAAGAGAATTTTGGAATTCTTGAATAGTACATTTGTAGATAAGAGCCAGACCAAAGGTATGACCATTTTTATTGGTGGCTGAGATGGGGTGGAGGAATAGCTTACGGGAAGTGAGTAGGTTGAGGAACTGAGTGGTTAGGGTATTTGAGGGAGAATCAATATATATGTTGAAGCTCCCTAGTATGAAGGCATGAGTTGGGGAGGAAGGAAAAATGAAGTTCAGAGGAGGAAAAGTTACTTGAGTGATGGTTAGGAGTAATTCAAGGGGACATACTCTTGGGATATGTAATAACTCTTGTTACTTGGTTTTCTTGCATCCTGCCTCTCCAGTGATAATGATTGCAATCTCCTGGAAGACAGAGACCTATGACTTACTCCTTTCAGATCTCTCTTAATGTCTAAGTAGAGTATTTTGGTCATGTTATAGGCCTGTAATGGCGAACCTATGACACACATAACCATCAGCCTGCAAGGGGGTGGTGGGGTAAGGGCTGCTCCATGAGCTGGCCTCTGGGGTGGGGAAGGAGGAGCGCACACTCACAGAAGGAGTGAATAATATCAAAACCAACAAAAGAAACAGATTGACAGATGTAGTAGCACTTGCTTGTGCTTGAAGTGTTCAAAATACCAACCTTCAATTGAAGAGTTAGCCAGTGAAATTCAGCAACAAAAAAGTTACTATTAGGCAGGTTAGTTAAAGAATTCCCCCTCCCCCTCACTTATCTTAATTCATGGCACCCCACACGCGTTAAATAATATCAAGACCAACAAAAGAAACCAACTGACAGATGAACAAAGAAGTCACTAACCAGGTAAGTTAAATAATTAGATTTTGGTTTATTAAATACAGTTATATATTACAATTATATATTTTTGTTATTTAAACTATAAATATTGTGACATTATGGGTTTTATTTCTCAAAGTGACACACCACCCGAGTTATGCTTGGTTTTTTTTTTTTTGGCAAATTTTGACACTCCAAGCTCAAAAGATTGCTCAACACTGTTATAGGCTAAGTGATTACTGATTGAATGAATGAAAAGATATGGGTCAGACATCCAAAAATTTTAATAATGGATTTGGTACCTTATCAAGTATCTCCTTGAAAAAATAATTCATTTGCTCTACTAATGTTAGTTTTGGGCTCCCTAGAATTTTAAAATTAAGTTTGCAGCTGAGGGTGGTGGTGCAAACTGGATGGATCAGTGGATTAAGAGCCAGGCCCAGAGGCAGAGAGGTCCTGGTTCAAATATGACCTCAGACACTTCCTAGCTTAGCTATGGGGCCCTGGGCAAGTAATTTATCCTGTACTGCCTAGTCCTTATCACTCTTCTGTCTTAGAACCAATACACAGGGTTTTAAAAAATAAAATAAAATTAAGTTTGGGGTTTTTTAATGATTGTGTGCATATTGAATAGACTTAAAGAACTTGAGTGTTGACTGGACCCTTAGAAATCATCTAGTCCGGTTTTTACCTGAGCCATGAAATCCCCCTAAAGATGCCCTCTTTTGAATACCTCCAGTAGCTAGAAATTTATTACTTCCTGAAGCAGCTCATTCTTTATCTTCCATTTTCCCTATCCCCCTTTTGACTACTGTAATCGTTTATACTGAGCCAAAATCTTCCTCCCTTCACACTCATTGATCCAAGTTCTTCACTCTGTCTACTGGAATATGTTCCTCTTTTATGTTATCTTTCAAATGTCTGAAGATGGCAATCATGATCTCATTTCTCTCACAGGCTAAAGAGTACATAGAATAATTAAATATAAGAGACCTTAGGACCTCAGACATTGCCTAGTCCACCTCATTCTTTATATATATATATACAGACACAGATCCAAAGATTAAGTGAAGTAAATGTTCAGTAGACCAACTAGAATCAGTATGAGGAAAGTCATGACCATAGGCATTGATACACAGGAACAAGCAAGCAGAATTATAAACACAGTGCTTTCAGCTTATGTCTGTTTGAGAGGTTTCAATGTTGCTGGAGTGAAACCTGAGAGTTACTAAGAATAACTTCACATTTCCATGTGAAGCCAGGTTTGGGGTGTGTGTGTGTTCCAGAACAGTCACAGGCTCAGGCACTGTGTTCCCGTGCTGCCCTGGGCATTGAAAGAGACAAGACTTCATTTTTTTTCCCTAGGGTAGTCATTTCATGCTCACATTCACCAAGAAGTGGCAAAAGTCACTGGGGTGATAATGTGGCATTTAGTTGTGCTTTGACAGACTCACCGTGGACCTAAGGGAAACTTCTTTTTGATGGAGTTATAGCTTATGATCTATGGGAGAATCTTAATTCTTTTCTTCTTTTGAGATCTTTTTATAAGTTGTTTTTTCATAGTTTTAATTTCTTGACTAGGAAGCTGCCATCTTTGGGGGTGCAGGGACTAGAATGTAACTTAAAAGGAAAGCCTGGAGATGTGGCTCTTGATGCAGCCAGTTACTGCCTTTTGTGGGTATGCCTTGGCAAATAGCAGATGAGCTCCTGGAACCCACTCTTCTAAGTTGATGTCCCTTTCTCTGCAGCAGCTGAACTTGGGAAGGAAGGCTTGATGCTTTTTTCCCTGACTTACAGAAGGCTCTTCTTTCTTCAGATTTTTGCATGAGTGGCAGTTCATCCTTCCAGCCCATCAAAAGCCAAGTAACCATTCCTACAGCCCATGTGATGCCATCTACTTTGGGGACCTCACCAGTCAAGCCAACTTCCACACATACGGGGCTCCTTTCCTCCAAACTGCCTGTGTCAGGACTGTCTGAAAATGTGGGGCTGCCAAGGAATGGAGACCTCAGCACTATGAAGAGGTCTCCAGGCCTGCCTCGGGATCTCATGTACCTCTGTGGAACTTCTGGGGAAAATGGAATTGAACAGTCCTGGTTTCCTGCTTTGGGCCATGAAAGAGAGGAAGAGATGAGGAAGTTTGATACACCCAACATGGAGCCCACCCTCAACCAGTCACTACTGATGGACACACTGTATTCAGATCCCTACTACCGATTCCACTTGCAAAATCCCACAGCTGAGACAGGCAAAGAGTTGTACAAGGTGCTGCCTGAGACTAAGAAAGCCCCAGGGGTTGGGGCTGGATGGGAGAGAAATGGAACCCATCCCATTGCTGGTGGGCTGCTTCAATCAGCATCTGGCTTCCCTAAACCTCTCCAGTCGCAGGTGTGGCCACAAGGCCCTGATACTTGGCATTCTCAGGAACCGTCTTGTGAACTCGGCACATGTCGACAGCAGCTGGAGCCAATTCGGTTACAGATGGAACAAATGAAGGTAAAGATGCCTTTTCTTGTTACTCAAGTATTATTTTTGCTAAATCATAGTGTAATGAAAACATTGGCCTTAGAGGAGAGGCCTGAGTTTTAAGTCCTGGCTCTGGCACTTAACTAGATAGCTGTAGGAGAATCACTTAACCTTCTGTAAGCTTGTTGTCTTGTCTTTAAGTGGGAGAAATTTATATATATACATAAAATTTTTTTTTTAGCTCTTTACCCTCTGTCTTACAATTGATTACAAAGTATGGATTCCAAGATAGGCAAGGGCTAGGCAGTTGGGGGTAAGTGACTTGCCCAGGGTCTCACAACTAAGAAGTATCTGAAGACATTTGAATTCAAGTCCTCCCATCTCTAGGTCTGAAGATGGGGACAATCTTAGTTGCACTTCTGATGGTACAATAGAAAGAACACTAGGTTTGGAGCCATAATTTGAATTCTGGTTCTGCCACTTACTACCTAGGTGACCTTGGACCGCTTTTCCTTTCTAGGCTTTGGTTTCTTCATCTGTCAAAAGAAGGAATTGGCCTAGTGGATCTCTTAGATCTTTTGAGCTCTAAAGCCTACACATAGGATGTTATGAGAAAAGTACTTTGTAAATCTTAAAGTGCTTTAGAAACTGTATTGTTGGAAGTACACAATATGTTAGCCATTATTGAACACTGATTAAGGGGTCCTTGGGACCATAGGTACGGTCTACTTCCTAGAATTGTTTAGGTTTTGCCTTGAGTACTTAAAGTTGTGACGTAAAGTAGCCAGAAGTATTGGGCAAAGGAAGGCTTTGAGACTGCTGGTATTTAACATGCAGAAGAAGTTTATAAAAGAACAGGAAAAAGACCAAAAAAGGCTTCAGTTGTAAGAGTAACTATTTCAAAGAAATCCAAAAACTGTTGAATAGTGAGGATGATGGTGATGATGATGCCATACAGATAAGTGCCATATTGTTTCTAAAGTAGTTTTAACTAACTGATTTGATTCTCCCAATATCTGTGTGAGTTGGAAAGGAAGGAATTGTTCCTCTCATTTTATAGATAAGGAAACCAAGACTTGGAACTTGGTCAAGGTCACAAATTGAGTGTCAATAAAAGACCAAATTAGAATCTACTTCTTTAAACATAGTGTTTTCCCAATTCTCTGCTGCCTCTATTGAAGTGGGTAGGGGTAGGGGGAAGAGGAATTTTTAGACCCTATCAGATAAAAACAAACTGTGTGATTTGTCTCTGTTGTCAGATAAAGCCTAACTTGACCTTTCCTTAGAACCTAGAGCCTTGTTTGGGAGCAGAGGAGTATAAGGCTAGTAGGCAGAGCCTCCCTCATAGATTTCTTCCAGTCCTGAAAGAGAGCTAAAATTAGTCAATAAACACAGGGTTCTCTTAGGCCCAGCCAAAACAGAGCTCAGCTGAAAATGATGCTGGCCAGTGGCCAGGTGCCTGTCACATCTCTTCTGTCATTTCATTTCAACATGCTTAATAAAGACCATTGCTGTCCACAGTGCCCTCTTTAGGTGTAGGAGGCAAAAGATAGAATGAGACACAGTGGGTGAGGTGGAGGGATGAAAATGAGGCATTTGCACACAAATATCTAGTCTAAGGCAGAATTAGAGGAGTACAAAACATAGAGCTAAACCACATGCAGGGTGAAATTGGAGGGAGACGTCATTTTTCATCTGGGAGTATATGGAAATATTTTATTGAAGGAGGCAAGAAAGGAAGGTGTTCAGTCAGCATCAAGGAGCCTCTTCTGGTCATGGGACAGGGAGTGAGAGCAGAGCCTCAAAACAGATACAATGGTTGGTAAGAGGAGCCAGTCCAGTTTGGCAGAATGTCCCTTAGAGATATGAGGAAGAACTCTGCCAACCTATAGCCTGTCCTCAACTAAATGACCAGATTTGAGTCTACCCTGTAAGTAAACAAAGGATGTAAAACTAATATTTAGCCCATCAAAGTAAAAACTTACAGGAAACATGGTAACTTTCTTTACATAATGGGTCCTTTGGTTAATTGATTGATTGATTGATTCTAGATTCAAAGAGCTATAATGGAAAAAGAAGGGTTGGACTTTTCCTCCTTGACACCTGAAGGTCAAACTTGGCAGAGAGGTAGATTTTGGCCCATTTATGTGGGGAGAAAAATCTTCCTATTAATTAATGTCTAATTATGGAATTGGGTGGCCCTGATAGGTAGCGAACTCCTGCCTTAGTCTTCAAGCACAGGCTAAATGAACACTTTGTCTGGACATTAGAGGAGGACTTGCTATTTTAAGCAGGGTTTGGCTAACGGTGTCTTCCAACCAGGAAAAATGCCTGGAAGAGTAGAGGTGAGTTAGAATGTGGAAGGCTTTGAATGATAGGAGGATGTGAATTTATACTTCGTTTGGATAGGAGAAGAGACTCTGAAGGGTTCTGAATAGTGACATCAAGCCACATGGGTTGTTTATCTTTCAGCTCCAGAATGGAGCCACTTGTCACCACCCCACTGCTTATGCTCCATCTCTGTCAGCCCTGGAGCCAGCCCAGTGGGTGAGCATCCTGAATAGCAACGAGAGCCTCCTGAAGGAGAAGGAGCTCCTTATTGACAAGTAAGGATGGAGGAGATGAGGGGGGATGCTCATTCAAACAAATCACTTCATGCCTTTTCCTATTTGGCTTCAGGGTTATTCTTAGTGCCTACTGGCAAAAGAGCTCGGTTAATAACTAGTCTGTTCTTGAGCATGGCTAACATTATGTGTGGGTCTGAAATTTTTTTGAGGGCTGATAGAAAGGGCTTCATGTAGAAGACTAATTCATCTTGAGTTGTTTGTCCCTTCCCCCCAAATCTTTTTCTTACTTCCCTTCCCCTGTCATCAGCCCAGACCCTAAGTTTCTCATCTTGGTTAAATAGGACCATTTGTGCCTATCTGTGTCATGAAAGAAAGACTCTTATTTTAGGCAGTCTGTCACTCAAGAAGGTTACTTTGATGTGTGCCCATGGTTGACTTTGCTGGCTCTTTACAGGCAGAGGCAGCATATTTCTCAGTTGGAACAAAAAGTTCGTGAGAGTGAGCTTCAGGTCCACAGTGCCCTGTTGGGCCGCCCTGCCCACTATGGGGATATCTGCATGCTGAGACTGCAGGTAAGCACTTCTGCCCAAGAGTCACTTGTTCAACCAAGCACTGGGGTGGATGTGGGGGTGGATGGGGGGGTGGTGGGAGGGGAGGGAGTTGTTTGTGGGAGGTGGGGGATGGGGGTGTTACAAACAATTGAACCTCTTATCTTCATTTTTCTCATCTGAAAATGCAAATAATACTGTAGTACTTACCTCATGAGGTCCTTGTGAAGATCCAGTCAGATAGTAAATATATCTCACTTTGCAAACCTTTAAGTGCTGTATTATTGTTGTAGGGAAGACACATACAAACACACATTGTCATAATATGACGTAAAGTTTGAAAGTGCAATAGGAGAAATACTTGGGTAAGATGCCAGGCATGGATTCAGGGAACAGGGCCCTGAAGGATGAGTAGAAATTACAAGGGATTGAGGGCATTCTGGGTGGAAGAAACTGTGAGCAGAAGCACAGGGACATAGAGGTTAGAAAGCATGTTTGGGTTATGGGAAAAAGTTCAGAGTTCAATTCAGTCTTTATGACCAGGTACTCGGCACTGAGAGGGGTAAAAAAGTATTAGATATTGTAATAAATGTTGTCTACATCTATTCAATATTGGGCCTGGGGCAGAGGAGAACTTTAGGATTGAGGGGGCAAGGCATTTGGAATAGTGCAAAAATTCCTAAATACCACAGAATAGCCTATAACTAATTGGAAAAAGGAATCTTTGAGACCCAGTCTGACTGACCTTTCTCCTCTAACTTCTTCCTGTTTTACAGATTGGGGGGGGAGAGGGAGGAAATAAGCATTTAAATAGCATCTACTATGTTCCAGGCACTGTCCTGTGCACTTTAATAATTATTTCATGAGGTGAAAAAACAACCTGCAGAAGGGGATATCTTTCCTGAAGTTCTGTAGGTCAGAACAGTAGAGCTGGGTCTACAGAGGCAGTAGGCCACAGGGGACACGACACTGGATTTGCAGTCAGTGGGAGCTATGTTCCAATCCTGATTCACATAAGATACTTCTCTCTAAAGTGAGGAAGGTGGGCTCATTGACCTCTAAAAAAGTTCCTTCTCACTCCAAATCTGTGCCGCTAATCCAGTATTCTTTCCACGGTGCTAAATTCCAGCAGATGAGGCAGCGACAGAGGTTGGGCAGCAACCACCAAGCCTGGCTGTATTTTTTTTAACCTACAAAAACTGTTTAGAAGAAGCAACAGGCAATTGTCTTTCTTAGGCAAGAGGTGTTTGGAACCCAAGAAAGGGCAAGACAACATCCTTTAGATTCTATGTTAGCTCTCATTTAAACTTGTTTTTCCCACCTTTCTACTGAGATTTTCCAGTTGTTCATCCATATTGGCTTTAAAATCCAGCTCTATTTGCTAATTGTATGATCTTAGGCAAGTAATTTCCTTATACCTCAGTTTCCTCATCTCTAAAATGAGGAGAGTTGAACTAGATGATCTCTAAAGTACCTTCTATCATGGCAGCTAGATAACATGATGGATAGAGCACCAGGCCTGGATTCAGGAGGACCTGAGTTCAGATTTGTCCTCAGTCACTTCCTAGCTTAACTCTATCACTTAACCCTGATTGCTTAGTCCTTGCCACTTTTCTATCTTAGAATTGATACTAAGTCAGAAGATAAGAGTTTTAAAAGAACAAAAAATAACAAAGTGCCTTCTATCCCTTAAATCCTATTTTCCTATGAAGGAATTATTCTTCAATTATGTTATCTTGGGGGGGGGGGGGGAACCAGAGAGAGAGACAGAGAATGAGAATGCACAGCAAGGGACCCAGGCACTTGTCACTCCTAGAGTGTCTCTCTGGCAGGAGTTGCAGCGAGAGAACACTTTCCTCCGAGCACAGTTTGCTCAGAAGACAGAAGTTCTAAGTAAAGACAAGATGGAACTTGAAAAGAAGCTCTCTGCCTCAGAAGTGGACGCCCAGCTCATTCGGGAGTCTCTTAGGGTGGCTCTGCAGAAACATTCAGAAGAAGCAAAGAAGCAAGAAGAAAGGGTGAGTGACAGTGGAACTGCTTTCTAATTGGCATAAAATTTGGAGTCAGCTTGAGAAAGTTGGGACTCTTCCTGCCAGGGTCATGTTGCTGGTGGCTATGCTAGGAACAGGCATGAACCAGAGAAATCTGGACCTTTTGAGTTGGGGTGGCTCCCAAGGCCATGCTTGTAGAACATGTACCAGTCGAATGGTCTTCAGACTGGATGCCCCATTGTAAATAGAAGCACTACATTGGGCATTCTCCACTGTTCACTTCCCCATTCTCAAACATCTTGCCATCTGGCATAGGAATGAAGCAGTTAAACTATTCCCCCTGATTTCCAGGGGTATAAACACCTGGGATTCAATTTTTTTGTTTTTTTTCCTCCTGTGGACTAAAAATGGACTAAAGTTTATGTTTGCAGCTATTTAGAGAGCTTAGAATCCTTGTAAGCTCCTTCTTCCATTCTTCTATTCCAATACTTCCTAAAGCTTAAGTGGGCCAGCATGGAAGCAGGAACTTCTGGCCCAAGTCTTGGCTCTTTTATTTATTGTCTGTGTTGCCCTGGCATGGCACCTCCCAATTCTGACCTTTAGTTTCCCTCTGTAAAAAAGGGTAAATAATGCACTGCCTTCTTGACTTGAAGGCTTATTGTGTTCAGAGAGCTTTGTAAAACCATGAAGCATAGAAAAATAGAACTTGTTACTGAACAGCTTTTAGGGTGCAAATGGTGATGATTTCACCTGAAGCAATGCCGTCAGCTTGCCAGTGAGTCATTAATTGGTCACATCTTCCCCTTTAGACCCATTAAGAGCTCTTTCTAAGATAAGTGTGTTTCTGTTTCACTGTTTTTTGGGTTTTTTACTTCCCTTTTGTTTGTGTCTTCTAAAAATAAGAATAACTTCATTGTTATAATGCTTTTTTTACAGCAACGTTTTTAAGGTGTTTAATGTTTTTTAAGTATCATGAGCCCCATTTTACAGATGAGGGAACTGAGGATCTGGGAAGTAAAGTAATCATAGAGTCACATATATGTCAAGGTCAAGTCTTGAACTGAATTCTCTTTTTACTGCACTCTGCTTTTTTAACTTGGACTTTTTAGGTAAAAGTTTACCTTTTGCAATGATTTGTTTTTGTGCAGTTGACAGGTTTTGGAGTGGGAAATGCATTGCCAGTCTACCAGGTGAGCCAAACAGAAATGAAAGCCTGTGGCAGGAAATGCATCTGTTTAAGGCCACCTAACAATCAGTGATCTTCTCTTTCCTTGACTGAAAAAAAGCTGGCATTATAAATCTGTAACTTGTGCCCCAATCTCAAATGACCTGTTAATCTTTCTCATGTTCCCGGCCCTTATCACGGTGCAACGTCATCCCAAGTCCCTAGGGAAAGGCTACTGATTGCAGGTTGCTTCTTAGTTGTAATTGCCAAAGGGAAAAAAATTGTTTATTGGAAGAAAGAGAGTTGACATTCAGTTGACATCCTGACAGTCAGGAACCAAACTGTGAGCTACCTGAAGACAAATGACTTCCCTTCACACAGGTCAAGGGACGGGACAAACACATTAACAATCTGAAAAAGAAATGTCAGAAGGAATCAGAGCAGAATCGGGAGAAACAGCAGCGCATTGAGACCCTGGAGCGCTATCTGGCTGACCTGCCTACACTGGAAGATCATCAAAAGCAGAGTCAGAAGGTAGAAGTAGAATCTGACCTGTTGGGGGGAAATAGAATCACCCAGGGACTTTAGAGGACCCAGAGTGGTAAAGGACCTGAGAAATCTAATCTCATTCCTTGATTTTACAGAGAAGGAAAAAAAAAAAGTACCCAGAGAGGTCACATGACTTGAGGAAGGTCACACCAGTAGTAGCAGAGCCAGGATGCAAACCTAGGTCTTCTGACTCCCAACCCAGTGTTCTTTTCCCTCTACCATGCTACCTCTCAAGCCTCTGTGTTTCCTAAAGGGAAAATTCCAAGTACTAAATGTTCGGAGTTGTGGGCTGTTGATTGGCAGTTGGATTGAAAACACCTCAAGGTCCCTTGGGGAGAAGCACTCCTGACTTGTTGGATCTGAGCCTGGCCTTCTGTCTCTAGCTCCGGGAATTAGAGCTGAAGAGCTCCGACCTGCAAGAGCAAGTGACCAACCTGGAGAGAAAGCTGGGAGAGGCCCGGACAAGTTGCAAGGAGAGGGAATCCCAACTAGAAAACCTGAAACAGAGAGAACAGGAGCTCCTGTCCATGGTACACAGGTAAAGAGCCCTGCCCTGGGACTGCCTTCAACTCCCACAGTAGGCTCTGGAACAAAATAACAAGGTGCCTCAGTACCTGAGGGAAGAAGGATGACTTGGGAGATGGCACCTGCTTCCCCTGTTAGTAACAGTTAACAAACATTGGTTCTCTCTGCCTAGTTGCTCATTTCTGGAATGGTAGACATCTAAATCCCACTACCAGGCCCAGTGCTCTTGTTTATCTCAGCAGGAAGTGTGGCACCTGAGTGAGCTAGGGGAGAGGGATGAAGGGAGGAGGGAGCCTTGGCCCATACTTCTCTAAAAAAGAGAGCAGTTGGGTATGGAAGTAAAAAGGACTAACCTTTGAGGTACTCTGTCTTTCAGTTTGCAGGATAAGCAATGTACAAAGAAGACCAGTGGAGGGAGCCTGGTTCAACAAGTGGAAAGCCCCAAAGTGGAGTCTGAATCTTTGCAGAAGGAGTGTGATTGCCTTAGGAAGGTGACTGATAGTATGTGCCATGCTCTGGTGGGAGGGGAAGTTGATGACTCCGGCCTTCATGCACCTGGCCACCAGAGTAACTGATCTCATTGGAGCAAGCTAATGCATTTTATGACTCTTCCCTCGAATGCTTTGTTTTCAATATGTGATTCAGGAAAGGATCCGCTTTCTACTCTGATTTTTAAAATGAGTTTTACCAAAGGAACACTTCACTTAGATAGAGACCACTTGGTTGATAACTTGAGTTACACGTTTTTGGGGAACCAAGAAAGACAAAAACATCAGACTGGCAGCCAAAGTAGGTGCCCTAAGGCTCTGGCACTAAAACTCATTCCCATTTCTCCTAGAATAATCCTTCTCCCATGAAGAATTGACACTTATTTTACAAACACAATTTGAATATTCTGAATTAGCTAGTTTAACACTCTTTTGCAGGCTAAAAGTGATGGATAGGAAGGGGGTGCCATTGAAAGTTGTCATACTGTTAATATCAAGAAATTACCGGTGGCAGTGCTAAATCTGAATGCTAAATTGATACTAATAATATTTTGTCTCTGTAATCATTTGCAAGTTAGAATTGAGGTAGCCTGAGCTCTTAGTCATTTTTGCCTATTTGAAATAATATGCTTGCTCTTCACAAGTGTGTGTGATTTGCACCTGGTATGTTTCTTAATAGAGTATACCTTATCTGATATTTTTCAATGATGAAAGTTTTTAATCAAGCTCCAGGATATGTCTTAAGGGAACACTTGATATAATGATTATCTTTCATAATAAAACTAAAAGTAATCCACGATTAAGTTAGGAAATATTTCTATTTATGGATGTCTATGGTAGGCAAATGGATAGGCAATGATCTGGGCCTCCAAGCAAGGAAGGAAGGAATATTGACTTGGACAATCTGTGGCAATGGCAGTTTAATCTCTTGCTCAAAGTGCTTGCTGCAAAAGCCCATCTTCTTAACTTCATTCTGCCTGTGGTACTCCATGGCTATAAATTATGACCTCAGAAGAATCCATGTTCTATAGTTCAGAGAGCAAGAGAAAGATGCATGATGGATAAAAATCAGAGTACATCATGAGAAGGGGAGGGGGAGGGAGAAGGAAGAATTAAGCATGACAAGTTTTAAAATAAGAGTGACTAATTTGAGAGAGGGATGGGTTTGTGGGGAAGATGTGTTCTGTTTCTTGGTATCAGGGCAAGCAGTGAACCTCAGGAGCTTCTGAGAGTATCTGAGCTTCTTTCAGATTCTGGGATTCTTTGACCCTATTGCTGCTGCCTAGTGTGATGAATTGTGTTTAGGACAGATTGAGTTTATATATGCTTGTTGGAATATCCAGGTGTGGAGGTGACTTAGCAGGCAAGTTAGTGATGAGGGACTGAAATTCAAGAATAAAGTTGACAAGATATATAGATTTGGGATCCATCTAAGAAGCTATGCTCATCAATTAGATTCTTGAAAAAGAGAGTGTAGAGAGAGAAGGAGAAATGAACCTGGGACAGTCTGATTGGGAACCTTCAGGTAAGGGGCACAGGAGATAAATGACCTAGCAGAGGCATGGGCAGACAGGACAGCAAAATGAGGAGAGAGCAGAGCTATGGTTAATAATTTGGATGGAATGGATAAATAGAAGCTCCCAAGAATAGCTGACATTTACAGGGAGCCTTAATGTCTATGGAAGCACTTTGCTTTAAACAGCTTAGTAAGATACTGCCTTCATTTTTACACATTCAGAAATGAGTTTGGAGCAATGACAGGACTTGAATCTTGGGTCTTCTGGGTTCAAACCCATTCACCACACTGCCTATCAATTATAAATTCACTTTAGACAGATTTCCATCCCAAAGATTTGAAAATTTTGCTGCTTTAAAGGTAAAGCAAACTTTGATTAACCAAAATCAACAAAAATTGATGGGAATGTGTTATGGGCTAAGCATTATAAGGGGATAGGGGAATAAAGGAGGCCTTCTTTTCAGTAATGCTACACAAATGGGTACAACTGTAGACATCCTTTCCTCTTCTTCCTCACCCTCTAAGTCCAATCAGTTGCTGTATTTCATCACTTCTACCTTTACAGCATCTTTTCTTTTCTCCCTCAAACTTGTTACCCTAGATCACACCCTTATCATTTCATGCCTCACCTGTCTTAGGAGCTTCCCACTTGATTTCTTCCTCTTCCACCCTTCATCTAATCCATTCTCTATCCAGCTGCCAAGTTACCCTTCCTAAACACAGATCTGAGTTCCAAACCTTTCGGAGAGAATACAAGCATTCAAAGGCTGGCTTCCACCTGCCTTCTGCCTTTTATCTCAGACCACTCCCAGTCACACACATATACTGCTTTGTAGCCAAACTAGACTACTAGCTCTTAACCAGACTTAATGGTTCCTCTCCCATTTTGTGGCTTTTATGCACACTATTCCTTACCCTTCCATTACCTCTTAGAATGCCTATCTTTCCTATAGGCTGAACTTCCTGATTTTGCCCCCATGTACCCAGTTCTTAGCATTCTCTCACCTTCTTGACTTTTTTCTGCCCATTCTGTATACACTCAGTATACAGGCTCCTTAAGGGCAGGGATTATTCTTAATACCTTTTTTAAATCTTTACCCAGCACCAAGTTCAGTGCTCTGCCCATTGAAATTAGACAGCAAATCAACTGTTAAGAACTTGGAGTGTAGGAGAGGATGCCATTGAAACCATCTAGTCCAATGCCTTCATTTTACAAAGGAGCCAGGGGGCTTAGGGGCAAAAAGGTCACAGACATAGTCAAGAGTAGAATCAGGAAGAAATCCAAAATTGAATCTGGAAGTCCTTTCAGACAACAAAATGGTCTTTCCACTACACTATAACAGGGATTCCCCCATCATCCCCCCAGGATTATTGGCAATTTTGCACTCAGACAAACACATGGTCCTGTTCAGTCCCTTTTCCTACCAGTAGCATTTTTTTTATAATGACCAATATCAATGTTTAGCCTAAAGGTCCACAAACTAACAAACCAGAGGACCAAATCCTGTCTACCACTTATTTGTTTGTTTGTTTTTAAACCTTACCTTCTGTCCTAGAATTGATAGTGAATATGGCTCCAAAGCAGAAAAACAGTGAGGGCTAGGCAATTGGGGTGAAGTGACTTACCCAGCCAATAGGAAGTATCTGAGGTCAGATTTGAACCCAGGACCTCTCATCTCCAGACCTGGTTCTCTATCCTCTGAGCCACCCAGCTGCTCCCCTGCCACTTGTTTTTATAAATCTGCAAATTAATCATGATTTTGGTATTTTTAAATACCACAAAAATTGATTTTAAAATGTAAAAGCCATTCTTAGCTTGAGGCTGTACAGACATAGGCAGTGGTTGCCACCAATCCCTCGTTTTGGATGGTGCCCTAGTCACAAAATACTGAGCAGTTTATACATAGTTTACAAATATATATATAATATGTACAAATATGTAGTTATTTCCTCACAATGTTGTTCTTGTATATGAAGTACAAATGTTATGATTCCCATTTTATAGATAAAGAATCTGAGACCTAGGTTAAGGGATCTACCCACAGTCACATAGCTAGTAAGTTTAGGAATTTGCCCTGAAACCCAGGTCTTCCGAGTTCCAGTTCACCACTCGGTGCTGAGCTGAGCCACCAGAATCAACAAACAGGCACTTATTGAACACTTACTATGTGCCAAGAACTCTGCTAGGCACTAGAGATACAAATACAATAAAAAGAAACAAATCCTGCTTTCAGAGAATGCACAACCTTCTTCTTGGCTCTACCTGAGCTGACCAAAGCATAAAACACATTGGGGCTAGTGTACTGCTGATGTTGGATATTGCAAGTTCACTTGGTAGAAAATAAGCCCTGGCTTTTTCATCTATTCTTTGCCTTTCAGATTGTTGATAAGCAACAGAAGAAGATAGACGAGTTGTGTTCACAAGTGAAGGTAAGCAGGACCTGTACCACAATTAGTAGAACCTTGCAAGATTCTAAAGTCCTCACATATCCAGAGTTTGACTTTGCTTTAGATACATTCCAGACAAGTATGCCTTTCAGACATGTTCCCTCAGGGAGAATTCTCACCTTCCACTCCTCACTTAATGGAATTGCAGATGAAAATTCTAGCAGCGACTTTAAGAGCCTGCTATGCCCCTTTGTTATGTGGTCTGGGCTGCTTACATTTAGCTTCTGAGAGGTGTTCAGGAGGAAAATTAGTCAGATGAATAATCATTTCCTGATGAACATTTAAAAGCATAAAAACATTGTACTCGTTGTGTTGGGAAGTCTCACTTCCTCTTTGGGACCCCCAAACCATATGATTTTGTTCTTGTTCTGGATAGTTTCCTGGGTCTTTAACCATATGATGCTTTTCCCAACAAGCCTCAGAGGCATGTGAGTAGATCCTGATTTATGTTGTATAGATCCAAGAACAGCCTGCACTTCCTGCCCACCCCCATCTCCCCCTCCTCCTCAGATCTGGCTTACATAATACCCCAGTATGGTCTATGGTTGGTGCTATTTTTAGTGTAGCATAGTGATTAGCACATAGTAGGTCCTCTAATAAATGCTTGCTGATTTAGTATAAACATGCATATGCATAGACATTTTTCCAAAGAGAACTCATTTTAGAGGGGGTATCAGAATTGGGGAAGCAGCCAGTAAATAATCATCAGAAGTCTTTAAGACCATATCTGTCTTGACTAAAGAATAAAGAAAAAAATGGGTGTATTCCCTTTCCAAACAAAATCTTTATTTTTTTTCTCTGGGCATTGGAGGCTCTGTAATCAGGCAGCAGCCCACCTTTCCAGCCTTCCTCATGTTAGTTCTCCTTTTTGCTCACCGAATTCTGGTCAAAATGACTAATTGAGAGCTCTTGGCTGATTTTGACTTTATCATCAGGCCTAGGCAGACTGCACGCTAGAACACTAAAAAAGATTGGTGGATGGGATTGCTGAGCCAAGTGTGGAGAACAAGGGGAAAGGGGTCTAAAACTGGAGAATGTCACTTGTCTTGATTTGAAGGGAAGGGAGGAGAATTTCTAAGCTGTAAGATGTGGAATTTGACTTAGCCCCAGTGTAGTGCCAGAATACATTATCAGAGAGATGGCTGATGAACATTAGAAAAGAAAGCAGTGATCACACATAGTCAGTATCCCTTTTATCATGTTAGACTAACAATATACTTTTTTGACAGGGTTACTAGACTGGAAGGGGGTTTCCTGAGGAATGTCTCAAAGATCTTTCCTTGGCCCTGAGCTGTTTCATGTCTTTATCAATGACTTTTGCTTTGTGAATTTGTAGCAGACACTAAACTGACAGGTGGGGTGCTAGAGTCAAGGTCTGAACACATACATTGAAGGTACACTGGAAGTTGGGCTTAATTAGATAGGATGAAATTCAGTATTGTTCAATGTAAAGTCATCCTCTTGGGTTCAGAAAAAATAGTCACATGAGTAGGAGATAACCAGGAAATGAGGAGGTGGTGGGATGTCACTAGATAACCCTTCATCTGAAAAAAGATCTCTAGGTTTTAGTGGGTTGTGAACTCGGTATGAGCCAACAGGGTGTTATGGAAGCCAAGAAGGCAAATTCAATCTAGGGCTGCTGAAAGGCACCTAAGTCCCAGGTGTCCCATTCTACTTTCCCTTGTCAGACTCTCCACCTTTCTCTTGTGTGTGTTACTACAGGTTGGAGTTGTTGGCTTCTAAGGCCCTTTACAACTCTGAAATTCAGTAGCTGTTTGCCTTTTCCTATAACTCACCCCAGACATCTCAATTCCAGGCCTTTGCCCATATTCAGTGAACAGAGAATGTCTTTCTCTTCTCCTTCCTTGCTGCCACCTTGGCCTCTTGAAAGCTAACCTGCCTTTCAATTCCTGGGTCCAGGTTTCCCTGAAGCCTTTTTCCTCCCACTTGGCCTTCTTTGGCCCGTGGATAGCACTACCAAACCAGTTGGGCGGGAAACTGGTTGAAGTCAATATCAGCTTTGGGATGCTGGCTTGTAATCCTTTGCTCTCTCCACCCCCTTTGGTGGCCCCCAGAGCCTAGAGACAGAAGTGGCCCAAGAAGAAGGAGCTGGTCAAGCCCTGAAGGAAGAGGCCAGAAGGAGGGAAAATGCCTTGGAACAGCTGCGCTTGGCAGTAAAGGAGGTGAGGACAGGGTAAGAGTCTGGGGCTTTCTAGCCGTAGTATGAAAGGCCTTACAGGCGAGCAAGTCTCTGTTGGAGAGCATTCAGGATTTCTTTCTGCAGAAAACCCGTCTTCTGAGAATTCCTGGGCCAGACAAGAAGGCAGCTTAACCTCTGCTTATACACAAGAGTGTTGGCTGGCTCCCAGACTTGTATTTTAAAGACCCCCCTCCCTACTGTTGGTGATATAGAGGCTTGTGGAGATGAGATCAGGAAAGGACACTTTAGACTTTTAACTTTTTAATCAATAATGTGTTGTATTTTGACAGGTTCTCCCCATCTCCCCACCATGGATTTAATGTCCCTAGAATATTTTCTGGATTTAGGGTCTGTGTTCCTCTTGCTCTATATAGTGAGCTGAACAGGCAGCAGAGTTCAAGAGTTCTTTAACTGGGCCCAATCCCAAGATAGGGCTGATGTGGTTGGGATCTGGAGGGAATTTGTTCAGCAACATGGAATAGGAGAGAAAGAGAGTTTAGTGGGGCGAGGCTATCATCCCTTCATAGGTCTAGTGTTGGAGGAGGGATAGGTTCGGCTGTGGGTGGACTTTAGGGAATATGCAAAGGTTTTTGGTAGTTAATTGGCATGCCACTTAAATTCAAGAGGGCATTATCCAAGTCCCTTAAAGCTGGAAGAGACCAAAGAGTTCATCAAATGGAGATTCTTTCCAACTCAAAAAATTCTGTGATCCTGTTAATACCTTCTGTTGTTCTGACTCTTCATGGCTGGTATGGGGTTTTCTTGGCAAAGATGCTAAAATGATTTGCCATTTCCTTCTCCAGTGGATTAGGCAAATAAAAGTTAAGTGACTTGCCCAGAGTCATACAACTAGTGAATGAGGCCACATAGGAACTTAAATCTTTCTGACTCTAGGCCTAGTGCTCTATTCACTGAGCCACCTAGCTTCCTTAATACCTTCTGCAGATGGGAAAACTTAAGCCCTAAAGTTAAATGACTGGCTGCAGGTCACAGAGCAAATGGCAAAGCTGAGGCATAGAAGCCTAGTCTGCAGGGCACTTTCCCAGATACTGGTTACGGGTTGGCCATCGAGGCTTCTGCTCTTCTTTCATCACCTCCTTCACAAAGAGATGGGGCCCAGCCAGCCTGGCCCAGAGCCACTCTTGTTAGGGTGGAGGGGAAAGATTGAAACCAGTATCTCCAGCGGAGGTTTTGTTCTCCTCAGATTTCACTTGTATGTGTTCAGGCTTCTCTAATGGCCTGGCTAACAGTGTTGGCTGAGGCACTGGCCGCAGATGTATTTCCAAGGGGCGGAGAATAACTTCTCTGGTTCCTGAACAGGAACCTGCAGGCTGGTGACTCAGGTCCCCTGTGGGTAGCAGCTGCCATGGCAAGCCAAGGCTGTGCAGAGAAACACTCCCTACCCAGGCTGGTGGGAGGATAGAGTCAGACCCTGCTATCTGGGGGCCCAACCCAGGGCCTGGCTGCTTGCTGCTGACTCAGAGCCTTATGTCTGTCCGCCCCCAGCCTAGATTTAATCAGGGCTTGCCTTGTGTACTCAGCTTTCAGTACAGAACCAGGACCTGATTGAGAAGAATTTGACCCTCCAGGAGCACCTTCGCCAAGCCCAGCCAGCTTCTTTACCCACTACAGACACAGCCCAGCTGGTCCATGAGCTGCACCTGGAGCTGAGCAGCTGCCTGCAAGATCTTCAGGCTGTATGCAGTATTGTGACCCAGAGGGCCCAGGGCCGAGACCCCAACCTTTCCCTTCTCCTGGGCATCCATTGTAAGTGTCAGGGCCAGGGTGGGTGCAGAGGCCTTGGGTAGGGAATGATCCTTATTAGGTGACACAGAACTAGAAGGAAGCTGCCATTCAGACCTTTCAGCCCAGTCACAGTCATGCAAGCTTACCAAGTGCCTGATGAGGCATGATCATATCCAGCTTGACCAGTGATCATCCTCTTTGGGTTTTCCAGGCCCTTCTCTCCTAGCACACCTGTGGAATCATCATATAGGTACACACTAGGGGATTTTTCAGAGTCGGAACTATGCCTAGACCTCAGTCACAGGCTTTGGCCTCTGAGTCTAGCACTTCTACCTCAGCCACCTTGGGGAACTCCAAAGGCTTATATTTTCAGGTCCTCTAGCTTCTTGAACATAGTAGGTTCTAAAGAGATGTCAGTGTGCCTGATCTTAGACCCAGGCCTTAGACCCAGGGTATGGGATAAACTTAACCCCTTGAAGTGCCATGTCCAAGGCTTTAAATCTCAAGTTGATCCTCCCTGTTACCCTTTTCAAGGAATGTCTCCCAGCAGCCTACTGAATAAGCTTTTCCTCCCAAATCTCTTTCTCCCCAGCTATGTCCCTCCCAGGGACTGAGCCAGATTTGCAGAAGCCAGATGTGATCATCAAAAAACTAGAAGAAGTCCGGCAATTGCATCGTGATATTGAAGAGTTGCGTACCACCATGTCTGACAGATATGCTCAGGACATGGGAGAAAACTGCATCACCCAGTGAGGACAAAGGAAATAAAGGAACTTGGCAAAGGAGAGGCAAGACCTCTCAATATGCCTTGTCCTTCAGGAGCATAAGCACTTGCCACTCCTCTTTTTGCCCCTGGGTGGTGATGAGGAAGGGCAAGTTAATCATTAACTTGGCCTTCCCTGGGCACAACCTGCAATCCAGGAAAACCTTGCCCTGGTCCCTGTTGCCTTGATACTCCATCCTAGCAGCTGGGAGCCAGGATCATCCTTCCATGCTTTCTTTAAGAGGCTGATAGAATGAGGCCCTGGCCATTTGCTATGATTGCCCATAGATCATTAACAAGGACTTTCCATGCCGCCTGCCCTGCCTACCCTCCTTCCCCCTTAGATGACAGGATTATTTTGGGATTGGGGTGCCCAATCACACATCTCCATCTTTTCACCTCAGGGTTAACTAATGGGTGAGATGGGCCTTCCCATCTGTAGGGCCCAGGAGCCTCCCAAATGCCTCAGGGTCTTTCCTTCAGTAAAGTCCCCATAGCATTGTAAAGGAGAAATAGCTAATTTGTCACTCTTGTGCCTTAATTTCTTCTCCCTGCCACCTCTCATCCCCAACTAAGTTTTTTCCCCAAAGAGCCACCCAGGTCACATTTTCAACCTGGGATTGTAGGTATATCTCCAAGGAGCAGACAAAATCCTCTCTCTTTGTTTTTGTTTCTAGTCTCTGCAAGCAGTAGGGTACTGGATGCTGACCTTGGGAGGAATGGGGCAGCTGGTCTTCACCATCCTTCTGAAGGGCATCTGCTCTTCTGTGGCTCTTAATTTGGGCAGAGCTGCTTGGACCCAGTAGACAGAGGCTTCCG
The DNA here is from genome assembly GCF_027887165.1 of Monodelphis domestica. NCBI lineage: Eukaryota > Metazoa > Chordata > Mammalia > Didelphimorphia > Didelphidae > Monodelphis > Monodelphis domestica. Next base: position 380,079,184 of record NC_077230.1, on the reverse strand, counting down.
ATTCCCTTTCTCCACTCTCCCTTCCTCTGGCTACCTCAACCCAGGGAGGCTGTGGGCAAGCTGCCTGGGTTTTGGGGGAGTCTCTTCTCCCTCCTTTCTTGCCCTGTTACAGGGCTGGAAAAGCCCTTCCCATCTCGGGGAAGGCCCAAGTGTTTTGGTGCCCTCACACACTAATGTCCACACAGACCTTGGCACCTCAGGTTCTAGATTTTTACCAGTTTCCATTTTGACTTAGTTCCTGGTGTGGGTTTGGGTTTGAGTCATTCACAGGGGTGTTATGTTGGGTTTTTTCTTCTTTTGGGGAAGTCTTGGATCAATCCCCCCCTTTTCACCTTGGACTCATTTGTGCCTGGATCTTTGTGTAGGCTCATGTCCCTAGGGCTGGCCCAGGATGCTGTGGGGTACTGCTGAGGCCTTAATGGCATCTGTGGGTACCCATCCTTGCTGCTCCAGTAGTTTGCACATCCCTGATTTTCTAGTCTTCTGGTCAGTGAGCAGATGAGCTACAGCCCTTCAGAGACCCTCTTTTCTAGTTTTGTGTTGAATTTCTAGACTGTGTTTGGGGAAAGCTGCTCGCCCAGCCCCTGCCCTCTGCCAGGCCTCAGGCACCCTGCTGCACCTGGGAGCAGGAGGACCTCTGGGCTGTTCTTCCTCAGTGTCGATAAGCACAAGTATTTATATGAATCTTTGTTATACGGACCGGTTTGTATTGACTTTTGATTAAAAAATAAAGATCTAACTGGCTTCCTGGGTTTTATTACCCCTACTGGGTAGGGAACAAAACGAGGAGACTACAGCCAGACAGGCCACGACCGAAGAACCTCGGAGGGCAGCCTTCAAAAAGGGATGAGGGGGAGGAAACAAGCTCAGGGCAGCCTAGCTGCAGCCTCAGGGGCCGCGGTGAGGGTGGGGGTGTTTGTGCGGAGCCTGGAGCGTCCAAGGAGGCCTTGCCCTGGTCCGGTCGCGCCCGCCCCTCGGGGAGGGCCCGGGAACCCGCGAGGCGGAGGCTCAGTCCGACGGGCGTCTACAGGCCGGGGGAGCCCTCCCCACCCCTCCGCCTCTGCCGCGCCGCGGAGACTCCGCCTTCTGGCCCGCCCATTGGTCCCGAGCCCTTCTGACTCACGGGGCGGAGCAGGAAGGAAACCCCTCCCGAGTTCCACGGTCTCCTGCTCAGCTCCTGCCACCGCTGCCGCCACCGCCACCGCTGCTGCTGTTCTTCGGTCTATCCAGCTGTCCGGCCCGGCCTGGTCCGCGCAGTCCCGGAGCGGCCCCCTGTCCGGCCACCGGGCCACATCTACAACATGAGTGGCCTCCGGGTCTACAGCACCTCGGTCACCGGTTCTCGGGAGGTGAGCGCGGAAAGAGGGGGCGGAGCGGGACCCGGGAGTCCGAGGAGCTTCCCCGCCTTCCCGTCTGCAGCCCGGGCTGCGGCAGCCGGGCCGGGCCTCTAGGGGGGCGGGGCTGGGGGCTCCGGCCTACCGTAGACCCCACCCCTGACCTAGCCCCATCTCCCCGCACCCCGGGATCACCCCTTCCAGCCTGAGGAATGTCCCCCACCCCAACAGCGCGCACCCGCCCCCCATTCATCGTCCTGGTGTTGGGGCCCTTCTCTGGGCACTGACGCCCCCTGCCTCACCTGGTGCCTAAGGCTTCTCATTTCCTACACCGTGACTCCTAACGCCCTCGGCTACAATGCCCCCACCATCCTTCCCCTCTTGGCTCCCCTAGATCAAGTCCCAGCAGAGTGAGGTGACCCGCATTCTGGATGGGAAGCGGATCCAGTACGAACTGGTGGATATCTCCCAGGACAACGCCCTGCGGGAGGAGATGAGGACCCTGGCCGGGGACCCCAAGGCCATCCCACCCCAAATATGCAACGGGAACCAATACTGTGGGGTAAGGGACTCCAGGCCGAGCTGTAGGGGTGTGGATAAAGGCAGAATCCCCGACACCCCAGCGCTCAGGGTGCCCTTTCTTCCCCAGGACTATGAGCTCTTCGTGGAGGCAGTGGAACAGGACACCCTGCAGGAGTTCCTGAAGCTGGACTGACCCCCCCAGAGTCTGCCCCAATTCCTTCTCCCGACTTCCTCTCCCAGCCCTGGAGGACCCTGGGACCAATTTCTATACCTGTACTGTATATCCAGTTCTCAGATCCAGACCCCATGTCCCCTCCCGGACACTGCCCACACGGCCTGTGCTCCTGGACCATTCCATTCCCTGTAGGCTACATTCCATGCCCATCCATCAGTCTTAGAACATCCCTGCTCCTTCCCCTCCCCCTCATTCCTCAGCCAGCACAGGGGCTCTGGGGAGGGACCTTCCCTCCTGCTGCCACCCCTCCCAAAGGCAGCCACCTGGTGACCAGCTGAGCGGGGCCCTGTTCTCTCCACAGGAGATTAAATGTTATGTTCTAGTTGGCTCGGAGCCAGTGTGTGATGGGTCCTTTGGGGTGTCGGGGAAGGGTGTCCCGGCCGGCCGGCCTCTTTGTCCCCCGGAGCTTCCCTGCTAGGGGGAGGTACCCCGGGCTTTTGGGGTTTGCATCTGTGTTTCCCGCTGGGTGTGTACACACCAGGCTCAGCCAACTTCGAGGTGACAGCTCTGGTCACAGGGAGTCTGGCTGGACCACCCCTTCCAAGTTACTCTCCGTCCTGGCCCGCCTCCTCCAGCCTCGTGGGCTCCGGGAGCCAGACAAAGGGCCGCCCCACCCTGGGCCAGCTGTGGGCTGGGCTGCCTCCCCTCCCCCAGAGAGGGACCGCACAGGGCAGCCTTACTGAGTCCCCAAAGTGGCTGGGGGATGTGATTTTATTAGAGACTGGGAGCTGAGTGTGGATTCTTGGGGGGCCGAAGCAGCAGGATGGCATTGGGCACCAGCCCACAGGCCTGCAGTGTCTTTGAATCATCTGCGTACACGGTGTTGGGGAAGACACTGAAGATTTCAAACATGGCTGGGTCCATGTCCCTGAGGTGGAAGGGATTCCGTTAGAGGCCACGCTGGGGGCCCTGCTGGCTGCTGCCCCTTGTCTGAGCAAGCTTAAAGGGCAGCCACCTATCCTCTGCCTCTTTCAGGGGAGACACCTTAGCAGCAAGAGGCAGGAGGGGAGAGCCTGACTAGGAGTAAGAATATTGGGGCTCAGCTTCTGGTTCTACCATTAATGGGGGTTTTTTAACCCTTTACTTTCCACCTTAGAATCAATACTGTGTATTGGTACTAAGGCTGAAGAGCCGGAAGGGCTAGATAACGGGGTTAAGTCACACAGCTGGGAAGGGTCTGAGGCCACATTTGAACCCAGGATCTCCCAAGTCCAGACCTGGCTCTAGCCACTGAGCAACCCAGCTGCTCCTCTACAATGAAGTCTCACTTCAGACAAATGACTTCCCCCTCGGCGAGGGAGGGGAATGGATGATCATAAAGGTCCCTCTGAGCTCTGGAGTGTTGTTAGGTTCTTGGGGGGACGGCCGGGCTAGGGCATGTGCAGACTGGCCACCCAGCAGTGACCAGCCCAGCGGTGGGAGAGGGTGGACTTGCTGGGGGATTGGGTGCAAGTGATGAGGACAGGAGGCACCGACCTGGCCTGTGCAAGGTACCGTCTGACATCCCCAATGGTGTCCAGAGGCGACATGGGCAGCACGAAAGATTGCTCCCCGTTCTCAGACTTGATCCGAAGAGTGACGGTGGGAAACTCCGGGGGGGCCGGTGATGAAGATGTCTGCCTCAGCCTGGGGGCCCCAGCCCCGTCACCCTGGGGCCCAGGGCTGCAGGTGCTTTGGACTGGTCCCAGTGGCCTTGCCCTCCCCCAGCCCGCCCACCCACCCCCAGAGCCCCTGTAAGGGCATTTCAACCCGTCCCCCATCAGCCCTGCCCTGCCCTATCTCCCCCATTCTTAGGATTCTCACCTCTCAGTCTCCACCAAGATCTCCTGGGTCCCTGAGCAGCCCTTTGAGGCAAGGAAGCAAGACATTGGCCCTGAGGCTACAGTCCTGCCTCCCCCCTTCCCTCCTTCCCCACCTTCTGAGGACCGCCATGAGCCCTGCGGCTTATAATGAAAAACTCTTAAAGGCTCAGCCGTGATCTGCCCCCCACCCCTCACGGGAATGAGCCCCGGGTCCTCCTGGAACCAGGAAGCTGAAGGGAGGGAGACAAAGTCTTTACCCATGAAGGAGCCCAAATCTGAGGGGGAAATAGGACATATTCTTCAAGACAGTCAAGATAGATATGTTGACAGAGATGGAAAGTGCCAAGGAGATTACTGGAAAAGGGACTAATCAGAGGAAGGTGGAAGCGCGGAAGGGGTAAAGGGCTGGCAGACTTGGGGGCCCTGCCAGACTCCAGGAAACCAGAAGGAGCAGGGTGCGGCCCCACAGCTCACCCTGGGGTCCAGATCTCGCCAATTCCACCCAGGGGCTCTTGTCTACTTCTCTGAATTTGGAGTGGCCCTTCCTGCCCATCAGGGCCCCAGAGGGAGCCCCGACACCCCCCCCCCCAAGCAGCTCCTGCCCAGGGAAGTGCTATGGGGTAATCGTGTTCTCACCACTGGACAGGGGAGCAAAGAGGCTCACCCAAGTCAGGCAGCGTGTGCCCCAGCCCATGACGCCACCCAAGGGGCAGCAGACACTCACTTCCAGAGTTTCCCGGATAGGTTCCCGAACTTCAATCACTTCCCCATGCCGAATCACAAATTTGGGAAGCTTTCTCAGAAACTGCTCTTTGGTGAGTGTAGGAGGTTGGGAGAAGGTGGTGTTCCCCACAAAAGGGATGCTGTCCGTCACTGTCAGAGGGATGGAGTTTAGATGTGGCATCTGGCCTGGACCCTCCATGATCAACACTTTGATCGCTGATTTAGATGAAGATCTAGACTGAGAGCTTATCCGGTTTACAGGAAGGAAGTGCTAACATGCCGGATAGCACCCCTGGGATCCAATGAGGGGGTAAATCAAATGAAAAGGGGTCAGCTTCAAGTCCTGCACTTAAAAAAAACAAACAACTGTGCTGCCCATGGTGTGAGCCGTGGAAGTTAGCGGAGGTATTTGTCCTCTGGAAAGCAGGCCTCGGCGGGGAAAGGGACTGCTGGAAGCAGCTGGGGATGTCCTGCCCAGAGAACCAAGTCTAACAATTTAGGGTGCCCTTTCGGGTAGACTGGAGGGCTCCCTCCACCACCTGCTTCTGCCCCTCCCAAGCAGAGGCTCACCTGGCTCGTGCAGCTTTTCAGACTCCTTAGAATTCATACTTCCTATCACATACCCTGGGCCTGAGAAGGCTTTAGGGAGGTGCTTCTCCTGGTAGACCACATTGCGAAGGTCTGTCACCTGGGTGTGGGAAGGACGGAGTGTCTGCACAGACTCCATCCAATTCTCCTAGCTGGTGGAGACGGAGATGGAGGTGGTGGTTCCTCTCCGGGGCCCCACAGCAGCCAAACCCTGACAGATCATAGATCATCTGGGCCTTCCCATCCTCCCCCTTTCCTACCTCTTTCCAGCAAGTCTAAACAGCAATAGGTCGGCCTATGATTTCTATGGCACTTTACAGCAAGTGTTCTCTATCCCCATTATAGAGATAAACTGAGGATCAAAGAGCACAAATGCCTTGCCCCAGATCACACCCCCAGATCGGAGGTAAGCCCTTCAAGTACTGTTGTTATTCCCATTTTACAGATGAGGAAAATGAAGTTTGCAGATGTAACTTGCCCAGACTCCCTGAGCTAGTGAGCAATGGACCTGGGATTTGAACCCAAGGTGACTGACTCAGAAGTTCGCCAGTTTTCCCGCCACACCACAGTGCTACTCTACAACAATAACAGGAAAGGCAGCTGGTGTTTTTAGAGCACTCTTAGCCTTCAAAACGCTTTTTTTTCACACATCCCCAAGAGATGGGGAATTGTTACCTTGGACCCTGGAGATGACTAACTCAGAGGGAGGAGGGATCTCAGGGGTCATTTGGTGCAATTCCACACCACCAGAATTCAAACCCAGGGCCTCTGATTCACAAACCAGGGCCTTTGCCTTAAAGGACACAAGCTGCCCCGTGGCTGCTCCGGCCTCTCTGGCTCACCGTGGTTTGGGCCCGTCAGTCTACCACTAGCTATCAGGATCTCCTGGCATGGACATGCCGATCACAACTCGCAGATGATGTGGGGAAAGGTCACTGGGAATAGTCAAGAGGGAGACCTTTGTTGTCCTCTGACTCTGTGATCCCAGGGTCCAGAGCACTTTTTCTTGGAGAAGATTGGACTGGTTTGCCATTTCCTCATCCAGCAGATAAAGGCAAACAGAGGTTAAGCGGCTTGAAGAGGCCCAGAGCTCTGAGGCCAGATTTGAACTGGGCTCTTCCTGACTCCAGGCCCAGCACTCTGTCCCCAGCCCCTGCTTTCGGGCATTCTCAATCTCCTTGACTAGACTGTCATCTCCATGAGGACAAGAGCTGTCCAAAGCTCCTCATAAATACCGTCTTCATACTTTTTTTCAGGCATGGAATGAGCTTGTCTCCTCTGGCAGGCTGCCATTCTGGGATGCCTTCCCTGACATAGCTCTGCTTTCACATCCCCACTTTGGATGGGAATGGAATGGGAGGGAAGCGGAGTCAGGCTTAGCAAGGACTATGGGATGGCGATGGAGATGGGAGTTGGCCTTATTTGACGCAGTGGAGGTCGCCTCTCCTCCGAGCCTGGCTCTCTGTATTCATTTCCTTCCCCTCCTGAAACTGATCATACGCTCCATAAGGGCTTCTTTTCCATCTCGGTCTCTTGGGCAGTGCCTAGCAAAGGGTTGCAAACGCTAGGTGCTTAATAAAGGCTTGTTGAAAGGAATTGTTTCCAATTCTGGCTCTCTTGGGCCCTGGAAATCACTAGCTGAGAGTGAGGAGGGGTCCAAGCCCCTCGATTGGCCAGAGGGAGGAAGTGGCCTGCCCAGTTGGGGTCACACAGCCAGAATTCAAACCTAGAGCCTCTGATTTCTGAACCAGGCCTCTTCCGCTTCCACCTTGCTGCCCATCTGCCTTGTGGTTTGTACCAGATGACAAGGTTCTTCCCAACTAGAGGGCAGGGACCTCTGTGGACCAAGTTGAGGCTGAGGGAAGTCTCCCCAAAGCTATCCCTCTGGGTGACCAGCAGGAGGCACTCACTGCCTGTTCCCCGGGGCCTCTCTGCCCCCATCCTTTCCCCCTGCCCTCATGGCAGCTCCAGATACAAATGTTGGTGCCCTTAGCTAGGCCAGTGCCTCAGTCCTCCTCAGCGGCCCGCTGTGGATCCAGTCCATCTCAGATCCTCCTTGCAGGGAAGCTTTCCCAAGCTCAAGTCAAAGGTTCTCTCCCTCCTCACAATGGAAGGCACCACCTTGTCTTTGTGGATCTCCAGATACATGGGAGGGGAGCTCCCTAAGGACAAGGACCATTTCCCCAGGGAATGAGGGCTCCCTGAGGTCGGAGATGGTGCCTTTCCCTCTCCAGTGGGAGTTTCCCGAGGCCTGTGGCCATGTGCCACTTCTCTTTCATCTAACCTCCAGACAGTTGTTGAAGCCCAGCTCCGGGATGAGGACTAGAGAGACTTGAGTGGGGTCTCCCAGGCTGGGGAGAGCTCCTTACCTGGAAAGGGACGCCATTGGGGTAGATTTTCTTCAGCTCTGAAGGAAAGAAACCATCTAAGATGTCCTGGATACATTGCTGCAGGGAAGAGGGGCAGAAAGATGGAAGGTTGGAGCAGGGAGAGCTAGGTGGGGGAGTGATCACTACATCAAATAAGGCCAATTCCCTCCTATCTCCATCCCCATCCCATAGACGTTGCTAAACTGATTAACCCCAGGGGTCCCATACCTTGGCCCTGACTCCAATTCCCTTCCATTCCTGACCACACAAGGGTCTCTGCCTTGGCCCAGACTGAGCCCTGTATTTGCAGGGCTAGAAGAGGCCCCTGAGCCCTCAGAAGACTTCCAGGACTGCCTGGCATGCAGTAGATGGTCATTGTCCTCAAGGCAGAAAGAGGAGTTACCCATCAGCCAGACTTGGAGAGGCCCCACTCGAGTCCTGGCAGGGAAAGGGCTCCTCTGGTAGCTGTGGAAAGGTCCATCGTGCTGCCTCCACCCTCCACCATCAAGCTTCACTTCCTGGGGCACAGAGGATCCCAGTGAATAGCCCATTTACTCATATGGGCTGGGAGAGGAGGCCCCCTTCTGTAATACTCGAAGGACCCGTGATTTCCTTGTGTGGTTCCCCTTTCCTGACACATGGAGCAGTGGCTCCTGACACTTTAGTGAGGGATTTCAGAAGCTGTTGTGGGCAAACCGACTCTTCCCTTGTTCTCTTGGCCCTGGGTGGGCCTGATTCTTGGGGGACAGAAGGTCACCTCCTCCGTCCCCTGGCCTCTGTGCAAAACCTTCATTCCTTTCCAGTGACTCAAAATGCTTTGTATCCTCCCTGAAGATGGCATCATGTGCTTGGCATAGTAAGTGAATGTCGCCAATGTTGTTCCTGTAGGCCTCTGCCCTTTGGCAACCTCTTCCTTGACTATGTCCACCATGTTCCCTCTCTTTGCCTGGTGGTTTCTTTCTCTGCCTTTCAAGCCCAGCTCCAGTGCTGCCCCAATTTCCCCCACCCCACTGTGCCTCACTCCCCGTCAGACCTCAGGGAACCCTGGGAATGTATGATTGTGTGTCACAGATCTGCCTTTAGGTTTTGCCCCTTTACTGGATTGTGGATTTCATAAGGACAAGAACCATCTCCTCTGAATTTCTGTCCCTTTCATCAACCCCCCTGCCTTCCCTTAGCCTAGCACGGGGTTTCACACAGAGGAGGATGTCACAGATTCAAAGGTCATTTAAAGAGTATTCATAGGGGGACAGCTGGATAGGTCCTGGGTTCAAATTTGACCTCAGACACTTCCTTGCTGTGATTCTAGGCAAGTCCCTTGACCCCCATTGCCTAGCCCTTACCACTCTTCTGCCTTGTAGCCAATACACAGTGTTGATTCTAAGATGGGAGGTGATGGAGGGAGGGGAGAGAGGAAGGGAAAGGGGGAGGTGAGGGGGAGGGAGGGAGGGAGGAAGGAAGGAAGGAAGGAAGGAACTAAGGGAGGAAGGAAGGATGGATGGATGGATGGAAGGATGGAAGGATGGATTCTTGTCCAGCCCTCCCTATCTAACACAAGAGGTCACAGAGGCCCAGAAAAGGAAAATAAATTGCCCGAGGTCATCCTAAGAATCAGTAATGGAGGTGTGACTGGGTTTTCCCTACCTCTCTTCTGAACATCCCCAATCCTTTCCCCTGCCCACTGGGGCTCCTTACCTGTGTGGAGACATCTGAGAAGGGGCGGAAGGGGCCGTTGAACATGATGATCCCATTTTGATACAGTGTCAGGGGCACTGGCTCAGGGGTCTTGAGCACCGCCATGCTGGATGAGGTATGTACCAAAGACTGCCCCTCTCCAGCCAACAGACTGAGATCTCGTAGGTTCTCGAGCAGCTCATCAAAGTCCACCTTGGGAGGCACCGTGGAGTCTCCTAATAACCAAGGGCTTTCTGAGGGGCAGCAACCCTTTGAAAAATGCATGCCCTACTACTTTTCATGTGTCTTTTTACCCAGTAGAAATGGGGCCAAGAGATAAACAGTCCTGTTCTTTCCAGAATGGGTATGTGTGGGCAGTGGGGCCTGGGAAAGAGCCGAGTCCCAGAGTTCCCAGTTCCTAGGGCTCTGAAAGGTCTCTTGATCTATGCCCCTGACTCCAGACCAGGCTGCCCTAAGATCACTATGATGATGATAATAATAATAATAATAACAATAACAACAACAATAACACCTGCTTTCATTTTACAATTACTGGATACCTGGATATATATTCAAGAATCGCTTCCCAGTGTGATTCGTGGGAAAGAATAATGGACAAGAAATTAGAGGTGAGATCCCAGACAAGTCATTTCATCTGTCTAAGGCTCAGTTTCCTCTCCTATCAAATGGTAATAACAATCTGTGTACTATCTACTTCCAGGGAGTATTTTGTAAACCATAGAGAGTTTGGAAGTCCTATTCCTCCCAACTCCTAGTCTAAGGCCTCATGCCATATCATGGAGGTAAAATAAACTTCTTCAAAGTTATACTGGCTACGGACAATCTTTGGTGGGTTCTGCTCATCTGGAAAGGCTTCATGCATGGTCCTGGTGACGTAGGGGCCCTTCTAAGGGCCAGCCTGGCCAAAGAATTCCTTATCACCAGTATGGCTGTCACCAGATGATGGAATCTGGTTAACACCACACACCTCCATCCAAGAACTCCTGGGGTGGGAACTCTCCACCAATCTTTTTCATAAGCAAGTAGATAAGCCCTAGGGGGTTTCTTAAAGCAACTGGCTCATGGTCACACAGCTCAGGTTTGGAACCCAGGTCTTCCAGAATCTAAGCCAGGCATTCTATCCACTAAACCATGCTGCTTCTCTCTACAATCTACAATACCGAGAAAAAAAATAGGATAGCTCTCAGTCCTGTGTGTTCTCAGACTACTTATTCAACTCCTAACAGTAGTAGAATGGTAGGAAATGTGACAGGTGATACAAAGAATCATGGTTATTAGACATATAGACACAAATGAAATTGCTTGCATTCTATATTTGATATTTTTGCCCAAAGATGAATAAGTTGACGTGCAACTGGCGAAGTGAATCCTTTCCCTCAGGAAAATACTCTCTATAAATGAAGCCAGAAGTTGGAGCCTAAAATAGTACAAAGTAGTGATGAAACTCAGATTAAACCCACTAGCCAATATTGACCATATTTCTAAAGAAAAAACTCATCCTTTCTTTTAATAAAAGATCTATGGTATGAGGCTGCTTTTTTATCAATATAAAATGCTCTCTTACACTGTTTTACATACAGTAAGCATTATACATCATGGGGAGCTCAGTTGGGAGTATGCAGGAGTTTATATGAAGCCTTGCAATAAAGTTGATCAATAAAAACAAAATTGCACCTAAAAGGAAGGATAGTCCCCAGGTTTTCCTTGGACAGATGAATAAAGGAGTTAATTCATGTCTACATCATGAATACTTTCTTCAAGAAGAAAGTTGGAAGGCACCACCAGACACAGTAAACATAGAGTAACATCACAAACTATAAAACTGACTATATTTTAACATATAGAAAACTCCTAATTACTGATGTGGAAGTCATTTCCAAGTCTGTGTAAGCTGACCATTAGAGCAAAAGTCAAAATCATTACCAAATTAGAAGAAAGGATAAAAATAGGAAGGCATTTTTGAAGTTAGGAGTTTCAACCTGATCTATTTAAACAAGTTGTTGATGCTAAAAATGAGCAACAAATAAAGGAAATGATAGAAAATCTAACTATAGCTATTTCTTAGAGATATTCAACCTTTATGCCCCAGTATATAATAGTGAATATAAAAGGGATGAACACACCCAAAGAAGGAAAGAAAGTCACAGGATACAACAAGATGATTACAAGAAAAACTTAAGATATAAATAGACAGTTAAACTGAGAGCCTGGAGAATTTATAATGCTCTAGGTGAATTTTTTAATTTAGAGGTAATTACAATGTCAGAAAGAAAAATGGAAAAATAGACATGGTTACAAGAGATTGTAGAGAAGCTACATTATGCTTAAAGGCACCATAGAAAATTAAATAATATCAATACCATGCATATGTTTGTATGTGTATATGCACATGCACACACATACATAATACTACATACATGCCAAGAGGATTCACTTGAGTTAGTGGGATGCACCCTTAGGGAGAGGACCTCCAAAGTGGTGGTTGAGAAAAAAGAGGCTTTTGAAGGGTGCAGATTTTTTTAATGGGGTACATTGGAACCTTCAGAATTATGGACATGGGAAATCAGCCTCATTAGGTTCCTTGACCTCCAGGACTTGTAATTCTAGATACTTGTGAGAGTTAAGTTCTCCTGGGTGAGATCCTTCTCAATTTCTTGTTTTGATCTGAGATTTTCTCTCTGTTGAAAAGCTCATATAATCTTTTTTATTTTGGGGTACATTCTGATACAGTGGCATCAAATATATAGCCAGCAGGACACACTGCAGCCCAGAGCACTCCCAAGCATAGCCCATCCAAATTAAAATGCATTGGGGAATATTTAACAAAACAAAAAATATACAGATAATAAATAGGCTTTCTAAATCAATATGTGGCCCACAGGGTTTATGATTTAGTGACTTAGTATGGTTTAGTGGCTCATATTTCTATTTAACACCACTATTCTAATCTATGAATCTGATTTCTGTTTGCTGATTTGCTTAGATAAATAGGTTTACTTGGTATTTGTGATGATCTTTTGTAAAACCATCATTTGGTGAGAAATGAGCTAACATGGTGTGTGTAAGATAAGGCTTCTATCCTTCCCTTTAAGAATAATCAGTGGGGGCAGCTGGGTAGCTCAGTGAATTGTGAACCAGGTCTAGAGACGGGAGGTCCTAGGTTAAAATCTGACCTCAGCTACCTCCTAACTGTGTGACCCTGGGCAAGTCACTTAACCCATTGCCTAGCCCTTACCACTCTTCTGCCTTGGAGCCAATACACAGTATTGACTCCAAGACGGAAGGTAAGGGTTTAAAAGAATAATCAGTAAGAGCAAGTAGCTTTCCTTCTGAACCTACCCAAAGCATATCCTAGACTAGAAATATTTGAGCAGGTGGTAGATATAAGTTTAGCTTAATATGACCTTGGAAAATAAAAGCTCATTCAACCTAGACAGTCTTGGATTCTGAAACCCTTTACCACTCAGTTAGGATGCTGATGGTACAGGCATGACTCTCCTATTTTCTGCGAAGTGAAACAGATAATATCTATCCATGACATCTAAAAGATGTCTCTTCATTTAGACAACACACACACACACACACATGAATATCTTAGGTATGACTCTGTATGTGTGTGTGTGTGTGAGAGAGAGTGAGAGAGAGAGAGAGAGAGAGAGAGAGAGAGAGAGAGAGAGAGAGAGAGAGAGAGACAGTGAGTACATGTGGAGCTCTGAATGGCACTGTATATAAATACTTGAGGGAAAGGTTAATTAAATTACAGAGAGAAATTACAAAACTATAATCTAGACCTAGATAAACATTAAAAAGAAGTAAACAAGAAATAAGTTAAAGACATGAAAAGAAATTTGTAAATTAGCTATAGCAAATCCCTAACAATGACTGAATGAGAATAAAAAGGAATATACCTATTTCTCAGTTGTGTATGGCACTCTACAAAACCATGGGCTTGATCATAAAAATTTCATAACAAATACATCCTTTGCTAAAGACAATGCAATTAATTTATAATTAGTAAAGGACCCTCCAAGAAATGATTCAAATGTAAGTGAAAACTAAATAATTTAATACTCAAGCACAAATCATAGATATGAAATAATTTTTTAAAAAATTACAAGACAAAATTCTAAAACTTTTGGATATAGCAAAGCAGTTGTTAGAAGAAAAATTACATATCTCTGAATACTTTTATCAACAAATAAAACATCAAGTCAACAAATTGAGCATCACACCAAAAACAACACATTAAAAAACCCAGAAAGAAAATTATAAAAATTTGAAAATCAAGAGATAAAATTGAAAACAAAAATATCCCAATGAGTTAATAAATAAAACTAGGAGCTGATTTTTAAAAAGTAAACTATCAGATCATCTGATAAAAAATTGTCAATGTAAAAAATTAGAAAGGAAAATTCATAATGAATGAAGAAATAAAAGAAATTTCTAGAAAGTAATTTGCTCAATTATATACTAACAAAAATGACGATATAATTTAAATGAATATTCACAAAAATATAAAATATTTGTTTTAAGAAAATAAGAAATAAAGAACTTAAATGTCCCAATAATAGGAATAGTGAGAGATAGTGAGCAAGCCAAACAAGGAAAAAAATAGATTTATAAGTGAATACTCTCAAACATTCAAAGAATAGTTAATTCCAATATTACATAAGTTATTTACAAAAATCAAGAAAAATAGATCCTAACAAACTTCTTCCTAAGACAAAAATGGTCCTGGCACCAAAACCAGAGTGAGATAGAGTAAAAAAATAAAACTATAGGGGAAAGCTGGGTAGCTCAGTGGATTGAGAGCCAGGTCTAGAGACAGGAGATCCTAGGTTCAAATGTGACCTCAGACACTTCCCAGCTGTGTGACCCTGAGCAAGTCACTTAATCCCCATTGCCTAGCCCTTAGCACCAATACACAGTATTGATTCCAAGACAAAAGGTAAAGGTTTTAAAAAAATAAAATAAAACTAAAGACCAATATACCTAATAAATATCAACATAAAAGTACTGAACAAAATGCTAACAAAAGGGGTTATAACAATATGTAAAAAAGAATACACACTATGGCTAGGAAAAAAAAAGATTGGTTTAATATTGAAAAAACTATAAACATAATGGATTACATTAATAAAAATAATAAAATTCACATTATTATATGAATAGATGCAGAAAAGTAAATTATTCTTATGCTAAGTGGTATTTATCTCTAACCTAAAACTAGTCCTATCTGTAATAGAAAAACTCTGGAGGCCTTTATAGTAAGTTCAGGGGTAAGGCAAAAATTTTCCATTGTCATCACTAGAAATCTTATACTAATAAAACAAGAAAAAATTAAGGAAATAATTGTAGGCAATAATGGAAGAATGATCACTCTTTGCAGTTGACATGAGGGTTTATGTAAAAAAAGCTTAGAGAATCAACTAAAAACTAAAATAGTAATTTCAGTGAAATAGCATGATAAAATAAACCACAAAAACCATCAGTCTTTCTATGTATTACCAATAAAACCCAACAAAAAGAGATAAAGAAAATCCATTCCAGAATACATAAAACATTTGTGAATGTAGCTATTAATATAAAAAGGAATTAAATTAATACAACTCTAAAACAGTCCTTATAAAAATAAAAGCAAGCCTAAATAATCAGAAGGATTGCTCATAGGTTGTATTGATATAATTAAAATGACAATACAACCCAAGGCATTTACTTATGGTTCCATGCTACTCCCTGCTAAAAGATCACTTTTATTTCATTACAAATTTTTTTTTCGGATCACTTTCATAAAGAAAAAAGATAAGGGGAAAAAAAGTCTAGCCACTCTATTTCAAGAAATCTATAAATGAAAATGGGAGTGGGGAGGATACTAATTATCTGATTATCTCTTGAGAAAAATCACCAAAGGACAAGTCCTGGGAAATGTGATAGCCAAAATCCAATCTACAGCAAAGAAAAAAACAACAACTATATAAATATAAGACCTTCAAGAAGGCAGAAAGTTCAGGTACCAAGGAACATCAGTCCTAATGACATAATATCTGGCAATTTGTACTATAAATAAAAAGAAATCTTTGAATACAGTATTCCAAAAAGCAAAAGATACTACTAGCTTATAGCCAAGGAAAACATATCCAAAAAAGCCGAGTATAACCCTATAGAAGGGGAAATTAGTATCTTTAATGAAACAGAGAACTTTCAAGCATATTTGATGAAAAAAATCAGAACTTTTAGGAACTTGGAAATACAAACTCAATAGTCAAGAGAAATCTATAAAAGCAAGATTTTTTTAGCTGATTCAGCACTAATATTTTAGTAGGGAAAAGAAATAAATGTGCCTTTAAGAACGTTAATGTCTTCAAAGGGTTTTTAAGCAGATGAATAATAAAACCAGAGGACCCAGGGGTGGATTCTGTTTTAGGGTGAGAAAAGGAAGGGAGGGTCAAAGAAAAAAGGAAGAAGGGCAGAGGAACTTGCTGTTTCTTATAATTGAGTTTTGTGAAAAACAGAATATGTAAATCTAGAGGAAAGGGTGAGGGAAGTGGGATCACTATGAACTTCTCTGTTATCAGTGAACCAAAGAATGGCAGAACACATTGTACACACTGTATACGCTGCGCACACATGCACACTCCCAGAGTTTCTTGTAGACATCGATCAGTAAGCATGGATCAGGATTGGGGTGTGGAGGTTAAGAGGGGGATTCTATGGGGGTGAGAATAATCAAAAGCAAAACAAACTTCCTTATCCTGAAATAGGTGGAAGGACTAAAGGAGAAAAAAGAAATTTAAGGGGTGTCTCTCCACTGTGGAATGACTGAAAAAACTGCAGTATCTGATGTGATGGAATATTACTGTGCTGTAAGAAAGGCCAAGGTGGACAATTTCAGAGAATCCTGGGAAACAGGAAGGGATGGAGGAACAGAGGAAGCTGTGTAACTAAGCTCCCATCTACAACTCTTCCAAACACATCTGTAAAATGCACCAGTCCAAACTCTGATGGAGAAATTCAGAAAAAAAAGTCACAGGGAGTCTTTTGTCCTACTCAGGCCAATGTAGGGAGATGAAGAGGCCTACAGTTACTGGGGATGGGGTTGGGTCCAGAGCCCAGGGAGAGGCTGCATCCAAAGGCTAAAAGGAGATCCCAGGGGTACCCTAAATCCATTCCAGGGCCCTGCCACATAGTTCAGAAATCCAGAGCAGAGTGAAAATGGAACCTGTGCACACTGGCAGTCACAATGGCATTGTCTTTCCCAGGTAGAGAGGCCCTGAACAGTGTGGACAGTGAGCCATATCAGCTCAGCCCCTAAGCTCATAGCAGAATCTCCCATCTAACATCTAGCCCAGTTGGTAACCAATAACCAAAGCAGGAGACCAAGACCAAAGGGGAAGCTTAAAATTCTGCCCCTCTGAACTACCCAAGCTTACCTAACAGATACAAACCCAGGCCAGGAACTTGCAGGGCTTAGAGCCCTGCAGGGGCAGGGGCAGCAAACAGACTTTATTTACCCTGACTCAGACCACTTTGGGAGCACTGAAAACTTGCAGCTTCCCAAACTATCTCTGAGGTCCTGCAACACTCAATAGCCTAAGTAGCAACAGCATCAGCCCAGACCTTCCCTCCAGAAGTGCCACAGAGCCCAACCCTGACACAGCTCCTCCTAAGTCAGGAAGGAGACTAGAAAAATGAGCAAACAAAAAAAGCTATTCTGTGTTGAGTTATTATGGTGGTAGAGATACTCAAGACACAAAAGAGAAAAGAAAAACTCTAAAATAAGAGAAAAACACATCAAGAATGTGTTTTTATAAATGGAATGAGAACACTAGAAGAAAAAATTGGAAACGAAATGAAAATCATTGAAGAAAGAATTAGAAAGAGAATTAACAGCTTGGCACAAGAGGTTCAAAACTTTGTGGAAGCAACAAACTCCCTGAAAATGTGAATGGATCATATGGAAGCCAATGACTTCATAAGGTAACAAGGAATGTTAAAAACAAAATCAAAAAGGCTGAGAAAATGTAAAATGTAAAATATTGAATTAGCAAAAACAAACTGGCCTGGAAAACATCAAAAAGAAAAAAAATTAAATCCAATGATTATCTATACCATGACTGAAAAAAAAAAGTCTAGACATCCTAGTTCATGAAATCTTAAAAGAAAATGAAAGGATATCTTAGAACCAGAGGGCAAAGTGGAACTTGAAAAAGTCTACCAATCACCTGAAAAAACCCTCCAAATGAAGACTCCTAGGAACATCACAGTCAAAATCTAGAGATCTGGATTTTTTTTAAAAATCCTATAAGCAGGCAGAAAAGAATTGGAGTACCAAGGAACCATAGTCAGGATCACACATAATCTAGCAGCCACATAAGGTAGATGAGAAGATGAAATACAGTATTCCAGAAGGGAAAGAAGATGGGCTAATGTAAAAAAGTAACCTTTACCTAGAAAAACTTGAATATATAATCCTAAAATATAAAAAATAGATATTGAATGAAATAAAGCACTAGTAAGCATTTGTGGTAGGAAGACAAAAGCTGCAAAGGAACTTTGAAGGTAAACACAGGAGTGAAGAGAAACTAAAAAAAGCAACAAGAATGAAAAATTATAAAGGACTAAAAAAGGAAAAATGGCATTTAAATATGGGGAAATGACCCATGTATCATCATCATGAATGTTCATAGAGGGAGTTCAATTTGACAAGGCCTGGGTAGTGTTTCAGTTACATCTCAAGAATGGAAACAAAGGGGAAGAGCAATACACTAGGCAGGCAGGAAGGAAAGGGATGATTATCTCATATAAGCATCTTTATAAACAAGCAAAAGGGGGTAGAAGGAGTGGTTTACGCTTGAACCTCATTCTCCTCTGAATTGGTTAAAAGAAAGAAGAACATACAAATGAACATACTCGGTCTATTTAACCAAAGAGGAAAATAGGAGAGAAAGGGTAAAGAGGAATTAGAAAATAGACTGAGAGGAATTAGAAAATAGACTGAGGGGATGAGTCCTCAGCAAAACAAATTCTAAGGCTGTATAAAAATACTGATAGCTCTTTTACAGGTGACAAAGAATGGGAATTTGAGGGTGTGCTCATCCATTAGGAATGGCTGGACAAGTGATGGTATATGAATTGATGGAATGCTAGTGTGCTGAGCTCTTACAAGCATAATGACCACTCAGGATTCCAGAGGATGAACGAAGATGCCTGCTACCCACCTGCTGATAGAGAAGTGAAGGACTGAGTGCAGAATGACATATCTTTTTGGACAAGGCCAATGGAGAAATTTGTTTTGATTGACTACAAATGCTTGTAATGGGTTTTTTTCTTATGTTCTCAAATGAGGGGGAAAGAGGCTGGCCAGAGGGGGCTGAGGTACAAAGGATTTTGGTGATTAAAACGGTTGTTTGCTTTTTTGAAACCCTTACCTTCTGTCTTAGAATTGATGCTAAGTATAGGGTTCCCAGGCAGAAGAGAGTAAGGGCTAAACAACTGGGGTTAAGTGGTTTGCCCAGGGTCACACAGCTAGGAATGATCTGAGGTTAGATTTGAACCCAGGACCTCCTGTCTCCAGACCTGGCTCACATTAAAAAAAATTTTTAAAGGAAATATAAATTGATGTGGAATGAAGTGAGGCAAAATAGGAGAACAATTTATAGAGACAACATGGTAAAAAAAATTTTTGAGAGGTTTAAGGCTGATCAATGTAATAACTAATCAAATTTATGGTGGACTCTCTTAATAAAGCACATTACCTACTTTCAGATACACAGAAGATATGCTTCAAGTACAAAAAGAGACAGACTTTTTTGAGGGGTGAGGAAGGCTATTTGTGGTTTTTATTGTACTATTTGTTATAATGTTGGTTGGTTTGTTTTCCTCTATTTTTAATATGGAGCAAAAGATAGAATAATAGCAAAAATGATGTTTAAAAAAGGCCATTGAAACATTTGTTTAAATGCACAGAGTATTCAAATCTGGCCTCAGACACTTACTTCCTAACTGTGTGACCCTGGGCAAGTCCCTTAACCCCCATTGTCTAGCCCTTACCACTCTTCTGCCTTAGAATCAATATACAGTATTAATTCTAAGACAGAAGGTAAGGGCTTAAAAAATAAACAAATAAATAAATGCACAGAGGAGAAAGCAATTCAGAAGGAAATACAAACAGGATAATTTTGAAAGTATGGTATGAAATTTTATATCTCTCTATCTATATATGTAAATATTTTTAAAGCAAGCAGTATAAAACAAAGATTCATGGTTTTATACACAATCCTCTGTGTATTTTGTTGTGTATGTGGAAGTGCTCACCATTTTTGGCTTTTAGCTCATAATTTTAAAAGTAAAAAAAACCCAACCCAATCCTTCTGAGATTCTACCTTGACATCATCAGATTGACAAAGATGACCAAAAAAGGAGAAATGACAGTTGTCAGAGCAGCACTGGGAGGACAGGAGTACAAAGGAACTGCTGTGGATCTGTGAGATCTAAACTTTCTGGAACGCACTTTGGAACTACATCCAAAAAATACTTCATCTATGAATACCCTTTGACCCAGTGATCCCAGGACTAGGTCCATTTTCTGCAGAAGAAAATCCATGCAGAAAAGGATTTAGAGCAGCATTTTTTTGTTGGAACAAAGAACTGGAAACAAAGTTGGTGTCCATCATTTGGGGATTAGCTAAACTAGTTATGGCATATGAATGTAACAGAATGTTACTGTTCTTTACAAAAATATGACAAAGGGCAAAATCAGAGAAACCTCCAAGGACTTGTATGAACTGATACAGAATGAAGTAAGTAGAATTGGAGCAATGTATATAATATAGCATTACAAAGCAAAATAACCATGAAAGACCTGAAGAACCCTGATTAATGCAATAATCAATCATGACTCCGGGAGATTAATTACAAATCATGTTTCCCATCTTTTGGTAAAGTGTTAATGGTCTCATGGGTGCAGGATGATGCTTATATTTTCAGACACAGAAAATATGTAAATTTGTTTTGAATGATTACATTTAGTTGTTCCAAGGGAAGGTTTTTATTTGGGGTAAAGAAAGTGTGGGGAAAGGATAATTATAGTGATCCTTTTTTAAAAAAGAAAATAAGCAAATTAATAATTAAAAAATAAATAAATAGTAGAGGGACAGCTGAATGGCTCAATAGATAGAGAGCCAGGACTGGAGGTTCAAATCTGACCTCAGACATTTCCTAGCTGTGTGACCCTGGGCAAGTCACTTAATCCCCATTGCCCAGCCCTTACCACTCTTCTGCCTTGGAACCAATACACAGTGCTGATTCTAAGACAGAAAGTAAGGGTTTAATAAACAGAAGAATGCAGAGGGAAATTCAAAAAGAGGAACTATAGTAACTTTGAAACATATTTTTTAATCTATACACAGTAGAGATTCATAGTTTCCATTTGCAGTTTCTTTTCATTGTTTAGGGACAAATAGTTGCTATTTGTCAAATTCATAATAATAAAAAAGAATTATTTTTAAGGTAAGGAAGAGAGTCCTGAGTATAAGGTCAAGACAGAGATGAAGAAAGAAAGGATGATAGCTGAGATAGGAAGGGGTTTTACAGAAGGAAAAGCAGATGAGAGATGAAAAACATGACATCAAGTAATATTGAAACAAAGCCATTTCCATACTGAAGAGTATGAAAGCAAAATAATGAAGCAATGTCACTGAATAATAAAACTGGAAGGGCTTCTAGAACACAGAGTATCAGAGGCAGCAGGGACCTTAGAGACCACGTAATGTCACCCCCTGGGAGGTACCTCACAATAGTAGAGCTGGGAGTTAGAATCTTGACTGTAAGAGCTGGGAGGGAGCTTAGAGACCACCAGATCCCAAGATAATGGGATTGTAGAGCTGGAAAGTGTCTTACTGATGAGGGGGTGCATCTTGCCAGAAGATACAAGGTCCCCCTGCTTGGAGCCAGGGAACTTTTGGCCTTCTTAAGGCTTGCCCAGAAGAAAGCTTCCCACTCCACTCTACCTGGCTTCCAGAGTTTCTTGAGGGTCCACTTTTCTGGCTCTAGGTCCGTCTCCATCTCCATTTCAATCTCTGATGGTTCTCCCACCCACTCCAGTCCATAGTCGTTCAGAAATCGCTAAGCAGGAAAAGGGGAAGGACACAGAGGGAGATGGCCATTAGCTAGGCTTCTTTCCCAAGAGACACCAAGAAGGGCAGGGGCAATGAAGGCTGTCGATATCAGGATTCAGTGAGTAGCAAGTTCATGGCAGAGTCAAGGCCACAGCTAAGAAGCCATGGCTTCTCTTCTTGTTTCCCTAAACATGGTAGTAGTAGAGGCAGACACCTTCATCTGTGAGGGAGGCACTGTGTGTGTGTTGTGATGGAAAGGATCCTGAAGTTGGAGCCAAAAGCCCTGGGGATTCAAGACTGACCCCTCCTAATTGTGTTATCTAGAGCAAGTTCCTTTACACTGAGCCTCAGTTTTCTCATGAGTAAAATGGAAATAACCACAATTGCTCTAACTAGAGCTTAAGATTACACAAGATAAAGGATGTGTTTCACACTGCAAGTCATAAAGTACTATGAAAATATGAGCCATTCTTATTAGTTGGAAAGGCACTTAGAGATCATCTATCCAGTCAAACCCTCTTTCTCATAGATAAGGAAACTGAGACTCAGCAAGGAAGAGATTTTTACTCCAAATTGTAAAACAAGTTAGATCTCCTGAAAGAGCTGAGAATCAGACCCAAGTCTGCTACCTCTGTGACTCAAGTTCCAGCACAGAAATGGGAAAGGCAAAGGGGACACCACATACCACTTTAGGACTGGATGTTGATGATGACCTCTGTTTTCCCAACCAACTCCTCTCCTTGAGGGAGGGGTATTTCCAGAAGCTATAGGACAAAAGTTTAAATGGAGGTCTGCTGCCTGGGCTCAAAGGGACACCAGGAAATGAGATGCAAAGAGGAAGGTGAAAGCTGTCATCCACAACAAGTTTGCTGATGTTGCAGCCTGGGCTGAGGTCAGGGGCTTTGTCTTCCCAGCTCTAAACTAGGTTTTAACTCTGCATTGGGCAATTGATTCTGGTTCATGATCTAGAGGAAGTGGAGGCGATCATTTTATGATAATGGCTCATCTTTATACATTACTGTAAACTTGGCAAAGTACAGCCTCACAACCTTGAAATGCAACTCAAACGCTGTCCCCAATTATTGACTTTTTTAAAACACTCAATGACTTGCCTGGGTCACCTAGGTTTGAAGTTTCGGAACTGAAATTTGAATTCAGACCTTCTGATTCTAAGACTCATGATATTTCCACTATAACACTCTGCCTCCTTTTATCTAAATTGTGGCCAGTGGAAAAGCCAGCATCTCCTCAGAGAGTTTCTGGAAAGGACGATGATAGCTATTATTTGCATAAGCTACAACACTGGGTGAAGGCAAATGAGTCTCCAAGTTGGGTGCTCTTTCATCGTTTCATAGGATTGAGACATAGAAGGGAACTTTGAGATCATTTAGTCCAGGGAACAAATAGGTAGCACAGTAGTTATAGTGCCAGGCCTAGAGTCGGGAGGACTCGGGTTCAAATTTGACCTTAGATACTTCCTAGCTATGTGACCCTGGGCAAGTCACTTAACTGCATTTGCCTAGTCCTTGCCACTCTTCTATCTTAGAACTGATACTAAGACAGAAAGTAAGGGTTTAAAAAAAGAGGAAGGAAGGCTGAGGAAAGAAGGAAGGAAAGGTAAGGAAGGAAGGAAAGTTGAGGAAGAAAAATCATTTAGTCCAACCTATCTATTTTACAGACAAAGAAATTGAGATTTCAGAGAAGTTACATAGTTAACATCAGAGCTAGGATGTGATTCCCATGCGGATGAGTGAGTGATGAGAAAGGTCTATTAGGAATGGTAGAAAGGTGGTAGCTCCAACAGAAGTGGGAAGGAGGCTTGGAAAATATCTCCATGGCCCCCGAGTTCCATTGCTTCCATGGCCACTGGGAGATGCCCCACAGCCTTCTCCTCAGTTGTGTTCAGGATCCCTTCCCCCTCCACGCCTTTATCGGTCTCACCTCCATCTCCTGGACCTGATTCTGAAGGCGCTGACACTTGGCTTCCAGTTCTTCTGTATGAATTGAAAGTCTTTGTTCTCCTGGAAAAGATAAAATGGGTTCAACAATCAAAGCAAAGATGCAGGATTCATGGTGCCCTCCCACCCCCAGGCCAACAAAGTTGTGCCTCAAGTGCTGCCTAAAGAGAAACCTTATAGAGGGTCAGCCATAACCTAGAATGAGATTTTGTACAAGCATCTTAAAACACCAGAATTCTACATTCCATTTCAAACCTAGGGGTAGATTAATCCTGCTAGTTTTTTAGTCTTTAAATTCTGCTAAACTGAGCAATTCATTCAGACAACACGTATTTATTAAATGATTACTATATGCCAAGCCCCAGGTTAGGTATAAAGTTCAGGTGAGACATGGACAATAAATCAATACATTGAGAGCAAGTAGGCTGTTCAGTGGATAAAGAGATAGTCCTGAAGACAGGAGGTCCTGGGTTCAAATTTGACCTCAGTCACTTAGTGGCCTGGACAAGTCACTTAACCCCCACTGCCTACCCTTACTGCTTTTCTGCCTTAGAATCAATACAGGATTTAAAAATATATAAATAAATGCACACAATTATAGAATACACAACATTGTGTGTGAAATGTATTGAGAGAGGTTGAGAGCAGAGATCTATCTATGGGAAGTACCATTTAGATTCAGTCTTAATGCGTGAAAAGGAATTCAACATACAAAGAGCAGACTGAAGGGCACTGGAGGCATAAGGAATATCATGGACAGGGCAAGGAGGCAGGAAATCACAGGGTAATTAATTCATAGATCCTGTTTGACCCGCATGACAAAGTCCCTGAAAAGCTTTAACATGAAATTCAGCTGGAAAGGTAGGGTGGTGCCAATTGTGAGGGTCTCAAATATAAGGCGAAGCAATTGAATGTTACTCAATAGGCACTAGGAGGCAGGAATGACTTAATCAGGTCTATACACAGAAAAGATTATTCTAAACAGTCAGAGCAGAACCTAGCAAATGGAGCCTTCCCCACTAAAGGGCAAGCTTCCTTCCTGACGCAGCCAGCAGCCCCAAATCTAGCCTTACTGTTCCTGGGCTGTTGCTGCCACTTCCTCTGGGGGATGGGCTATCCCAGCTCATAGCACACCTATAGTCAAACTATGCCCCCATCTCCTAATTCAATTTATCCCAAGGGCAGTCACTGTGAGTTATAGCCCATTTGGAAAAAAGAAGACTGAAATGGAGAGGGGAAAGAGTAGAGATGCGGATGGGAGGAAGCTGGTTGTAATCATCCTTAGGGGTGCACAAAATGTTTTCTACTTGGGTAAAAACAATTGAGTTGATGTGATAGAGGTAGAATTGTTAGGACTTAGTAACTGACTTCATATGAGAACTCGGGGAGAGGGAAGAGTCAAAGATAACCCCAGAGGTTCACACCTGGAAGATGGCGTAAATGGTAGAGCCAGAGACAGAAATGGTGAAGGCTGAAGTAGGGCCTGACTTGTGGGGGGAATAAGCTCGGTTTTGGACATGTTGAGTTTGAGGTGTTGAACACCTGTCATGCCCTGATGACAGATAGAAATGTGGGTTTGGAGCTCAGTACAAAGGGCAGGGCTGGAGATACTGATTTGGGAACCATTTGGAGAGAAGGGCCAGCCAAAGCCATGGGAGTAAATGGGACTGCCATGGGAAAGAACATAGAAAAGAAGAGAGCCTGAAAAGATTCTTTGGGGGGAACCAAGTGTAAAAGTTTAAGGGGTCAGGAAAGATATAAAAAAATCAATGAAAAAGAGGGCAGCTGAGTAGCTCAGTGGATTGAGAGCCAGGCCTAGAGATGGGAGGTCCTAGGTTCAAATCTGACCTCAGACACCTCCCAGCTGTGTGACCCTGGACAAGTCACTTGACACCCATTGCCTAGCCCTTACCACTCTTCTGCTTTGGAGCCAATACACAGTATTTGGAAGGTAAGGGTTTAAAAAAAAAATCAGTGAAAAAGAGAGAGGAAAAGTCGTTAGACAAAAGGAGCCTAAGGAGATCAGAGAGATGAGAAGAAGAGAACCAAGAGAGAATGGTGCCATGAAAACCCAAATTGGAGAGAACTAAGAGAAGGGGAAAGTCAAGAAGATGAAGACTGAGAAAAAGCATTCAGATATAACAGCTAAAAGGTTGTTGTTAATTAAGGCAGAGTAATTTGAGTAATTTGCCTTTAGAAGGTGAAAGAAATGGGCAGCTAGGTGGGCACTTCATTTGGGCAAGTCATCTGACCTTACTGTTCTTCTGCCTTGGAACTGACACTTGGTTCCAAGAGAGAAGGTTAGGGTTTAAAGAAAAAGAAAGAAAAAAGGTGTAGGGATATCTTTGCTGTGACCAGAGGAAGGAGGAAAGGATAGTCAAGAAAATTTTGAAGGGGCTAAAAGATCTCAGAGAAGTAGGCACCTGGATGATCTGATTTGTGCAGTGTCCTTTTCTCTCAGCACACTTGCCTGGTAACCTCATTAGCTCCTCTGGGATCAGTTATCATCTTTTATCTCTATGTAGATAATTCCTAGATCTATATATTTAGCCCGGATACCTCTCCTGAGCTCTAGGCCTGTAATGACAATTATTTATTGGCCACAAAGGTTTCTGAAGGCCAGGACTATTTCTTTCATTATAGTTTTTTTGTCCCCAGCACACAATAGGTTCATTTTTTTTTTAAACCTTTACCTTCTGTCTTAGGATCCATACAGAGTATCTATTCCAGGGCAGAAGAGTGGTAAAGACCAGACAGTTAGTTGCATTAACTGACTTGCCCAGGTTATACCCCACAAAAAAATTCTTAATAAATTCTTGATTGATTCAAAGAGGGGAAAAAAATCAGAACAGACATTATAGCAAATGAAATAAAGAGTTGAGAAAGGTAGAAAAATTGTCAAACAATAACAAAGGCTCAAAGTGATATAAATTTGTAGTGGATGAAGCAGCCACATTGATTCACAAGTTCCAGAGCAGAAGGAGAGAGCTCAAATAGTGCATATTATCCAAGGATTCCCAGGTCAAGAAGAGTTAAAGGTCAGGGAGGCAAGGAATTCTAGTGAAACATTCCAATGCTTGATGATGCATTAAATGGGTATTATAGTAAATAAGTAAATGGGCATCAAATTAAAAGTGAAGCCAAAGCAGAGGATTGGGTCTGGGAGAATAGAGATGGGTGGAGGGATTAAAGGTCATGATAAGGGTAAAGAGTAAATTGGTTTCATTCATGTGAATGAGAATGCGAAGAAAGGAAAGATAGAAGAGGGAGTTTGCATAGTTTGAAGGCTTAGCTCTGAGGCAATGCAGTTTGCAAAAATGTTGAGATGTGGGACCATGAATGTAGGATCATGCTGGTATGGAATTAAAATGGGGTGAAGGGGTCAGCGAAATGGGAGAATTAAGAGGCCAGTTGGCCAAAGACTTGTTAACATGCATACTGAAGTCCCAGGTTGTTGGGATGGAAAGACTAAACAGATACTAATATAATTGAGGGAATTGCAACAATGACCTGGATAGATGGCAACAATGAGGACAGAAAAAAAACATTACAAGGGGTAATTTTGGGGGACTCACTTCTTTTGTCCTATTCCCCATCATTACAAAGAGATTTGTGGATCTTAAAAAGAAATCATAATTTCTTCAGGCAGCTTTCCCACTCAGGCCCTTGAGGAAGCACAGTGAGTAGTCTAGTGACCTGCCCCTATTTCAAAGGACCTCTCTCTAACCACTGGCACTGTGCCTCTAGACTAATTCCTCAATGGTTAATATGCTCCCCACCCCCTTTACAGGGCCTCCCAAAAGTCTTAGTGCAGTTCTAATAACTTCTTAATAACTTCTAAAGTATAAATTCTGTAAACTTAGTTCTACCTCCAAATTGCAAATTTAATTATTTAAATTTCTTTTACACTTAGTTTTGTGAATTTCAAATAATGCATATTAAATCATAACCAGTCAGTACGTGACAACTTGGAGATGGCTCTTTTTCAGACTGGTAGACCCATACAGGACCTCCTCTTTTTTGGCTACCTGGGGGAACCTGATCTAGTTCCATTAGGCTTTTTCTTGTGGGGTAATGTCAAAACTGTGATGTCTGCATGAAAACCCCCTTCTTAGGATCTTCTTAAGGCTAGGATTTCAAATGTAACCATTTCAGTCACTGAGCCACAGCTGATAAAAGTGTCTACAGAGTTCAAAAATTAACTAGAATGATACATAGAACAAGAGAGCAGTTATCCTGAATTTTCATGATGTCGATATTTTGAAGCCTTAATCTTCTACAAATTGTTTTTCTAAGTATGTAGCATTGATGCATCTGAGCTAAAAATGGAAGTAAGCCTTGAGGGATACCCTGTATCCCTCCAGTCCCCAGGGAGACCTAGCCTCAGGCTGCCCATGTCCAGGGCTGTCTGCTCCTATATTTCTACCCACTTCGACCACCTGCTTCACATCTGCCCCATCCTCTCCACTGGGCCTCTAATGGAACTCGTCTGACTAAGAATCCTCTATAGGATATTCCCAACAGGGAGCCCCTTTGGCTTTAGGAATGCTCCAGGAAAAAACCTTTGCTGAGGAGTCTAATCTGCTTCCCCACAACCTCCTCCTGCTCCTCCCAGCTCTGCTCCATGGGGCCAAGCAGGCAGGTCTAATTAATCTCTTTGCTACCAGAAGGTCCATTGTTCCAGACTGTGTTTCAGGTTTGTGCATGCAGGCTCCCTTCCCACCCTGGGAGCCCCTCAAGGCAGGGATGATGGGTCTCTTCATCAGAACTATGAACCCTGGGACTGGGGTTTGAGTTTGGGCTGGGAAGGCAAGCTGGATCTGCCAGGACTCTGGCCAGAGGATTCTATTACCTTTGTCTATCTGCAGGTTTTTGAGTTTCGACTTGAGGTTTTTGATCCACTGGTCCTGCAGTACCAAGGCACCAACATCAGCCCAAGACCGGTTCCTGGCCCTTTGGAAGCTGGGAATGGTGCCTCTGGGAAGCCTCTTGTGATTCCTTCCCAGCCCACAAGTATAGAAACTGAGATTCCAGAATGAGTGGCAGAACAAAGCTGTTGGAACCCAGTTGCCATGGCTCTGGGTCACTGAAGCCCTGAATCCCAAACACCCTGGGAAGGGATACAGCAAAGGGAAGTGCCCATGCCTCCCACTGAGCTGCTGGACTGCCTGCCTCCCACAGGCTGGGGGCTTCCTGCAAGGCCTCATCCGGAACCCCCCATGGCCTGGCAGACAGCAGCTGGCTCAGTCTGGGCCCAATACCTTGACGTTGTTTTCTTCAGCCTGCATCTTCACCTTTTGTTCCAGTTCAGTTACCCTCTTCACCAAAGTGGAGATCAGGCCCATGTCATGAGGCAGGGACCCTGGCAAAAAATGACTTAAGGCCACGGCATGAAGAACTGAGGTGGGGGCCCATGTGTTTAGGAAATGAATGGACACATCCTCCCAACTCCACCAAGCTCCTAAGGCTTCTGATACCCCAACAGGGAGAATGTCCAGCTTTTGAATGACTCACCCGGAATCCACTGACCACCCTAAGAGTAACTTCCCCGCCCAAGCCCAATGACAGAAGATGCCCTTTGAATGCTCAGACCTGGAAATGAACCACTTATTGACTAAGACCTGATTTTCCCAGTCCCTGACTGACCTTCCAGTCCTTATCTAACCCCCTCCTCTCATACACCCCACTCCCATCCCCTTGACCTGACTCCTTCTATGGCCAGACCTTCAGTTTGTTGGTAACCCAAGCCCTATTCTCTCCTGAGAATCCTAAGCCTCCATATCACTATAGGGCCCATGATGGAATGACATTAACAATGTCTCTGGAATAGTGTGCATAGTGAGCAGGAGGGAAGAGGCAATGTGCAGCCAAGGAGCAGTAATCAGGTGGAAAGAACCCTGGGAACTGGGGAGCTCAGGCTGCATCTCCTGGACACCCCAGCTTTGCCTCAGGAGTATTCAGATTTAGCCATTATTCACTCCATTTCAGACCTACTTGGAAGCCTGAGTCTACTAAGAATAAAAGAACCTCAGCACTAAGGGGGCTTTGTAATTTACTACCAAAAAAATGTGAAGCAGGAATCCCCCTTTGCCATATATCTTAGACAAATAACTGCCAGGTTCCCTTAGGATGAGGAAAGGGGCCTACTCTACTTCTGACAGCCCTGTTTGGAAGAGGAAACTGCTTTAAAGAGAATCAGAGTGTCTCCTTGGTAATTCCAACCAATGGTCCCAGTTCTGCCACTTGAAGACAGACAGAATAAGGACTGATACTCTTTTCTAACATGACATTCTCCTCCCATCTCTGGAGTTTTCTTCTACACTTCAAACTTAGTAATAACAATTTATATTTCTATGGCACTGGAGGATTTATAATGTGCTTTCTTGAGAGGCAGATAGTGCTCATATTATTTTACCCAATTTACAAATGAGGAAACTGAGGCTCTGCTTGCACACAATGACATAACTAAGTAGAAGAGCAGGGACTTGAACTGGGGTCTCTGGACTCCAAATCTAGTGCCCTTTTCCTTATACTGTACTTCCTCATCTCCAATTCCTTTCAACCCACACTAATATGGCATGGTTTGAAGCCCACCCTGTTTGCCTCTCTCTAGAATAATGCCATTTGGTCAATCTCACCCCTAAAACACTACATCCATAATTCTTCAGGTGTTCTCTGACAAGGGCAGAAGACAGTAAGAAGTGCTATCAATTCCCTGATCCTTTCCCCTTTCTGAACTCTCCTAAGGAGGCTTCCTTGACTAGTTTCAGTCAAGATTTAATCAGGTACTTCTTTTTTCTCCAGCTTCCTCCAAGTTTTAGTAATCTGTACTTATCCCTCCATTCTTGAGACTCTATCTTGTCTCTGCCATCAGACAGGATGACTCTTTTTAATTCAGTCAGTAGCCAAATTTCATCAATTCTGCCCACCCAGCCACTTGCCCAGCAATCATGTAACCTCAGAATCTATCTCTTCCTGTCAGTTTCTACTCCAGTCACATTTGCTGAAGCTATGAGAGGCAGCAAGACACAGTAGATACAGAGTTGCCTTGATTTCAGGTCTTCCCTCTGCCACAAACAGGCCAATTGCTTAACATCCTGGTGGTCTAGGCAGTACTCAGAGAAATGTCACTTTGTAGTAGGAGAGGGAGTTCCTTTCATAGGAAGTGTCAAGGAAACCATGAATCCAGTCCTTAGCCCTTCCTGAGCTATAATAATAACCTTAAACTGATCTTCCTTTCTCCAGTCTCTTTTCTCCCAATCATCCTTCACACTTTTGCCCTTGTAATCTTCCTAATTCTGATTATACTACCCTCTGACTCAAAAGCCTGATGAAGGATAAATTCATGATCCTCCACAATCTAACCTGTCTCTCTTGACTTCCTATCTTCTCTATTTGCAAACCATTCTGCCCTTTCCCATATCTCTACCTTTATGCACACTTTTCCCTATACCTGAAATGGATCCCCTCCCTTCCCAAATCTCATATCCTCATTCCTTTCAAGGTTGAGCTCATGAATCACATCCTCCATAAAGCCTTCTCTGAAACTGCCCACATGGAGATGATTTCTCTGGCCTCAGATGTCTCATGGCATCCATGGTACCTCCATCTCTCCTTTATGCTTAACACTCCTTTGTAGCTTTCAGAAGCTTGGGGTGCTGCAGGGTTAAGAAGGGAGCACAAACATAGGGGTGGTACACTTACAGGGATAATTCTATCCCAAACTCTTGCCATTGTAGGGGAAATTGCAAAGGAGATTGATTGATTTTGATTCAGTGGGAGTAAGTAAGTGTATGTAAAGGTATTGGGAAGGAGTCAGAGGCCTAGTGTATGTGACATTAGGTGGCTGGGGGACAACTGAGGTGTGACAAATGTGGGAGAGGCAGAGATTTGGGGGAGGTGCTTAGAGAAGTGATGGATTGCTTAGGAATGCTGGGAATTCTGGTCCTTATCAGTATTCTAGGAATGGCCAGAGAGTAGAGAGTTAGAGGCCTCATTGAAGGGCTTGCTATGGAGTTATTTCCCCTATGGTCACAACCTGTGCCCAGCATAGTACCTTCCATGGAGTAATACCTAATAAAGGCTGAATAAATGGTTCAGGATCCAGCTGTGGCTGACCTTCTTGCATCCCCATACAACCCTTCAGTATCCCCTCTCTGTCTCAGATCTCCTACAGCCAAGCAACATGGCCCAGCACTCGTGATGTACCTAAAAAACACCTACAGCCAGAGGGAACACCAGACACACGAGGGAAGGTACCAAGGAACCACCTGAGCCCTCCAAGAATCCCAGAAAGACCTTCTCAGGCTCCTCTCTCCATTCTCCTGAGGTCTAGTCACTGAAACACCAGCAAGACAGATTTCTTCCTGTTTTGAGGCACTGCCCACTGCAGCCCTGGCACAAGAGAAAGCCTGAATCATGTGCCCTAGTGGCTGCCTCTTTCTATCCACTGTCTACCTGTCTGACTTTTCTTGAGGGGCTAATAATCCATAAAGGGCAAGGAAATAGACCAGAGACTCTTCTTGCAAAGGATGGGGCCTAGACACAACAAGGCTTCCCTGTGCCCTTTGAGGTTGAGGTCTTTTCTTGGAACCTACAGGAAACAGACAGTGAGCAGCTGGGCTCTGCACCCCAGCCTGTCCTGCCCACAATGATACCCTCTTACGTTTTCATATACAACATAGTCAATCCCAGCAAATGCCTATCAGAAGTGCCAGAGAGGTTTATTTGACCTCTTAGATAGACAGCACCCCAAACCCTAGCCCTGTTTCCTTTATCCTCCCTCAGACCCTGAAGAGCTGTGGAATACACAGATGCATAACTATGTGATCAGACCAAAGCTGCAATAAGTGTTACTGTGCATCAGATCCCCACTCAGTTAGGGTTTGTACTGGGCTTCCTTCCAACTGTCAAACTACCCTCTTTGGCAATTACCGCCACCAACCCCTTCTTTAGATCTCCAGGCCCTTCCTTCTCCACTAAAGTGAGATGGAGAAACAGATAGACTAAGGAAGGAAAATCCCCAGAAATCTCTTATGATAGAAATAAGATAAAATTGATTCTGCATGGCCCCAGGGATAGATCTAGGAGGAATGGTAGAGGCAGCTGGTGGTGCAGTAGAGAGTGTATTGGACATGGAATAAGAAAGACTGGAGATCAAATTTAGTCTCAGACACTTACTATGACCATGGGCTATGGAACATGAACACTTAATCTCTGCCTCAGTTTCCTCAACTGTAAAATGGGAATAAACAATATTGACTATCTTCCAAGGTGGTTATAAGAATCAAACAAGAAAACATTCTTTAAAAAGTACTTAGCATAGTATCTAACCCATAGTAGGTGCTTAATAAATGATTATCACTTTACCCTTCCCACCCAATAGGTGGATAAGAACATTTTCTAACAATTAAAGCTGCCCAAGAATAGAATGGGTTGTCTCATTAGTGGAACTAGGATGACCATTGGTCAGGGCCCTGAAATTCAAGGATATACTTTCATCTCCAACCATCTATGATCTTGTTATCCTTGTGCCTCCAGAAGCAGACAGGAGCTCTTACCAGTTCTTCCCATTTGAAAGGATTTTTCTGGGGAGCAGCCATAGCTCTTTTCTTCTGAACCATGTCCATCACTTGGCAACTCATCCTCATCCTCTGTAGACAGTATGAAGTTATTTTTTAATGGGAGTAGGGGAGTGGGGTGGAGAATGCAGACTCTGGAACCCAAGCTATCTCTGGGTTTAACATGTTGGGGCAGGAAAAGGGGAGAGAGTTGATAAGGTTTTTCCAAGGAAAGAGATGGGGAGGACCCGATTCCTTGAAGGACTGAACCTGACTCTCAAGGAACAACCCATTGGATAGTCAATTGAACACTCATCTCTAAAAGGGGTTCCTCTAGAAAGTTGGGAGGGAGAGGGGGATCCCAGGGATAAGTCAAAGCTGAACATGGGCATTTTCTTTTGAGTCATGGACCAATTCTTAGGAAGTCTTGAGATGACAGGAAGGAGGGAGGAGGAGGAGAACGGGGACAGTCTCTGGGTATAAAGGTCAAGAGTAGAGCTAGAGAATGACAAAAAAGGGAGCCCAGTAGAAGCTTTTAAAAGGACTGAATGAAGGATGGGATTGGGAACTCAGTCATTTTTCCCATCTAGTCCATCCTAAACTGACATAGGACTGGGGGAGTGGGAAATAAAAGAACATCAAAAGAGATAGAAGCAGAAACTTGAGGGGATTGGGGAAAAAAAAGGAGGTGATGGGCATTTTGAGGGGGTAGAATTGAACAAGAAGGATGGGCCAAGGGATTTCTGTAGAGAAAGTCATCCAATCATCCCCAATCATGGAAGGGGTTTTGAAGGTGGCTGACTAACTGGACTTTGGAGAAAGGACTTTGGAAGTAGGGGCATGGAGAAAGAGGGAGAAGGGAGGCATGAAAGAGACAGGAGGGGAAGAGAGCTAGGGGGATACCCAGAGCATCATCTATCAGCCCATGTGACAGAGAGGTGGTGACTCAAGTCTACTTCCCAAACACCCAACAACTCCAGCCTCCCAAAACCACCAGCATGATTAGGGGTAGAGAGAAGGGACTGTCTCTGCCTTATTTTATTTTCCTTCGTCCATCTATTTCACTTCAAGCAGCAACCAGGGCAAGAAGATAAAAAGCAGTTCCAGCTGGGTAGACACTCACCACCAAAGACTCTCATCCGAGAAGGCAAAGATCGCCTCCTGGAAACCCAAAAAGGGCAAGAAGGAAATGCTGATTAGAAACTGCCACACTCCAGGTGGAGTGGGGAGACAGAAAAAGACCCCCTCCCCAGCCAACTGGCCAGTGGCTCTCCAACCCTGGATCCAAAGGGAACTGGGAAGGAGAGTCAGAGGCCAACTCCTTCCTTCTGCCTCCAGAACACACACCAAATGCTTCTGCTCTAAGGGACACTACACAGCTTTGGGGGGGGGGGGGCGGAGGGGGTAAGGAGACAAAAACAGGATTGCTTTCCCTGGTTTGCTACTAGATAGCAAAGGAACAAGGGAAAGAGTTGAGAAGCCATTTCAGAAACAAATGGGTTCAGGAGTCTAAAGACCTCCACCAGAAGACCTTCTCCTGTGTTAACAGTCATGTGCCCTGTCTGGACTTCCTCCTCTGTGAAATGAGAGATGATGCCTACCTTCTCTTCCTCAGAGAAGTCTTGGCACAAGAATCACAAAAGCAGATACATGAGAGGAAGGGCAAGATCATGGGAGATACTGTGAGCTGGGGGCTGGGCAGTCACAGAGAGGATGGGACTCAAAGCTTCTGGCACTAAATGGGATAGCTGTCACAGGTACTGGGTTCTAGGTCCAGAACAGTCATTTACCAGGGACCTTAGGCAACATATTGAACCTCTCTAATCCTCAGTTTCTCTATTTCTGAAATGGGGGTGGGGGAGGATCAATTGAGACAATCCTATGAGAAAGCAGAGGTAAAATTATATAGAAATGTGTTAGGATTACTGAGGTACTTTGAAAAACAATAAGTGCTTTACTAATGTGAAATGTTCTCCCATTCTGTGGTTGGAGGAGACTAGGGAGAGGTATGGTTGGCTTTTCTTGGTGCTGTTATTCTGAACTGTGAATGTCAGATTAATTATCCTTACAAAAACGTAACCTTAGCAAACAGGATCATGTCTGTTTATGGGTTTTGCTTTGATGTTGGAAGAACTTCCTAGACGGGAGGAGTGTTCAGTAGAGAAAAGGTAGGCAAGAGAGGCTGTAGAAATCTCTGCAAATCAGAGTCAGAGGATGTCGGAACTGTCAGGGATCTCAGAGGAACCAAGGCCCCACAGAGAGCTAAGTAATCCAGGGGAACTCTTTCTGCTTTATCAGGCTTAGGAAACAGAATCTGAATCTGGCCATCTTCCATACCCACAACCAGATCAAACCTAAATATACTGGCTGTAGGCCAGGGGCATGGGCCCTTCTTACCCTGTGCTTTGGGTATCTTGTTGCAGAGGCACCCTCCGAAGCTTGGAAAGTGAAGCCAGAGGGGTACTCATGGTTGCTAATTCTAGATCCTATTTGCCAGGAGGGCCCTGAAAAGAGAAAGTGAAAGAAACCCCAAGGGACATGAAAGAATTTATAGTTACCACACTGGAACAGGGGACTAGGGCCTTCTCTTTCACCACCCTTCTACACCTGCTCTCTGCCATGTCCCCAGAGAAGCACAATGCTGGGGGCTCTTGGCACTGGTTTCACAGACCACAGAATCTCCGAGTTGGAGGGCACCTGACATTAGAGGTCATTTAAAACAATGGGATCCTGAAGAAGAATCTCTTCTAGGCCCCCTCTCATGGAAGGGGACCTACTGCCTTGTGAAGCAGTCCACTGTGCTTTTGAACTGCTCTAATTCCAGTGCTTCATGTGGCATTTGGGTGGATTAGTGGATAGAGCCAGGCCTCAAGATGAGAAGTTCTAAGTTCAAATCTGGCCTGAGATATTTCCTAGCTGTGTGACCCTGAGGAAGTGACTGAACCCCAACTGCCTAGTCCTTTTATTGCTCTTCTGCCTTGGAACCAATACAGAGTATTGATTCTAAGAGAGAGGGTAAAAAAAAGTGCTTCACACATATCTCAAGTCTACAGCTTTCCCTCAACAACCCCATACACATTTACTTTGGTCTTCTGAGGCTGCATAACAGCCTTCAATGTTTGAAGACAGCTGTTATGCTCCTCCTTCTCCTCCCCTCCCCCAAAACCCACCTACCAACTCTCACAGCCCCCAAAGACAGGCAGCAGTACCCAATAAACCTCCTCCATCCCAGCTTCTTTTGAAGCTCAACAACCACTTAATTAAAAAAAAATTTTTTTTAAACCCGTACTTTCCTACCCAGCTTCCCTCTTCAACAATCCCTTTAGTAGTTTCTCCCCAGGCGGTGGTGATCCCCTGATCTCATAGCCTCATAGACCCTTCCTCTATCTTTATACAATATATACACAAAGAAAGACTCTAGGCAGGTAGTGTGAGACAGTAGAAGGAACACTGGAATTGAATCAAAAAGCCTGTCCTGGCTCTGCCTTTGACTCCCTACTAACTCTGAGGTGGTTCTTTTATCTCACCTCTGCAGGCTCCAGTTTCCCCATTTGTAAAATGGGAATAAACAGTGGCACCATAGACTTCATAGGGTTGTTGTGAAGAAAGAGCTGCATCTCTCCCATCACCACCACTGATACTTAGCACAATATTCTTCCACATGATAGGTACCTAATAATTGTTCACTGAATAGATTACAACTATAAATGTGTGTCCCATTCTTTTCTGTTCCTGCCCAGGAACTGATCCTTTCTCTGCCCCTCTCCCCACATCACAGACGGAGACAGACCTACTGAGATAGTCCTAGAAGTTCTTTCATCCTCCCCATCTCACAATCAGGTGTTTGGGGACCTTAAGTCCCATTTTATCCTGGAGAATAATCGTAGAATGGAGACTAAAGAGAAGCCTGACTGCAGTATCACTTATAAGCTATCATTCGACATCTGCTAAGGACACAGAACTACCCTGAGAAAAACAGAGAATTCAGAGTGAGGGGAAGCAAGAAACTAAAATTCTCTTCCAGATTTGAATCTCATAAAGGAGAATGAGCTGCTTGCTGAGGGAGAAATGATGGGAATTTTGGAAGTGACCAACCAGTGTGTGGGGAAGGACAGAAAAGCTGGGACTAGTCTGACATGCTTTGTAGAGAATGCATTTTAAAGATCTCAGAGAAAGTTTAACATTCTTAGGGAGAAGTCGGTTCAGGAGGGATAGCATGCTAGCAAATCCTGAAGACACAAAAGAAAAATCAATTCCATTGAGGAGGAAAAATAGTTGTCTAAGACCAATGTAGAGACACAACTACCCAACCAATTTAAATGTTTGAAAGACATGAAATGAAGATGGAAACATGGGTAAATAACAGAAAATAAACATAAAATCCTGGCACAGTCCTCTAAAAACTCATGTGAGGAATAACAATGTTTATACTGAACTGAACCTGGGGAGGAAATATTCAGGTAACAAAAAGGAGGGGTTTTAGAACTACAGTGTGAGAAAGAGGAGGATCAAGGAAGGGGCAGGATTCTCGCTCAGGATATATGGAATGACAACAATGGATAACAGAGAGATGACTCTTGTTTTACTAATTTTCTCTGCCAAATAGAATGATCCTGGATCAGAAAGGTGAGAACAAAGGTGGCTAATAGAGGGTTTTTTTTACCACCCACCATGGACTTCTACCGACTATGGTTCTCATCAAATTCTCATCAAATCTCTGTTTGCAGGACGGAGTTGGAGGATGTACTGTTAATCTTATAACATGCTTCTAAACCAAGAAGGAATGATGGCAGTTTCTTTGAAGAATTATTATTATGGGTTTTTTTGTATATTTATGTAAGAAGATTTTAGCTCTATTTTCTAGGCTGGTCTCTAGCTTCTGTAGTTAACAAAAAGAAATATTTATGCTGATATTCTAATAAAGAAATTGCACAATGAAAAAAAAAGATGACTGCTATTCATCCCATTTGGTAAAATCAAGTCACCTGATCCATATTAACTATATCCCAGGAGCCTGAAAGAACTAATCAGTGGGATTGCTGAATTACTATCTGTGATCTCTGAAAAACTATGGAAAGCAAGCGAGGTGCTGAAGGATTGAAGGAGAAAAGGGAAAATGTTTCCATTTTTCTTTTTACATGGAAAAGATGGAATCTTCAAAGTATAGGTCAGTAAGCTTGGTTTCTTTTTGTTCCTGAAAAAAAAAAGCATAGCATGAATAGTGATTAATGATTACTGAAAATCAAGAAAAGGAAATGTTGGGATCAGCAAAAGCCCCCTTCAATAATGAACATTATTGCTTTTTTTTTTTACAAGCTCAATAGATTAGTAAATCAGGCAAATATTGCAATGCTATTTACTTAGATTTTGGCAAAATGTTTGAAAAGATGAAAGTAGGTAGGGTGGATGATAGAAGAGTTAGGTGGATTCCAAACTGACTCAACAGCTAGAATGAATGACTCAAAAGTTCTACGGAAAGTAAGTAGGAAAGCCAGGTCTCATAGCAGACCTTAGGATTCCAAACCCATTGTTCTTTGCATTGTGCCATTGTCCATTCTATTTCTCTGTGTCCATGGCTTATGCCAAGTATGGAATACAAACTGCTGACTTCTTGACAAGTTGGAAATTCTCCACAGAAGGCTCCAGGGTGCTGTGGTTGGCCCTGGGATGTTTAGCATTTTGATGGTGACTTAGATAAAGGAATGAGCCTCAGATTTATCCAATATGCAAATAACCAAAATCCAGACGGGAGAACTAAGCCACTGGATAACAATCAGGATTCAAAAAGATAGTTCCTTCATGTTAACTTCATGTTAACAAGTTAACATGAAGAAACAAATTAAGTAAATTTGATAAAGATGGATATCAATATAGTCTTATATACTTGGGCTAAAAAAAATCAACTTCATAACTGTTAAAGTGGAGAAGGAAGAATGGCTCCCCAGGTGTCAGTCTGAAAAGATTTGGAGGCCTTATAGGACAACAAGCTGAGTGTAAAGATTCTCAAGTCTACCTTTCCTGCCCCAATCTCTCTCCTCCAATCTTTCATCTCTAACTGCCTTTCAGACATCTCAAACTAGATGTCCAATAAATATCCTGAATTCAATATGTCCCAGAAAGAACTCATTATTTCCCCCTAAATTCTCCCCCACCTCCCATCTTCCCTGTGACTGCAAAGGGCAACATCCTTCCAGTCTCTTAGGAGTGCAACCTAGGAGGTATTCTGGAATCCTCATCACCTCTCACCTTTCACATCCCAGTTGTTGCCAAGGTCTGCTGATTTCACCTATATATCATCTCTCAAATATGCCCCATTCACCTTCTCTATCACTGCTACCAACCACTCCAGTGCAGGCTCTTAATCATGCTTTGATTATTGTAATAGCTGCTGGTGCTTCTCTGCTGAGCCTACCTCAGGTTTCTTCCCACTGCAGTCCATCTTTTCATTCAGCCTCTAAAGTGATTTTCCTAAAGCACAGGTCTGACAATGTCACCCTACTCCCACCACTCAGTAAACGTTAATGGGTCCCTATTGTCTCCAGGATCTAATAGCACAGTGTCTGGCTCTAAGCAGGCACTTCATAACGTTGACTGATTGACTAATGAATCAGTGTTATACTATGGTAGCCAAGGAAGCCACTAGAAATGTAGACTGCTTTAGGAAAGAGCAGATAATAGTCTTGTCCTGAAATATTGTTTCTATTCTTGTGTGAGCCCCTTTTCCCTAAAAACAGTGATAGAGAGTGGCTAGGATAGGGGCCACCAGAACAGTGAAAAATGTATGCCAAATGAAGGCCAATTGAGCCTTCTTTAAACAATCTCATCATTGTTTAATCTGTAGGTGGTGGTAGGACACACATAAGATAGCTATCATTAGGTACTATATTTTGAAGGGCTGTCAAAAGAAGAGGTATTGAACTTGTCTTGCAGAATGGGCTGAAGTTGCAAAGAGACAAATCTGGGATTAGAGTAGAGAAAATTTCATAATATTGAGCTGATCAAAAGGGCAATGAACTGATGAGGGATGAAGTCAGCCCCATTTTACTAAATGTCTTAAATAAGAAAAAAAAAACTGGCTGATCAAACAGGAAGTTTTTGTTTCAGGATGTTTTGAGGAAGAGATCAAACTGATTTCTTAATCCCTTAAACAAAAATTTCCCCAGATTCCTATCTCTTCACATACCCAATCATCACCATTCTCGTTGCCTGCAATCCTAAGGCAACATATAATTCAAATAACAGGGTGTCCTCTGGCCTCAACCCAGTTTGAAAGTCATTTCTTCCAGGAAGGCTGCCCTAATCACCTGCTTGAGTCAGAAATGATCTCTTCCTTTTAAATCCCCAGACTACTTGGTGGTATCATTTAGCACCTTCTTCCTATATTATAGGTGTTGGCCTTATTCCTCTGCCGGACTAGATGATACTAGAAGGTAGGGACCAAGTCTTTCACTTGGTATCCCAAGTCCTAACCCAGAGAATGTGCTCAATATTTATTGAATTAATGGACTTTCTCAAAATTACTCTGTCAGCTTTCCCCCCAAAACTTCGCCAAACTATCTCTATTCCCTCAATCCAGGTTCCCTCTCCATTTTCTACATAATATGTACTCTTTATCATTATATTCCCTCATATTTCTAGAATCATGAGTGTTCAAGGTTTTTGTTACTTTGCATAGGATCTTGTTTTTCTCAGGGAACCATTAGCTTCCAGGATATGGTGCTTTCTACCCTCACCAGACAGATAACTTCCTAAGAGCAAGAACTGTTTCACTCCCCCTTAGACCAGAAGCTTCTTGAGGAAAGGGTCTTTACCCTCAGACTAAGGATGGAGAATAGGATTTGAGGGGCCAGATTTCCCCTCAAACTGGGGGTTGCCCTTTCCTCCGACAAAACTGGAGGATCCCATAGCATAATGACTTTCCCCTACAAGATTAGGGGCTCACCAAGCAAGGGCTGTGTCTTCCTCAGGAGATTGAGGATCCCAAAGTCTAGGCACTTCTTCTCTATTAGTCTGGCAAGAACTCTATTCACTACTAGACTGGAAGCTCCCTAAGAGTAGGAGCTGTGACTGCACTATCAGTCCGAAAAGTCCCCGGAGACTGGAGGTTGTCTCCCCTTCCCATTACGTTTCCTATCGGGGTGTGACATCATCACTCCGCGACCCTCCCCTCTCCAACCTCCCCCAGCTCTGTAGAGACCTTCCTCCTCAAAGCTCACCCGACCCGTTGTCGTGGTAACGGAGAGTACGCGTCTCTCCAAACAGGACTAAAGGGAGAGGGAAGGCTCTCGAGGTCGCCCCAGACTCCGTTTCAGTGACTCAGGCTCCGTGTAAACTCTAGAAACAAATTCTCGGAGAGGACACCGGGCTGAGTCAGGGGTCGCTACAAACAGCAAAGGCCTTTGGCTGGGAACTTACCACGCCGGGGCACTGAGCCGGCCCGGCAGCGCCGCCATCTTGTTGTCTACGAAGTCACCACGACAACCGAGGGTCCAAGGATTCTTATTGGTCATTGGAGCAGTCGCCTAGTAACGAGGCTACTTGGGTGGGTACAGTTTTCTGTCCTTAAATCTGGTTGGTGGCCTTAGGGTCCGCGCCCTTTTTGGGAACTGCAAATCCCAAACTCTACTGTTGTGGGTACAGTCTTCTGTCTTCGACTCTGATTGGTTACTTTGGGTCCGCGCTCTTTCTTGAGCCTTTCTGGGACTTGCTAAAGAGAAGAGAGGGGATGGTCAGTCTGACCCGATTGGACAGTCAGTCTGTCAATCATCATGTTTCTCATCCCTCCTCCCTCACCCTTTCACCAGTGAATTGCAGTCAAGTTCTGTCCCAATCACCCAATGTAGAAAGGGTCTGCATTAAGGCAGGGGACTCTTCCATTTTGAAAATGTGGCTTATTAGAATAAGAACAGAAATCTTGGAGTTGAAAAAAACCTTCAAATATTGATGATATCAGTTAATCAACAAACATTTTTCAAGGGTTTACTACGAGCCACGGCTGGGGCTGCAAAAGAGAAAGGGAAAACAGTTCTTGCCTTCATGGAGCTTAGGTAGCTCAGGATTGAAAGACAGGTATTGAAAGACAGGTATAGAGGGCAGATGTCCTGGGCTCAAATTTGACCTCAGAAACTTCCGCTACTGACTACCGACCAATGAGTCACTGGATCCTCAGTCGTATTGGTGATGGCATGGACAACAAAACAGGTGCTGCTGTGCTAACTCAGTGACTTGGTCCTGGGTTCAAATGTGACCTCAGACACTTCCTAGCTGTGTGACCTTAGGTAAGTCACTTTATCTTCACTGCCTAGCCCTTACTGCTCTTCTTCCTTGCAATCAAGACACAATATTGATTCTAAGATGGAAGATAAATTTTGTTTGTTTTTTAATTAATAAAGTATATTGGAACAACACATGGCTAAGAGCCATGCCATGCTACAAATAAGGTTTTCCAAAGAAAAAAGGCAGACTTCAACTATATTAAAATATAATATATATTAA
This sequence comes from Monodelphis domestica, assembly GCF_027887165.1. Classification (NCBI taxonomy): domain Eukaryota; kingdom Metazoa; phylum Chordata; class Mammalia; order Didelphimorphia; family Didelphidae; genus Monodelphis; species Monodelphis domestica. The sequence goes on along the minus strand of NC_077230.1, from coordinate 380,036,787 downwards.
AATAATGCTCCAAATCACACATAAGAAAAATGTAGATTAAAACAACTTAGAGATTCCAAATCACCATCACAAAACTACCAAAAGTGATAAGGGACTTCTGTGGAAGGACTCTGAGAAGGCAACCACATTATGATTCTTTTGGTGAAACTGAGATATAATCCTAAAAAAGTAATTTGAAACCATCCAAGAAAAGTCACTAAATGATTTCTAACCCAGCAAGGTAGGAGACACAGTGGACATAGAGCGTTGAGCCTGCAATCAGGTAGATCTGAGTTCAAAGTCAGCCTAAGACATTTACTGTGTGACCACAGGCAAATCTCTTCTACCTTGTCTCAGTTTCCTCATATGTCAAATGAACTGGAGAAAGGAAATGGCAAACTACTCCATTATCTCTGCCAAGAAAACTCCAAATGGAATCATGAAAAGTCAGACACTACTGAATAAAAGCAAAAATCTCACCACTGGGCATAATCCCTGAGGAGGTCAAAGATAGAAACAAAGGTTTTTAATACACAACTATGTACTAGAAGAGTTAGAAAGTGAGCAAGCATTTATTAAGCACCTACTGTGTGCCAGGCACTGTGCTAAACTCTGGGGATAAAAAGTGAGGGAAAAGGCAGTCCCTGCTCTTGAGAAGTTCACAGTCTAATGGAAGAGACAACATGGAAATAACATGTTCAAACAAGCTAAATACAGGATAACTTGGAAATAATCAAAAGAGGGAAGGTGCTAGAATTAAGAGAGATTTGCAAAAGGTTTCCTGGAGAATGTGAACGTTTATTTTGTTTTATTTTTCTGTCTTGGAATCAAAATTATGTCAGTACTAAGGTAGAAGAGCAGTAAGGGCTGGGTTTTTTGGGTCAAGTGACTTGCCCAGGGTCACACAGCCAGGAAGTATCTGAGGCCACATTTGAACCCAGGACCTCCCAACTCCAGGCCTGGCTCTCAATCCACTGAGCCCCCTAGCTGCTCCCAAAAGGTGTGATTTTAGCTGAGACTTGAAGAAAGCCAGGCAATCCAGGAGGCACAGATCAGGAAGGAGCATTCTAGTTGGAGTGGACAAAGGGAACAGGAAAGAGGCCAGTGTCACTGGACTGAAGAGTAGAGAGATGAATAGTGAAGAGGACTGGAAGAGTGTGGGAAAGGGCAGGGGAGGGGCTGTGAATACCCAACAGAGGGTTTTGGAGTTGATCCTGAGGCTCAGGTGAGATGAGGAAACTTGTGCCTCTGCCACACTGCAGTATGGGGCTAAGGGAGGAGGCTCACATGCCAGTCAGGGGTCAGGGAAGACTTCCTGGAGGAAGTGTGACTTGGGGCAGGCTCCAATGGACCAGAGCATTTTGCAAGGCAGGAAAGAATTCTGAGACATAGGGTAGGAAGAATGTTCTGAGCAAAGTGCCTGAGAGAAAAAGTCCAAAGTTATCTATGCCAGGCCCGGTGAGGCCCTCTGGCTGGGGAAAGGATGCTGGGTTGGAGCTGAGTGAGAGGGAAGAGCCACAAGTGTCCAGTGTCTTTGCTGGACCTGCATGTTTACTGAAGAACCTCACTGACAAGCACCTCCCAAGGCCTCTCTATTGGGTACACACAGCAATCTCTGTGGTCTTGGCCGATGGGAGCAGTCAGAGCACATTGCTGGGCATCTTTGGGGTTTGGCCCCAAGTCTCCTCTCCCCCCAATCCAAGCTCCTATATTAGAATGAGAATATTAGATCTGGGGTCTCTGAGAGGGGATGAGTTAGACCAGAAAATGTTAGAACGTGCAATGTGAGAGTTGGAAGGACCCTTAGAACCCAGAATGTCAGAGCTGGGAGAGACCTTAGAACAGAGAATGTCAGAGCTGGGAGAGACCTTAGAACAGGGAATGTCAGAGCTGGGGGAGACCTTAGAACAGGGACTGTCAGAGCTGGGAGAGACCTTAGAACAGAGAATGTCAGAGCTGGGAGAGACCTTAGAACAGAGAATGTCAGACCTGGGAGAGACCTTAGAACAGAGAATGTCAGAGCTGGGAGAGACCTTAGAACAGAGAATGTCAGAGTGTGTGTGTGTGTGTGTGGGGGGGGTTCCTGAAAACAATATCCAAGATCAAAGACAATTTAAGGAGCATCTAGTTAGAGGCTGGTTTGCTGTCAGAATCTCAGAAACAGCCAGCAGATGTGATAAATGTTTGCTGCTTATCAGGCAAGACCTGAGGTTAGTCATCACTCCCCTGGACCTTAGTTTTCTCACCAGTAACATGAAGATAGCTCCCACTTGCTCCTTCAGCAGGTCGATTTGATTAAAAAGTCCTTTGTATTAATTTTTATTTTTGGTTCTTTGAGAGCAAGATCTGTGTCCTACCTCTGAATTTCCTGTTCCTCCCACCACCGCCAATGAGGCCTCTAAAACTGGTATTTTATCCCTTATTTCTTGAATTAGATTTGGCAGTGGTGGGGGCCTCCTGAAATGGTTTTGATGACAAGGCAGGAAAGGGATCCTTCTCTTTTAAGGTCCCCAGACGGGCCTGGGGCCTGGGCCTTCCTCTAACAGATTCCATCCTTATAGGTTGCTGTGACCCTACTGGAAACCACTTCCCTTTCCCCTAAACCCAGCTGAGTCTCATTGCTCTTGTAAATGGAGATAGAAATGAGACAGAGAAGTGAAACTTGAGGTTTTGAGTGAAAATAAAAATTATAAAAAAAGACACTCAGGCCCCCCACTCCATCCTCCTCCCACTCAGCCATAGATGTGGCTATCAGGAAATCTACTATCAAGGACACATGCGTAGTCGATGGCATTTGACTTATAGCTGTTTATTAGCAGGCACTTCCCACCATGCTGTCACAGAGATACGTGGCTCTTCACATGCCCATCCTTGGGCCCCATCCATCAATAAAGGCACTGAGCCACAACCATACAGGATTATAGAGCTGTCCACACACAGGTGTGAGAGGCCTTTGAGCTAAGCTTCCATTTTTCAGTACTTTGTCTCAGAAGGGTTAAGTTGGCCAACATCACCCAAGTAGAAAGTGGAAGGGAGAAGACAACTAGGTAACTCAGTGGAGAGAAAGCCAGGCCTAGAGATTTATTGGTCCTAGATTCAAATCTGATCTCAGATACTTTCTAAGCTGTGTGACCCTGGGTGAATCACTTAATCCAAATTTCCCAGTCCCTACCACATTTCTGCCTTGTAACCGATCAAGTATCAATTCTAACACAAAAAGTAAGGGTTTAAAAAATGTTTTTAAAGAAAGAAAGTAGAGGAGATAGGGATTCAAAATAGGGTCATTTTGACTCCAAACCCAGGGCTTTTCCCACAGCACAAACTCATAATTCATCTCAAGCATCTCCTTGAATTCTCAACTTAACAAACATCCATTAAAACAAGCCTTTCCAGAGGCAGAGAACTGACCATGAAGTTCTGAATATCTATTATAATTAAATGAAATATTCATAAAGCCCTTAGCACAGTACCTGGCACACAGCAGGTGATTATTAAATGCTTATTCCCTTTCCTAATCCCTGTAATAAATAGATGATCTGTGGAACTATATTTCTAGTTACAGTAAATGGATACTCTGGCTTGTGACTAGAGAGATACTAGGGGGAACCTCAAGATGCTTAGTTGTTATGGAGATAGGAATATTTTGAGAGAGATAGAGAGAGATAAAGAGAGATACTGCTAGAGAGATTACTCTGGGGCTGACTACTGATCACTATTGGCTAATAAATCAAGATATTTCCTACCCTTCCTCCTCCCTTCACCTCCCAGTTTCCACCCACTCCCTTCTGCCCCCCTTTCTCCTCCCCTGGTTTTAGTTAGCCACCTTCTAAGTAACTCAGAGGAACTATGAGATTTCAGAGAAATATTCTTTACTCTTCTTTTTCTCAAGTAAAGGGGTTTATTGGTAACACCAGGATAGGGATTGAGGTGAGAGGGATGAGGTTTGTCCCTAATCTACAAGGAAAGGGTTATGAAAGTTTTAGGAAATGTCAGTCTTGTCACAACTGTGACTCAGGGACAGTCAGAGAGATGGAGGACAACTGTTAAGTCTTCTTTCTTTTTCCAATTACACAAAGCCACCAACAAAAGTAAATTTCTTCTCAGATTAATTCCAGGAGTCCTCCTAAAGGTTCTTTCAACCTAGTACAGATGAAGCCAGCCACCCTTGGTCAATAACCCCCAGAGAAGTTTCTCCCTTGGTCAGTAACCCCAGAGAAGAAATCTCAGTTCATCTTCCCTGGCCAGGCTCCCAATTGCCTTTTCTGGGAACATTCCATTTGGAATCTTCACCTTGATTGACAGATCAAGTCCTTTACTTTGGTTTGCATGCTTGGCTTGTCTTGTTAATCCTCTCTTTCTTCATGCCTCTTCCACATCCCCTAACCCCTCACTGTGGATAGCATGTGCTTTTTTCTGCCATTATTTAATTTTATTATATATTTAACAATTTCAACTAAAAGAGAAAGGAAGTAGTTTGCCAACTGGTAACAATCATATAGTCTAATCCTCTTGTTTCACTTTGTTTAATAAAATTTTACTTTTTAAATTAATAAGCATTTATTTTTTGTTCTCACTTCTCCCTTTCCTCTCCCAAAAGAAAAAAGGGGGGAAAATCCCCACAGGAAAAACCTTGTAACAAGTATGAGAAGTCAAGCAAAATAAATTTCCAAGCAGCTTTTAATAAAAGTGTTTGTCTATTTTTGCTTTTCTTTTTAATAGATTCAATGTGCTATATTCAAAACTGACCTCTTTTTCCATGATTTCTGACCTTTCTTTTTTTTAATGTATTTCACAAATATAAAGTTTCAATGATTCCCTTTAATTTCCTTCCTTTCCTTCCTTCCTTCCTTCCTTCTTTCTCTCTCTTTCCTTTCTTTCTTTCTTTCTTTCTTTCTTTCTTTCTTTCTTTCTTTCTTTCTTTCTTTCTTTCTTTCTTTCTTTCTTTCTTTCTTTCTTTCTTTCTTTCTTTCTTTCTTTCTTTCTTTCTTTCTTTCTTTCTTTCTTTCTTTCTTTCTTCTTTCTTTCTTTCTTTCTTTCTTTCTTTCTTTCTTTCTTTCTTTCTTCCTTCCTTCCTTCCTTCCTTCCTTCTTTCTCTCTCTTTCCTTTCTTTCTTTCTTTCTTTCTTTCTTTCTTTCTTTCTTTCTTTTCTTTCTTTCTTTCTTTCTTTCTTTCTTTCTTTCTTTCTTTCTTTCTTTCTTTCTTTCTTTCTTTCTTCCTTCCTTCCTTCCTTCCTTCCTTCTTTCTCTCTCTTTCCTTTCTTTCTTTCTTTCTTTCTTTCTTTCTTTCTTTCTTTCTTTCTTTCTTTCTTTCTTTCTTTCTTCCTTCCCTTCCTTCCTTCCTTCCTTCCTTCCTTCCTTCCTTCCTTCCTTCCTTCCTTCCTTCCTTCCTTCCTTCCTTCCTTTCTTTCTTTCTTTCTTTCTTTTCTTTCTTTCTTTCTTTCTTTCTTTCTTTCTTTCTTTCTTTCTTTCTTTCTTTCTTTCTTTCTTTCTTTCTTTCTTTCTTTCTTTCTTTCTTCCTTTCTTTTTCCTCATCTCCAGCTTCTCTCTCCCTTTCCTTCCTTCCTCCCCAGAGTGGACAAAAACAAACAAACAAACAAATCCAAAACCTTTGGGAAAAATTCTTTGAGCCAAGTAAAAGAAGTTCCTGTATTGGCTGTTTTGGAAAATGTATCTCTTCATATGCAACTCCAATCCATCCCCTCTTTGTTGGGAGGTGGAAAGAATGCTTCATTACTCTTTTGAAACTTTACATCCAATTCTATCTAACAAGGGCACTTGGACAAACACTTATGAATTACCTGTGGCATGCAAGGTCTCAGATCTTTCATCTGAGGTCTATCTGAGATAAATATGGAGAGGCAAATCCTTGTAAGGTTGGATATCAGAACTGTTAAGGCCACAGCCTCTTAAAGCTATTGTGACCCTCATCAGAGGAAAGAGGACCCAAAACAATTAAATTCTACCAGGGCCCAGTGAAAATGCCTTGGCAATACAAAGTTAAATATAACACAGATCTAGCTCTCAAGAACGGACCTAAGCGAGGCAGCTGGGTGGCTCATTGGATTGAGAGCCAGGCCAAGAGAAGGGAGGTCCTAGGTTCAAATCTGGTCTCAGACACTTCCCAGCTGTGTGACCCTGGGCAAGTCACTTAACCCTCATTGCTTAGCTCTTTCCATTCTCCTACCTTGGGAACCATACACAGTATTGATCCTAAGATGGAAGGGAAGGGAAAGGGAAAAAGGAAGAGAAGGGAAAATGGAAAGAAAGGCAAAGAAAGGGAAGTGAAAAGAAAGAAAAGAAAGAAAGAGAAAGGACCGAAGGATTATAAGAGGTGTAAGTGAGAGTGAGTTTCATTGAGGTATGCAAATGTATGGTAGGTAGCAATGCTGAATTCAGAGAAGAGTAGGCCAGCTTGGTTGGAGTATCGAATTTGAAGGGGAGTAATATGAAATGAGCCAAGCTTTAAGTGGATAAGAGACTTTAAATATCAAACCAAGGATCTTTTGTTTGATCCTAAAGATCATAGGGAGGCATTGTAGATACTTGAGCAAGGAATTGGCACAGTCAGACCTATGCCTTATAACAATTATTATTTCTTTAATACTATTTTATTGTTACTTTTTATGTAAAGTTGTGTGTATATATGTATGTATAAAAATATGTATATACTGTTTAGAAGGGACCTGTCTACCTCAATAATGGCTGACCTGCTCAACCCTCACAGCCATCCTTTGGGGAAAAGGCTCTTGTGGAGAAGAAACCAGCTTTTTTTCACCAACTGCCATCCACAAGGCATTCGTGTCAGTCTAGCTGAAGCAACCAGATACCCTGAGGGAGGGGCAAGAGGCAAACTAAATCACAGACCGCCATCTTCCCATAGACATTCATGGAGATAGTCCAGGACCCTGACCCAAGAGCCTAGGGAATAGCCACCACAGCCAATATCCTGAGAGGCAAAACTTCACATAGATGCAATTGGAACTGTTCCATCTGGTGCTACCTACAGCCACAACTCCCAATTGGGTTAGGGTTAGAACATTGAACCAACACAGAGAATAAAGTTCTGGCCCCAAATTCCTTGGCCCTGACACAGGGTTTAAAATCAGAAACTCATGATTTTATCAGTGGAAATGACTTTTGTTGATGCACTTAATAAATGTTTTTATTCATTCATATTCCAAGTGTCTTCCTTGTAACAAAGTAAAAAGGACAACAAAACCAATCAACACAATGACTGTCTGAGAGCATGGGCAGCATTCTTTACCCATAGTCCTCTATTTTTCTACCAAAAGAAAGGAAATGTGTTTAGGAAGATTATTTTGGTGATTACGTGAAGGGGGGAAAAGATTAGAAGCAGAGATTCCAATTAGGAAGCCACTCTAACAAAGAGGGGAAGAAGGAAAGATTCATAGAGGAGGAAGCCCATTGGTCAGAAAGGGACTTTAATAAAACTGGTAAAGGGAAGGGAGGGGAAATAATTCATTCCAGGTCAAGAAAATGCATTAGCAAATAATAACAATCGTAATTTTTAAAAAATACTGTTCAGTACTAGATTTGGAGTTGGAAAGTTGGAAAGACCCTCTTGGGAACACTGTCTTAGACACTTCTAAGCTGGGTAACTCTGGGCAAGTCACAATCTGCCTCAGTTTCCTCATCTCTAAAATGAGGAAGAAAATAGCATCTCCCTCACAAGGTTGTTGTGAGGATCAAATGAAATAACCAATGTAAAGTACTTTACAAACCTTAAATTGTCAGTTCCTTGAAGGCAGAGACTTGTCTTTTGCCTCTTTTTGAATCCCTACAACTTATCACAGTGACTGGCATAAGGTAGAAGCTTAGTTTATTGTCCTTTTTATTTTGTTACAAGGAAGACACATGAAATGAATGAATTAATGAAGCATTTATTGACTATTGATTGAAAGTACCATATGAATGCTAGCTATCTTCCTCATTATTAGTTCATATTATCATAGGGATTTAAGATTTAAAAAGCACTTTCCTCACTGCAACTCAATGAAATAAAGGTCAAGTATAATTATCCCAGTTTTACGTAAAGTTAAATACACAAAGTCACATTTAAAAAAACAAAACCAAAGCCAAACCCCTGACTTTCTGTCTTAGAATCAAAGGAAGTGTCTGAGGTCAAATTTGAACCCAGGACCTCCCGGCCTGGCTCTCAATCCACTAAGCCATCCAGCTTCCCCCACAAAATCATGTTTTTAATAAATGCTGGCTTCTCAGCTCTAGGTCTGGAACGAAAAAAAAGAGGACCTTCAGGAGCAGCCAGCTAGTACCCACTCATGGCTCCCTTCTTACACCAGCAAGGAAGTGTCTGGCCCAGTGTTGGGAGATGAGGGTTGGCAGCTTGGTTGCCTAGGGGAGGAGGGAAAAGGTTTTGAAGAGACTGGGCTAATTCTGCCCAAGATGTTCCTTCCCCAGGTTGCGGCTTGCCGGCACACTCAGACCCAGGATCTTCCGCCCCCACTTCCTGTTGCTTTCTTCCCCCAGTGCCTCAAAGTCTCAGTTCTTCTTCCTCCTCCAGAGCCCAGTCACAAAGCAACCTCAAAAGTCCACCCAGATCTTTTCCAGGTCAACCCAACCCAAAGGAGTGGAGGTGGGGAGATTTTACTCTTGTTTTTAGATTTGCTATGCAAAGCATTTCAAAAAGATGATATTGAAAGTAAAAAATAAACCTCGTGGCCTGATGGGCTAAGGAGTGATCCCCTAGGCCAAGGGACCTCTCATTTTAGGATGTGAATGCACAGATGCTGGATAGGATGGAGTTTGGCCCTCCGAGAGGCAGAAGTGAAGAGTTTAAATCTTTTCCATCTCTGCCACCACCCATTTCTCTCTGAGCCCCGGCACCACCATGGCCACCTCCACTGAGTTTCCTTTCTCCTGGTCCATTTCCTTCACTGAACCCCAAAGTATCGATCTTTTAATAGGCACAGAACGCTAGTAGAGACGTTAGAACAAAGAATGTTGGAGTCAGGAGGAAGCCTGCTACATGGAACATTAGAGCTGAAAAGACACTCAGGACATAGAATGTCAACGCCAGTAAGAGTTTTAAAACAGAACGTCCAAAGTAGGAGGGATCTCAGAACAAAGAAGGTCAGCGCTGGGACAGAGCTTAGAAATAGAATATTAGACCTGAAAGGGGTCCCAAAGTTGAAAAGGCCCTGAGAGAACAGAATAAGAGAGCGAGGAGAAGCCTTAGAACATGGGTCAGACGAAGACACTCTCAAGGTCTCTCTGAAGAACTTTGCTATTAGTGGAATTGCTCCTCAGCTCCAGGAGAGGGAAAGGAGAAGGGGAGGGAAAGAAAATGAATCATGGAACCATGGGAAAATATTCTAAAATTATTCATCAATAAAAAATTTAAAAATCTAGGAAAAAAAGAACATAGGTCAGAGTGAAAAAGACCTGATACGTGAAAACTAGGAGGGATCTTAGAATAGAGGATGTCAGAGCTAGGTGGGAGTTTAGAATACAGAGTGTCAGAGCTGGAAGAGACCAGAATATAGAATGCCTGATCTGGACAGAATATAAAATGTCTGGATTGAATGAGAGCTGAGAGATCGATTTGCAGAGGAAGGAACTGAAGCCAACGACAGAAAGGAATTTGCCCAAGGATAGTAGGCAAGGATTTAGTAGCAGAAATTTTAATTGAAACTCAGGTTGCCTGTTAGTCAAGTCAACAAGCATCTATTAAGGTATGCCTCAGGCCAGGGTTCTCCCTTCTATACCAAAACCTTTGTCTCTGTCTATTGATAATTGGGCCAGGAACCAAACACTCAGGTTATCATACTAGCCCTGCTGTTACCTTGCTGTGGGAACTTGGGCAATGGGTTTTCATTTTCTAGACTTCACTTTTTCCCTGTATACATTGAGATGCTCAGATAAATTGTTTTAAGAGGTCCTTCCAGCTCTGATCTTCTAGGATTATGGGACTCTCACTGAGTAGTTATATGATTTTGGCTAAGGCATTTCTCTTCCCTGGACCTCATGTTCCTTCTTATCTGAAAAAATGAAAGGGTTCTAGCAAATGACCTCTAAGATCTCTCCCAGCTCTCACATTCCCTGTTCTAAGGTCTCTCCCAGCTCTGACATTCTCTGTTCTAAGGTCTCTCCCAGCTCTGACATTCTCTGTTCTAAGGTCTCTCCCAGCTCTGACATTCTCTGTTCTAAGGTCTCTCCCAGCTCTGACATTCTCTGTTCTAAGGTCTCTCCCAGCTCTGACATTCTCTGTTCTAAGGTCTCTCCCAGCTCTGACATTCTCTGTTCTAAGGTTCCTCCCAGCTCTGACATTCTCTGTTCTGAGGACTCTCCCAGTTCTGACATTCTCTGTTCTAAGGTCTCTCCCAGCTCTGACATTCTCTGTTCTAAGGTCTCTCCCAGCTCTGACATTCTCTGTTCTAAGGTCCCTCCCAGCTCTGACATTCTCTGTTCTAAGGTCTCTCCCAGCTCTGACATTCTCTGTTCTAAGGTCCCTCCCAGCTCTGACATTCTCTGTTCTAAGTTCTCTCTCCCAGCTCTGACTTTCTATTTTCTGAGGTTCCTCCTAGCTCTGATATTCTCTCTTTTAAAGTTTTGCATTCCATGCATTAAAGTTCCTTCCATTTCTGCCAGTGTATGTTCCAAAATTCTAAGGACAGTTTTAGGTCCCTCCCAACCTAGAATATATTCTACCTTCCAAAGTCTCCTGCCATTTTGGATAAAGTATTAGAGTTAAGAACATCTGAGGGGGCAGCTGGGTAGCTCAGTGGATTGAGAGCCAGGCCTAGAGATGGGAGGTCCTAGGTTCAAATATGGCCTCAGTCACTTCCTAGCTGTGTGACCCTGGGCAAGTCACTTGACCCCCATTGCCTAGCCCTTACCACTCTTCTGCCTTGGAACCAATACACAGTTATTTATTCCAAGACGGAAGGTAAGGGTTTAAAAAAAAAAAGAACATCGGAATTGCCTCAGATACTTACCAGCTGTGTAAACCTGGACAAATCACTCAATCTGAGAGCTAGAAGAAATATTAGAATATAGAAGGCTCCTGTTTTCTCATTTGAAAAATGGGGATGGTAATAGCCCCTACCTCCCAGGATCCTCCTGTGAGAATCAAACAAAATTACCCATGTAAAAATCTTTTATAACTTAAAAGGGATATATTCATGATTATGAGATCTTTTTATAACTCTAGGAGTCTGGGGCTATACTAAGGAAATGTCCCTCCCACATTCTCATGCTCCTCCCTAAACTATAACTACCACCATCTCTCTTCTTGGGCAAAAGCTTCTCACAGATCTACTCTCCAGGAGGGACAGACCAGCACAAAAGCTCTAAGATGAAGGCTTTCTTCCTCCTACTCCTTTTCTGTCTTGTGACCCTGATTGAGATGCAGGTAAGGACAGCCCTGTTCTGTTAGATCCAAGATGCTCAACAAACTTATTTCTAGCTGTATTGGAGTCTTTCCTGAGAAAGGGGGCTAGCCCCCTAACCCTTCCATCTACCCCCATCTCCCAATTAACACCTCCTTGCCTCATTACAGGATGAAACTAGACATTTGGGAGCCTCAGGCACCTAGACTTATTCTCCTTCCTTGCTGGGTATCTAAGGGAGGCATCTGATCATAATGCCAAGGGCTGAGATAAGCATCCTATGAGACCGGAAAGACAAATTTTGAAAGTCTACCACAGAGACAGCTATAAAGAAAAATCCCAATATGGAAAGAAAAGAAACCCAATAGACTCAGATTCTCCTGGCAGTTGTCCTTGGGTTTCCTCTCTGAGAGCATGTCATAGTGGACAGAGATCTGGTCTCAGAGCCAGGTCGACTTTTAAGCGATATAGGCATTATGACCCTAGAAAAATAAATTAATTTCTCAGTACCCCCCAGGCAAGACTATGACTCTAAGTTATAGAGAAGGTGCCAACCTGCATCAGTAGAGAACTCCCAGTGCCAATTAAATCATTGGTCTGGTCCCCAATCCTTCCCCTCTGCTAGACTGGCACTCCTGAAAGATTGGGGGTAGTTCTCCTTCCTATCATCTCACCTGTGCTCCCATCTATTTTTTTTAAACCCTTACCTTCTGTCTTGGAATAAATACTGTGTATTGGTTCCAAGGCAGAAGGCCGGTATGGACTAGGCTATGGGGGTTAAGTGACCTGCCCAGGGTCACACAGCTGGGAAGTATCTGAGATCAGATTTGAACCCAGGACCTCCCATCTCTAGGCCTGGCTCTCTATCCACTGAATCACCCAGATGCCCCCTGCCTCCATCTATTCCTTAAAGACCTGGCTTGGGATGGTAGTTCCAGTCCCAGCTCAGACATTGGGCAAGCCATTTTCCCTTTCTAGGCTTTTGTTATAAAATGTAAGAATGGAACTGGACCCCAAGATCCATTATAACTTGATCAGTCCAAGAACCTCTTCCAGCTCTTACATTTTATAGGCTAACATTCCTTCCAACTCTAACGTCCTTTAGTTGAATCAGGAGTTTTTAGCCTTTTTGATATCAGTGTGGTCAAGCCTATGAGCCCCTTCTCAGAAGGAGAAGGAAATTGTTCAATTGCAGCTAGAGATGAGTGAAAATAAAGACCCTTGAAATCTACCCATGGCCCTCTGGGAGTTTAGTGAGGAATGGTGCATCCCAGGTTAAGAACCCCTAGATTAGGTCAGTGGAATGGTCCAGGGGAAGGCTAAGACTGGTAGATCTCTGGAGTTTGGCACTTCTGAGCTGTATATGGTGACCCTCCACCCCTACCTGGGAACGGTCCCCACCAGGCTGTCCAAGGGGCAAGTGGATAGGGCAACTATAGGTCAAGATAGGGAGAGTCAATCTTCTCCCCTGTTCCCGCCAAAAACAAACAAAAAAAGACTCCTGGGTTAGACTGAATCAGAGGGAGATTCCCTTTGCCCCTACTTCCCCTACCTGATTAAAGTGTGTTCTAGAATTGAGTCTTTTTGTACCTCATTTCTGAAACTGAGAGGTGGCTATCACCTTTCTTTGCATATCCCATCTCCCTCTCTCCCATCCTCTAAGGTTCAGTTGGGTGGGTCCAACCTAGAGAAATAATAGTTTGAGTTCCCCCATGATGGCACCCTTCACTGATTCTGGGGAGGGGGAAAGGGGAGCACAGCTGGGGTTTGAGGGAGTGGGGTGGGGAATGGGCAGATACTCTTGTTACTTCAGCCTACGTCCTCCTCACTATTGCCCCTCCAGAAGCCACTGGCCCAAAGGCTTTATTTGCATTGGATTTGCAGGCTGACCAATGCCCCTGTGGCAAACTATACTGTGGGCAGTGAGAGGACCCCAGTTCTGCACTACACCCAGCACCAACTGGGTTTTCTTTCTGTGGAGAGAAAGCAATGAATAGCGGAACTTGCAGTCCAGTTCCTCCATTTTAGAGATGAGGAAGAAGAAGCTCAGAAAGGGGAAATGACTAGCCTGAAGTCACACAGCAAACTAGTGGCAGAGTCAAGACTGGAATCCAGGCCTCTAGGTACCCAGTCTGGCCTTGTGGCCTTTACCTTCTGTTGTAGGGGAGGTGGGGTGAGAGAGAAAGAATAGGAGGATGGGAGGGGAAGTAGTTCCCCCTTCATCTTATAGTCGAAGGGGAAATCCTTCTCTCTTGTCCTCAAGAGCACACCCTGGATGAGAAATTCAGGAGTCCTGGCTTTAGTTTATGTGACTCTATGAGTCAGTTGCCCTCTCTGGACCTCCATTTCCCCTCCTGTAAATTAAGGTTTGGGGCCAGATTTGCTGTAAGATTCCTTCCAGCTCAAACATTCCATGTTCTAAGATTCCTTCTAGCTCTTACATTCTGTTTTGTCTATTTGTCAATCAAAAGCTTTCAGTGGTTCCTTCTAGGAGAAAAATACACATGCCTCCATTTAGCATGCAATATGGCCCCAGTTTTATTCTTTCAGACTACTTTCATATACTTTCCTTTACATGCTCCCCAGTCCTGCCAAATTGTACCATTGTAATTACCCCAGACTCAAAGCTTCTCTGCCTTTTCAGGATCCTCAGAGATCATTTACTTCAGCATCCTCTTAAAAAAAAACAACACACTTTTACCTTCCACCTTAGAATCAATACTGTGTATTGGTTCTAAGGCAGGGTAAGAGGTAGGCAATGCAGATTAAGTGATTTGCCCAGGATCACACAGCTAGGAAGTTTTTGAGGCCAGATTTGAACCTAGGACCTCCCATCTCTAGGCCTGACTCAATCTACTGAGCTACCCAGTTGCCCTAAGCAACCTCATTTTATAGATAGGAAACTAAGACCTAGAGAAATGACTTGCCCAAGGTCAAACAGGCAGAGGCAGGATTCAAACTCAGGGCCTCTGGCTCCAAAATTTTTCTACTTTTTGAGACTTTTTCACCTCAAATGTATTTGCTTCCTAAAAACCCCAAAGGAAAACATGTTCCTCATATGTTTGTCCTGATGCCTTTTTCCAATATTTAAACAGTAATGGAAGATTTGAGGATGAAGTCTCCCCACCATCTTCTTTAAGCTCCCCAATAGGTTTCCCTTGCGGAAGGGAGGTAGGAAGACAGAAGAATGGGTGGAACCTCCCAGCATCAACCTAGGAAGAACCTCTGAGTACTTTCCCTAGGATAATAATTGTAGCAGGGAGGTTGGTGTTGATCAACCAGTTGGGTCCCTGGAATCTTCTAGAAGAGAGGACATCCCATGGGCCTTTGTCTTCAGGGGCATTTCCCCTAGAGCTGGGTCTCTCCACTTCATAGCCTTATCTATCCTCCACAGAGTGCTTCCCAAACTCCACCAACCACACAGCCTGCAAGCAGTTCATCTCAGATGTTCAATGGAGCCTGCACCTGGGCGGCCCTTCTCTTCTCTGGCATCTTCTCCTACCTCCTGGGGCTGCACTGAGGCCTGGAGCCACGACTTCAGAGACCACTGGCCTGGGCCCCTGCTCCCACACTCTTCAGCACTTGCCTCCTCCCTGAGGAGCCCATCCTGTGTGGCCCACCAAAGCGTCCTCTCCTCTGGGCCATCCCCCTCTCCCCTCTCACCACGGCCCCCTCCTCAGGAGCTCTGATGTCCAGGAGAACCCCAGCCAGCTCGAGTCATGAGCAGATTCCAGGATGCTTGAGGGCTCTCGTGATGGAGGAGCAAAGTACTGATCTGCTTGACCCAATAAAGATATTGGAGCCCTGAATGTGTGTTCTCTCTGTCACTCCCCCCATTTCAGGAACCCCGTTAGGCCCGCTCTTCCTCACCCCAAGCACACACCTTCTGATAGCATTTCCAGAGGTACAATCTTCCCTAGGAGAGCTCTGGGATTCCTATCTAGCCTAGCCAGGTCCCCTTCCCAGAAAGAGCATGGATTGAGGCGTGAGAAGCAGGAGGCAGCTCCAGAGGCTCACAAAAGAGTAGAGCTGGAAGGATTTGAGAGATGATCTTATTTTCTTGAGGCCTAGAGAGATGGAGGGACTTGCCCAAGGTCACCGGGTAGCTGGAGTTCCTGGTCTTCTGACCCTAGGATCATAGTCCAATCCAGAGTTCTGCCTCAACTTTAATCCTGTCTGCCTGGAATCCTGCCAAATAGCTGCACCCACAGGCAGATATCTTAACAGCCACGGCCTCTGTTCCCTCATCTCGTCCCAGTTAATCACTCTGAGAAATGTGGGAGAAGGGAAATAAGAGAGAGGGAGAAGATACACTTCTTTAAGGCCTAAGCCTTTTGGGGATAAGGGCTGGGGTCTGCCCTGCCTCCATTCCTGCTTCGATTACCCCCTTGCCTGGTTCTTCTCTCTTCCTTCTCTGGTCCCCCCAACTTCCCATGCATAGACAAGCAGGTTAGGCTCTGCTCACAGCCCTCTCTGACCTCTGCTCCCCTTTTGCCCCAGATAGGTTAGACTCTAGTCCCCCCCATCCCAAATAGATTCTACACACCCCTTGGCCCCCAATGGTTTCCTGGTTTTGTCACTCAAGGGTAAGGATTTAGGGTCCCCAGGGAAGAGGCCCTTACTGGTACTAGTTCCCACAGGGCCTCACCACACTCAGAAGTTTCTTCTCTGGTACCTGGGGGAGGGGAGAACCGGTATCCGGTGGAGAGTCCCCAGCCAGAAGAATGGAAATAAAAAGGTAGAAAACTTTTGGTCCATTACCTCCTGCCCCACCTACCTCATCCGAGGCTTGCTGAAGTAAGCATGAGTTCTGTTATCCTTTCTCCCTAAGGAGAGTAGAAGTCAATCTCTCTCTTCTATCCCCCCCCTTCCCCCCTTCCCTATGCTTTCTCTCCTCCCTTCTTTGTCTCTTTCTTTCCTTCTTCCTTTCCCCTTCCTCCTTTCTCTTTCTCCCTTCTCTTCAATTCTTTCTTCTTGTCTTTCTTCCCTTCCTTCCCCACCTCCTTTCTTCCTTCTTTCTTCTTGTCTTCCTCCCTTCCCTTCCATCCTCCTTTCTTTCTTCCTCCATTCTCTCCAATTCTTTCTTGTCTTCCTTTCTTTCCTCCCTTTTCCCTTCCTCCTCTCTCTCTTCCTTCATTCTCTTCAGTTTTTTTCTTGTCTTCCTCTTTCCTTCTTTCCTCTCTTTCCTTTTCTTTTTATCCTTTATTATATTTTTTCTCTTCCCTTCCTTCCCCACCTCCTCCTTTCTTCCTTCCTTCCTTCTTTCTTTTCAGTTCTTTCTTCTTGTCTTTCTCCCTTCCCTTCCTTCTTCCCTTTTCCCTCCTCCTTTCTTTCTTCCTCCCTTCTCTTCAATTCTTTCTTCGTCTTTCCTTCCTCCCTTTCCCCATCTTCCATTCTCTCTCTTCCTCCATTCTCTTCAGTTCTTTCTTTTCTTTCTTTCCTTCTTTTCTCCCTTTCCTGTTCTTTTTATTCTTTATCATCCTTTATTTCTCTTCCCTTCTCTTTCTTCCTTCATTCTCTTCAGTTCTTTCTTCTTGTCTTTCTCCCTTCCTTCCTTCCTCCCTTCCCCCTTCTCCTTTCTTCCTCCCTTCTCTTCAATTCTTTTTTCTTGTCTTTTCTCCCTTCCTCCCTTTCCCCTTTCTCTTTCTTCCTCCATTCTCTTCAATTCTTTCTTGTCTTCCTCTCTTTCCTTCTTTCCTTTTCTTTTTATCCTTTATTATATCTTCTTTCTCTTCTCTTTCTTCCTCCCATTCCCCCATAGAGTAGTCTGTGCCCTCCGATGGCTAAAAGGAGTTCCCTTTCTCATAAGAGTTTCTCCGCAACACTCCCCCCATCCCTCATTCCATCCCAGCAGCAGGAAACTAAGAAAGGTGGGAGGCAGGGCATGAGGAGGGCATAAAGAGAAAGAAACTGTTGAATTCCACAAAATTGGGATCCTGGCCTGAAAAGACCCCCTATCCCAGATACAGGGACTCAACAACACAGAGAGAGTCAGAGGAGACATTATAAAACATCTTATGTTACAAAGACAATATCTGTACAAACATTTAGCCCAGTTCAGACACCTCCCCCCTTCCCAAATCCTCTGGAATGAAGGATCTCAGAGCACCTGGATGTCCCAGATCTGAGAAAGTCTGTCCTCAGTCCTGTCCCACAGCACAGCGTGGTCCCTATCGTAGCTTTGGCCTCCTGTAGAGGGAAAAGGAGGTAATTGAGTGAAGGGCTGAAGGGCCTGCCCAATCTTTGCCCTCCCCAACCTCCAGAGCATCCCAGGCCCAGATCTCACCCTTCACATCCAGTATCTTGTCCTCAAACATCTCACTACAGATGTGCCCAAAGGTGTCAATGCTCCAAGTCTGTCTGGGCTGACGGCTCTCAGTCCAAAGCACCACCTTGGATCCAGGGCTGGCCTGTCCAATCACCTGCAAGCTCATTGTTGGGGCCACCTGCACCCCCAGGAAGCAATTACATCCTTTAGCAAGAGCTCCAAGTCCCAAGAAAGTCCCCAGTGTTTTGTCTGGTGATGTTCCTAACTACAGAAGGCCACCTCCTTCCCAGCCCTGCCCAGAATCCTCCTCTTGGTTGGCCTAACTCCCTGAGAAGCATAATAGCAGAGCATCACTGCGAAAGAAACTCCCGAGGCCACAGTGTTAGCCCTTGAAGGAACTTAGGAGAAAAGAACGTTGGGCCTTAGAGCCCAGGACAGAAGAGCTGGAAGGAAGCTCTCACAGAACTCTGTAGGTTCCTCATTGGAGGGCCCAATTTCTTACTGGAGTGGGAAGCAGTAGCCCAAATCCCTGCCCAGCCTTTAACTGCCTATGGGACCTAGAGCAAGTCATCTCTTGTAGACTGGGACCCTCTGCTATAAAATGAAGGGGTTGGCTTAGGTGGCCTCAGGTCCATCCAGCTCTGAGTCCTCTCATGTCCTATTTCTAACTTGTGTCTGATCACCTCTGTAAGGAGTATTGGCTACCTGAGGCCTCTCCTGATTCTTCTCTGGCTATTAGTGTCTCCCCTTCCCCTCTTAAAAAAATGACTGTGATTTAATTTAATTAAAATTAAAAAAAATCTTTACTTTCCATCTTAGACTGTGTATTGGTTCCAAGCAGAAGAGTGGTCAGGGCTAGGCAATGGGGGCTAAGTGACTTGCCCAGGGTGACCCAGCTCGAAAGTGTCTGAGACCAGATTTAAACCCAAGTCCTCTTGACTACAGGCCTGCTGCTCTATTCACTGAGCAACCTAGCTACCCCACTTCTAGTTCTCTCTCTCTCTCTCTCTCTCTCTCTCTCTCTCTCTCTCTCTCTCTCTCTCTCTCTCTCTCTCTCTCTCTTTCTCTCCCTTTCTTTCTTTCTTTCTTTCTTTCTTTCTTTCTTTCTTTCTTTCTTTCTTTCTTTCTTTCTTTCTTTCTTTCTTTCTTTCTTTCTTTCTTTCTTTCTTTCTTTCTTTCTTTCCTTCTTACTCTTATCTTCTATCTTAGAAAATACTATGTATTGGTTCTAAGGCAGAAGAGCAGTAAGGACTAGACAATGGGGGTTAAGGACTTGCCCAAGGTCACACAGCTAGGAAGTGTCTGGGCCAAATTTGAACCTAAGACCTCCCATCTCTAGGCCTGGCTCTCCATCCACTGAGTGAACCACCTCGATGCCTCCTCTATGATTTTATTTTATGTATTCTTATGAGTTATCACCTATGTTTATATCAGATCTGCAAGGAACATTTCCTTCATGGGATCTTTCTTGGTTCCTTCCCTCCATCCCCAGCCTTCAATATACCCAGACTACTCCAGCCTCCCCTCTGAAATTACTTCCCATTTATTCCATATGTATCTTGTGTGACCTACTTATTCCCATGTCATCTCCCCCATACTCATAAAGTTGTAAACTCCTGGAGACAAGAACTGGTTTTGCCTTTCTTTGAGAACTGAGCCCCTGGCACACAGTAAGCACTCCATAAGTGCTTATTTGACTCACTGATTGTTTGCTCTGTAGGATGTTCTATCTCCAGACAAAATAGCTCCTGGAGGACAGGGATTGCTTTCCTTTTGCATTTACACTTCCCACCTCCCACATTCCTAGTATAGTCACTAGTACACAGTAGTTGCTTAATAAAGGCTTCTCAATTGCTTCGTTCCCCTAATAGGTTGTAAACTCTCTAAAGGCAGGGGCTGTATCTTATCTAATCTTCATCGTTGTCCTAGTCTCTATACTGCACAGTATTCTGAAGAGTAGACACTTAATAAGTGTTTGTTAAATGAATGGATGAATATAGAGCATCAACACTAGAAAAGGTCTTAGGACACAGAATGTCAGAGCTGGGGGAGCCCTTAGAACCCAGAATGGCAGAACTGGGGGAGCCCTTAAAACCCAGAATGTCAGAGCTGGGAGAGACCTTAGAACCCAGAATGGCAGAACTGGGGGAGCCCTTAGAACCCAGAATGGCAGAACTGGGGGAGCCCTTAGAATCCAGAATGTCAAACCAGAAGGACCCTTAGAATCCAGAAAGCCAGAGCTAGGATGGCCATTAGAGATGATCTAGTCTATCACACTCATTTTACAGGAGGAAGATGGGCCCCAGACTGGGGAGTAACTGACCCAAGTCCACCTATCAATACAGTAGCACCCCAGTCCTTCTCATTACCCTGCTCTTGTAAGCTAAAGCACAGGAAATTCTGCAGGCATCTCCCTGCCTGGCTTTTTGTCTGATCTCTCCCATTAGTTTGGGCACTTCCTAAGGGAAAGGACTGGGTCTCCCCCAAGAGATAGGCTTTGTTCCCAGGGGCCCCAGGCATGCCTTCCTTCCCTGTCCCTTGCCACACATACCTGGTTCTTCAGTAGCCCATCTTCATAGTACCAGATACAGCTGCTCCCGGATCGGACCTCTGAGACCACGACCCTCCCAGCTTTCATGTCTTCTACATCCTCGGGCACTGCCAGCCACCTGCCCAAGCCTCTGTTCCGTAGGCAGAAGTAAACCCGGCGCTAGGGAAAATCAGAAGCAGTGTGAGGAGGAGAGACCTGGGCCCACCCTGGGTACCACTTGCCTCCTCTAGAGTTAGCCCCAGTTTCGCTTCTCCAGCCTGGCCCAAACCCCTCTCCAACCTCACTTTTGTGAGCAGGGGTGTACCATGTACATACTCTTTTAGACATTTTTTCCTAACCCTTAACCTTCCATTTGGGAATCAATATGGTTTATTGGTTCTAAGGCAGAAGAGTGGTAAGAGCTAGGCAATGGGAGTCAAGTGACTTGCCCAGGGTCATACAGCTAGGAGTATCTGAGGCCAGATTGGAACCCAGGACCTCCCGTCTCTAGACCTGGCTCTCCATCCACTGAGCGACCCAGCTGCTCCCACACTTATTCTTTTATACAATGGAACCCGTGTCTACACCCCCAGACTCATTCATGGGCAGGGGCAAGAAGTCATACAGAGTGGTACACAAAGAGACAGAGTCCCAGGCATACACCCAAAAAGCCCATCCAGACCACCATCCTTGGACCTACCTGCTTGATGGGATAGAGGGAGCCAACCCTCTGGGTCCCACTGTAGGTCAGCCAGTTGGTTATCTCAGCACTTCCCACCAGCCATTGGCGACCTCGGAAATCACTGTGTTCACATAGCACCCAGCTGGGGACCCCAGAACCCAAGATGAGGAGGCCGAGGCAGAAGCAGGCAAAAGAAGAGGGAAGTGGACATAGGGGGTAAAAGGGATAGAGGTCAGACCTGTTTCTCCCCAAAACAGAAGACCCCTTTCCCATACATGGCTCACACAGGTGTTGAGTTTGGGGAATCAAACCAACTTGCCTCTGTTTCCCCCTGAGCTTAGCACAGTACCTGGCACATAGTAGGTGCTTAATACAAGTTTGTTGATTGATTAGAGAAAGTATTTTGGCCCAGGACCTCTCCCTTCCCAATGGCTACAAAAGCCCAAGCTTTGGGGATGTCAAGGTCTAGTAAATGAGATTTTAAAAAGGGGGGGCCTTTCTTCACCTTAGGGACAGAGCAGGAGACTACTTTGGATGGATCTGTCCTAGGCTTAGTAATCCCTCAATCTTGGGGTCCTGTCTTCTCTCATCAGCTCCATCCCACAACAATCTCCTTCCTTCCCTCCTGTCCTGAGCTCTCCTGGAAGGTTTAACTCTCATTCCTTTCCTATTCCTTCCCCCCCCAACCACTCAAGGGCCCCCATCAGACTCACACGCCCCCCTTGATCTGGACAGACAGCACGTGGTTGTTGAAGCCCTCCGCTTGAAGACTCCGGACTTCCCCGTTGAGCTCAATCTCCTTTCCCTCGAAACACTCCAGCCCATAGAGGAAGATGGATGGCTCAGAAAAATGCTGGTGGAGGGGGAAGCACAGAATAAGAAGACTTGGTCCTGGACATAGAGCCAGAACTGGACCCCTATGCCACCACTCAGAGTGGGAACAATGCTGGCTTTGGGGTCAAGAGATCTGGGATCACCCCTGACACTTACTAACGGTATGACTGTAGGCAAGTCATTCCTCCCAGCCTCTGGTTTATCTTCTGGAAAATGGGTATATCTGTACTCTAGGGAAGACTGGAGTGAGGAAGACCCGAGTTTAAATTTGACCCCAGTTACTAGTTATGTGTATGCATATGTAGAGTTATGTGACAAGCAAAAGTCTATTGGTTTGTATCAGTTTGTTCATCTGTAAAATTGAGATTATAGAAATACTTACCTTCCAGTGTTGTTGGGAGGATAAAGGAAGAAAGGAGCAAGCATTTATTTAGTGATTCAGGCAGAGGGCTAAGTGCTTACAGATTACAGTATCTCATTTGATCCTCATAGCAACCCTGGGAGGAAGGTGCTTTTATTATGCCCACTTTATAGATGAGGAAACTGAGGGCAGACCGAAGTTAAGGATCTCACCCAGGGTCACATGGCAAGTAAGTGTCTGAGGCTATATTTGAACTCAAGACTTCCTGACTCCAGGTATTGAGCTAAATTGCATGCTTTCCAAACCTTAAATAAATACTAGCAATTATTATTATCATACCACCTGCCTCACAAGATGGTTATGAGAGAAATGCTTTGTCAAAACTAACTAGAAGGGCAGTTTAGGGGGTTCAGTGGATAGAGAGCCAGATCTGGAGATGGGAGATACTGGGTTTAAATCTGACCTCAGATACTTCCTAGCTGTGTGACCCTGGGCAAGTCACTTAACTTCTATTGCCTAGCCCTTAATACTCTTCTGTCTTGGAACCAATACTTAGCATTTACTCAAAGACAGAAGGTAAGGGTTTAAAAAAATTAACCAGCATGTGAGTAATGTTTATGTCCAGTCTGGCACAAGAAACCAGACAAGGCAGAGGCTATTGATTAATCATTTACAGAGGAGGAAACTGAGTCCCAAAGTGACCAGGTGATTGGTTTAGGACTAGAACTAGGGACCTCCTGACTCCTGGCTCAGGCAGTGCCTTTCTATTTGCCTGGAAGCTTATGTTTTTTAATCAACTTTCCTCATTCCTAACCTTGAACCAAGAGAAAAAACTCTGGGGTCCAGTCCCATCTCCTCTAAGCAAGGCTCCCTGAAATTGGAGCTGAGGAATACAACTGCTCCCATTAGGCCCCCCTCTAAAATTAGAACCACAGAACAGAGAATTTCAGAGCTGGGAGGGCCCTTAGAATACAGAATGTCAGAGGTGGAAGACTCTTAGATCATAGAATATAGGAGCTAGGAGCATTCTTACAACAGATAATGGTGGAGCCTTAGAACACAGAATTTCAGAGCCAGGAGAGACCTTAGAATCTAGAATGTTGAAAGTGAGAGGGAATTTACATATCAATTTTAATCCACCCCCTCATTTTTACAGGTGAGTAAACTGAGACCCAAAGAGAGAGAAAATGACCCAAGGTGACTGAGTCAGATCTTCTGACTCCCAGGTCAGCATGCTTTCTATGACATCATTTTATCTCTTCTACTGAGGAGACAGGGGACCTTGGGAAGGGAGGGAGCACTCACCAGAGGGACCTTTCGGAGTGAGCTCAGAATGGTAGAGGCCAGGCAGCCCATGGCTGTAAGTGTTGGGAACTCTCCTTCTGAAAGCACATGCTGCTCTCCCTTAAATTCCTGTTTCTCAAATAGGATCCAGCTGTTGGAATGAAGAGGGATCTCAGTCTGGAATCTTACCTTCTAGTATATTCAAGAAGTCCTTCTCCCAAAATACCAGGTTCCCAGCTCAGGCTCAAAGAAGGAAAGGTCTCTTGACTTTAATCCTAAAATAGATATCTAGCCCCCCTCTTCTGCTCTCTCTCTTTCTCTCTCCATCTGTTCTCTTTCTCTCAATCTATCTATCTCTCCATCCATCATCTATCTCTATACATCTATCTATCTCTATCCATCCATCCATCTATCTATTGATCAATTGATCTATCTGTCCATCCATCCATCTATCCTTCTATCCATTCATCTATCTGTCTATCTATCCATCTATCCATTCATCTATCTGTCTGTCTGTCTATCTATCCATCTGTCCATCCATCTATCTTGCTATCCATTCATCTATCTGTCCATCCATCTATCCCTCTATCCATTCATCTATCTGTCTGTCTGTCTCTCTATCTATCCATCTGTCCATCCATCTATCCCTCTATCCATTCATCTGTCTATCTATCCATCTACTGTCTGTCTATCCATCTATCTACCTATCATCTATCTATCTGTCTGTCCCTCTATCTGTCCTTCCATCTGTCCATCCAGCTATTCCTCTATCCATTCATCTATCTGTCTATCCATCTATCCCTCTATCCATTCATCTATCTATCTGTCTATCTATCCATCTACTGTCTGTCTATCCATCTATCTATCTAACTATCTATCAATCTATCTGTCTATCTGTCCATCCAGCTATCCCTCTATCCATCCATCTATCTATCTATCCATCATCTATCTATCTATCTATCTATCTATCCATGTCTCTTTAGTTTCAGTAGCAGGAATTGAAGTCAAACTCAAGGAAGAATGAACTGATTAGTATAAACATAGATAACTCTAGGGAAACCAGAGAAAGAACTTGAGAATGTCCTTCCCTGGGAAGTCTCTCTTCTCATACTTTGCCTCTGCTGCCCACACTGAGTTAAAGTGCCTCAAGATCCTAGTCTTGAGGTAACCGCTTGGAAGACCTTCTTACCCCTTTCCCATGGATAGCCCTTTGTGCCCCGAGTCTGAAAGTATCACTCCCTTCACCCAGGTTTCTCCTCTGTTACCTGCCACCATAGACACGACAGGATTGGGGCTGAAAGGAGGGAGGCAAAGAGGCCTGGTCATCCTCAAAGGAGATGTGGTCCCCAAGGAAATCAGGTCCTGAGAAGAGCTGAATCTGGGAGCAGAGAAAATAACATGTCAGAGTTGGGGAGATCTTGTGGCATGTAGCATGTTAGAACATAGCCTTCAGAACCAGTCTCCTACTGACAAATGAGGAAGCTGAAGACCAAAGAGAAGGTGTGATTTGTTCAAGTTCCCACAAGTAGTTAGTGGCACAGTCAAGATTTTACCCCTGGAATTAGCAAAGGAGTAGGTCCTGAAGGAAGCCAGGGAAGCCAGGAGGTAAGATGAGCAGGACCAGAGTTTCAGGCATGGGATACAGCCAGAAAAGTGCCTGGAGCCCAGAAATGGAGTGTTTTGTGAGAGGAATAGCAAAGAGGTCAGTGTCCCTGGATGGTAAAAAGGGATATTCAGCCTCAAGATAAGGAAAAACTCTTTAACAGTCATAGCTGTCAGGAGAACAATATTCCCTTTAAAGCAGACTGATTTTAGACAGTGCCCCAGGTAATCCAACTAAATTTGGTTCATTGAAGGAGAATATGAGCAGGTAAATTCACTGAGATGTGGACGAAGCTCTCTGCACCTATCAGCACAGAGATTAGAGTCTAAATAAAGATAAGGCATGGGATTAACTGGATCCACTAGAGAAGGAAGTAAATGGCTAACCACTCCATTATGTTTATCAAGAAAGTCCCATGGGTAGCTCTGGTCCATGGGATCACAAATACTCAGATATGACTGAATGACTAGACAACGACCAAAAAAAAAAACAACAAGGCATCCAGGTGGAAATGGCCAATAGGCAGCACCATGAGACTCAAACTCAAGAGAGAGACAAGGGCTGGCTATATAAAACTGGGAATCATTTGCATAGGGATGATCATGGACTCTCTGGGAGCTGATGAGCTCACCAAGATGGAGAAGAGAAGAAGACCTAGGTCACAGCCTCAGAGTACCCCCCCATTGGAGGCCAAGAGATAGGGGTGATGATATAGCAAAGGAGACCTTATAAGAGCAATCAGGAAGACAGGAGGACCAAGAGAGGGCAGCGTCATGAAAACTAAAAGATTTTAAGTGGCAATAACGGCTGATTTTCAAAGATGATACTCGGCCACTTTAATTTTCTTAAATTTTGCTTTCTATGACTTAGCTTAGAATAAACTTGAATAAAGGGGGAAAACAATCCTAGCTATCCCTATACAAAATGGGCCACCTCAGGAAGAAGTAGGGTCCCCCAGCAGTCAGTGAATGACTGATAAATCCAGGAATATTTGTTTACCAGCCCCAAAGATACAAAGATAAAAATGAAGCTACTGTCTCTAATTATGTCTCTCTTCCTATTCTATTATATATATGGAAATGCTCATTTACTGGGTGTCTGTTATGTTTAGGATTAAAAACTATTTTTTAAACCTGTCTTTGTCCTCAAGGATCTTCCATTCTATTGGAGGACACTATGTGTACATATATAACCATATGCAAAATGTATATAAGCAAGGAACTCCCAAAGGTGGGAGGATGAGAAAATGTAGGGAGTAGTGTTTGATGACCTTGAAGGAGGGGAGAGATTCTAAAAGGCAGAGGCTAGGAGTGGGGGCATTCCAAGCATGAGGCACAACCTGGCAAAGATGATGAATAGCCATGTATGACTCACAAAGAGAAGGCATACATGATAAACTGAGAACAGAGGATTGATGGGGAAGGGTTTTGAGTACCAAACAAATGAGTTTATATTTGATCTTCCCAATAATGGTCTTGTTTTTCAGTTGTATTTGACTGTTCATGATCCCATTAGGTGTTTGCCTGGAACAGACACTGGAGCAGTTTGTCATTTCCTTCTCCAGCTCATTTTACAGATGAGGAAACTGAGGCCAATAGGGCTAAGTGACTCGCCCAGGAGTGTTTGAGGCCAGATTTAAACCCAGGCTTCCCCAGACTCGAGCAATTTATGTACTATGATTAGCAGTAACAGGAAGGCACTGACTGAGGTTTACTGAGTCAAGGAATGATAACAGTTAAACCTGTACATTGGAAAAAATCTCTTTGGCAGCTGTGTAGGGGATGGACTGACTAGGAAGAAGGCTAGGCACAGAGAGACCAGATAAAAGGTAATAGAGCCCTTGTGAGTGGAGAGAAGAGGAGGGATGTGAGAGATGCCAGAGAATTAGAAATAAGATTTGTCAAGTGACTGAATATGTGAAGTTTGGGAGAGGGAGGTAGTGAAGATGGCTCTGATCCAGGTATCTGGTGGCTGGAAGGATGCTTTGGACAGAAACAAAAAGCTTAGAAGGAGGGGTGGAGTTTTGGGGAAAAAAAATCTGTTTTAGACACACTGAATTTGAGATGCCTATGAGACATGAGGCAGCTAGACAGCTCAGTAAGTAGAGTGCTGGACCTGGAGGTAGGATGACCTGAGTTCAAATCCAGCCTCAGATATTTCCTAGCTGTGTGACCCTGGAAAAGTCACTTAACCTCTGATTGAAGGAAGCTAGGAGGTAGGGATGAGCTGGGACAGAGTTCCAGGCATGGGGTTCACTGGATCCACTAGAGAAGGAAGTAAATAGCTAACCACTCCATTATGTTTATCAAGAAAGTCCCATGGATAGCTCTGGTCCATGGGATCACAAAGACTCAGATATGACTGAATGACTGGACAACGACCAAAAAAAAATGAGGCATCCAGGTGGAAATGGCCAAAAGACAGCACCATGAGCTCAAGAGAGAGACAAGGGCTAGCTATATAAAACTGGGAATCATTTGCATAGGGATGATCATGGACTCTCTGGGAGCTGATGAGCTCACCAAGATGGAGAAGAGAAGAAGACCTAGGTCAGAGCCTCAGAGTACCCCCCCCCCATTGGAGGCCAAGAGATAGAGGTGATGATACAGCAAAGGAGACTTTGTAGGAGCAATCAGGAAGACAGGAGGACCAAGAGAGGGCAGTGTCATGAAACCACCAAGAGGAGAGAAGAGCCAGGAGGGGAGGGCTGAGAAATAAGCATCAGTTTTGGTAGTTAGGAGACAAGTGGTCTAACTTGGAAGAGAGCACTTTTTAAAAAAAACTCTCACCTTCCATCTTAGAATCAATACAGTGTTTTGGTTCCAAGGTAGAAGAGTGGTAAGGGCCAGGCAATGGGGGTGAAGTGACTTGCCCAGGGTCACACAGCTGGGAAGTGTCTGAGGCCAGATTTGAACCCAGGACCTCCTGTCTCTAGGCCTGGCTCTCAATCCACTGAGTCACCCAGCTTCCCCCAAAGAGAACACTTTCAAATGAATGATGAGCTCAGAAGCCAGTTTGCAAGGAATTGAAAAATGAGTGAGCAGAGAGGAAGGGATAGCTCCTAGTGTAGACAGCTTTTTCTAAGCTTGTCTTGAAAGGGAGGAGAGATGTAGGAAGACAGCTTGAGGGGCTGATAGGGTGAAATGAGAGGTGTATGCTATTTATTAGGGATACTGTAGAAGGATTCCCTGCTCAGATAGTTTGGACTAGATAACCTCTGAGGTCCCTTCCAATACAAAGAGTCAATAGTTCTTGGGGAAGGAGTCTCTGGTGATAGCTTTATTTATTTTTTAAATTGAAAACTTTTTAAAAATTAATTAATTTTGAATATTTTTTCCATGGTTCCATGATTCATGTTCTTTCTCTCCCCTCTTCCCACCCCCTCCTGTAGCTGACTCACAATTCCACTGGGTTTTACATGTGTCATCGATCAAGACCTATTTCCATATTATTGGTAATTGCACTAGGGTGACCGTTTAGAGGCTACACCCCCAATTCTGGTGATAGCTTCAGAAGGAGAGATGAGAAGCTTCTCTGCCCCCTTCCTTACCTTAGAGACAAAATGTAGGTTGTGCTCCCCCACCTGGAAGAGATGAGAGGTAGGTAAAAGGATCCAGAAGGACACAGAGGGCTCTGAGCTGAGCTGGGGCTCCAGCCTGACCAATCCTCCCGCCATTGTAAGAGTCCCTTAGCTGGCCC